>NC_089283.1:9642899-10273470 GCF_963678975.1 Dysidea avara | reverse complement strand
CTAAACTTAAATGTCCTATTTGTTTTAAGTTTAGTGAAAAACTTTATAAGTAGTTGCTATATTTATGATACTGGTTTGTTGCACAGACTTTAGGGCTGTATAACACTCTGCTGCTTGTTCATGTGCAACTGCACTATGCAACCCTGCATAAGGTAATAACTCTATAGTATTCTAGTGACTCTACAGTGAAAATGATTCTTCCAGTAGTGTTGCTACCATTGAGAGGACCAAAGTAGCTACCTTGATTTGAAAAAAGACAGCGATTAGGATTTACATTAAGAGAGCAGTCTAATATTCTAATAGAACAGTCACTATGGCATCACAGTTTATTAACTACATCCTTAATCTCATGACGAGTGGTAATAGACCCTCTATTACATGGTGGAAAACTGTCAAGTCATCAACTTCACTAAATCTTCCTATCATGTGATATCAGAAAATCTGCTGTGACATATGGTAACAATAAATCATATACAAAGGTGTTGGTCATGTGCATTTAAGTTTTGTCAATTTCCTAAACTTGTCACTTTAGCAGCTAAACTCGTTGCCTTGACATTAAAAATTTTTGCAATTATTAAGTTTACCTAGTGACTTGTACAAGTACTGATAACTGAATGTGCATTTAATATGTTCATGTACAGGAAGTATTCATTAATTGTAAAGGAAGTAGCAAAATTGAACCAAGACAAGAATTATTCACATTTTTAAAAACTAAAAGATTAGAAAAATTTTGTGCACATGAAACTTCCAGGTATTGGATCTACAATACACAGTAGTATCTCCACTATCCGAACATGAATTTGTAATAAATGCTAGTAAAATGTGCATATTTTCATGAGTTTTATAGCTAAACTGATCTTGGCCTGACATAAAGTTTAGTATTAATCAGAAGTATTGCTGGCTCTTCCACAAGGGGGGGGGGGGGGGGGGGATTTGCCTCAAATGTCCCATCCTGGATCCGCCATTGATATCCTGCCTTTGCCAGCCCCTGAATCCATCGCTGATAAGCATGGCAAAACCAGTCAGTCCTTTATTTGTGGTTGGGTCTGGTGTATCAATCTTAATTTTTAAAAGCTGACTGGTTTCTGACTATACACCTGATCCTAAGCAATTACAATGCAAATAAAGAATAGGGAGCAGGATAATAGTCTGACCGCACTGTTTAGATTGTGGGATTAATCTATATATTTAGCTGCCATTATACTGGCAGGCACATACAGTAACATACAAAATTTACTAAGCACAATAGACCCTGAGTTATCCTATCCTTGTTCATCTGTATGCCCTCATTTATCTAATATGGAAAATGACTGTTCTATTAGAGTGTTTTGAGTAAACAGATGTCTGTTCTATTAGAGTATTTCAGCTCTGTACATGTGTATGGGCTTCACTTATCTGAACAGTTTTATAACCATTGCATGAGGGGTTTGGATATCCAAGGGTCCATTGCATGACTATATGATCCACTGTGACATGTCATGGCGTTCTATAACTAGCACATTATTAAGCCTAGTCTGTTCTGTTAAGCTACTAACACTTAAAGATATGTCTTTGTTGTACTTATTGGTATACCACTATTGGGCATTGGTGAAAATGAGCTGTAGAGTTGACTTGACCATATAAACATATAGATGTATGATAAAATCTATTTCAGTATACCCTGATGTTTTGCTAGGATCTATGTATGTGACCCGCTGAGAAGCTACAAAGACAGGGTTGGGCTCAGTCTGTTCACCATGAACTGGCAAATGGATCAAAAGTATAGTAATTTTCCTGTACGTCTCCATGCAGACAAAAAAAGAAAGCCATTCCAACAATGAAATGACGATGGTAAACTTTATTTCTACTTCATTGTAAATAAGTTCCCATAACTCACACACCTTATGTTGTACAATCACGGAAGAAAGATTTTCTTACTCCCCATGAAAAGGCTAATCTGATGGTCTATAAGTTTTATTGATTTGAGCTTCACTTTAGTACATACCAAAGCAATTAAAACGTGCATACTATTTATGTAGCATGCGCAGCATGTTTATTTTTATTGCAAAATAGAATTTTGTGAAAACAGCTGGTTTGTGTTCAGTGGGTCATATGCTAATATATGATTATATGCTGGACAAGCTGGATACAGTTGCAGAAATAAAGCAATATATATCTTATGCACAACTGTATAGGAGGGCAGTTCTTCAACCCTTGAGATGTAGATGACTTTTACTTAGGATGTGTAGCTGTGTGTTCTGTTAGAGAGTGCTCTGTATGTGCAGCAGTAATTGCACTTACATCTACACTCCTAGCTTCATGTCTTAGGCTGATAACCACAGAGGTGTGAGGAGAGACTTGTATATGGTAATTGTATTGTCATGGTAAGCAGGCACATAATTCACTGTGTGTAAGCCACTGTGATTAAAACTTTAGATATGTACATACCTTGTGGCTTTATATTAAATTTTTGTTAAACCCTGCATGTTGCCTATATTTTTTTTAGTATGCTGGGATACAAGCTACCATATTATGGGGACTCATCGGGGTCAAGTTCATCTGCTTGCATGTTATACAGTAGATGAAGTTTGGAGTTCACAAATGTAAACTTGGAGTTCACAAATGTAAACTCCATGCAAACAATCAGATAAAGTTTATCTTTCCTGCCTGAAACATGTATATATACTATAGGACATTAGACTATAATTGCAAGCTTTTACCCTCCTATTGAGTACAAGACTGCTCTATTAGGGTAGTATTAGACCTTACACTTTAACTTAGTGGATATAGTTTCTATGACATCAACTACACAGATATTTATTTCAGTAATATTGTACCACTGCAGTTTGCTATATAAAAACTGGACAGCTATAACGATGTTAAGGTACATGTTGAATTTCAAATAAACATGTACGCTTGTTTCAGACCCTAAATTCAAAGTAGTTATCTGGAAATGATTTCTTATTTCTACAGACAAGTAATGGCTTTAATTTAATTGCTATATACTTCAGTAACTGTTCAAAAACTTATAAGCAGTACACATGCATAGGAAGGTAAATTTCCTCAAAGTAATATATTCATAGCTATTAAAATCCTACCCAAAAAAATTTACAGGGACCTTATGATAATTATTGCATGGGCAACCATAATAGTTGTTGAAGTAAGCCATGATAAAATATACGTATTACCAAGTCACCACCTGATAGCTGTCTGTGGATCAATTTACCACCTGGTTTGGGATTTTTTTGTACTCAGCATAGTCAAATTTTTGACTCCAGGTTTTCTGTGTAGCTTCCTCCAATTGCAGGTCCTTAGAAGGGTATATAGTTATTACTAAAATGAGAGGTCATGATGTTTAAGTACTGGCTGAATGAGTACTGGCTGAATGTAGTGTATCCTAGACTGCGTGGTTCCTCAGGAATTTAGTCTGTAGATCAAGTCACTGGTTTTTTCTGGATTCGACATAGTTTCAGTTTCAAGTTTCTGACTCCCTGCTTCAGTTTTCTGTAGCCTCTCTGTACGCGGGTCCCTAGATGGAATTAAGTTATGAATAAGTAGTCTTAAAGTAGCCTGTGATTAGGCTGACAGACTATAAATACACTTCTTTGACAAAACTTTCATGTTGAAATTTTCATATAGTCTATTTGACTTTTTAAAAACCATTGATAAATGTACTAAATGTGTGCATCGAGGGTACAATATGTAAACACTGACTATACCACATGCCATAAGTCTTGGGATAATGAACTGCTGGTATCTAGACAATCCATGTCAGCTGCCTAAATTTCAGTGAATGATGTTCCAGTAGGGTTGAAACATGTACTCCACTGTATCATACAGTACGATAGTGCTGTATAGTAGGAACCACAAAGGAGTAGGCGTAGCCCACAAAATAACATCACCCAAAAACCAGCCTCAATTTTCCCTGACAATGATGAGGCAGTATTGGTTAGGTAAAACTAAGCCCAAACAAGCCTTCAGATCGACCCAAAATGCTTTCAACAAGTTGCTACGGAATTTTAAAAATAATTTATTTAACGGAACTTTCTACTGACTGAGTAACTGACTGATGCCTTCAGACAAGTGTAACTCGATATCGGCTAAGGCTATGGGCTTGATTTATTCACTGTTCGACGTCGCTTCAGCCTGAGAGGTGCCTTTTGGCATACTACAGTACATACAATACATTCTTCATGGACTTACCAGTGTCCTCCTTTGTGTCCCATTCATCTTTGCTGACAGCAAAGTGTCGATTTGGTGGTAGCACGTGATGGCTTTCCTTCATAATGGAAATCGTCTGTATTTTTCATAGTGACTATTTTAAAATGATTGCAGAGGTGCTTTTCGAACAGTTCTCTATTCGTACTGCTGTGTAACGGGTTGAACATACAGTAGCCGACAATGAAGTGTAATGGATACTTCACTTTTCAGATGATAACTGATATAGCTGGAGTGCACGGATGCGGTATGCATGGGTTCACCAGTCATACAAAAAAAAGTTAACAAACAAGTACACTGAAAAATTTGGAATTTTCAACTAGAGTAGGGACCATAGCACATTGATAAAAGTACTGAAACAAGCTGGAGTAGTTCACGATATTAAATCACAGTAAAACAATAAGAAGTGTTATATCCCTACTGTGCTCAAGATACGTACCATAATGGAAATGCACAATAGTGATATAACATTTCTTACTGTTTTACTGTGATTTAATATCATGCACTACTCCAGCTTGTTTCAGTACTTTTTATCGATGTGCTATGGTCCCTACTCTAGTTGAAAATTCCAAATTTTCTGAGTACTTGTAAAAGAGATAATCCATGCAGGATAGTCAGGTGCTGATAGAGTGATAATGAAAATCTCACCTTTTCAAACATACTTTATGTAACAACTTTAAACAGCTATAGTCCTACAGACCTTCAGCACTTGTGCTATAAAGCCTTAATCAATAAATAATTTTTTTTAAGTATAGTGGTGGTTAGAGTATCTGTATATATCATGAAATAATGCTGTTAAAATACAAGTCACCAGCTTGTAATGTACATGTTATGCCAATATGTACATGCATACAGGCTGCACATGAAGCTGTGCAAAGTAAATTCGTATAACACTATCATAATGTTTTATTTAATTTCCTGCATGTATGTATAGTCAGAATAGATGAAATTCTATCATGATCAGCTGAGGGAAATACTTAGGGGAATACTATATGTACTCTTATGTACAAAGCAGCTGGATAACTATAATGATTCAGAGCTATTTCTGACATTATTTCAGCAGCCATTTGAAGTCAATGTATGGAAAGTCCCACTGGCTATATATGTACATGGATGCATGTTATATTCACTGTGTTGGCTTTAACTACACTGGATGAAGACTTCCTGGCTGGATGCTTTGAAATTATTATGTTGTCAACAAAAGGTTCTTCTAAAGGGCACATCTCTTTTCATTACACCCCTTATATTTTATACAATGAAACTTAACATACATTGAATGAAATCTTAACAAAATCTTAACCAGTTTCTGTTGTTATTAAGTGATGAATTATACTCCATATACTATTTGCTGCTACTCTCACCATTCTTGCAAGCAGTTTAAATGAAGACCTCTATGTGCTAATCATGAACCATGGTACATGAACCACTACCGTGGCTCATAATAGAGATTGCCTATGTTTTTGCCAAAATCACATACCTAAACACCACCTTAGGGAGCTCCCCAGCCACAAAAGAAGCCTTAAAAGTTAATTTGGAAGAACTATAGGTCTACTGGAAAATATGAAGTCAAAAGGAACCAATTTGAAACCATTTTCAAGTTGTTATTATTTTTCTTTTCCACAGGGCTAGAGCAAAATGTGTGAGTACTTTTTGGGGATAAAAACTACGTAACTTTACTTCCTATGTCTTTCTTCACGTCCATGACCTATTTTTTAATTTACAATGATAACACCCATTCTCAAGCAAATTTGCTTCTTGTAGGTTCACTTTGCCATTGATCTTCTGACTTAGTCTCTGAAAGGGTAACCAATGTGTTAATGGTGTTATAATAAGTATCCAATGTATTCATGTTAACATGTTCATTTGGAAACCTATATCATTACCCATATTTAACCACAGTATATTAAATTCATACCAGAGCAACAATGTTGTTGTGTACCACTGTGTACTTGACTTACTGTGATCACATAGCTGCGCAAGTGTGCATGCCTATATGATAAATCAGAAGACATACTATTGCTGACCACAGCGTGCTATACACTGCCTATAGTTGGATATGTCAAAGCCGTTTTGTACAAAGTACATTCAATAGTAAGGAAACAATACACTGGTGTTTGCTAACTCTGATAAAAGCTGACTACTTAACAGCTACTTTACATGATGACTAACTTGATATACATGTTTAGTTCTGTGTAATATCAAGCACCGCCAGCACCTCTCGTTATAGCTATATATCCATATGTGAATTCTAAAAAGTGAACCAACTAGTGTAAAAATAATTTTAAAAACTACAGAGGTCACTGAAAAAAGTAAAGAAACAAGTGTCAAACAAGCCAGTTAAATACACAGATCTCTATTTGGATTCATATAAGCATTCTCAGTACTTATCTGCCCCTGATTTAAGGATTTTTTTTCTCTAGTTCCTACCATATCCATTGAGTCCAAATAGAGATCTCTATGTGTTTAACATGCTGGCTTGTTTGAAACTTGTTTCTTTACTATTTTCTATTCCCATGTTTTATATTTTAAAATTATTTTCATATATTGGCTGACCAGATGTTACCATGCATTTCCATCATGCCAATAACTTTTGTGACCAATTTTAGACTCTATAGATTCCTTCCCATTCTCAGTCAACGTCTGTCATGATTCCATAGCCCATGCATGAAAGGAAATGGTTACAGCACTGAGAGGAATAAAATTCAACAAGTGTATGTATATGTTTGTTTGAATACACCAGTGAAGCATTTCTACTTTACATGGTTGTTCTATTAGAAATATTCTCATATGGTAACGAGTATGGTAATAAGCTATTTGATTAACAAGAGTGTCTACACATCATGTAATCTTTTCATGTAGCCACATAACATATAGCTAGCTGTATCAGCAGATAAAATGTAACGAGTGAATTTTAATTGGCTGAAGATATTGGTACTATGTAGCTATAGTGTATATTCCAATGGAGACTCTTGAACGGGGAAATTAAAGGGGTTAGTTTTACATAGCTGAATGCATGCAGTAATATATTTCCCAAACTACAAAGGAAATCAACACTTTGGAGCTTCATAACATGATTCAGCTAAAAGCAGACACAGACATGAAATTGACAAAGAGAAAACATCCTGACCACCTGGCAGACTCCTGTAAGCATTTGAGCGTTAATTGGATGGCTGCAGGTTCAAGGCTGCCCATGCAGGTCCAGTCATGGATTTTTTCTCCTTTCTCCACCTTTTCAAACATACTTTCTGTAACAACTTTAACAGGTGTCCTCCAGACCTTCAGCACTTGTGTTGTAAATAAAAATAAAATTAAAACAATTGTAGCTAAGCAATCAGAAACGTCATGTTAGAATAGAATATCAACATGTTATTATTGTTATACGCATGACATGTTGTACGTAATATACAGATCTGCAGTCTTTGCTGAAAAGATTTAGATCTACGTAATAATATTTTTCTTTTTGCCAGTCAGATAAAGTATAATGACACATTTCCAAAAGTCATATAACATTAATATGCACACACAACAAGTGGCTTCTCTGATGCTACATACTAGAATACCTGCAAATACAAAATCAACTAAAGAATATTTAATTTGAGCATGTATCCATGCTGTAGCTATGTCTACAAATCTACAAAATCATACTGTATACAACTTAAACACCCGTAAGATCACATTCATGTCAAGATAGCACCATGCAGATGTATACAGGATATCATGTACATGATGGCATCTTAATGTGATATTGTTATGTGAAGCAGTTACCTCAAATACCTTCTCAAACTTAATTTTGGGGAATTTTTAAAGCCTCACACTGCAATAAATGCTTTGAAGTGTTACGTGACAGTAAATAGTAAAAGAGTATTATAGCTATAATTAATGATCAAATCAAATAACAAGCTAACTACAGTGGATCTAAATATAGATGTGGATCTAAATATAGATAGGCTTACAGATGATGATACTGGTGACAGAGGTATTCGGTGACTATCCTTCGTCAAACAATACTGGTGTTAGTTTTGTTACCTGAAGCCTCATGCATGACATGTAATAAATTAAACTTTCATAGTATGTTACTGAGAGGGCATGTATGTTCACAGTAGCATATGTTGACATTAACAAGGTAGATAAAAAAGTAAGTGCCAAAAAAACGTAAGATTAAATCTAGAGGTATTAATTGACAAGGTTTATATATATATATAGCATGAATGAACCTGTAGTCTGCCTTGTTCTATACAGTATCACATAACTGGTTACATGTATGATACATATGTGGCTATCTTATACTTTCTTATAATATCAGATAATGTACACATACAAGCAATTATATCAAGTGTAACACTAGCTGTGTACAATGTTGCAAACAAGCTAACTACCAACACTTGGGATAATACGATACAGAAAGCTTATAATTATAGATTATCATTCCTTATTACATTGGTTTCTCTGCATATGTGATCAGTTCATCGTGTGAGTGGCTATGGCAACACAGGTGATATATCACCATTTATTATGTGTGTGGGGGTTAAAGAATACATACCCTGTATGAATGCATAAACACGTATAGCTTGATTAATATATTACCCATTTCATATCAGCATCTGACTTGTATCAAATATCTACAGCTTATCTGGGAAACCAAACTAGAAAAAAATTGACTTCCCCATTGCAACATATAGGTTGGACAAACAATGTGGAAATGTCTCTGATAAGGCAACATCAGTACAATATACCTTCCTGTATCTGTTAGATGGAATAACATGGTATAATATGAATTGTCAGAATAAAAATACACTTCAATTCAAAAGCAACATTAGTGAGCACATCCACTACATAGCTATACCACTCAGAAAATTGCAATAAGTTGGTATTGAGAATTATCTAAATTTGCATTTTCAGGAAGTAATTTTAAAAATTTACAAAGTGAGAGCGGATCACTGTGAATTATGCAAGGTCATGTAATAATTTTGCCTGTTTAAACCATGAGATTAATTTATGTACAAAGTAAAAATATTGTTATAAAGGCATAAACATCATGTGCCGGATTGACTTTATAAAAAGCTTGAATCAACGTGCTAATTCAATAGCTGCTGTAAATACATATACTATACTTGCAGTTCATGCATTGCTATCAGTATAACCTCTCTATTATTAACTCATGGTAGCATGACTTTCACATTATGTTGTCACAGCACCTTAGCAGTATTGGTTATAGGTACCATCAAGCCCAAAAATATACCTTGAAAGTGACCTGAAACACCACCAATGAGTTTATTATGCTCACATGAAAACTTAGTTTGCTAGGTAGTCATATCTTAATAGTCAGTTAGTCAGAGAGTCAAGGAGCCAGCCAGTGGATAATTCCATTCCATTGAAACTCATTGGTGGTGTTTTCAGGTCAGGGCTTCATAGTACTTAACCAAATACTTCCAAGGTAAACTCAATAGACAGCAATGTTACAGGCTTCATTTTATATTAACTGTGGTCCAACACATGCCTTTTCGCATGTGTACCTCATAAGGTAGTTGGGATCATTACAATGATAAGTATTAAGGGACTGAGAACATCATCATCTGCATGACATACAAATATAGTCCCTACTTTGATTTGCTGCTAATATGGACACATATATGGGAGTGAGATAATATTGCATATCAGTATATGTTCTGTTTTGTTTCAGTACTATTTATGATCCCTACTAGCAAGAGTCCATAATTATGGACTCTTACTACTAGCTTATAATATTCTTCTTGTTAATATGCAGAACCCCACAAAGTATATATTGTACCATGTTTTGGAATTGGAATTCCCATCACACTAGGGACCAATGAGAAGGCTAATGAGCTTGTAAATGAAGTGAGTCAGAATCTCGATACTAAAACAATGCTAAGTGCAGAAAAAGAAAAGCTATTTTGGCCTTGGGTCCAGTATATATTATATAGTGGTGCACTCTGCAAGACTATTATATCCCAGTGAGTGATAGTTTAGCTGGGACTATTATTCTCTGACATATGTCTGCAGGATTACAGATAGCTATATACCATTTAATATCTTTGGTACTGAACAAGGTACATATACAGAAAGTATTTGTCCAGTGCTGTCCTCTTGATGCCGTTGGTGGACTAATGTTGCTTCAGATGCACTTCTGAGTCAGTGTCCGGCCAGCAGTTCTGTGTAAAACTGTATAATGCAGCCCCCAATGGCCATTGCATCTAGTGACTTTTAGTACTATTTTCTGCCACAATACTTACTATATCACTATTTTTGTGTACTACATTTTTTGTAGTGACAGTCACTACTTAAAAATAGTGAGTATTGTGGCAGAAATTTGATATTGAAAAAGCTGGGTAGTTTTTCATGTGGATTTGTACAGTAAGCAACACAGGCTCCAGCTTTGCACAGTAAAAAATTAGTAGTGAATCAGTATTTCATAACTACTTTCTACCACAATATTCAGTAGTGACGGTCACGACTAGCTACTTTGTGTTCACTACTTTCTTGTAGTGAACGTCACTAACTACATGGAAGTGACATTCACTGCAAAAGAATGAAGTGAACGCCACTACCTAAAAATAGTGGGCTGTGGCAGTTGTGAAATTATTAACTAGCTCAGTGGTGAACTCCACTACAATAATGACGTTCACCACTAGTCTCGTGCCCAGACCGCTTTTTTTCTTATTGTGTGGGGGCGGAGAAAAAAAGGGTCTGGTGGATCTCCAATACATTTTTTGTGCAGCCAGATCTACAACTTTTGGGGATCGTTGATTAGTGGTGATGGATAGCAAAGGCTTGTTAACGAAGCGACAATAGGAAATACGGCGCGCGTACCCAAGGATTCAGCCTTGCTAAGCAAACGCGCGCCGTATTTCCTATTGTCGCTTCGTTAACAAACCTTTGCTATTCATCACCACTAATCAACGATCCCCAAAAGTTGTAGATCCGGCTGCACAAAAAATGTATTGGAGATCCACCAGACCCTTTTTTTCTCCGCCCCCACACAATAAGAAAAAAAGCGGTCTGGGCACGAGACTAGTTCACCACTTTGTTTTTACTATGTGGGTCATTTTAATACTTGGACAATAACACATTCCTTGACCTGCGCATTTATGCTGAAATAAATTTAAATACGTATATATCTACTTCTATATAAACTGACCACTTTGAAAATTCCGAGAGTATTCGGGAAATTACTGTAGTATTCCCCCAAATTCGTGTCCTGTCACCGTCATTGTCCGTCACCACCTGCCAGCATTAAAGAATTTGAGTGTACTCTCACGCCAGGAAGGCAACATGTGAGAGGCTGCAACTGTAATTCCCTGACCTCACTGTGACGCCTACGTAATGTAAGTGTGCGGCCTCAACACGCACGCCCCATGATAAAGTGAGTATATATATACTAGAATTCTAGTATCTATGATATAAGGAAAGAAAGTCAGCAGCTATTATACCAAGTGCAGTTGCAACGTGCAGAAACTATATATTCTCTTAGAACTTAACTTCATTAGCTGTTGAACAACAATGAGCTGCCCTGTGTGTTCTTCTGGTTCACTCAAGGTGATCTTAGTGGAGCCAGACAACAATTACATCTGCGTCAAGATTCCAGGCATGTCAAAGTCCTGCAGTGATGATTCTAGTTTGGATATCATCACCGTTCCTTCAGACAACATCAGCCCTGAAGATATACGAGGTATGTATGTAATTGACTTTGTTATATGGAAACTATGCAGACAGTTGAATTATAATCAGAACCAGATCTTGGGATCGGCATGAGGCTCCATGCCACAATGTCCATAGTAGCATAGAAAGAGTGCATTTTACTCATGGGTATATATATATATATATATATATATATATATTATAGTGGGTATATATAATATCTAGCTGATATTCAGTGTACTCTGTTCATTTAGCAGACTGGTGAGGTTTTATTTGGTGTTGCATGCATTATAATGTAGCTATGCATGACATTGCACAGATAAAATACTGTATATTTGTTATTTATCCAGTTCTCTACTGTTACAACATATTATTATCCATAATTACACTTCAAAACAACAGTCGTCTAAATCACTTTGTTGGAGTTGACTCCATCATGGATGGAAGCCATCTGTGTCTTAAGGTAACTATTTTCTGTGAGTGCATGTGCTTATAGCTAGTATATATGCTAAATGTGCAGTTGATCCACCCAATTAAATAGATTGCCTAGATGTGTGTATTGTGTTGAGATTATCTTCAGCATGCATTCGATATTATAAACTCTCTCAGTATAAAACATGGAACACTGTAATTAATGTATTTCAGTACATGTATACTGTTAGCGGTTACTATTTTCTGTTGTTTACAGGTCAAGGATAATAAAAGGGAATACCTTACTCAGATGGTGCAGTTGACCAACAGCAATATTACTGATAACGTTGCTCTGGCATTTAAATCAGATGATAATGACACACTATATTATGTTAAGTCAACAGGCATAGGGCAACCACTGGTTATAGACAGCAAAATAGACCCGCCGTATATATTCAGACCAGCTATACCTACTGGAAAAGAAATGGCTGGTTAAGGAACTGTTGATAGCAATACTTATATAACCCAATTCTGTGCAGTTTTTATGTATGATATCATGAATGCAATTAATATCACAATGTTAACCTTATTGTAAATAATGATACAGTAATTAAATAGCAACATGCTTGCATTATTACTACACTGAGTACTGCAGGGGAAACTAGTATATAAGGAAATATTAATAGTGTCTCCAGATTTTATGCACACACACACACACACACACACACACACACACACACACACACACACACACACACACACACACACACACACACACACACACACACACACACACACACACACACACACACACACACACTCTCCATAATTCGTATCTATAATTCTGTTGATTCAATGTAACATGAAACTTGGTTAGGTAAATTGCTTGCATGGATCACATGTTTAGTAGATATATACAACAGATCTAAAACTCAAACACAACAATCAGATTACATGTCAATGCAATCAATGTCTAGTCAAAACAAGCAGATAGGCCATTTCGTGCAGTTAAAAGTACTATATTGACATAATATAATTATATATATAATCAAGTATATATTTAAGCCAATGGCCTTGCCAGTACTTTTCTTAAACATAAAGATGGAAGTCACTGATAGAACCTCTAGCTTCAGGTAAGGTCATTAATTAATTAATAACCCGGTCAGATTTGGGGTAGCTACTTCAAAGTTATCAGTTATTCATTACATTTATCCCATGTAACTTACAAGTTATGTTACTAGTAACTTGCTTGTTAACTTTTGTAATACGTTCTTTTTTTTTCCATGATAACAATTAGCAAAGGAAGAAGAGAATTGTAGATATGTGCACTTCCTGAAAATAAAAATTCTGTGGCCATTTCAGCTTAGTATCAACTATTGTTCTGCCATCTGGTACTCAAGCTGAATCATGAAGAACAGTATGCAGAATGTTTTATTATTTTATTTATTAAGGCTTTACAACACAAATGCTGCAGGTCTGTAGGATGTGTCTATACTTAATGTGGCTGTAGCATGTATGGTGCAAAATTAAAAAGTGTTCTGATTTAGTACAGGGTATGTAACTATTGTAACTTAATTACTTTGACAATTCTTCCTAGTTACAAGTTACTAGTTTCAAGGGATGTATGTTACATTTGATAGCTATAGCTCAGCTTTCTCACACAACGTATCAGGTGAGTTACTGCCTGTCATTTCTCAATAAACCTTAGACCATGAAACAGCAAATCCTGCTGACTGTCACTTGTATCATGGATGATAGCAAATAATTTAGTATCATTTGCAAACTAGTTAGATGACTTTGGATATTGTCCACATCATTTACATAATATTATAATAAAAATAGCAGTGGTCCCAATACAGACCCTCATGGAACTTCACTTATACATTTACCATGTAAAAATGTAGCAATGTCCACTGATGTACTGTTCCAATTGATGTATGTAAGCCGCTGAAATTAAACCTTTACATGAGTACATACCTTATGGTGGCCCCAAATGCCCCATCCTGGATCCGCCATTATGACATATATACTGGTGGGATAGAGTGTTATCCTTTTTTATTCTTTAGCCTATAACATCAACTATATATGCAAAACATTATTTCCATAATAGCAGTTTGGTTAAAATTAATAACCAAACAGTTAACAAGATAAATATACAATTTTCAAATAAATATTTAGACTTTATATGACATTTGTATACCCTCACATGTCCTCGTCTCAAACTCTGATATCACATATATTAATATACGGTAGCTGCCACAGCACAATATGTGCATTTGAGATGTGTAATTCTTAATTAAAGCCATAGCAAATATTTCAAAGTAGCATGTGCATAGCTATTTGAATTCTTATACACAAGATAATGTATTTAATTTACTTGCTATATATCATGAAAGAATGCCGTTAGAGTATAACAGTTAACAGCTTACAATGTACATATTATGTTGAAATACTTGAGAAGAGTCATGTATGGCAATACTTCTATTACATTATAATTTCCTGCATGTATGCATGCATAGTCAGAATAGATATTATCAGATGGAAAGTTTCTATCATGATCAGCTGAGGGAAATACTATAGGCTGTTTTACGTACAAAGCAACTTGATAACAATAATGATTCAGGAATGTTATTTCAGCAGCCATTTGAATGGAAAGTCCCTTTTAGCTATATATGTACATGTAGGATTCACTGTGTTGGCTGAAGACTTCCTAGTTGGATGCTTGAAATTGTTGTGTTGTTGGCATGCACACCACTTTTCATTATATAACTAATTACGTCATTCATATTTATGCTGTACATGTAGTTAAGCTATGATGCAATAAAGTCTAACTTGAAATCATAACCAGGCTCTGTCATCATTAAGTAATGTATCTTTTGTGGATATTATCACAATAATAAATTTTATGACCAATTATTCATATACATGCAGTGATTCCATCCCAACCTGAATGTCTGTCAAGATTCCATAGCCCATGGCCATGAAAGGAGTAAATGACTATATACAACACTGACAGGAATAAAATTAAACAACATAAGTGTGTATGTATTTGTACACTTGTGCAGCATGTTTGGGACTTGATTTTCTACCTGGTTGTATTATTAGAAATATTCACGAACTAGTTATATTGTTAACAAGAGTGTACACAGCACGTCATCTTCCAAATAGCCATATAACATATGGCTACACAGCTATATCAGCAACTAAAAATAACAAGTAAATTTACTGACTGAAGATATGTAGCTATAGTGTACATTCCAATTGAATTTGCATGGGGAAATTAAAGGGATTAGTGCTCAGCTGAATGCAGCAATATATTTCCCAAACTATATTATACAATCAACTTCTTGGAGCTTCATAACATGATTCAGTTAAAAGAGACGTTTCCTCAATTGTAGCTTAGCAACTCAGATATGTCATCCAAGATTAGCATATCAATGTTTACAAAATGTCGTATTATATAGATCTACAGTCTTTGCTGAAAAGAATAGAGTTTTATGTTCTTTTTTTGTCAATCAAATGAACTGATACTTGTAATGACACATTCTCAAAAGTAGTTTTCTCTGATCAAAATATATCATTAATGCATATGTATACACAAGTGCATAGTGGCTTTACACAGATTCCTGAAGTACTACATGGTAACTGTTTAACTATAGTTAACCTCTAGTTAGTGAGAAGCCCATTACCCTCTATAAGCTAACTACACTAACTTACTATATATTTAAAAGTAGTTACCTGCAGAGACAAAATGTAGCTCAGAAATTTAGCAGGAAACTGGTGAATAAATGTGTATTCGCATGGTGACTTATTGATTGCAGCTGAGCTCTCTACAGTGTGACTTGTTTGTATATATAGCTGAACTCTCTTCAAGGTGACTTATTTGTAGCTGAACTGTCTACAGCTATGGTGACTTTTAGAGCTGAATTTCTATAGGTGACTTATTTGTAGCTGAACTCTCAATAGAGGCTGAAGCTGAACTCTCTATTACATGTATCTTGCATATGCTGATAATGTTGTACCTTCAGCTATGAGGCTACATCCATGTCAAAACAATACATACATACATACATATATACATACATATAGCCAATATAGGATATTAGATGATAGTATTTTAATGTGATGTTGCATTGTTATCCGAAGCAGTTACTAATCTTCTGCGCACTGCTCAATTTTTGGGAATTTTTAAGTCTTATAATAACTCATGCTGAAACCTTCTTCAGTTTTGAATGCTTTGAGGTGATAACACTAAACAGTAAAAAAAATAGTATAGCTATAATGGACGAAAAACAGCAATCTAATGAATCTGAATATATAGATATAGATAGTAATACCAATAGTATAGAGGTATAGCTACAGTGCTTATCCTTTTAGTATATGATATACGTAAGGCTTTAGTTTTCTTACCTGAAACCTTATGGCATACAATATACATTGAGTATGCAGCACCCTAATACAACTAGTATATTGTAGCTACATGGTTACATTCAAGTATCACTGACAGGAGAAATAGTTAAGTGTGTTTGAAGAAAAAAATACATTAGAAAATTGTACTTTATGCATGTGACACATGCATGTGTGTAGCTAAGCCATACATTCATTAATAGTTCCTAGCACTTCCATCCATTGTATAGCTATCAGTTGACAAGGTTTCATATAGTTAGCATGATGCCTTGTACTTGTAGCTATATCTAACACATTTTGTGCAATTATCACATATCTGGTCATATAATCTTGTAGATAATTATATTACCTTTTAAAACCATTGGCTATATAAAAATATATGATATCTACAAGAATGATTAAGTGTAACTTTAGCTATGTATAATGTTGCACAAGCTAACTATAGCTACCTGCAATGCATGATTGTGATAACACAATATACAGAAAATGCTAATCAAGCTAATAATTTAAGTTGGTTTCTATGCATACTGTATGGTTCATCATGTGAGTGATTACACAATACATGTGACATGTCACTTTTGTGGTTAAGAATACATACCCTTGGCCATGTGATGAATAAATAAAACATGTAGCTTGAGTTTAAAAAAAGACCCCATAACAACTGAACCTTCTGTACATCCAAACAGCGCCCACTACTGGTAGGCAATGCACTGTCAAGTTAACTTCTTTCAAAGCAACCTTGCTATATCAGACACCTCAATTCTCACGCATTATGTGTGCATTGGATTGTTGTCTCACACTTGGTTTTCCATCTCACGCATTGCAATTAATGGAAAATTATAGCTTTAAAGTGTTTAATTTCACTTCAAACCTCTTGGCAAAGCACTAAACAGAGTGTTAGTCTAATGGCTAAAGATGGAGAGGTATAACTGAAAATAGCCAAAGAAAGTTACAAATTTTTCAATATTTTACAGGAATTTTTCTGCTCAAGACGAGACCCCACGCATAAGTAAGTAAATCTCACTCATTTTAACCTCAGGTCTCACTCCAAGTTTGCTTTCCAGATTGAGGTTTCTTCCGGGCTATAAACTAGTGAGAGGTCTTGCCAAGCCATTCTAGGACGTCCAGCAATAATCTACTAGCCAGAATTAATGCATACAGGAGTTTTCTTCTCCAATCAGAATTCAGAAATTTTCTAAACTATTTACTGGTTCGGGGAAGCTACCAGGAGCGAAGTTCAACTATGATACACCATCAGGCTTTCAGATGGAGTCAAACTTTACTCAATGTTTCCCGCAGAGTAGCAGTTAGTGGGGGTCTGTGACTAGCTATCATGTGTACTTGACCATAGATACAGGCTAGAAAAGCATACTGTATCTATGTCCTTTCCGGTGGCATAAATTTCATATAGCTAGCTAAACGGAGTTAATTATGGAGAGCCTGGGGGCCCAATAACATCGGGAAATTACTGCAGTAATGTATATCCTCAAATTTCGTGTCCTGTCACTGTCAGCACCGAGTAGTTCACTCACAAGCCAGACTAAGAATGTGTGAGGCTGCAACTAATCCCCTGACCTCACTGTGACGCCTACGTAACGTATTACTGAGTGTGCGGCCTCAACCCGCACGCCCCGTGATAAGGTGTATATAAAGGAATGAAACCAACTACATATGAGTGCAACTGAAAAAGCATATTGAAAGCATTCACTGTAGCATCATCATCTGTTGACAGAAAACCATGGACTGTTCTGTTGGCCAACTCTCTGTGATTAGAGTGAAGGGCGACAATTACATGTACACCAAGTTTCCAGAGATTTCCAAGTCCTGCAGTGATGATTCTTGTTGTGATATCATCACCACTCCTTCAAACAGCATATGTCTTGAGGATATACGAGGTATGTACAATTAGCCTATAGCTATGGAAGTTATGCAATTATTATCGCTGAAGGTCTGATAGCAACTTATATACTGCAGCTTTTTTTTTTGCATTCAACTACTGTATCAAAAGTTGAAAGTTCTTAATACTTAGGAATTAGCATGGGCCTTGATCTGCATAGTAACATCTATGTATATATGATATAATTATAGCTACATTAAAATAATGTTGTTTATAGTTGTTTATTATTCATGGCCAATCATAGGTAACTAATAATTATTCAGTCTACAATATTTATTTGGCAGACTATAGGGTTATAAAGACATTCTTTTGTGTTGAAACATTTAAATGAAATACTGTGTATTTGCAGTCCTGTTCTGTTGGAATAATTTATCACCAACTATGATTACGCTTGGAAACAACACATTCCGTGATCACTTTGTTGGAGTTGATCTGATTAAGGATGGAAGCCATCTGTGTCTTAAGGTTAACAATTTGTATAATTTCTGTGCTTGTGTGTAGCTATGCTATTTGTATGTGTCTACATGTGCAGTGCTCTCATTTAACTTGTCATTACTGTCTACATATGACTGTTCTAATAGAATACATACGCATCTAGAATAGATTGCTTTTTGAAATGCATAAATTCCACTCTCTCACTATCAGTATAATGGAGGTTGTGGTAAATGTATTTCAGATAGCACAAAATTGATTAGCTACTGTCATTTTCTATCACTCACACAGGTCAGAGATGATACAGCAGAAAACCTGACTCAGATGGTGAAGTTGGACTCTGCGGAAACTGATATCTTCGCTCTGGCTTTTAAATCACATGATGGCAAACTTTATTATGTTAATTCTCCAGGCACTGGACAACCATTGGTTATAGATAGTAGAATAGAGCCACAGTATATATTCTTGCGACTTATACCTACTGAAAAGGCTCAAGGAAGTGTCAATAGCAGCACATAAACTAAGCAGTGCATTGCATTAATTCATATATATCACATTTTTAAACCTAATATTGTAAACTATACAATATATTGAAGTCATAAGTAATGGCATGTTTATCAGTCACATGCACACATGTTTGTGTTACTATATTAAGAACATACAAAAATGTATTCAGGATTTGGAAAGATAAAAATAGAGTATATAAGAATGCTCTTAATTTATAAATAGTTACCATACATGCACAGATCCTTGCAAATGCTTTACAGTTGCAATTATCAAAACATCACTGATACAGTTACTAATGTAGAACATCACTGATGCAAAATGTCACTGTGTGTTATCACTGATGCAGTTATCAAAACGTCCAATTGACAACTGATAATTACAATGATGATGTATTATGGTATACCTTATATAGAATTCTTTCTTTAAAATGGTATTACCACGCCAAGCATTGTATTGTAAGTAGGTCACAGAATTTTCAGTTTTAGCATAAATCATCTAGTTAGACGTGTACTATAAAAAGCTTTGCATGCATGTAATTGACAGAGTTAGATTATACATATCACCAGTTTAAACTGCAGCTGAGTACAGTGGAACTCCAACCTCTTAAGACCATCTCATTATCTTGGTACAGTCACGATATCTAAACATTTTGTACTTATGATGTACTGCGTAGTCAGATCCATTCCAACATATAAAGGTAAAGCAGTTCCTCTGTAGTTAAAATTGCTGTATATACGTAATTGATAGTAACTCGAACTTGAGACACAAGAACAATCAACTGACATCAAAGAGCTCTGTTATATGAAACTGGTAAGACGGTGCAGGCACAGCTGGACATAAAATGGCTGTAGTTTTATACCCATTCTTAAAATTAATGTCAAATGCTCCAAATGCTTTTCTCCTTCACAAATAGTTAGCTACCTCATGTGCTCATCAGACACCTCAGTGTGGATTTTTATACATGTATCTCATCTCATCCTAAGGGGTTGATTCTGGATCAAGCTAAAAATGTCATATTTGTGCAAGAAGTTAGTAAGAGTCAGAAATTGCATTGTACAAAACTTCATAGTGATTCTAATGTATTGACTGCCCTATTAGAGTATTTAACTATTTTATAAGAGGATGTGCCTCAACATGTGATACTGTACATAGAGCATTATAGAGTTCTTAACTTTGTAGGGCTTGGGCCCTGCTAGCAGGTCCATGCACCTTTAGATATGCCACTGTCCACACAATGAATACTCCATACTGATTGTACGTATAATTGTAAGCCTGCTCCAACTAATTCATGTCATAGTAAGTTAACAAATACTTACAATTTTGGCTAATATATCTGGAATGATATCAAACCATTAGTTAAAGTTTCAATGGACTATTACATTTTAAAGAAGTAATGGATGCATGCAGTTATGCACTGTTCCTAGTTTTTCTAATCAACTTATAGCTAAATACTTTATTCACTGTATGTAAGGCACCATGAATAACATAAATGTATCTTGTGGGGATACATATATGGTTTCCACAATTTGGACGTTAGTTGTGCAGACTTCATATCTTTTGACATGATCCCATTTTGAAGGCCACGTGATTCAAAGAACAAACAAAATGTACATTGTTACCTTAAAGCTTAGATGGCTTCAAAATGATCACAAAATGTGTTGTTTCCAAGTGTAATCAGACGTAGTTGGTGATACATTATTCCCACATTAGAGAAATGGAATGAATAAAGAGCATGCACACATTTATTTACAGGTATTTGTATACATATTTCACCAGGCTATATGCTAAGTCTTGCAGTGGTAGCACAGTAAACTATATGCTACTAGCTGTAATAAAATAAATCCCACATCACTGCTAAATAATTAGCCACTAGCCCAGTGCTCAGAAGGAATGCAGTATAGCTAATGTATTTATGGATGAGATCAGCAGCTATGATCAGTCACATGCAGCTCACAGCCTAAGACTTATACAGGTAGTTCTTAAGTGTTTGATTAATTTCTATTAAGTATAAGTCAGTCACTCCATACATCATCTGGACTGACATTACATGAATTGACAATATAATGATGTCACAACAGAACTTCTCTGCAAAAGTGGTGAATACTAGCTGATATATGTAATTGGTCTATAATCAGATTATAAGTACATAGCTGGCCAGGCAACTAATTTTAAGAGTATACCTTTTATTCTCAGCTATAGCTGTTGGCTAATGTGTTGTGAGACAAAATCGTCTCTAAATTACACAATCTTGGGTGAGCCAGGTAGAAGGAGGGTAGTCTTATGTGTTCAGAGTCTACTACCTTGCTTATCAATTAGAAATTATAATTGCATGCCTCCTCCAAAAGCAGACACTTAAAAAGCTTGGAGGAGATGTTTAACGTGCAGATTAGTTCTTAAAGGACATCTGTCATAAGACGCATTGTTACTCCAGGAAAAAGAATCACATTATATGTAATAGATACAGCAGCCATGTAGATATGAAGAGCAGCATCCTTTCAAGTCAAAAGGGGGCATTTCCCTCTTGTAGCAGAACCAAATGAAGAGCAGGAATTCACACCACAGATACACTAGCTATATAAAACAGTTAAGAAGATAGTTCTGAGCACTGTCAGTGGGTTATAAGTGGTTTGTTTTGAGTTACTGAACCTTGGCAACGAAAAGGTGGTAATTAGTAGATTACAAGAATAATGAATGGATTTGGAATTGCAATAATTACCAATAAGCATTAGTAATGCAATACAAAGCCAAAAGAAATTAATGACTCTGAAAATCTACATCATATGTAATACGTATAGCAGGTAATAGTATTAACTACATGGCTGCCTGGCTTTTAGAAGTAGCAGAATATCAACTTGTTCTTCATTTTTCCTTTGAATATTTATATAAAGTGCAAACATGTAATTTGATGAGCCTCAACCACTGAACCACTCCTACCAAAATTATATATGTAGTGTACATCTGTCTCATAGTTCATAATTATGTATAGAAATGGCAGTTCTAGATTTCTATCGGATATATGTACATGTTACAGTAGAAATCCAAAATTAACTTATCTGTTAAGAAATCACTGTTACAACAATTGCTTTTGATGCTGATGAACTTCTGAATCAATAATGACATATATATATATATATATCTGTCATTATTGAAATTGGTTAACACATCATTGCAGCAATTTCTTGGCTACTATATACTTTTGATTTCATGTCTATACTCTGGATTTTTGAAGTCCTACTACTAGTTCAGCTGTTTTGGCTTTCTTTAAAATTTAAAATTTACTGTTTTCATTTGCCATCAGTTCTGTGAAATTCATAAAACTTTAAATGGTGTGCCTGATAACATAGCTGGTAGTGTTGGCAAACCATGTAATTATTAGACCACATTCTATGCCTCTATACTTTGCTGTTCATTTGTTATCACTGTAAAGCATCCATTGAAAGTATGTATAGGCTTCAGTATGAACATAGAAGGTTTTAAAATTCCCTAAGCTGCATGTATTGATAGGGAAGCTGTTCTGTCAGATTATAGAAATTTCACTGTGTACACAATTGTAACTATGAAATTGCATACAATCTATACAGGATAAACACACTGCATGACATACATATTATCCCAAAATCTATAAACAACACATGAAAATGGTAATGAATTTCACGTAGTTTTCAAACTTTTAGTAGATGCTATCCATAAAGTCAGTACCCATGAAATTTCAACAGTTCATGTGGGTGCACCCATGCATGAACTTTCTTGTGCCATGAAAGAATTTGCCAGTGAAATTGCTATATATATGAGATATCCATGAAAATGGCTATGATTTACAATTGACTTTTATGGTACATTTCATTAATGTCATTATATTCTCATAGATAAGCCATATATGTTAGCATTTCATGGCATGTAACACGTTGACTGCAAGATGGCTATACTATCCATGGGTGCATGGGTATACCGGATAGATAATGATATCTATTTTCCTGCTGTGCAAATAATATGGGATCTGTCTGCTAAGAATCCCTTCATTAGGTGATTTTCTAATTTCCTTAAGTGTCTATGTACAAGATTAAGATCTTCACCAAAGTGTACCACACAGTTTCAATGGCATCTACATGTGTGCATGACTGATACCTGTTAAAACTGTAAGTAGAAAACCTTCAGAACAAATAAGAGAAACTCAAAACAGCCTCCTATGAAAAAGATTTCGTGACTATGTTTATGATGCCAGTACTTTAGTGTAAAACCTAAATACCTATAGCTATGTATGCACACAGTTTCTTCATCAACTAATACGTATATGAATCGGGTATACACTACTATTACGAGTCATACTGTGGAGAAACACCCATCAAAGAGAACTCCACAGATCTTAAAGTGCAGACAACTAAAAGAAATGTTATTGCTAAGATACGTGCAGTCTGTGGTCCTAAAAAGTTGATATCATATATGCTATAATAACACAGGTGGCTCCAGGAGGTCTCTGAGGTTTCCAGAAACTGGTCAACCAAGATTAAGAAACTTAATATATAGAGCATGTACAGTCACCCTAATAGAGTGCATGGTCATCCTATATAATACAACTATATAGTTGTATTATAGGATGACCACTCCAGAACATTTTTATGGTATCCATGTTCATGTAAATTTCATTGATAAGTTCACGAAATATTCGTGTAAATTTCATTGCTAAACTCATGTAAATTTCATTAGTAAACTAAAATGCGCTTGATACTAAGACAATTGTTATGTGCTATTGTGTGAATAACTTAAAATTTGAACATTACTAATGAACAAGGAGTAATCACATCATTACATACCTGATTCGGCTAATGATGTGCACGCATAATTTCTTCAATAGTGACTGTGTGTGGCACTAACATCTAGCTATAATGTTGGTGACCTTGCATCAACAAAGAGTGACTGATGTCATAGTTTCTATAATGTAGGTGGCCTTGTGCACTGGAATTTCTGCACATCTGTACAGTACTCATGCAGATGGCTTATCAAGATGCATGTGTCCAGTTATAGGCTTTACACATGCAGTGATCTACACAGTCCTCATGAAGGTGGCTTATCAGGATGTGTCCCATTACAACCATGCACAAAAGAGATTAGTTTTGAATGGCAGACAAATGCCACAATTGGGATGTACTCTACTTCATTTGGATCACGATGTAACATAAAGTGTCTGAGTGTGGTATGAGGCTTGCTTACTCAGTGGCATGATCAGTTTACCAATAGTTGGTGCATCGCCACAATGAGCTATAATTATATTCTAATTCAACTTGTGTTTGTCACATACAGTGGTTTATATTTAGTTAGATTGTGTTGTCTATCAGAGTAACTGAATTGGAGTTCCGCTTCTTCATCCTAGTCATGGTATTGTTGTGTTGTTAACTTTTTGCATGACAAAGTGTGTATGCAGTACAGTGTTGGGTATGTTAATCAGCACTACTGAGCAAGGTCAACACCAGCATGTGTATTTGGATAGAGAAGAGTTGCTTTCAGAATTAAGGTATCAGCATAGTCCAGGTGAATCCTTCATACGAAGAGTGGTTGCTCAATTAGAGGTCGTGTGTGTTCTATTAGGGTAGATATTGTGATGTATGTTCTATTAGGGTATTTAAACGGATATGTAATAGCAGGCAAGAGTGCTTTGTATGATATGTACGCATGAGCACGAGGGACGCAGACCCAAGTGCAAGTGCATATATACAGACAAAGCACAAGTGCCTGTGGTATAACTACTATGTTCTACTTTAGCATGCAGACTCACCTAATCTTTATTTGCCCTTCTCTTATATAGGGAACCAAGTAAGCTGTGATTGTGGGATTCAATTTTGCCAAACAAACTGTGATTGTGGGATTCAATTTTAATACATCAAACAGTAGTTTGATTTTACTTTTGCTAATATAGTAATTTTAAGAGACTAGTGTTAATTATGTTACTTTAATTACTACATTTACAAAAGTAAAAACAAACTACTGTTGATGTATTAAAATTGAATCCAGGTTGTTTGGAAAAATTCAATCCCACAATCACAGCTTGTTTGATTCCCTATATAAGAGAAGAGAGATAACAGTATAACATCAAAGAAATCTAATGATTTCTGGATATAGCGTACACTCCTAATAGGTGTGCAAAGTCTCGAGTTAACGAGATATATGCACTGCCTTAACAAGATATATGCACATGCACTGCCTTAACAAGATATATGCACTGCCTTAACAAGATATACGCACTGCAGTGCGTATATCTCGTTAAGGCAGTGTGTAATGAGATCGCACTGCAGTGCGTATATCTCATTAACATTTTGAGCCAGTACAATATGTGATATATGTGCACTGGCTTTCCTTTGATCTGAGGTGGTACATATAACCTTATATTGTGAAGTTTTCACAGCATTGATGAACTATAAAAGTAAATTGTGTTGTCTGTCTGTGTGTTGTGTTTTATTAGACAATTTAGTGTGCCTCATGTTTGAAAGATTTTTAGCCATCAGCAAATCTGCATGCAGCTAGCTTTACAGCTAAAAGCAAACTATACAGTAGTTATGTTTAATTAGAGAGAAGCTAGAAAAAATACAGGGCTTTTAAAATTGTCAGTAGCTACTTAGATTATGTAATGAATCATCTAAAATGTTCTCTATAATATCAAAACCTGCCCCCAGACCCCTATGAGTAGCATCTAGCTATATCTATTGTATATAGTTCAAACTCCATGTACTGTGTAACTTTTATGTCAAAGTTGTTCCCCCTCCCCCTCTTTGGCCTATACTTCACTGCCCCTGTGATTAATGGCGACTGAGTAAAGTCAGACAACCTGCTGATCTGCACTGCAGAATGCTATAGCTATATTATTATGATGTGTGTGCGTTTTATTAGTATCTTGTACAATCTACCATTTGACTAAAAGTGCACTATACTTTACTGTTCAATTCTTTTTTCCTTTTGTAGTTGATCAAACTGCCTTACAATCCACCCTAGTCATAGCTCTTTTCCTTTAAGCCCCTGCAGGATCCTCTAATTGGAGCATGCTACGCATGTCGAGTAAACTCCCCTCCACTTACATTATACCATACATGCATGCCCTGTCTCCATTATAGCCTATGTGATTTAGATCCTCTACCCACTACAACAGATTTTTTATTCCCAATTAAATTATCTAATCAAAAACAGCCAAGCTGTAAAAAAAGGTGCGGCCCCCAAAAAGGCCATGGTGAAAAAGATGTGAAATCCAAGGTGGCGGCCAAGAAATGGCTGTGATGGTAGGTTAATGGCAAAAATTTTAATTACGACGATTCAGGTGAATTTGCGTTGCCTCCTCCACTAGGATTTGGCACCAAATTCACCTGAATTGTCGTAATTAAAATTTTTGCTATTAACCTACCATCACAGCCATTTCTTGGCCGCCACCTTGGATTTCACATCTTTTTTCACCATGGCCTTTTTGGGGGCCGCACCTTTTTTTACAGCTTGGCTGTTTTTGATTAGATATCACTTCTTTTTGTATTTGTATGTTGCAAAGCCGGCCTATAGCTGGCTTTGGGGCTTTTTTAACCCATTTGTTTTTTTTTTATTTACCACAGGAAGAAGAAAAGAACTTAAAGACGATTTTTAATACTTCAACTATTTTTGATTCTATTATATAGTAATTACTACAAATTATATACATATATTTATTAAATGTCAATTATTCCCCACAGGATAATTTCTTTGCACCTGATCTCTCTACTGGGTGACTTGAAATGTAGCTGAACTACAGGATAGTTTCTTTGTAGCTGACCTCTCTACAAAGTGACTTGTTTCTGTTTCATCTCTCTATAAAGTGGTATGTTTGTAACTGAACTCTCTGCAAGGTAATTTGATTGTAGCCGAGCTTTCTACAGGCTTCTTTCTAGCTAATCTCTATATAGGGTAACTTGTTTGTACCATGAACGTTCTACAGAGTGGGTTCTTTGGAGCTGAACTCTCTACAAGGTGGCTTGTTTTAGCTTATCTCTCTACAAGATGACTTCCTCTAGCTGATCTCTCTACAATGTGACTTGTATCTAGCTGAACTAGCTACAGGATGATCTGTTTGTAACTGAAATCTCTACAGGGTGACTTGTTTCTAGCTGATCTCTCTAAAGAGTAACATGTTTCTAGCTGAACTCTCTACAGAGTGTGTTCTTTGTAGCTGAACTCTCTACAAGGTGACTTCTTCTAGCTGATCTCTCTATAGGGTGACCTGATCTCTCTGTATACAGTGACTTTTATCTAGCTGAACACTCTACAGGGTGATTTGTTTGTAGCTGAACTCTCTACAGGATGGTTTCTTTGTAGCTGAACTCTCTACAAGGTGACTTGCTTCTAGCTGATCTCTCTAAAGGGTGACTTGTATAGCTGAACCATCTACAGGTGATCTGTTCATAGATGAACTCTCTACAGGGTGATTTGTTTGTAGCTGAACTCTCTACAGGATGGTTTCTTTGTAGCTGGTCTCTACAAGGTGACTTCTGCTACTACAGGGTGACTTGTATCTATAGCTGAAATATCTACAGGACGATCTGTTTGTAGCTGAAATCTCTACTGCTACAGGATGATTTGTTTGTAGCTGAATTCTCTACAGGATGACTTGTTTCTAGCTGATCTCTCTATAGGGTCACTTGTTTCTAGCTGAACTCTCTGTTCTTTGTAGCTGAACTCTCTACAAGGTGACTTGCTTCTAGCTGATCTCTCTACAAGGTGACCTCCTCTAGCTGATCTCTCTACAGGTTGATTTGTTTGTAACCGAACTCTCTACAGGGTGATTTGCTTGTAACTGAATTCCCTATATTGTGTCTAGTTTCTAGCTGATCTATCTACAGGGTGATTTGTTTTTAGCTGATCTCTCTACAGGTTGATTTGTTTGTAGCCGAACTCTCTACAGGGTGATTTGCTTGTAATTGAATTCCCTATATTGTGTCTAGTTTCTAGCTCATCTATCTACAGGGTGATTTGTTTGTAGCTGAACTCTTTACAGGGTGATTTGTTTCTATCTGATCTCTCTACAGGATGGTTTATTTGTCACTGAACTCTCTACAAGGTGACTCGCTTCTAGCTGATCTCTCTACAGGGTGATTTGTTTCTAGCTGATCTCTCTACAGGATGGTTTCTTTGTCACTGAACTCTCTACAAGGTGACTTGTTTCTAGCTGATCTCTCTATAGGGTTTTCTGTTTGCGATTGAACTCTCTACAGGATGGTTTCTTTGTAGCTGATCTCTCTACAGGGTGACTTGTTTCTAGCTAATCTCTCTACAGGGTGACTTGTTTCTAGCTGATCTCTGGATGACTTGTTTCTAGCTGATCTCTCTACACGGTGACTTGTTTCTAGCTGAACTCTCTGTAGAGTTATCTGTTTGTAATTGAACTCTCTACAGGATGGTTTCTTTGTAGCTGCTCTCTCTACAGGGTGACTTGTTTCTAGCTGATCTCTCTACAGGGTGAACTTGTTTCTGGCTGAACTATCTACAGATGATTTGTTTGCAGCTGAACTCTCTACATGGTGGTTTCTTTGTAGCTGAACTCTCTACAAGGTGATTTCTTCTAGCATGATCTCTCTACAGGGTGATCTGTAGCTGAACTTTCTACAGGGTGATTTGTTTGCAGCTGAACTCTTTATATGATGGTTTCTTTGTATGTACAAGGTAACGTCTTCTAGCTGATCTCTCTATAGGGTGACTTGTTTGTAGCTGAACTATCTGCAGGGTGATTTGTTTGTAGTTGAACTCTCTACAAGGTGATCCTTCTAGCTGATCTCTCTGCAGGATAACTTTTTCTAGCTGAACTCTCTACAGGGTGATCTGTTCATAGCTGCACTCTCTACAGGGTGATATGTTTGCAGCTGAACTCTCTACATGGTGGTTTCTTTGTAACTAAACTCTCTATAAGGTGATGTCTTGTAGCTGATCTCTCTACTGGATGACTAATTGTTTCTAGCTGATCTCAATATAGAGTTATAACTTTCTCTATAGAGTTATAACATGTTTGTATAGCTGAACTTTTTACAGAGTGGTTTTTTGATTGGTTGCTGAACTCTCCAGCTACACGGTGACTTGTTTGTACTACAGAGTGACTTGTTTGTAGCTGAACTCTCTACAGAGTGAGTTACTTGTAGCTGAACATTGCTTAAAGTGACTTGTTTGTAGCTGATCTAGATGAACTCTCTACTGGGTAGCTTTTTTTGTAGCTGAACCCTTTACGTAGTGATTTGTTTGTAGCTGAATTCTCTACAGAGTGACTTGTTGTAGCTGAACTCTCTACAAGGTGACCTGTTTATAGCTGAATTCTCTTCAGTGTGACTTATAATGTTCTGAATCTCTACAGCAACATATTTGTAGCTGAATTCTCTACAGGGTGACTTGCTTGTAGCTGAATTGTCTATAAGATTAACTGTATGTAGCTGAACTCCCTACAGAATAACTTGCAATGTAATATAATTTTATAATGGAGTAAGTTATAAATGTAGCTGAATGCTTTATTAGGGTGACTGTTCTATTAGAGTATCTCGATCTCGCATATGCTACACGTAGTTGGCTTTGGAATCATAACTCAGTGGTTTGTAATCCGATTCTTCTGTACTACTGCATGGACTTTCTATGATAATTATTCCAGCCACACACCGATTTTCAGCTCACTGTTCTAAGCGGTTTGCCTGGTAGGCGAGAAAACTATTAGTTTTTTATTCATAAAAATCGATCGCGTAATTGTGACACAGGTTGGGTTTTGTGTTATATCTCGATGGCCTTTAACTGGATTCCTTTCAAACCACAAAAAGGCACTCCTACGATAGTTACTCCATCTACATAGCAATTTTCAGCTCATTCCTTCAAGCGGTTTACCCTTTGGGCGTGACAGACCTTCGACCTTATTTTACGAAAATAATCGGTAATAACTCCGTGAATGTTCATCGGACTCCTACCATGCAAAGTTTCAGCCCTATTGGAGCACGTATTCGTGTTTTATTGCGGATTTTGCAAAGTGTGCGAAAAGAAGAAGTAGAAGAAGAAAAAAACGAAGAAAAAAAACCCAAACTTTGGCCGCTCGTATCTCGGAAATGGCTGGAGAGATTTTCTTCAAATTTGGAATGTGGACTCCCCTACCTAGCCGGCACTTCTGTAGCAACTTTGGTTTCAATCGGATAAGGAATTACGGAGCTACAAAGGTGTGAAAATCGCGTTTACTTTCTTCCTGTAAATATACTCACGGTGTGGCGCGCCGGCTTCTTCTTCTTATTATTATTATTATTATTAATGGACAAAAATTGCTTGGCAGTACAAGACTGTCAAGCTAGGCCGCAGGCCTTTGAGAGTGCCCATATCTTGTTGTTCTCCATAAATCATCAAGTTTCTTCTTAAACAATGCCACGGTTGGTGCAGAAATAACATCTGCTTCTTGGGACGCACGACACACTATCGTGTGTCTTGATACCTTGATCAATATGTTAGAAATGCATGTGTGGAAGTTTGGGTAAGTAGAATTCTAGGAAAACGGGAACGGAACGGAAACGGAAAGCGGGAACGGAAACGACCAACGGAAAATGCCTGATGAAGGTTATCATCTCAATATACGGGTTAGATTTTACAGCATGATGCTTCTTTGTAACATTGTTGGACCCTCCGTACTGTTCCGCTAAAATGATCGAAACTCTCTAATAGAGCAGTCACCGTCCATTAAAATACTCTAATAGAGCAGTCACAGAATGTTTTGCAAACCATGTATCTCACCAGGGGCCTTTTAGTATTGAAAGCTTGTGAATCATTGTACTATAGCTGGCAACCCTCAGCCTCTTCATTGGAGTCACCTCAGCCTGACACATACTGTATCTACCACCTACCTAATTTTTATCTTGACAAGGAACATCTTTATGTAAACACTGTCAATTGATTAGAATACTTGTAAATCACTTCATTCTTAATTGTTGAATCTTTTGTATGGTTTCAAGGAGTATAGTTATTTCAGTTTTTTTTCTCCTTTCTGCAACTTTCAAACACACCTTAAGTAGCTAATGTCTTAGTATCTAATGTCTTTGAGCAGGCTGTAGGACCAGGTGTCTTACAGACCTTCAGCACTTGTGCTGTAAAGCTTTAATGAAAAAAAATTAAATAGAGTGTTGATGATATAGCTAGTGTGTGTCATATGAGACCAGCCATGCACGTCTTGGAGCTGACAAGCAAGCTAACAGCATACCTTATCATACATAACTCTTATCAGGAAGTTGCATGTAAGTGCATAGCCTATATAGACACTGTCTTCAGTCTATATAATTAGAATACTTCACAAACTTCTTCAAGCATGTTTCAGTGTTGAATCTTTTTAAATGTTTATAGTTTTAAAGGAACAGTTAACAGTCATTGTTGATGACTTAGCTAGTCTACATACCTAATCTTTGCCAGCCATATCATTCACAGGTTTAAAGCAGGTCCGCATAGTTTACAAAAACATTCTTGACTGTTAACGTTCTAGTAGAGTATTTTAATGCACGGTGACTGCTCTATTAGTATTAGAGAGTTTCGATCGCTTTAGCGGAACAGTACCAACAATGTTACAAAGAAGCATCATGCTGTAAAATCTAACCCGTATATTGAGATGATAACCTTCATCAGACATTTTCCGTTGGTCGTTTCCGTTCCCGCTTTCCGTTTCCATTCCGTTCCCGTTTTCCTAGAATTCTACTTACCCTGGAAGTTTGATTTGCTGAATTGATAATTGTTTTATTGGAGTATTTTGACCGCACTATATAAACTAATTTACTGACAAAAATTCAATCCATTTATGTGAACAGTTTTCTCCAGCTCTGTAAAGGGGAAAGGGAATTGGTGAGCCTTTATTGTGAAAGCAAGGTAGGAGATACTGTGGACCAGTTGAAACTGCAAAAGATCTGTCAACAATAAGTTCAAGCACTTTTTCAGACCCAGATATTGCCTGTGATATTCATAGGCGGCACTGCCAGGGGGCTTTTTTTTGAAACCTGAGGAGAGGAAAGAAGTTCAGTGCTTACTTCACTAGGAGAAGAATGGAACTTCATTATCATTACTTTGATTGGTAAATGAAATACACTTAACTAGGTTCTAAGGATATCTTCTGAGAATTTTTTAAAATTATACTCCCCATTATGATGCTTGAATCTGATAGCAGTTTTATAGTTATTCAACAACAAGTATATAATAACATATATTACCCTTGGAAATCAGTTTTTCTGCCTGTTTGATGGTCTCTCGTTGTTAAATTAGGCAGCATTGTTATAATTTGCAATAAAAATTAAACATCAATTGAATGTTCTATTAGAATAGTGACTGCTCTATTAAAATATCTTGATCTTGACACAAAAATTCAAACTGCTCTAATTTCTTCATAGCGTCAAATGAAAAACACTATATCACCATTGAAAACCAAAGTATAAAACTACTGAAATTACCACCAGGTACTGAGCACATATCATAGTGTATTTGTGATTTTGGTTGGTGTTGTACCTTCAGACGCATGGATGAGCAAGGTATATAATATTTAGCAGGACTTTATTGACTGTTTCAGTAACTTTTAAGCAGTAAATCTAGTGGACAGAAATGTTTTTAGTTGGGAAACTGCCTTCTGCTGACTACAGTGCTGCCGCAATTATCTGACCATGACATGTTCAGATAATCAAAGCCCATTCATTTATATACAGAGCTCTCTAATAGAACATACACCTTAGACAAAAATACTCTAATAGAGCAGTCATTTCTACTGTTTGGATAACCAAGTGTTCAGATAATAGAGGTTTGGATAATCAAGTGAGTACTGTATTTTATTAGAGTAGGTGACTGCTTTATATAATAAAGTATCATGCAGCTTGTTGAAGTTGAATGATGGTGTTGCAAAAAGCTAATACAAAAACCTAGGGTATATTAAAGTTCTAGAAACTCAGGTACTACAAATTGTACTTGACAGATAAAATTAGCATGGTCACTCTGTGATACATTTTTTGAGGTAAATGATGTAATGGAAACAGCTGTGTATAACTATAACATGCCAATGTAGTGATCTGGACCATCCAGCTAAATATAGTCCTATAAGCCCGAGTCGTATAAGCCTTCAGTTATATGCATGCATGGTTGGACTGATTATGTCCAGGAAAATTATATGTTTCAATAAGACATCATTATGTAACCTGTCCATGCACATGCATCATTAGTTTCATAAATATATAATGTGTGCTTTTATGTTGGCATCAGCCAAGTGCATTGCATGGCTCAAGCTCATAGCTAGGTGCATGCACTTATAATTTTATTGAAAGGCCACATCAACTGATTACATTAGAATAGCTAGCCAGTATGGAGTGCTATAATAATCTCACCATTATCAGTGAATTCACATTATTTGCAAGACCATCCAATACACAGTGCATGCGTACAGCGTACACATAACTAAACAAAGCTATACGGCATTAAAACATGCTGCAATTCAATGGCCCATACATCATTAGAAGCTGCATGAGCAATGGCATTTTAACTGTCATTCTTTCTGCTGCTTACATGCAGATAGGCCAAGACATGCAACCTGTATGCAAGTCTTGAGATACAATATCAGTAGGCTCACAGCAAAATTGTGTAAGAACCTCTAAGACACTAAATGTGATATAGGTAACCATTTGTTTGTTTGTCAACTTGTTTGTTTGTCAACTTGTTTGTTTGCCAACTTGTTTGTTTGTCAATTTGTTTGTTTGTCAACTTGTAGTTAAGTCCCATCTATACAATGTGCATTTTGGTAAATTAAGACATCTAAGTGCAAGGAGCAGACCCAGTTGATTTGTTACCTTAAATCTCACTGAAGATCAACATCAAGCCGGTCACTCCCTCAGGCTGCTACAGGTGCACCCGGGTCCCAGGTCCCTGCAATATCATGATCTTATGTAACTTGCTATAACCGCATCTAACTGCATATGTTGCAATGTAACAATCAATAAAAACTTCCAGTCCAAGGTACACCGAGTAGCTAGTATGATTCACAGTATGTTCACATGCATCATACCCCATGCACACATGTATTAATATGCAAAATGTGCAGTTATCATTGCTATGTGTATTCAACTCGCCCTTGTTATTAGTATCAATACATTCAGGCACACTGTACGTTGTATTAGAATAGTTCCTGTGAGGTAGTCTAGTTATCCGGGGAATTATATTCGGATTCGTAATTGTTTTGCTCACGAGACTTCGGCAACCCACACGTGGCAGTGTTTTCTGCTAGCCTGAAAAGTTTAGTACAACGGTGTTCATCATAATAGCAGGTAAGGCGCAGTGTCGTATATAGAATGCGGCTTCGAATAGGTAGTATTTTAACGTGTGATTTTTCAACATGCAAGTAGCCGCTTAAATGTACATTCTTTTTTTACGGGAAGAGTGTACCATTTATGCGTTGTGTTAAGTTTAGTTAGTCAGTCCTTTTTTAAAGTAATCGTGTAATGTATGAAATCACAGTAACATGCTACGGGTATTCGGTGGTGGGCTATAATTAGAATTGTTGTTCTAATGTGGAATCCATACACATGCCAACTGTTGGCGCCTGAAATTTACGCTGGGGCGACATTAGAGATCCATTCTGTGATAATTTAATGTTGTAATCCACAAAATTAGACATTACATTCCTATTTGTGTGTCCTTGCCACTAGGAGTAAACCAGATGTCAATATATTTAGGTGGCAAGATCAACTATTGGTTAAGCTGCTTTAAAGTACATCCAAAGGTGCTTGTAAGAGATCACCATACAGTTATGCTATTTGCATTCACTTGTCAGCCAATTGATCATACTCAGACTAGAACGTCTAATAAGAGAATAGAACCTTTTTTGTTAAGTAATCAGTTATTGACCTATTAAGTACTGTCTATAGCTTGAGAGTAGTTTGAAGATACATACTGCTATGTCTTGTAAATCTTTAGGAGATGTATCGTGACTCAGACTGGCGTAGCAGTAGCACTAGTGGTGGCTATGAATCTGAAGGTCGCTACTCCAGGGACCTCTACCCTTTTGGAGGCAGTTCTTATGAGAGAGATGTACCCTTGTTGCCAGAATATGACAGGGACTACCCTAGCCGTGATCCAGGATACGAGTATGATTCTGTCTATCGCAGTTCTGTTCCAGCAGGTGGGGGACGAAGACCTGGCTTGTTAGACTCTTACCCATCCTCACACCTACCACCACCGCCACCACATTCCCTTTCACCCATGGGTCCTCCCTCTCTAGCTAGCTTTTTGGAAACTGAAAGTGGCAGTTTCCTGCGTGGGGGGGTTTTGTTAATCCCACCCCTGGCTCATCTACCAAAGCCAACACTGAGGGACAGACCTCCTGGGTGTAAGACAATCTTCATTGGAGGAATACCAGATATGGCAGAAGAGATTCACATGAGAGATGTCTTCCTGGATTATGGGAACATTTTGAGCGTCCGTTTGTCAAAGAGTGGTAAAAAGTTCTGTCACATTCGATTTGATTCAGAAGATGCAGTCACCAGGGCTGTGGAAATCTCTGGTTACAGAATGCGTATCGGACCATCCAACACTAGTGCTGACATCAGTCGTATTCATGTCGATTACTCACAGAATAAGAGTGACCAAGAAGAGTTTTTGGAGAAACAGAATAGAAAGCAAGGGAATATGACCTTCAGCACTGTCAATGTATCCACCATTTCTGCTGATCTTCATAAGCCAGAAATGTTTGAAGAGGCAGCTAAGAATACCATTTCTTGGTTTGAGAAGGGTCACTGTGGGACACAAAATTCGATCAACTTCTTTGGAATGCTTAGCTCTGTCAATGCTCAAGCTAAACAGCTTAGCAAGGATGTGATTCAGAAAGACGCTGAGCTTGGCGAACGAACAAGTCAGTGGAAACCTTTGTTTGAAAGAGGTAAGATAGTTGTTGCATCACAAAATAATTTTTTGAATTAAATGTCTCTACACAGCCGAGCTGATTGAGAAGGTTTATGAATCCTCACATATCAAACGAGCATATGACAGTTTCACAAAGCCACAACGCAAGATGATCAGCCAATGGGAGGAATATAATGATGTAAATTATGGTCACGAACTTGCATACTGAGTATTCTAGTGTTGCCATTTTGTTATAGGGCGTAAAGAAGCAGATTAATGACAGAATTCAGCGAGAAGAGGCCTTAACTAGTGGTGTACCACTGACAGAATTCAAAGAACCACCAACCAAGAAAGCAAAACTAGACAGTACTGGTAGGTGACCATGTACGTACATAACATGCTTATTCCATATACCATGCATGTGCTTCCATAGTGCATTATTTGCAAGAAGAATTGGAAAAGGCAAAGAAGACAGCTGAAGAGCTAGAAAAAGCCCATGAAACGGAACTTGAAAACCGTAACAAACAACTCTACCAACTCAAATCTTTAATGGCTCATTTCAAGACGGTAACAGTTTTTTTACGCTATACTTGCATACAAGGATAAACTGTACATTTATATAGGAGTTTCCTGACCAGTGGTCCTCAGTTGTTCAAGCTAGTGATTCAACAACTGAGGTAGGATATTCATTGTGCAGTTGGTGAATTATGTTAACATGTTTGTTGTATAGGAGTCGGAGGTTATTGAAGGTGTTGAGATGAATGATCTGAAAGAGATGATGCAATCAGAAGATGCTTCTGCTGATAATCCATTGGCTGCAGCTGCTGCTGAATATGCAAAGACACGGAATACTGTCACTGGATCAGAGAAGTCAGTTGGAGAAGTGGGAATGACTGAAAAGGAGATTGCAATGGTGACCGTGATCGCTACATTCTTAGCCGTACACCCACTTGGAGCAACAATAGGAGAAATTACTCACTACTTCCAAGCCTTTCATCCTCAGAGCAGTGGCTACTATTTGCAGGGCCTGTTAACACGGTTGCCACAGGTGTTTCAAATGAGCCAATCGTCTGAAGAGGCGGAGCCAAGATGGTGGTTCCTTGGTTACCAAAGTACTTCCCAAACTGCAAACTACCCTCAGCAAGATGACAATGAAGAGGAAGATCAAATAACTGTCGAGATGACAGACTAGGCTCTTTACACAACTTACCATGCACACATACCTTACAAGGTGAGATTAAAAACTCTAACCAACATTTTTGTAGCGTCACTCAAGGTAGGAACAATTTACTTTTTAGTGTAGGAACTTTGTGGTAAGTTGATTACTTATATAATAAACAATTTTCAAAAAACAAAAAAAATTAAAGCATTCTTTCTGATTAAAAATTGATGTATATGCTAAGCAAGTGTTGATCTCTGCTGTTTGATGTTGCCAACATCTGCTTTATTTACAAAACCATCATACCTATTAAACAAAAATAGTCAAAGTCATCTCATTTCCCAAATAGAACACTCACAATTGTAGGTAACGCTCCCTGTCCTTTTGACTGATGGATGGTTGTAAACCTTTAACAGCTGCGAGTAAATCTGACTGTGTTATCAACAAGTTCTCTTGTTTGTTATTAGAGTTTAGCTGTATGTACAAGATCACCTTGTCACCATGAATGTCCACTATTTTTGTTTATGAAGTCCTTACCTGCTTGTCTTTAGATTTAGATTTGTTATTATTGTGACTGTTGATTCTCTGGATAGCTCTAATCTACAATAGGGTGAAGAAACACTAACTAATCTGATGAAATTTTTAAAAATTGCACAGCATATGTTTTTTTAACTGTCACAAATTTCCTAGCCATCAAAATCGCCAAGATAATTATTGGTAATACCTTTGAGGTTGTTCGTTAAGTGACACACTGCGCTGTATACCTTGATGTTAGTTCATGCGTCATGACCAATAATACTGACGCATTGTGATTACATAACCAAATATGATGCTTGGTTTGATAGTTTCTTCTGCCACATTATCGACAAGTATGCATAATGTGGCACTTGTTTCTTAGCTAGGAAAGCCACACAAACTATTGGATGACTGAAATAGCACATTAGAACTGTATAGCAGGATTTTTTTCAAGTGGGGAGGGGGGATTTTTTTTTCGCGGATGGCCATCCAAACTTTTGAGGTGAGAAATTTTCACTTCAGAATATTATAATACTCAAATAATGCCAAGCTGGGGGAAATTTTTTTGTGGATAGTTTCCAATCTGTGAAAATTGCAAAAATTATTCCCTCAAAAAAAAAACAACTGCTAAACAGTACTTTATATAAACACTGAGGTGTCAGTTTCTTTGAGATCACGAGAGATGTCGCATGACCAACCTCTCCACAAGTCACCTCTTTACTATGTAAAGATCTTCTAAACCTGCTGTTTCAACATAAAGCACAACATTACTTTTAGTTAATAAAATTAAGCTGGTGTGGAGAATAACACATTGTGCTTCACTACTAACAATTTGCTTGCTATTATAAAATCTATGGGAAAGTTTAAGTTTAGTATACACTAAATATTTCTCATAGGTGATAACGGGTTTCGCATTTAACAAGTGATGTTAAACTATTCTATGCAGCTGTGGATACATGTACTAGAATCATGTATAGAATACAAGTTACCATAAGACCATCTACCGACCCCTAAACACACAACACACATATTATAGTAATAATTCTTACTCTTTGGGCCACTTCATCTCTCTTTTCCTTGCTGACATTTGCACTACACCAAATTTTTCCAACAGCCATTCCATTTAATGCCCCCTGCTTTTTCATGCCCTCAGGTTTCTTTTCACCGTTGAGTATGTTGTGTGCCACTAGCAACTGGGCATTATATAGAAGAGCCTTTAGATCAGCTCCAGTGAAATACTGGCAGTCATTAGTGACCTCACGAAAGTCTACGTCCTTTCCTAATGGTAAAGACTTGGATAATGCCTCGAGTATCTCAATTTGTTCATCCTGTACAGAATGAAATGGTAATGCTTATCAAACTAACAGTTCATTTTACAAACAGTTGGTCACAATATTACAGATTGAATGATCGTTGTCAATAAGTTTTTTTAGCTCAATGATATCACGTGAAAAGTCATCATATATAGACTGAGTTTAAAATTAAGTTACAGCCAGTCTATCCGATTCACATGCAAGTAGTTACTCATGCCTGTATCTTAATTAGTAGACTCGAGGTTGCGATGGATGGTTCTTTCACTGACAAATAGCATACGCCCTACTGGCTTCTTCAGCAGGCTTTGCTATTAAACACGTGTTGCCAAACAGTTTGCCACCTCAGGTCTACTGATACAGGCATGAGTAACTGTGAATCAGATAGATGGCTACAACTTACTTTTAAACTGAGTCTATAATGGCTTTCGATTAGTTACTTTTCATGTGATACCATTGACCTTAAAATATTTTTTGACAACGGTCACACAATCTACAGTAACATAATTGACTACATGATAAACAACAATAATAAGTACTGGCTGGTTGTTCAATACTACCACGAAATATGTGATACAGCATTTTTATTAGCAGTATATGCTCTGAGTGACTGTACCTGATTAGGTAGGTCACAGTAAAGACTTTTGTCGATTCTTCCTGGACGTAATAGAGCAGGGTCAATCAGATCTGGTCGACTACTAGCAGCCAGTACATAAACACCTTGAAGGGAAAGCAAAAATATATTTTAATGTGTACATACCATGCATGTGGCATTACTAACTAGTGATACAGTTTGGCATTAAATAATTAATGAAAACAATACAGGTGTATATTGCATAAATTCCAGTTATTCAGGTACAGTAGCACCAAGATCATGTGACTCCCATCATATTTGAATGCTGGATGACACACATGCATCTCGTGGGCCATAACTTTCTCTACACAGTTCATAACTACTTCATTCTCTCTTCTTCAGCAGAACAAAAGGCCACAATAGTGGCATCATGCACAAGTCCAGCATACCGTTGTGGGAATACACTATTAACAGTACAGATCAAAGAATGGCATCAGCCAAACTTTCCTTCCATTATTTGTGCCGAGGCTTAGACAGCAATTACTGAAATTATGACTGGTACAGCCAGCAAGAATGTCAGATAATATGGTAAAATCAAAGCCTTGATTGTATCACAGTAAGTTGTAGAAAATATATACCCACCAACCTTCTAATGCATCTATTCCGTCTAGTTGTGTTAGTAATTGGTTAACCACTCGATCAGTCACACCAGTGTTGTCATGTCCACGCCTGGGTACAGGGGATAATGTGCCACATTACATCACAACCCTATCAGCACCAACTTACTGTGGAGCAAGTGCATCAAATTCATCAAAGAACAAGATGCAAGGTTTAGCAGAATGTGCCCTATTTTGAAAGCAATGTAATGAACTGTAGACATAACTATATGGCAGATGTGATACCTGATGAATACATCTCTCACTGCTTGTTCACTGGCCCCAATGTATTTATTCAACAATTCTGGTCCCTATTTGAGCACAAGTCTGGTGTGATTAATCTAGTGTAACACTTGCTGTATATACCTTAATACTGATGAAGTTTAGACCAAATTCTTTGCCAAGTGCCTTTGCAATCATTGTCTTGCCAGTCCCAGGTGCACCATATAACAATATCCCTGATGTCTGCTTCAGTTTAAAACTGGAGAATAACCTTGGGTACTACAAAAATATAAAGATGTAATCCTCAAAACCTTTATATCTAGGTGTGCATTACACAGAACTACATGGGATTTTATATGAAACTGATGTTCGTCATTCCAAGGGCGAGTCTACATTTGTTGTTAATGTAAGTACCTTGGATGGCCATTGTACAGCCTCAACTAATGTAGCTTTGATATGATCTAGTCCACCAACATTAGCAAATGTGATATCTTCCGGTTTGTGTAGGGGAACACTTCTTAATGCAAGAGGCTTGTATCCCTCTACAGCCTTCATGAAGTCTTCACAAGTAAGTTCCTTTGGTCGTGGAGTGAGAGTGTCCACAGAGAAAGAGCGACCCCTAACACTTCTTGATATTAAGGTGTTATCATGAGATCTACTACGACACTCTTGGCTGTGTATAGCTCTCTCTACAATATTGACTATGTCCTTGACTAGGTATCCCTCCATTCTGCTCGACACTTTTCTATAAAATTAATGTGAAATTGTACGTATGTACATTGTGTGTACATCAAAGGAAACACTACTCTAAGTAGCTAGACTATGTATAGTTTGTACTGTTAATAAACATACAAATTTGTGACAATTGAATGCATTTATATTTAGTATACCAACTGAAAGCCTGCAGAAGTGCCCCAAATAGAAACCGGTCAAATTAAAAATAATTACTTTTTAATAAGAATTCATCAAGCATGTAGATAGTGTACAGCTATTGCCAGTATTGGTGTTTATGCGCTTCTGAGTCCTGACTACATAGCTAAGATAAGTATATAGTAACAGTGCATTGGTAGAACAACCATTTTACTACAGTATGTATACTGAGTCAACTCACTTCCATTCCAAGTTAGTAATACCATGGTGCAAATGTTTGTTGCTGACTACTGTCTGTAGTATTTCTTGTCTGACTGCCTACAACAACCAAAGGATAAAAATTATAGACACTGTGTGTGTGTGTGTGTGTGTGTGTGTGTGTGTGTGTGTGTGTGTGTGTGTGTGTGTGTGTGTGTGTGTGTGTGTGTGTGTGTGTGTGTGTGTGTGTGTGTGTGTGTGTGTGTGTGTGTGTGTGTGTGTGTGTGTGTGTGTGTGTGGTGTATATTATTATGGTACATAAAACTACACTCACATACATGCTGCACGCACACACGCACACTTACTAAAGTGGGTGGAGATATTTCAATGATTTTCCTAAACACATGACTTCCTCTTGATGGTAACAATGCAGTATTAAGTGAGGTGGTGGACTGTGCAGTTGCCATAACAACAACACTGCTACCATATTTCATCTCCTCGATCAGTAAATCTTGTAAAACTAACAATAACAATAAATGAACAACAACAGAGATACTAAAGGATGCAATGATACCAAATATGGGAGAGGAGAGCATCTAATGTCATATAGACCCGTAAGACAGCTCCTTTCCACATAAGGTTGTAAATTATGCATTTAGCCACAAAGATCATCCCAGACATGAGGCATGTATTCAAACATATAAGTAGTTGTATTAGCAGAGCATGGCAGGAATTTTGAGGATAAATCCATGAGAACTGCATCCGAGGAACTACTAACAGAGGGTTGAGTATCATTCTGGACTTCCAAATGTGTTGTCATGTTAACAAAAATATCTGCCTTCAAGCATACTGTAATTTACAGTCCATTGTATGTCCCCATTCGGTGATCTGCCTTAACTGTTTACCACACTAGCATTTGTCACAGGACTATATGGCATTAGATACTCTCCTCTACATATTATCAACTCTTTCTGTTGCCTATACACCAGTTTTAAAGGTGAATCCATAACCAAGTAAAAGTTACAAACTATTAAAATTAGTGATATGCCTGAAAGAGTGTATTATTTCTAAAGAGACCTGAGTGCTATTAAATGCATGGGCTGCTACATTGCTATTTCCCTATTCATGCCTGTTGCACTGTTATATAAGTTTAAAAAGACTCCAGGAAAGTGGCAAGCAACCCAGCTACACTGTTATAGTGCTAAAATATGTGGGCATCAATAATTTTTCACTGTTTAGTACCTCTTTATCCACTGCACCTGCTATGTAAAAGAGTCTAGGAAACTGGAACATTCCAGCTACACCATTAAATTGCACAAAACCGGACCTTCACATTTCTGTGATCAAAATATCAATGCGTAGCCATGCATATCAGTATTGTGATACAGTTAGAATATTGCAATATTATGACATATATTACTATGTATTACAATTATAATCACCATACGTACTGCTCACCATCTTATGCATACTTACTTTCAGACATTCGGTCTGAGTTAAATCCATCCCCATGATCATGACTAGTGTGCTCCACATGTGGAGCAATGTGATCAAGATCATCCAGTAATATAATGGATGGTTGGAACCATCGTGCTTCAGCCATCTTTCTTGACAGAGCATCCTTAAATGGACTGGCTCTTCCTCTGTGACTAGCACACTCCATTACAATAATGTGGGCTAGCAGAGGATAGTTTGTTGCTCTACGGCAGATCTCTTTTGCAACGCTAGTGATGCCACATCCTGCATTGCGGCTGTTTGATTTTGCACAAATTAGGAGGGAACCAGCATTAACACCATGGCCTGCTCTGTCCATAGTGAGTTGTTTCTCCAATGCAACATTTATCCACTTGAGACCAGCAGTGACATACTCATCAACACCACTATAGAATTGTTCACACACAATGTAGTATACGTAAATAACCTCTTATCATATAGGAAATGTGATTGCAATGACAGCTACACACGTGTGTACGTACACGCATGTGTGTGTACAGTAATTATAGTCACATATACACATACAAGAGGTAATATTAAAGCATAGTTTCCTTTCCAAACAATCAACACACACAACTTACCCCAACTGGTTGTGAGGCTCAAGCAGAAATGGCTCTTTAATTTGTGACAACTCTGGCATCACAAGTAGTTCATTACCTTTATCACTAGCCGTTGACTTTGGGTTAGCCTTAACTGGTTCAGTTACCACAGTCAGGGACACTCGACTACTAGTCAGATCTCTATCCTCAAGCAATACACAGTCAATGTTCTTAATAGCAGCATCATCTGATGGGGATGCTTCCTTTAGCCTCCTTGTTGATGATCCTGGAGTGAGCTTCACTTCAACATCACAAAATTTCTCTATAGTACAAGATACAAAAATACATCCAGTCACAAAAATCAGAGCTCAGCTGGGGCCATTTAAGGCCTGGTGAAAAACTGTGTTGAATTAGTCCATTTTTTTTCTTTACTATCATACCTTGTTGTGTTGGTAGTGACAGAATCATGTGGTAGACAAGGGGGGCACCAAATAGAGAATACTGTCCAACATGTTTCAACCATGTCTGAAATGACTCATGCAGAGCTTCTTTACTCAACACTTCCTGTAGCAAACAAAATACCACATTCTCACACATGTACGGATGTCACTTCTACTACTGTAAGTGATAAAAATTATTCCTAAAACCAAAGAAATATATTCTGCGAATATACCGTACACAGGGAAACTTTTTGGCAAATCAAGCAAAATATCAGTTGGCAAAATAAAATTTGGCAAATTGTTAACAAAGCACATGCCCTATTTAATTTGATTAGATTACTAATTGCTGTGTCTGAAGCGAGAACTGGGAGTGCCATGCCTCTTCGGCACCTGGAGTCAGCTATCAACTAACAGTAGATCTACACCCTCTGGATTAGTGAATATCGTACTTAATATGGTAGGACTCACTACTTCCATGCCCATTTCGAGGTGAGGTTTGAGGATACTACATGTACAGTAGCTGAGTAGCTAGCTACCTAGTGAGGTAGTCGAGGGAGGCTGGCTCTAGTGTGATGCCTGTCCTGGTAACCCTTGGTCGAGTAGAAAATTGATTAGTTCGAAGCTTAATTGGTTTGCTATTTTCTTCACCAGCAAAATATTTGGATGGGGAAAATTTGGCAAATTCATGGTCATTCGCCAAATTTTAACAGCGCCAAAGTTTCCCTCTATACGGTAGTACACTAAGCAGCTGCATGGTCCACATAAGTACCCCAAATCATACATTAACACAATTACTTGTAGAAACAAACCTTTTTGTTGAGTAAAGTGAGCTGAATAGAATGACCATTGCATGGTATACGCATGTGCTCAACCACTTCAGTTAACCTTACACGTGCAAAGTCTCTAATTCCCAGTTGTTGTCGTACACAGTCACTAATCACTATATGACCTGGTTTAACATTGACTGGGTCAACATGGGATCTTTGGTTTAAAACATTTGAGCCAGGGTAGTACAATGCTGTAAAACAAAGCCGCACAACCAGGGCCTTCACAATTCCTTTCTGTACTGGAAATGATTGTGGCTGTTGTGAGGTTTCTTCTTCACCTTGTTCAGTCTTAGTAGGCTTCTTATTGGGTTTCTCAAGTGGAAAAACTGCTTGTAACTTTACCAGATAACTAGGAATGTCCTTGGCAGACTTTCGTTTAAGATATAATAAAGCAGGAAAGGTCCATGGGTGTACATACACATCTAACTGCCTCACATTATCCAATAAACTAACAGTGGCACTTGTGTACGGCTGAACACGTAGGATTACATTCATCGAAGGAGTATTAAGGTACTCAGGTAACAATCTTTTGTCAAATGAGAAGGGAAAAGGAGACGAGGCTTGTTTTTTGTGTCTAGTAAGTCCATTAGGTGCTTCACTTATGCTACCCTTTCCTTTCAATGGTAAAGGATCAACGGCTGAATCAACAATACAGTTCTTTACTGGTGGGGCAAACCAGCTCATTAGACTGTGCATGTATGATGCCTCATTCTCCAAAGCAACGGGGGAAGTGTCTGGGGTCCTATTAAGACTACTTGGAGTTGATACTTCACTATCTGCACCACTATATATCCCAGAGTCACCAGACTTGTCAACAGGTTTATTATTATACCGACTTTCTTGTTTGCCTATACCTCCGATGAATGATTGTCCGAGGGAGGATATTGAGCCCCACAAATGGGAAAGTCCACCACTGCCAGAATTGTTATCACTTGCTGCTGGAGCAGTCAGTGACCGACCAAAAGTAGGAAGTGGTACAGACTGAAGGATTTCCACTGCTGTGTCCCTGACCAGTAAAGTACAAGGTACAGAATCAGGTTCCATTCTCACTAAAAAATAGAAACTGCAAATTACTACAAGAGTAAATGTCCATTATTTACTATTGGTACAGTGTAGTATATACCGTACATACAGCTGTAACACAAAATGACACGTACCAACTTTCAACTTGGGACAGAGAGCTGATTGACCCTTAAACAAGGTGAAGCAGAAGCTGGGCTGTACCACCCTGATCTGGTCCTGTAAATGGTTTGTTATGAATTCCTTGTTCTGTTCCTGCAAAGAGAAATGACTAGTTATTATCAGTGTTCCAATAAACATGTCAGAAATACACAAGAAGACTCACACACTATAGAGTACAGTATTTAGCCATACTTCAAGCATGTGACCAACAAATTTGTTAATATAAACTAATAGTTAGAATCAGATTTTAAAACCATGTGTACAGCCAAGCACAGAGCCAGGTACAGGCTGTTGTGGGTGGGTGTGTGCCTGGCAAAACCATGTGTTTGTGCATCTGATTGCCTGCCCACACCTACACAACTCAAGCCACAAAAGAAGACTTCATGACACATATTATTACAAACTATACCCAAGAATTGAAGGAATGGTATTTGTTGGGCATGCATGTGACACATCTCTGCACATTGAATAGGAATTTCCTATATGTTTATTTCCCTTGTATGTTAGCAGAACAATGAAATGCTTGAAGGCGAACAGTGGACATGACGGTCACAACAACACTCTATACTAAAAGCCTTGTGATGAAAAGTTGATAAGAATATAAAAGTCTAGAAGACATGGTTTTTGTTTATTTTGAGCTCCATAGTAACCAATAATGTTTATATAATTCAGTAATTGTTAAATATATAATTAATGAATAGTGCAAGTTAGGCAACACAATCAACTTGTTTCCTGATTTTGAAGAATGTTTTCTAAGCCTAATTCAATGGACTCAATAGGAATACTTACAAGCCAGAAGTTTACAAATAAGGTAATAAATAGTTTTGATAGCAGTGTTATGATATATTGCATCATCTCAACTGTAGACTCAGCACATAATTATCACTTACACAAACTCTTAATTCATCAGCTGAGGTTGGCACAACTGACACAGCCTTACAGGGTACCACTTTTTGGTTCATCATTTGAATGCACACCTAAAAAAATGAACAATAAAAACATCACAGGTAGGCACATTTGATGTCCCAACCTTTGAATCAATCAGCATTAAAAACTTATGGAGACATTTCTTACCTGCTGGTTGTCATGTACATCAATGGCAGCAGCAAACAATGGGTCAATCTCCACTTGGTCCATGTTCGTATTGTTATAGAGTAACTTGGGGCTAACACTAAAGTAGGCTGAGAAAGTGCCCCGTGAAGTGCTCCATGACATCTCCAATACTGACACATCTTGTTGCTATATGTTATATGGAACAAAGTGGTCAAAAGGGCAACATAGACATCCAAACAATGGCCTCTTTGTGGTGCTTGTTATGTCAGGGTTTGTTGTGTGTGTGTGGAGAAGTGTTATACACCCATGAATGATAGATTTTTTTTTTTTGCCAATTACACCTGATAAATTCAAATATTTCTATAGTAACATAATAAACACAAGTATAATATATTTTATACCATTACAGGTTATAAATGGATTCTATTAGAACAGATTCCAGGCAACACTAATTTCTATTTTAAACTTCATGGCATCATTTTAGTGCCATTATCACTGCACAAGCGGGCAATAATTAGAAAGTTGACGTACACTGCGTAGAAACTGTTTCCACCTCGGCGAGCCTGGTACGTGCAGCAAGCAGTCATAATAGCTCTTCGTCCTCAGCGTAGCTGTTTGGGTAGACATGACCAATCTGCTGGCTTGGCCCGGGACTTTACCTCGGAATTTCCTAATCTCGTCGCTCGGAAATTAAATTTGCCCCCGCAGCAGATTTTATTTTGCGGCGCTTTAATACGAAAAATCAAGCTAAAAAGCTCTTTGCAATGCAGCAATGCGCAATAATGGCTACTCCAGCCTCGACCCCAGCTAAACGAGTTAGCTATTCTCCACTGCGACGAAGCACAACGACTATCAAGACTTCACTGGATTCACCATTTAGATTTAAATGGTATACTGAGAAAATTCATGTGCACTTCAAAACGGGTGCTCCTCACCTTTTATCCTTTTTCAGGCCAACTGTGACACACCAGAATTGTGAAGATATCAAAGCAGCTTTAAAAAGGTCTGTACGTGCACACTATACATGTATATGATTGTTGTCTACAGTGCTTTAAGTGACGTCAGACCGCCTTCAAGAAAGGAGAAGAAACAAGGAAAAGAAGTACACTTCAATAAAGAGAAACGATCATTTCTCATCATTGGAGTCAATGCAATATTACGTAACATGGAGAAAGGAGTGGTGAAGGTTTGCCTGTTGTGTTCCTCTACACAACCCACATTGTTACATCAACACTTCTTAACAATGGCCGGTAATCAAGGTGTACCATTTGGAATAGTACCTGAACTGAATACAGTATTGTGTCCTCTACTGGGTGTGAAGAGTGCACTAGCTATTGGGATTAAGGTATTTGATTCATATTGTGTATAGAGAAGAATACTGTTAGAATTAATTTTGTTCAAAGGTATTAGATGAATAGTACTTATGATGGGAACTTTTAATGTATATCTCCCATGGTAATTATTAAGGCAACATTTATTAATCATACAGTACAATAGTACTATATAGTAGGGACCACAAAGGAGTAGGTGTGGCCCACAAAATAACATTGCCCAAAAACCAGCGTCACTTTTCCCTGACAACGATGAGGCAGTATTGGTTAGGTAAAACTAAGCCCAAACAAGCTTTCAGTTTGACCTGAAACGTTTTCAACAAGTTGATACAGATTTATTTTTTAAAATTATTTAATGGAATTTTCTACTAACTGAGTAGCTGACTGACTGATGCCTTCAGACAAGCGTAACTCAATAACGGCTAAGGCTGTGGGCTTGATTTTTTCACTGTTCGACATCGCTTCAGCCCGAGAGGTGCCTTTTGGCATACTGGCATGCTGGAGTACATACAATGCATTCTTCATGGACTAACCAGTGTCCTCCTTTGTGTCCCATTCATCTTTGCTGACAGTGAATAGTGTCGATTTGGCGGTAACACGTGATAAACGTTTAGCTTTCCCCCTTTCAGAGAAGAGGAATGAACATTATGCTGTTGTTATGGGCTGGATCAGATGTTGCTTGTCATTTTCTCTTTTACGATCAGCCATCCGATGTCTACGTGGTTCTCGCTCTTCTGCCGGTAGATTTGCTCGTGAGAACCCATTAGCTGCAGTTGACTTGATACAGGCAGAGACTGGGCTTTCCCCATTACATGACTAAATTATTGTGCCATTATTTGTATGCATATCAAATAGCTACTGAAACATGATGGCTTCCCTTTCGCGTAATGGAAATCATCCGTATTTTTCATTGTGGCTATTTTTGAGCAGTTCTCGATTCGTACTGCTGTGTAATGGGTTGAACATAGCCGACAACAAAGCATAATGGATACTTCACTTTTCAGACAATAATTGATATAACTGCGGCACACGACACTATTTCTTTCTTTTGGTATGCATGGATCGCAGAGGTGCTTTTCGAACAGTTTTTGATCCGAAGTGCTGTGTAACGGGTTGAACATAGCTGACAACGAAGCATAATGGATACTTCACTTTTCTGACGATAATTGGTATTGCTGGGGCGCATGGCATTATTTCAGATGTGGTATGTATGGGTTCACCAGTCATAATAATTATTCACAAAAAAGTTAACAAACAAGTACACAGAAAAATTTGGAATTTTTCAACTAAAATAGGGACCATAGCACATCAATAAAAAGTACTGAAACAAGCTGGAGTAGTGCACTATATTAAATCACAGTAAAACAATAAGAAGTTGTTATATCTCTACTGTGCTCAGATACCATAATGGAAATGCACAGTAGGGATATAACACTTCTTATTGTTTTACTGTGATTTAATATCGTGCACTACTCCAGCTTGTTTCAGTACTTTTTATTGATGTGCTATGGTCCCTACTCTAGTTGAAAATTCCAAATTTTTCTGTGTACTTGTGCCATATTAGGCCTTTACAGATCTTATGTTTCATGGATGCGGCGAGTTAGTTTCAAAGCTAGAAAGAAATACAAATCATGTGATCTGTTTTAAAGAGTGATAAGATGGCTCTAGACTTCTGAATATTGTTCAAGAAGTCATAGGTGTGTAGTATTATTAACGACATGTACTGTATAGCCTAGGGCAAATTTTTCGAGGTTGAGCATTGTTGCTAAAAATAAAATTTTTGCGGGGTAAATTTTTGCTGGTAATCCCCAAACTGAAAATAGTGAAAATTTTCTCCCTTGTATTTTTTAAGCTATATGGTAGTTTCTCCACTATATTCTACAAAGGTTACTTTCACCTCCTTCATTTGTATACTCTAATAGAGCAGTCAAGTCAACTGAAATTATATCCAGGACATTTATATCTTTTATTTAGTTTCTGACTTGCTGAATTATTCTCCTACTGTGTTATAAATTAAAGTAATCCAGAAATATGATAAATTTCTGCTACATGCACAAAACGATCGAGATACTCTAATAGAGCAGTCAGCCATCCTAAAAGCCCAGTTATTTTCTAATACCATTCACAACAAAACTATATGAAGTTGAAAGAAAAGAGTGTTCATCAATAAATATATTTATGATGATAACCATAGGTATGGAGGGCAAGTCATAAAGTGATCAATATACTCTAATAGAACAGTCAGATTTCTAATAGAGCAGTATGTAAAATTGCCTTCATGCACCCCTCATAATCAGCAAGCTTTAATTTTTTTTAACTTTTTCCTGTTGGGGACTTACCCCCCAGACCCTCTAAATTGAGCACATTTCATATTCAAAGTGTGCTTTGCGTGTTGGTATTAAGTACTCTAATAGAACAGTCACCTATCCAGCTACAACATTTAAATGCTTTGCTTGCCTAGTGATAAGGATACTAGAATTGAAGATAGTTGGTTTAGATTTTTTTTAATTTTTAGACAGTTAGCTGAGGATTTAAAAAGTGCTAGAGCGCAAAGATACTGAATGTATACTCTACATTTTATTTGTACAGGATTGTGATTCAGCTGAAGAACACTTTGCTAAACTGATCAGCACATTACTCAAATTGTTACAAGTTCCACATTTACCCTGGATGAGTCCCTCTGTCACCCAGAAGGATAGTGTTTGTAATACTCCAAAGACCCCAACAACCTCAAGCATGTTGATGACTCCCATTGTTGAGACTGCTGTAGGTGGAAATACTGTCAATACTCTAAGAAACAGAAATAGTGAAGTAAATCCAAGAAATATTTCTAAAGATGCAACAACTCCCAGAAATGTTGAAGAAACTCCAAGAAATACTGAGCAAATTCCAGGAAGTACTTCTACTAAAGAAGTGACTCCAAGAAACACTGCCTGTAAAGGAGTACCTTCAACTCCAAAGAACTCCCATCTTGTCACAAAACGGAAAAGACCACAGCCCAGCTATCACAAATTAAACGTAAAAAGAACAAAAGTTACTGTCAATAGTAAAATAAAGAAAAAGACATAGAATAACTGTACATGATTTATATCAATTATAAATTAATGATGTCATTTTTTATTTATTTTTGCTGAAAAAGTTAGTTAATTTAGTGTTTGATTTGTCGACTTTTGCTATTGCCTTCTGAGCTGGTGTAAGCTTGGACCGCTACAGAAGAAAAAATTTTTTTTATCACATTAACAAACCACAGTATGACATCCAAATAATTGTCCCTTGTGTTTGTATAATTATGTACATGCAGAATTGTACATGTGCCAATTAATATTTAACGAGATCTCTCTCTCCAGAGAAACTTAAATGCTCTAATAAAAGGACTTTTGATGCATAATCACATTATTTGACCACTTGAATGTGTACATGTAGCTTTCATCAATCACTAAATTACCACACTATATCCACAATAATAGAAACTTACAGAGGATGCTTGTGGCATGTTAAATTTAGTATAGTCTTCTAATGGAGCATCTGGATTAGCATTTGTGACTTTCTTACGCTACACAATTAACACAAAAATCCCAGTGATAAGTGCTCAGCTAACACAGTACTGTTACCTAGTCTGGTGCTGCCGACCCTATTTTAGGCACTTATACAGTAGGCGCCTAAAATAGGGTCGGCAGCGCCAGACTAACTGTTACCTTCTTAGATGGCTCCACAGTATCTTGTGTACTTGTAGTACTAATGCCACTGTGTATGACATAGGGAATATATCTGTAGTACACAAAATGCCATTTACCTGGTGAGTTTTGCTGATAACATTGGAGGAAGATAGGTAGACACCATGGTAGTAGCATAATTAACTCTGTCAACAGCTAAAGTATTAGAAACTATGTATCATGAGTACATTGCAAATTAATATAATTATTAATTTGTAGATTTCAATTTACACACAAGTGGTTTATATACCATTAAAATTCCGTTGGCTATTACTCCTCTTGAGCAATGATGATTTGGAGCTACCCCCAACATCAACTTGTTCTTCTTGTAACACAGTAACTAGCCGTTCTATCTGTCATCATAATTACAAAATATGCCAAATTTAGAAAAACATACTATAGTATGTTCACGTTGAGCTGAATCCTGAAAAACAGCTAAAAATTAAAAGTGGGTTTTTTCTCAACAGAGTAAACATTTCAGCCAACCAGATGATTATTGGTAATAGCAAAGGTGTCAACAACAGACATGTACGGTTTGACTCCATTACAAGTTCAGGAAAGGGCTGTAATGGACACAGCATTTGTATGGCTTCCCCATAGGAAATGTATTGTGAAAATTTTGTTTGGCTGTAAATATTATGTCAAACATTTGAACAAAAACATTTTGAAATATTTTTAGCGGGTCAAGCAGTACTACAAATGAGCCAAATTTCAAGATCGTGAGTAATTGCATCCATGAGTTATTAAATGTTTTTGAGGATTCAGCTCAACGTGAACATACTATAGCTAATGAATCACATACAATTACAACATTATACAGATGACAGAATACAAGTTACTCTAATAGAACATACACCATAGGCCATATTTTAGACATTTTTCAAATGTATAATTATATATTACACACCTTTTTCTGTAACCATTTCATTGTTTTCTCTTCATTGAAGCGATACAGTGTACCAGCAGTGACTACACTAGATGCTACACATGTGAACACAACACTTTTTTTTGTCTGATGGATGTCTAACTCACTGGTGATGTCACAGATATTAGCTAGTTGTGAGTCATCAATATAAGACTCTAGTTTACTAACATGAGGATAGTCCGGGTCTTCCAGCATTTGATTAAGTAACACGTAGTGTCCCTGAGCAAAACAAATGCATGCACACAATAATGAACAATTTTTGTATTGTACATGCACTACATGTACATTAATTGTATTCCATTTTATAATGCAAGCATCAGTAGCTTCAGTTAAACTCTCTAGCTGTCAACAAATCCCAATGCATGAATACACTGCCGAACTATACACAAGGTACTCAAATTGACAGTGTCTGATAAAGTGTTGACATGTACAAATAACATGATTTTATATGTATAAGATAAATGTATCAACACAACACACTCACTTTACCACTCTTCATCAAGTATGGTAGAAGAAGGAACAAAGGGTCCACTGGTGTACACATGTACAAACTGCCATCTGGTAAGAACAACAATAACTGAACAACACAACTCTGGAACTCTGACACTATAACAAGGTGGAATGGCACAATACAGATTATAGCTTTTAATATAGGCCAACAGTTTACTTCTGTTTATCACACTTCATTGTAAATGTAAATAGCGGTACGATTTTCATGTTCTATAGTACCCCCAATAATATGTGACACAACAATGATTCCTAGAAAATTTGTACCAATTTATCCCTTTTTCAATATAACTGCTAGAGCAGCTGGGTCAGGGAAAGAACCGCATTCAATCAACTCTGCTGGAAATTAGGGCTGTGTGATAACAGTAAAACGAACCTATATCTTGATAAGTGACAACCATTTTATCTCGATAATCGGTATTATCTCAATATTGGTGTAACATCATATAGGACTGTCCCACGTACAGTTTACATATAAAGTGTAGTGCTTGTTAACTCAGAAATTTTATCACTTCCCCAGCTAGTTTGACACTTTCCCATCTGACTGTGGTTGATTTACAATTTAGATTTACTATTGTCTTGATAAGCAAATTCATTATCTTATTTACAATAGGTAGTTTAGGCCAATCATATTGCAACAGTTACATATGTCAGTGATTTCAAACTTATAATTAGGGGTAGGCCATCTATCGAGACTATAATATGTGCAAAAACTTTAATCAGACCTTTTTGCATGGGCTTTTGTACTAGCTCCATTGTCTGGTGTATGAGACTGGTGTATTTATACATCACTTGCCTTTCTGGACAGTGTCTCCTATAAACCAAGAATGAGGGTCTTCTGAGTACTTGATAATTTCACATATAGTTTTCCCATCATGTTCATCTTCACTGGACAATAGGTACTTCCTACCCTCACCTAAACACCATATTCATACACTATTACACTTCACTACGCAACCTCACCAGTGTGGGGGTCCTTCAGGGATACTATGATGGCATTGTCTTTGTATTCATCTAAAATAAATTTGTCAATTTAATTTTCAGATCTGTCATGTCTGTCTAGACTACAAATTACCTTACCCGGCAAAACGAAGACTCTTTGTTGAATTTTTCCTTTGGAGGCTGCTTTCTTTTTTGCCTTCTTCGCAACTTTACTACTCAGGGATTGCATACAATCGTCGTCAGCACCAACCTCGTTCATTTCTTTTTAAGCGCGCAGCAGTCCTCCGTTGCACTCTGCTTCCGTTGTTTACTCCGTAATTCTTAGGTGGGCGTGTCTGAAGTAGAACCATAGTAGAACAGAGAGGCAAGGACGACAATAATACGATGGACGATAGTAATAATAATAATACTAATGAAACATACTGTTACCTTTTTGATGAAGATGAAAATAACGTGAAATGCGTAAGTCGTCGATCCAATGCCATGCAGAATGTCTTCAGTGTTGCACTGTTTTTTTTTGCCTCGATGTAGTATTACAATAGTACTCTTGTCCCTAAACATCACTTACTGTGCGTAGCTACTTGTTGTACTCAACTGAATGGTGTACAAATGACAAGTCCATTTTGTTTCCATGTAGAATGCTATACTGGGCTGCAGGAGAGTGATAGCTATAATCTCCATGCTATGCACGTGAGTTATGCTGTGATATAAGTAAACATGTAGCAAGGCAACATGATGTGGTTGCGACTGGGTTTATCAACTAGACTATATCACTCACTGCACTGGGGTAACTATTTTGTCATGATAATTCATTTAGTGCCATGAGCATGGCTTTCAAGACATTAAAAAGGTGGCTACACAAAGCCATAGCCTGATACCAAATTCCAGTAACAGAGCTGCATGCCACAATAGCTTTATAAAATTGTTACAAATTAGACTTTTATATCAATTGTCTAACAAAGTGCTTGTAGACGGAAAGCTGAAACCTATATAAAGTACTGGCCGGCTGTAGCCATTACACACATAATTCCATTTCATATTTGTGGTTCAGCAATTACTCTTGGATGTACTGGTAGCATAATTCAATTATTACCAACTTGTCTCCAATACTACACTATGTCTAAATGGAAAAAAAATTGCAAAGTAGTAAAAGCGTCACCAGGCTTCCACCAACACACATATCATGTTTCAATGGTATAAGGTGTACCGTATTACTGTCTACTATTTGTTATAGGTTGTCTGTGATATTTTTAATCATACTGTTCAAGAAGTACCAGATATTTACTCAAAGACTTATCATGTACCTCAGTATTGCAGCTTTCTTTCAGGCAATTGGCTACGTCATGGTAACAAATATTTTAACATGTTTAACTGGAACAGAAAATTAAGTATTTATGTATAGGGTGATTATCGCTTTAATGATGATCATCTACCAGGGTTTTGTGTGCTACAAGGAATATGGTTGACTTATTTTGGTAAGGAATTCTTTAAGAAAATAATATTTTACTTGTAAGTTCATGCATTTCAGATTGGTGTTCATTTCTCAATGTGTGCTGCATTACCTTCAATGTGTTTTGGAATGCTTATTTCTTAAAGAAGTCTGATCAGTTTGAAAAGTATGTTGATGTTATGGTTTGTGAGATGATGAAATTCTTTATACTCATTAGGTTTTACATTGCTATTTCATGGGGTTTTCCACTGTTTGTATGTTTTCTTCCATTCATTGAGAGCTCCTATGGGCCAGCTGGACTCTGGTGGTAAAGCAACACAATATAGATTGTGTAATAGTATTTTCTTGCATTTGTTAGTTGGATACGCTCAACACGGAATGGCAAACGTCATGCTCCAGGATTTGTTATGCAGTTTACATTGTGAGTACAGGTTTTACACCAGTAAAAGTGTCATGTTTTTTTTTTCCCAGGTACTATGTACCATTCCTGGTGTTGTCAGTAATACTAGTAATTGTATATGTGTTAATCATATGGAAACTGCACGACAGATCCAAACGCTGGAGGGGAACATATGACCCCAATACAGAGTCTGAGAAGGTACATAAGTATACACCTAGTCACATATAGGGCTAATGTCATGTTATTAAACAGACAAGTAGCAAAGAGAATGCGAAGCAGCTGTATCTTTTCCCATGGTTTTACCTTTGTATTTTCATCTTTCCCTTTATAAATCGGTAAGAAAGTTTGCAAAGACAAAACTTGTTTATGTGTGCATGTGCTAATAGGGTAAGGATTTTATCAGGGCTGGAAGATGATGACGTTGATCAAGGAGTACGGTTCTTCTTCTGGTTTTTCCATTCTGTCACACTACCAGCTCACGGTAACAGTTTCAAAATAATATATGACCATTACTGTGCATACTAACTGTAGGAACACTGTATTCAGTTGCGTTTGCCCTCGATAAAAGTACCATGTCCAAACTAAACTATAGTTCAATCAAGGCAAGAGAATCACTTGTTATAAAACAGTGATATTACTCTATTATAACATACAGGCTGCAGCATTAGCATGGGTGCACAAGACCGAGGTTCAGGAGTACCCTATGAACGACAAGGAACCTACAGAGATGTATCAAAGAACTGAAACTGCTTCGCCTGACATTTCTGTACCATCACCTACTGGTGACTCTGAAATGTCAGACCCATGATAAATGTACTAGTAAATGGCCTTTATATTTTATTATGTACGTTAAAATAAATATATTTTTAATATGGCAGTAGAGAATGAAGCAGCCAATAGCCAATGGACCTAGCCACACAATCTTTGTACAAGTAACAGGGTAAGACACAACTGCATTACTTTAACCCAATCAACCAGATAGATACATACACATACACACCTGTACAAAAATAGTACTGCTATTTGCTATGATGAGTCACTGTCACTTTGCCTCCTTCTCTGCTTCTTGTGCTTTGACGTTGGCTGTATGACAAAGGAACACATGTACTGTAAGTACATTTTAATGTTGTATCACAGTATAAATGTACAGTATTTGCATGGAACTAATAGAAAGGCCAAAGGGCCAGCTATAATTCCATACATTTTATCCCCTTTCCCACATTTGGTCTTCGACCTTCTCATGTATGGGATTGGTATAGTGGCTTACAGGTCACTAATAGGAAGTTTCACTCAGAGGCATCAATGCTACTGTTAAGCAGGACAAACAACCCACTGGACATGAGGGTACTGTTCCAAACTCATGGACTTTACTGTTATACATGCCAGCAAAGTATTGAAGCAAACGTGCTGCTCAGTTAAAACTTTTATGTGACTAGATCTGCGAAAGCCCGACACAATTGTGCAAGCCTAAATTTACAGTATGAATACAATGGGTGAAATACTTGCATATCATTGAAAAAATTCCATAAATTTTTGAACACCTTTTTCTTAGTGAAGGAAAGGACTAACAATAAAAACCTGGAAATCATCTTATTCGCCTACTCAAGAGGAGTTTTGTTTCGTTGTGGTAAACCCAATGACACACAAGTTATGGGAATTTGTTTACATCATGTCGAAGCGATCATACACAATCAATCTTTCTTCACATATTTTGCCTTTGTATGTAGTGAAGAAAGGTATTAAAAGGAAAAACTTACCCAGTAATCGATTGCCCTATTCATGGTGAACATAATGGTGCAAATTACAACTCTGTATGTTATTTGGTTCCAACCGTTTTAGTATGCACCTGTAATTTATTTACCCTATACTGGCTGTACAAATCGATCTTTCTGTTGTTGATACTTAGTAGGGCTGTAACTCCAAAATTTAATGGCATAGCAGGCTGAAACTTTGCCACAGGATACACTTGGGGGGTTACTATTCAGTGGACTGGACTACTGGACTGGAACACTGGACTGGACTACTGGACTGGAACACTGGACTGGACTACTGGACTGACATATTTTTGGTTTTTACACATTCTGAGGTTGGTTTTATTGAGTCTTGCTAGTAAGAACCCTTTGGGTACCTACAGCCCACTTCTAAACACTGAAGACAAACAGTGGAATATGCGAAAACTGTCTCTTAATAATTTCGCTACTGTTCATTATGCCACTATACAACACTTATTCCCGCTTACCTGGTGTGTATTAATGCTGCAGGCAGTGCAGGGAACTGAATATGACAGCAATAGTTAACCAGCGATCAACTAGCCAGTAGACAATCTTTCGAGATATCCTTGAGGAGCAAGCTAGTCTCGCCAGCATGGCCAGACCTCTCTAGTCAGTGCAGGGGCTTACCAATTAGAGATTTTTCAGCATGGGCGCTTATAATCTTTATTTGATAAGCCCCTACACTGAAACAGCGAGACTAGACTAATGAGACTAGCTTGCTCCTCAAGCTTGCTCTAAGGATATATCTTGAAGGATATTGTCTACTGGCTAGTTGATGGCTGGTTAACTATTGCTGTCACATTCACTGGCGGAATTCCCTGCACTGCCTGCAGCATTACTACACACCAGGTAAGGAATAGCTAAGCGTTGTATAGTGGCATAATGAACAGTAGCGAAATTATTAAGAGACAGTTTTCGCATATTCCACTGTTTGTCTTCAGTGTTTAGAAGTGTTTAGAAGTGGGTTGCAGGTGCCCAAAGGGTTCTTACTAGTAAAAATCCAACCATAGAATGTGCAAAAACCAAAATATGTCAATCCAGTAGTCCAGTCCAGTGTTCCAGTCCAGTAGTCCAGTCCACTGAATAGTGACGCCCATACACTTGGCTAAGTAAAATATAAATATTAATAAACAGGAATCTGAAAAATGTGCGATTGTTTCGGGTTTTTGCAGATCTGGTCACATAATTATGATAAAAGTGTTGGGCAAGTTTCTTAGTTACAGTTACACATGTGACCCGCTGAGCAAAAACCAGCCGTTTTCACACATTCCTCAAATTGCATTTTATTGCTTCCAGATCTCTTTATCCATATAGCACTAGACAATTGGAACTCGATTTGTACAGCAACAAAACAGCAAATAAATTACATAATCAATCATAACTCACAACTTAAAAAAAGCTACGAAGATGGGGTTTGGCTCAGTCTGTTCACCATGAACTAGCACATCGATGAATTGAAGGTATAGTGTTTCCCTGTACTCCTTGTGGACAAAGGAGAAGGCCATTTCAACAATTAAATGACTACAATAAGCTTTATTTCTACCATATTGTAAATAAGCGCCCATAACTCACGTACCGTATGCTATACAAACACAAAACAAAGATTTTCTTACTCCCAATGAACAGGAAATTCTGGTGGTATATAGGGTTTATTAATTTGAACTTTGTTTCAGTACACGCCAAAGCGATTGAAATGTGCATAAAAAAATTTATGTAGTGCATGTATTTTTACCCAGTTTACTTCAATAAATTTTTATAGCAAAATAAAATTTTGCAAAAACGCAGCCGGTTTTTGCTCAGTGGGTCACATATTACTCCAAATCAAAAGTAACTTAATATAGTTACTTTTGTCAGCCAACTACAGTCTCCTTGCATGCATTGTAGGACTAGTGGTATGTACTTCCACCTGGACTGCTTCTTTACCTTCATCTCAGCTCCGTGGTTCATAAATGAATGGAAACACATCTATATAGCTATGATTACTTTATTACATTTGTGAATAACATATTACGTCATAACAATATCAAACAGATTATGGCTTCTTTAAATATATTACCACACTATGAATAGTAACATGTTATATTACCTGGAAGCATAACTATTATATAATGCATTATTCCACGCACAGTATATCAGAACACAGTGCTATTCATACATGCCAATTTTAAAACTATAACAAATTCTACAACTCACTGGTGAATGTGAGTCATCTGAAGTAGTATCATTGTCTTCAGAATCACTGCTTGTTTCTTGCTTTCTATGATGCTTCTTTTTCTTCACTCTCTTTATCTCCTATATATTCCAAAATACTGTCAGTAAACCACGTATCCTTAATACGACACACTCATTACCTCTTTATCTTTATCACTGGAAGAATCATAAAGAGGTGACTTGTCAAGAAGACATGTTCAACACAACTCAAATGTATCAGAGTCAAGACTCACCCTACTTCTTGCCCTGTGCTTCTTCCTTTTTGAAAATTTTCTTTTCTATAAGAATAACGGTAGACTTTTACATGCACATGAGTGCTTACAAACCTCCTTTTTTCGTTTCTTTTTTGAACTTCTTTGTGAGCTCCCTTCGCCAAGAACAGCAGCTCTCTGAGCAGCTAGTTCTCTTGAAAATTTCTACATCAGAAATAATTACAAAATTGGCTAGCTACTTTGGGCAGTACTTTTTGTTGCTGTTCTTCCCAGTTTGCCAAGGCATGCGATCCTTCCCTCGCCTTCTTAATTTTTTCTGTTACTTCTTCGCTGAAATTCCATACTAAAAATCATCTTACGGAGTATAGCCTTACAGTGTAGGTCTACTTCTGTCTAGATAATCTCGAATAGTAGTCCCAGTCGCTTCTTTTGGACCAGTGGACCTAGCAAGCGCAATAGGATTCACCCAAGCCTTGATATATACAAAACACTGTCAATCATAGTTTACATTTGATTCATTCAACTTACAACTCTCTTGTCTCTTTTTCCCATTGGAAGTGTGCATTATTTAGGTTGAGGTTTCATCACGTGATCAAGAAAAACATTTACGCATCCCTGTTAAAGGGAAGCTGTCACAAGACTAGAGTGACAAGTTTGTGATGAAGGGGACGGCGCCGTGTGTACTTTTGATAGCCTTTTGTTTAGCCATTTGTCTAACGAGGTCATCAGAAGCATCACCTCAATTGTATTCGTGTTCTCTAACGGTGAGTTCTTTGAACTTGACAAAACAGCGAAATTGTTGGTGGTAATTAGATATTAATGAGTCTAAGGGACGAGATTAACGTATAAATCGTTTACAGATTTTTAATGACTCTACAAGACTACGTGAATACGACTGTAATCACAATTTCGATATAGCGGATTATGGGGAAAAGATATCAAGTGATGGAGCAAGGGTATGTAGTGTGATTCCATTGTACATCATAGTCAATGGGTTTATACAACAGGGATATCTCACAAATGATCCAGGCTGTGCATGTGAAACACTGGAGAGGCCCTACAATGATTCAACCATTTCATGGGCAGGAGTAATAAAATATAGCAAACACAATGATTGTACCATAAAGCACAAGGTATAGAGGTTAACAAAGTATCAATGAATACATATAATTTGTACAGGTGAGCAGAGCTTATAAGGCTGGATATCGCATTGCTATTCTAGTTGAGTCGAATGATTGTCCACCTCATGGTCAGAAATTTTTACAAGTATAGGAATTCTTTTTATCACATGTTCACACAGATCCCAATAATTCATCTGTAATTGATCTCTCAAATATACCGATCATTATTACAACCTCGGTTAGTATAAACTTTGTGCCTGTCTTTAAACATTTTGTCATTGTGTGTTCATAGAGTCTTGGGAATGACATACTTCACTATTCTGTACCAAGTAGTGATTATGAGTATGCTGCTCGTGTTCTTATTGAAGCTGTATACATTGATTTTGCCCTGCTATGGATTGTGTTTGGTGTTACAGTAGCAATAACCATTACATCAACGATTTGCTGTTTCTGTGTCTTCTTTGTGGTGAGTCTACCATTACATTTGCTGTACTACTGTCAAGCCATGTTTGAATAGTTCCGAGGCATAGCTTCTAAGTTTCGACGTCAAGGTCTCTCTCGATGGAGCTTACGAAAGTTGCCGCAGAGGAAATATCAAAAAGGAAAAGAAGCGTTTGAGACTTGTGCCATCTGTCTGGAAGAATTCGACAATGGTGATACCATAAGAGTGTTGCCCTGCAGCCACAGTAAGCTGTAAATTAATGGTATAAATTTACAATATGCTGGTAATAGTCAACTTCATAAAATTATTGTTAATTTCAAAAGTGCTTTGTTGTAATTGCTTGTGAAGTTGGATATAGCAAATCCTATTATAATGTGTAGAGTAACATTAGTACGATGTCATTGCACATCTCATTGCAGCCTTAGGTGATTAGTAAGATGTTTTAACAGCTGCAGGAAGTGTGCTTTAGTCTTTTAAATATGTGTAAAGTATTCATTTTGCTAAGTAGCAGTGGTTATTATAGTTTTACCCTTGAAATTCTGTTGTATTGGTTACCATGTGTGAGTGGGTGTATACCTTTCAGTTTACATTTAAGTTTAAGCTTAAAATTGTGATGTGTTATTAGCTAGCTATATGTTGGAAAGCATATACAGTAGAGCTCATTTAAGTTTGTAGAATATAAATTATACAACAAAGTAATTAATGGGAAACAGAGTTTATGACCCTCTCACTGCGCTACAAATGGACATATGATTTAAATCTTTTGGCTTGATGTGATACATGCCTTTCTCCCCATTGTTACATGGTCTTGCAGTATTCCCACCAAACCCCTGTGATACCACACTGCGGCATTTATTACCTTAGTTCAAAAAATCCAAACATTCAAACTTGACCACCAGTTAGTGCTCAAAAACAACACTTAGCCCTTAATATTCAAAATCAGTTGTGGCACTACTCAACTTGGCTATTATTTTAAGGTGAGGCATTTAACAAAGTAAATGCAGTAAACCAGAACAGAGACAGAAAGTGACTGAGGTTGCTAGCTTTGTGCTAGGCTGTTGTTTATTTGAGGTCGGCTCTGTGCTGGGATACTCTACAGGTAGACACACAGTTGTGGTTTCTACAATGTGATTCCAATGTAGCATTGTACTTATTTACACATGCTTAAATGCATAGTATATTCTGTAATAGCAGAGTTTTCCCTAGTTAAATGAAGTGGAGTGATACGACTGTCAATTTTTGACCAACATCAAAGTCATTTGTACACATTCCTTTTACCACATTAAAAGAATTTCAGTAAAGTAGAGTGGTGCAACACCGTTCTACTGCTCTTTATGGAAGACCCTGAATAGTATGTAACAGCAAAGATCCTATATAGCTATGTATGGAAGATTGCTGTTTTACCGTAGTAGTGAGAAGACAATCTACTTTGTGTGATTTAACCCTTAGAAACATGCAAACCCTTTACATACCTGTATAAAATGATCCATAACTCAGTGGTGGTTGCTCCTATCACGTTGCAACAAGTTCTGTTCAATTTGCCATTGAATTTTCCATCAGCCCACACAATCGAAATTAAACACGTGGCTAGAATTTTGAAACACAGAGGCACAACTCACTGTTGTTCATTGCTTCATAGCAAGTAAGCTGCTGTAGTTACTGTGTTCATTTAACCTTCTCCAAGTAGCCCAGTGAAGAGACTTCAATGTTGTAGGCTATAAGAATTAAGTTACCCCACCTAGTGTTGCCATGCATGTCCATATTGTGTAAACATGCATTTCCCAAAAGTTTTTTGTGGGTTTAAGGGTTAAATGGTTGTGACATGTCATTCATAGGAGACCAAGTAAAGTCAAAATTGTATGCTAAACTGTTGGGCTACAATAATGGAGAATAATAGGGTTATATTTAAGTCACAAGACCAAACTATGAGGCAACATGCTTGAAGGATATGAAATTAAATGTTTCAAAGTAATATCAGGTGGCTGGACACCAAATACTTTAATGTTATATATAATGACACACAGCTGTAGCTAATCCCACTGTCCTCTTATACAGTACACTTTCTCTTTCTACTGCATTCAGCTATAAGCTGAAAGTTTTTGTTGTGCGTATGTTGCAAATATTGTCTGTGCCCTCTTATTACAATGAATATTATAGCTGTACATGTGATAAGCATGTAAGACGGGTCATATGTTGTGCACCGCCCTCTTGAAAGAATTTTAAGTTGATTGTTTATTCTGTCTAGGACTGTTTTAGAGTATTGGTGTGTATATGTATCATCATATGGTAGTACTGTATACCTGTAGTAGGGATCATGAAGGTTTGCAAATAAAACTCAGCCCTTAGGCCACATAAACTTAATTGTTAGTTTCTCACTCCTGCCTGCATTGCCAAGTTTTTGCGCCACTGGTGGCTTAGTGCAGCCATCCAGCACCGTTTAAAGTTGGTACTTTGCTAGAGCAGTATAAGAAACTGTATTCTGATTTTAACTTTAACTAGCTAATTCAGCTATCTAGTTAGTAAAAATAAAATTTTAAAAATCCACCCTCCCGCACTGATAATTAAGCTTATGTGGCCTTACCTTCACAACGACTTAGCAGTAATGGTCAAGTATTAAGTGCAAACATGCCTTTACAACAACCCAAAATACTCCAGTAAGTTTTTGCAGATGGAATGTTTGATCTACTCACTTATAGTTGTTTACTTATCCAATTTATATATGCTTTCAGATGAGCTTACTCAATAATTACTATTGCTGCAGGCTTGATTTCTTTACTATTCAATGTTGCTTGGTCCTGAAACAAACCTTTTCACTGCTACGTACATTGCATGTATCCCATGTCTTTTGCTTGCTGCACAAAGTGTTGATTTGCAATAGCACATCAATAAGTTCATGTACTGTCATGTTTGGATAATAGTTCAAAATTTTTACTCCATGCGCCAACAGTTTAAGTATGCGGGTTGATTGGCAAGTTTAGCATATTGTTCTCCATATGTAGGACAGGCACATGTTTGTCATGCAATTATATGCCTGGCACCATTCTTTACTTTGAGGCAGCTCAGTCAGCTGCACTCACTTAACTGAGACTGTGTTAATGTCTGTAGGCATACTGTATGTGGGGCCATTTGTCATCAATTAAGTGTGTTGAAATTTGTGTGCACAAAATCACACCAACTTATAGAAAACATATTTTGCTGTGTGTAGGCTGACATGATTATTAGTTATCATATAGTTACCCATTCAAATACACGTGCCTCAGTTTTAATTAAACCAAGTCACATCCAGAGCAATGGGTCAGCAGTATTGATCTGGATTCAATCTTGATAATTTTCTATACAATATTTTTAAAACTATGATGTGATGTAAGAATATGGATAATATCAATTTGTGTTGTTATCTCGACTAGTTTATCACTCAAAGTGTGTGGACGAGTGGTTAATGAAATGGAACAGAGTGTGTCCTATTTGTAAAAGAGTGATTCTACGCAACGAGAGAGGCCAAGATCAACCAGAGAATAGGGAAGAAGGTGAAGAAGAAAACGAACCATCATTGGTAGAACCTGGGTCACCAGTGGCTGTGGCAGCTGACAACTCATCAGACTCAAATACAGTTGAAAATGTGCCCTTGTTAGTTTCGTTCAGCTCACCAGCAGAAGGCCGGACTAACAGGTATGGATCAGTGGTAGAAAATGACAATGGTCAATATCAATTGGAATCTTATGCTTCATTGGACACTACTGGCCAACTAAGAGACCTTAGTGACGATAGTGACAGTGTATCTGGGTCTGAGTCAGATCGTTCTGTCACTGTATGAATATTCCTCTGTCAATTGTAATTATTATTGTAAAATTTTGTTTTGTTAGTTGTGTGTTTGTGTTGTTTTTAATAAATAACCTTTACTGTACATCTGAACATGTGGGCCTTTTTACGTTTGAACAAGTGGGTCTTTTTCTATGAATGCATTGTAATTGTGCAAGACTGGCAAAATCACTATTTCCTTAGGATGTATAGGCCATTCTGTGATGGTAGGGCGCTTCTGAAGTGCTCAAGGAAAACACCATGAATAAAGTCCCTTTCGCTTGAGACTTACACGTGATCTCGGGTTGAGATCTATAAGTAGTAGGTAGAGTTTGCCTCTCTGCTCACTGTTTAAGTGTTTATATTATCATTGTCAACCTTAAAAAAAAAAAAAGTAGTAGGTGGGCGGAGCTAGATTAATTATAAGGAGGGTCGATGAAGATTATGTTATACCATTTGAGTATTTACATTGCGATAGTCATCCCGGTGTTATCATATGACATTGATTCCAGATCATTCCAGGTATGTGTGCCGAAATGTGTATTCGCTAGCGAGCCATGCATTTGTCCTCCGCTTTAATAAGGGGTTGAAATTGTCTCGTACCCAGAGCGCTTTTGTGGGGACTATCAGCAGGTTAAAAATCGGTCTGGACACGAGACAAGATCAACTGCAACCTGCCTGTGTTACACTACTAAGTGTTACAAAGCCACGCGGTTCCATAGATCCTATACACCCCCAGACAAGAACTTTAGCACAAACTCTACTTTTGAAGAATGCACATGCATAACCTTTTATCCCTATATGTGTTAAGGGAGACATCAGGAGTAAATGTGTGTGTGTAGGAAAGTGTTGCATGTGTTAATTAATAGTCACCATGTCTATAAATTAATTAATTAATAGTCATCATGTCTACTGTATCACATGTACATGTAATGCCAGCATAATAGGCACTATTTATGTGCATTGGCTATCAGAGAAGCTGAAACTGTGTATATTTTGCATGATGCAGAGTGGGATAGTGTGCAAACACAGTAAAAATCAGATTTACAGCTGCTTATGAAGGAAAGACTAGTTAAAGATTGATATACTCTAATAGAACAGTCACCACATGTTGAAATAACCTAATAGAACGTTCACAGATGCATTAGATACGTAGAGTAGTCAAGACGCAATTTAAATGAGCATATTTGGATACGGCTGGGCTTAATTGGAGCATACAATAGGGGAAATTTTGGAGCATTATAATTAAATTTCTTAAAAACATAATAGGCAATTTCAGAAGTATAATAGGACATTTTGTAAAGTATTCAGAAGCTACTAGGATATAGCGGTTACCATACTTGCTTGGTGATACCACCATCTGCATCAGACACCCAGTTCTAACACTCAGTGGCAAATGCTAATTCAAAGTCTCCAGAATTCACCCTGATGTTCCAGCAAGTGTTATAGTATTGCTGAACAAAAGCTCTTGTGGGAACTTGTTTGTGGAAGTGATCGGTTGGATTGCCAACAGTAGAACAAGCTCTATGCCTGATGTTTTTTCCCCTTAATGATAAAAAGCTTGGACAAACTGACGAGTTCAATACAATATACTAGTAACACTGCATGGAGTAAGTCACCCAATCTGCTGACAACCTAGGAAAATACCACCATTTAGGAGAGGTACACCAACTCCCAGGTGACTTGTTATCAAGAGACATTATGCTACCATCAACAAGCCCATGGGCATCTCTCATCGTACTTGTCAAGAAGAAGGATGGTTCTGCCCATTTCTGCATTGATTACAGAAAACTAAACTCAGTAACTTGTAAAGATGCTTACCCCTTGTCATGTATTGATGATATACTTTGGATACACTATCATGGTCTCAGTGGTTCTCCATATTGGACTTACTAAATGGTTACTGGCAGGTTGAAGTGGCAGAGAGTGATGAAGACAGCATTTACTACATACATATGAGGGCGTTTTTGAGTTTAAGGTGATACTGTTCGGCCTGTGTAATGCTCCTGCCATGTTTCAGATACTCATGGACAATATTCAAGGTGCCTTGTTTATTTATTTAGAGTTGTTGGCCATGACTTTGATGAACACCTTCAGAACTTAGGTGTCGTTCTGTAGAAACTGGATTGTGCAGGGAGTCAGTGACCTACGTACTTAGGGAACGTTGTCTCAAGGGAAGGCATTGCTACTGACCCAGAGAAGACCAGAAAAGTGCCTTGTTGGTATAGCAATGGATGGATAAATACTAAAGACATGGCCTACTGTGGAGCCCTTGTAAAGGGTGATTTCTCCAGCTGACTAAGTATTAAAGGAACTTAAAATCTGTATAATAGTCTTGCCTTGTGTGTTCAGTGTTGCAACCGATATGTGTAGGTGGAGGGCCGGGGATGCTTTCTGTTTGAGGTAGCGGGTCTACTTCAGATACTGTGAAAACTTATTGATTCAAGGTGGGGTGTACCATCAAATAGGACTCAACTTCTAGAATAAACCAGGGCTGGAGCCCAGTGATTTTGATTGGTCAGACCATCCATGGTCTATACCAATGGGGGGTTATGCACACTCTTATTGTGATATTTCATGTGTGAAGCAGATGCATCATGTATAAGCATCCGAAGCTAGGGGCATGCTCTCCCAGGAAATGTTTTGAAAATAGATGCTCTGAAATGGTATCTGCATGATGGCTATTTTATATACAAAGTCTCTTTCTTCTTTGATATCCTGGTATGTAATTTTGTGCTACAATATGTATTAATTCGATTTCTCATCTTTTCAGTTTGTTGTCTGGTAGTCTTTTGTTGTTTGAGTTGGACTCTGCTTCATTCTCCCACTCCCTGCAGTGTGCTCAGGGCTTTCTGATTAAGGCTCCAATTAGGGGTTGATTGTGTGTTTGCTGGCAGTCTGTGTGGTGTTTTGTAGATCTATGTATGTTAGTTCTTATTTTCTTTTTGCATGCAAAACTAGGTTTCACTTCTAGCTAGATATCGGGGAGGGTGCCATTAGGGACAAAATAATAATTTCATGTCTAGTAGCTATTAGTCAATTATATTATCAAGGCTGAAAGTGAAAGTTTAGTTCTTTAGTAATTTTTCTAATGCAAGACATACATGATTAATTATCCCAATGCAATGCATATAATTCACTAGAACTTTGAAAAGTACAAACACTAGCTATAATGGCTTCAGCTAAGCAGTGTAATTTGAGCAGTGGATATATTCTACTGCAGGCTCTATTAGAGTATGTTCTATCAGAGTTTACTGCAATGACAAGTATCTCGACTGCGGGCTCCGACCCTGTAAATGTAGCAGTTTTCATCCATTGTCTTCTGTCGAACTGCTAAAGCTAGCTCTGGCTTGTCTAGTAAGGTCCAAGGATAACTGCTCTTTTGCTTGCTCTTCCAAATGAAATGCAAAGTGGCCTTTTACCAATGTGACCAGCATGGACAGTGAAACTGTAAAATACTTTTACAAAGCTGTTTATTTTGCAGTCATGCCATGTTTTAGAACTTTATACACTACAATAAATGTACATTTGCACAATTGTAAATTTACGTGTGGTATATGGGAGATGATGGTTCAGATTTGCCTCATTAACTAGCAAATGTGAACTATCATCCCCCTACACATCACATACCCCACTGAAAGTTATGCTCATCACATTTAGAGTTCATTAAATAAATTACACAAATTATTTATAGTGTTAGGATTTTGGTCATGAAAATAAATAAGAAAATTTTGCCTTTATAAATCTATCATCCTATGACAGCGTATGATCTTAGAGTGGTTTGCACATATGCTAACTTTCCATTAACCCTTAAACGCGCATAAAACTTTTAACGAATTAAGCCGTGAATGCGCACGTAACTTTTAAGGAATGTGTGTTTAGACAAAGCAAACTTATATGGTGAGGCAAGATAGCCTTTCCTAACTCTATTAGCATAAAACGAGATATCAATAGAAAGCTTATTCATTGGCCTACCTGGGGAAGGCTAAATAACCACTGTAACAACAAAGGCTTACTTGTTATAAAGTGAAGAAGAATAACGTCTCGCTTTATCGCAACAGCACACTCTTTGTCTTGTCTGTCATATTGATTGTGGGTTTAATCACGTGAGCTCTATATGGCCTGATTCGCCATTGAATGGCGATTCGACTAATACTTGTTTGCAGTGATTTGGACCAACTGGCAAGGAGTTATGGATCATTTCTAAAGGTATGTAGCACATTTTTGTAGTTCTTTGTTAAGAATTATTTTTACGGCAAGTTTTAGTTCCTATACTTTGGTTGTAGGGTAAATCCCTAGGTTTCATTTTAATGCTTATTACATCACGAGTAGAATGGCACAAATTACAAAGCCATATGATGAATGCTTCGAAAGTTACAGCGCTTTGTTTGCAGCCATGCGTAAAAGCCTATATATAGGCTTATGTGTTTTCCAGGGCATGTGAATATATAGGCTTATGCGCATTTAAGGGTTAAATATAAAATTCTGGAAATCACCTTACCTGTACAGTGTGTTGCCACATGACACCCTTAATTTGCTTCAGTTGAGACAAGGGTCAAGACTGTTAATAGCATGAAAACGTATACTGTGAAAAAATTTTCAGCTACATTATGTAGTTAGTGATTATGCAGTCATTTGTTATATCAGGAATGACCATTGTTCAGAACTGCCATTGCTACCCAACGATTGCAAGTGTCCATTACTATGAACTCTTGCTACTACTATAGTTACCAGTATGGATACAAGTTACTTATAAGCTTCTGTCTCCTATTTTGTTCCTATCCAGTATATGGCTTGAATGATGTAATAATCAGGGGCAGATCTAGGAGAGGAACTTTGAGGGCTGAAGCCCCCATTCACTTTTAGATTTTACTTGATCAATATGCTGAAGAAATCTTGTCTTAGCATAGTTATAATGATCACAAATACTCATTAAAACTTATAACCATCTATTCGAGGAATTATCATTGGATTTATGCTAAAGTTTTTACAACAAGGGCCTGGATCACTGGGATCTGCATTGGAGGTGCACAAGATCAAGATACTCTAATAGAGCAGTCATCTAACTACTCTAATAGGACATTCAGCAGATATATAATAATCGGTTCTGCTATGGAATTTATCCATATCTGTCTACACCTGAAGATGTGTCTATACATACAGTAAAGTGCATTGGTCTATTTAAAAGGCCTTCATTACTAATTATACTTGTGGCAATATACTTAATGCTCTCAAGTTCAATCTCGTATCTTTCAAATTTCAAAATTTTCCAGTTTCAATCCCATTACTATTCTAATATGTACCTGTTGTTGTGCAATTGTGAGAGAGTGTTGGTTCTCTGAACTTACCCAAACCTTTAAATTAACAAATGCTATAGAGCTTATACCCAATCTAAAGGGAATTATACAAAATATAGGGAATTATATAAAATGTTTATATTGGCAAAATTATAAGTATTTGTATGTGAAAATATCTCCGAATTGCAGTATTTTAGCATCTATTTTTTTAAATTTTTCTGGGGGGCATTCCCCCAGACCCCCAGTACCTTGAATTACCCACCCACCCCCCCTTCCTTTTGTAAATCCTAAATCCGCCCCTGATAATCTCGTTCAGTGTATAAATGAAAAATCTTGTAATCCTTTAAAAAGGACACAATTCTCTACAGTATATGTTGGGACTGAAGTAGCCCTAGTGTGAATAACTTTTAAAAGAAGTTAGCAGTGGAAAATTTAGAGGTGGCACACAGACAATTGAGATACTCTAATAGAGCAGTCAATAATTCTAATAGTACAGTAGTTGCTTACTGTATGTTAGATGTCTACTTAACGGATCTTTAAATTCATTGGTACTGATCTATTCTATTCCTCATTTTCAATAATGACATTCAAATATGTTATAGTATAATAACATGATTATAAGCACCTGCATTTTGTCCTGGCCCTTACCAGTTTTTGCCTGTAAAAAAAACAATTCTCTTGCTCAGTAGTTATTTTATTTATTAATAGATACTGAATGGCTCTGCTACCATTGCATATTATTCATGTGACCATCGTGAAGACAATGAAGAGGATTTCCATTGTGATCAAAACTTTATAGTTTACCGTAAAGCAGCCAAGATTTCTGTTGCAGGAATTAGGGTAAGTCTCTCACCTCTTCTATTAGTTTGATTGTACATATCATATTCTCTCTTGAAGGGATATGTAACTGATGAACCACAGTTTGCCTGTGGTGAAGTTGATCCTCCCAATAATATTAGTATTGAGTGGGCAGCATTAGTGAAGTTGAGTGATAATGACACTTGTGACTGTAGTGTAGAACAGAAGGTATGTATGGTGTACAATATTTGTTTGCTAAATAATAATGTGTAAATAAAGAAATAGAATTTGTCAACATTTTGTTGAATTCATGTTTGGGCTTGATTATTCCTAACCTATTGCAACACCATCGATCAAATGGAACTTGAAACTGGTTTTTGTTTGATAGAGTAATAAAATTCTGTGTAAGCTCTACCCCTTATGTATAATAGCAAGCTATATCATATGGAAATTATAGCTCGCTCTTGAGTGTACTGTAATAAAACAGTTAACTTCTCTATACTAGAGACATGCTAGCTAAAATAAAAGTTTGAACATTTGATGTTAAGATGAAGCACTTAACCATGTTAATGTTCCACACAACCATGTCATACTGTTGTATTGTAAAAGATAAGATTTTTTTGTTACAGCTACTACAGGTCCAACAAGCAGGATACCAGATGGCTCTGTTAATGTTTACCAACTGTTCTGGTGAAAATTACGGTGAGCATTTTTGGATAGTGCCATATATACATATTGTATAGATGTAGATTCCCACTCTGACACTAATGCTACTACTATAAACATATCAGCTGTTACCGTGTATGAGGTGAGACACAAATAATTCAACATTGTGTATATTATTTTAATTTTATAACTGAAGAACTTAGCAGACCAGTTGATAGAATATGCTGTCCCTACGGCCAATAGTGATAAAGCTGTACAAGTACTTGTAAGAGTTCATTATGTAAAGGAACTAACCACAAAAGATGTGTTAATCAGTATCAGTATGTTCATAGGAATAACAGTTGTTGTGTGCTCGCCTTTCTTACTGGTGAGTTTATGTTGCAAGGTAAGTAAGTAAGTGATCGTATTGCTGGCTTGTGTCAATTATTGTTATTAGAAACTGCTGAGATGTTTGGAACAAGATGAATATGGAATGTTAAGAGAATCTGACTCATTACATATCAAAACATCTGTCAAATCCTTACATTGATAATTTTTCAAAAATTATTATTTAAATCATATAGAAGTAACCTTTATACCATAGCTTTGTTCTGAAGGTATATAGTATTAATTCTATTTGCCAGCTATTACACATGCTTTTCTATCCCACTGAATCCCAAGTAAAAGCTATATAATAAAAGACAACATGTTTTACACATTCAGTTGGATCAAAGGCAACATGAAGCCATATCCTAAAACTACAAACACCGGAAATATTGAAACCAAACACAACTTGTTTATTATCACATTAATTGTTTATGAAACCATCTAAGTGTAGGGATAGAAGGTGTGTCATAACATATACTTATTGTTATCAACACCTCTATTTCAGTGATTGTCACACTGTTTATGGGGTAATTGGAAACAGTGGAAATGGAAAACGGAAATGGTCAAATCGTTATATATGTGTATCCTAGAGTAAAATCCTCACTTAGTGGTCATAACTCTTTAAAACCACCTTTTTTACAAAGACCACCTCTGTACAAAGACCACATTGTAAATTTGTAATTCTAAAAGATAGTTAAGGCATACTTGATGATCTAATTGATTAGACCACTTCATGGTCACCTTTTATAAACACCACCTCTTTATATGGTGATATCCAAACATACATTTTGTGATTAACAGAAAGGGGACATCCATATTGGTCCACGCTTCACTCAAGTCATTGCTTAGTTTGTACCGGCACGCCGTAGATTTTCAAAGCACCAACTATACCTACAACATTAGTGTGTAGCAACAACACTTTAGTGCTACTGCTCTACATCTACCCATGCCTTCAACTCTAGTCAAGAAAATGGGACATTATATACACTAGCTATAGGTCTAATATACAGTACAGTCTCTAGTGCTTATTATTAATTTGTTTTGAAAGTACATGTGTGCTTGAATTACAGATAGCTATGTAACTAAAAACTAGGGTCCATACAGTAGTACATGTAGTTAGTGTCTACATAATTATGTGACTGAATTTTGGAATATCACCCATATGGGCATGCATGAAATAATTAGAATTTTCATGTTTAGTGGGTTGCTAAAAAGAACAAGGCACAGTTTTGAAAACATTTCAAGAATTTTCTTGTAATTTAAGGCATTGAGAATGGCTTAAAATCATCAAGTAGATTTGCACTATAAAGTTTGTGATTTGATCATTAAATATTTTAGGTGTCAAATGCACCCATATGGAAATTTGGTCACATATGTTGCTGTCGGCCGGATCATCAGTGCTTTAAGGTCTCCACTTCATAAATCTTCAGTATTGATTCTGCTCCAATTTGTTGTACTGTAAAGAATATAATAATATATTATCTGTTGTTTATAGGTTGGAAGATTTGCATGAAAAAAATACTTGTTGAAACCACAGGTTTGTTACATTATTTGTTACTGACATTATGTAGGGCCAGCTTAGTAAAAGGAGCCCTGCATAATGTTTTGTTAATTGTTACGAGACGGTGTGTCGTAATGTGTTTGTGTTTCCAGAAGTAATTAACCATTAGCCAAAAATCCTTTGAATTATGCACATTACATGATCAATTTGAAATGGAATGATCTGATTGCAACCACCAACATTCTGATAGTGCCAAACCTTTTGTACACAGTTTCACCAGACTTTTTTGGGAGATGGGTGCTGTGAGACTCAGAAGTGGGGTTGAGTAACCCACTTTCAACCCAGGTTCATACCAGTTTCTGTTCACAAGCAATCATCAGATGATGGTATTCATTGCACTTTATGTATTCACCAAAAACCGCAACTTGCTTTTACTTTACAGGCCCTACTGCTTTGTAGGGTTGAACTCACTTATGATATTTTAAGACTTTGAGGTTCAACCCAGGTTATAAAGTGACCATATGAAAAGGAAGATTGCACAAAGTGTCTCTAAATGGTGAGTCCTTCTAAGAGAGACCATACAAGCATGCCATCAAAGTGTAGGTAGATTATTCATTGTTATGAATTTTATGTCTATAAAACTGTTTCATTCCTAAAGTGGATTGTTTATTATACAATATTATTATTTAAATTGAAACTATTTGTGGGTATACCATATTATCTGACCACATTGTGCAAACACATGGCCTTTACTTTGCAGAGGAGGTATATAGTACAATACACTCACTTATATTACAGCATACAATAATGAATTAAACTGTCTAATAACTAATTGAACTTATTACTGTAAATACAGATAGCCTATATACAAGCAAACTACTACTACAGTACATCTAAATATTACTGTAAGTTCAGTGAAAACTACTGTGTCTACTGGCAAGCCATGATCGGCAGTTTAACTGATTGGTTTAGACAAGTGGTACAGGTAATGTGGTGGATTGTCTGTCACTCCTTTGTCAAATTGAAACTTTTGTTTACTATTGTTGTACGCAATTCTTCTCTCCTCAGTACAGTGGCATTCGATTTGATCTAAATGTAGTCTGGCAGCTTTTATTTGCTCTTGGATATACTCATCGGAATAGTAATAATCAGAGAAGACTATTATTGGCGTGACAGTCCATATAGAGTGACCGTTGACTAGTTGACTGAGGTCAGTTACCCTATACAATTGACCACTTTCATTGAGAGCAAATGTTGCCCTTACTATGTTGTGAAGATTTATCAGTGCATCATTCACTTGCTCATTTGTGGGCTGCTTAGGTAGTTTGGCTAATATAGACTGAATTGTTTCCTCAAGCGCAACTTGGTTTGTTCCAGCATCTAAAATCATGCCGTCATATGCTCCTCTTGCACGATGCCATACCACAGCTTTTCCACCTGGAACAAGAACTCGCTTCAGTTCGGTAAAACTCTTGGGAGTGTGCTTGAATGTGAAGAGCCCTGGTAACAGATATGCTGATGGCTATATCAAAGCTGTTATCCTCATAACACATATTTGTTGCATCTCCAATGGAAATCTTAACATTGCTAAGGCCTGCAGTAGCCTGTTTAGACAACCTTACCATATCTGTACTAACATCAAATCCATCAACACTCCCAGCACCACACTCTGATGCATACTTGGTCCAAATACCAGTGCCACATCCAATATCTAATACTTTCTTACCACCTGCCTCTGATGACAAATACTGCTTCAGTGCTGGGAAGAGAAATGCTTGGTTTATTGGTTCACTCTCAGTGTTAGCAGCATACATATCAACCTCATCTAAATTGTATTTGTCTCAATGGGTTCCATCAATCTTTCCAGCCATCTTGCACTAGCACCGTACGTACAACTACTGTCAATACGCAACCAAGGTATGCAGTTACATAAGTGTATGGCTTCTGTGGGATACTATATAAGTGTCTATTTAACTGGTCCAGCATTACCCAATAAGGATCAAGTAATAGAGTGGTTCCAGAAGCTTCTGAAAATCCATACCACTAATTGCTACATCAAAGTTATAGCTAATCAAAACAGATGTCAAAATACATTGGAGTCTATATATGGAAACCATTAAGGACCCCAGTAAAGCCATACAAGATGCCAGAGTGCACATAATGGGATGTTGTAAAACATGGAATGTGGAATAAAATATGGAATGGAATGGTAGTATGTTCCTTTGTTGACTATTAAATATGCTTAAATCATATCCACGTAAGATCTACAGACGATCTCCAGTCACTAAACTATGTACAATGTGTCCTTGGGCACTTAGGCAAGTGACAATGCACTCTAGTATCTGTGCAAAGGACATCTGCTATGCAGATTTGCTCTGAACAGCTACTCACCACATGAAAGTGTTACCAACTACCTAGGGGTAGAAGGGGAGGGGCAATTGAAGCAGTTTTTCCGTGTTTGGGTCCCAGTAAAAATGCAATTGGTGTACTGTATGGGTCCTACTTTTATTTTCTGCCTGTTGGCCCAACCAGTGTCCTCTCAGATAGATTCAATGATCTGATGAAATAAATATGCCTACCTTATCCTACAACCACACTGGTAGAGCACACTGGCAGGGGAGAGGGGTGGAAAATAAAAGAGGGGCCCTGTACAATATGGAAAAGTACACCAAATACATATTTACTGAGGCCTCAAAGAGGCCAGGGCAGGAAAACATTGTTCCAGTTTTCCCACCCCCCTTTTTAGGTGGCCCTGCACACTTTTAGCAGACTAATAGTATGGTACCATATAAATTTTTTTTCGCGTCAGGTACAAATTTGTGAAAAATTAATCTGCTACAATAAAAGCATTGCCACTGTTTACCCATTACCACACAAGCTGTATCACCACCTTGCTCTATAAACATACTGTAGGAACAGCAACAATAGTCACAATGCATAACTCTAAATCACAATGTAAATACAATTGGTGTGTGTGCATAAGTCAGTCATAGTTCCTACACCTCCCCAAGCATTTGTGATACAGAGTATTCATGAATGCTGATTATGGCCATTGAGGGTCTTCGACAAGTCGAGAGGGGGACTTTAGTTTGATCAGAACGTCTCAATTGGATAGTCTCATCAGGTGCAAGAGTTACACCAGTAGTTGTGGCACTCTGTTGATAAGGTTGCGTGCAGGCTCTATGGCTGCAGGATATAAGGATGCTGTACTGAAGAAGGGCATGACACAGTTTGTCTTCATTAAGTGAACGGCCACTCCAAGAGGTAGCAATAAGCTTTTTCATCGATTTGACAGTAGCTTCTATTTTGCCGTTACTTCGTGGATAATGGGGTGATGAAGTCTTGTGAAGAAAACCCCATTGCTGGGAAAGGCTTTGAAACAATTTGGAAGTATACTATGGGGCGTTGTCGGACCAGAGTATATCTGGAATTGCAACAAAAGGACTTCCTCAGAACATCACTGCTTGTTGTGTTATGGCCCATGGGTATGATGTCTGGCCAATCTGTGAAGCAGTCTACGATGATAAGATAGGTCTGCCCACCATAGCAACAAAAGTTAACAGTAATCTCCTGGAAGGGGTGGGAAGGCTGTCTTGCTTGCGATGGGCTCTCTAGGATTGGATGGAAGGTAGAGCACCATGTTGTCAATGTCATTGTCCATGCAGGCCAGTACACTGTCAAGCAAGCACATTGTTTAGTGCAAACAGTCCCTTGATGTGACTTGTGAAGATCAGATAGAACTTGGCTATGCATAGCAGAAGGGATTAAGAGATGGTAGCCATGAACAATCAGGTCATCATCAATACTGAGATGTTCTCGTATAATCCAGTAAGGTCTGCATGACTCTGGAAGTTGTATAAGGTGGTCTGGAAATCCTTCAACTATGACCTTACAAAGTTGCTGGTATTCTGGATCACATGAGGCGTGGTGGCGGACATCTTGTATTTTGAGACTGTGGTGATCATCAGATATGATAGTTTGGATCTCAGCTATCGACATCTCAGGCTCATTGTGTGTGTCATACTCAGCAAGGTTATCTTCACCATTAGGATGGGATGTGGGGTTACGAGATAAGGCATCAGGAGCATCATTAATGCTGCCTTTGATCTACTTGGCTGTGAAGTTATATGCCATGAGACAAGACTTCAAACGCTGGAGGCGTGGATCGTCTACTTCATGTAAGTGACAACTTTTCAGGATTGGGACTAAAGGGTTATGATCTGTGAGGATAGAAAAGTGTCGAAGGCCAGACAGACACATCTTCCATTTATGGACAGCCCAAGTGACAGCAAGCATCTCTAGTTCAATAATCGCATATCCCCATCTGACAGGAAGCAAGATCCAGCCTGGATAAGTGTCCATCCATCATATTATGTATTCTGCTGGAGAATGAAACCAAGGCCTTGTAGCCCTGCGAAAGCATCTACCATGCACCGGTCATAATGCTCTGAGATAGATGATAGGCCATACAGTGCTCTAAGGTATTTGAAATGTCCAAAAGGCGTGATAAATGTGGTGAGGAGTTGACTTGTTTCATCTAATGGGTATTAATGGTAGCCTTTCAAAGCATCCAGCACTGTGAAAATGTGTGCAACAGCTTGTGCAGGTGTTTGTGATTGGTAGCGCTCGCGTAGAATATATTTTTTGAGGTGAGAGAAATTCGGATCTGGTCGTTGTTTTTCTTCGGTGTCACGACTATGGGAGCACACCATTCTGTGGGTTCGGTAACTGGTGCAATGATGTTCTGTGATAAAAGCAAGTCCAATTCAGCCTTCCTTTATCACGATACGCAAATGGGATAGACCTAGGGGTCTTAGTGCAAAAAGGTGTAGCATTAGCAGTCAATGTGATGTGAATTTTTTCTCCCTCCATAGTCCAGATTTGTTGGTCAAACACTGTTGGAAATTCTGCTGTCAATGGATGAGGTGAGTTGGCTTTTGGTGTGAAGGTGGTGTGGCATGTAATAGTCACGATGCATATCATTAAATCGCTGTGGATACAATTAGTGTGTGTTCATGAGTCAGTCATATAGTTCCTACTCATACTACATATTTTTTCTTGGCAGGTGTCCCACCATTTTGTCTGAATCCTTCGAAACTAGTCTTGCGTAGCCAGACCGCTTTTTTTCCTTCTGTGTATGGGTGGGGAAAAAAAAGGGTCTGGTACAATGATAATAGAAATCCTGTTCAGACTTTCACCAGTTTTCAGTGAGTGTTGATTAGCGAAGCCCTAAACTTCATAACCCTGTTAAGGAGCAATGCGCGTGACGTTCACAACGACAACTTTACCAAGACTAAGTATCTCATTCTATAGAATCATTATCTACTTGAGAACTAACAGTACTTTACAATGAAAGGCTAGGCATCTTCTTTAAAGCTTTCAAATTGCTACGAGCATTGCAATTGATAACGGCGCATGCATAGCTCATTAACGCTAATTAATGCTCACTGAAAACTGGTGAAAGTCTGAACACTCACATGAACAGGATTTCTATTGTCATTGTACCAGACCCTTTTTTCCCACCCATACACAAAAGGAAAAAAAAGCGGTCTGGCTACTCAAGACTACTTCGTAACTGCCTGATCTACAACGTTGTGCAACTCCCTATCAGTTCCCCAAACACTGCAGTCCATATTTTGTTATAAACCTGGTTGCCACAAATGCAAGAGCTTTAGTGGAACACCAAGGTCATTTTCCAACGAGTTTCCCAATGTCCTATTCGCACATCTCTAGTAGTGAGCATCTAAAAGGTTAATAAATAGCTGCGAGATTATATTTGTGGGATGACAGGGTGTTCACAAAAATTTGTGACGTATTTGTTTACTTGCAGCGTTTAAAGCTCATGACAAAAACCCCAGCTATAATAAGACCTTTTTCAGGTGAGCTGCTGCCATAGCAACATCTGCCATCTTGGAGTACAACCCGTTTTGCAACCCTGGTAGCATTGCTTTCTATAAGAGTAAAACAATACCCAGGAAGTACAGCTTCTTCTGAATTCCACAGCAAAGGTTGACCTGGTTAAACATATGCTTTTTCCCACGCTACCAGGGTTTCAAAACGGGTTGTACTCCAAAATGGCAGATGTTGCTATGGTAGCAGCTTACCTGAAAGGGTCTATAGGCCTTTCATGAATATGATTAAACATAGACAATTTATAGTAAAAATCTTTCGTTAAAGGAACATACGTATTAACACTTTACAGTGATCAGCATATACAAGAGTTCATAATAATATATTATGAACTCTATGCTATACCATTCCATATGTTTTACAACATCCCCTTGCTAAGGCCACTCTAAGAAAATTTATTTCCCGCCCTCATGCAGATTCTCTTCTTGCATGGTCATTCATTATTGCTGTCAATTGAACATTTTATTCATTATTTATCCTGTGATTGCATAGCAGTAACTAGTTTGGCATTCAGAAAGCCCATTTAGCTAGCTTTTCCCTGTTCAGGTTCTTATTTCTACTGTATTCTTACCTGTTAGTTATGGATTTTGAAAATTAGTGGAAATTATCAATAATGGATAATGAACTGCCCTCCCGCATGTATTTTTGAGGTCAATGAAATGGGAAACAAGGAATTTTCTTCGAGTGGCCTAAGGCTGCACTAGTGTAAGTCCGCCCAAAAGCCCACACTATTGTAGTTAAACAATTACCCTTAAAAGGAATTTTGGTGACAGTGGTAATTACCTTTCAGTTTACAGTGCAGATTGAGCAACCACAGTATATTCCAAATGGTGTGACGAAATAAAATGGCTGCGGCTATTTGGGGCCGGTATTCTAACAATTTCGAGTTCCAATAAGGCTTAATAAGATTCAAATCACTATCCAGTCCTGGAAGAAGATATTGACCTAAAACTAACAGGTACAGTTATAAGGGTATAAAATCTATTCTCTAACGCCGGGTTAGAATTTTTCAGCTGGTTTTTAAAGTTTAGAAGAAATAGAGTCTACTTGCTGTAATAACTAAACCTGGTAGTTTTGCCTCGATATCTTGTTTGTTTGCCTCTATATCAACCTTCAAAATCTCGATCGCCATTGGTGATAAATTAATACTCGAAAATATAAGAGTCCCTCAAATAGAAAATTCGTGTGACGTCATTTGGAATGTGGTCTTACAAGATGGCTGGAAAGATTGATGAAACCCATCGGGATAAATACAATTCAGATGAGGTTGATATGTATGCTGCTAATACTGAAAGTGATCCCATAAATCAAGCATTTCTCTTCCCAGCACTGAAGCAGTATTTGTCATCAGAGGCAGGTGGTAAGAAAGTATTAGATATTGGATGTGGCACTGGTATTTGGACCAAGTATGCATCAGAGTGTGGTGCTGGGAGTGTTGATGGATTTGATGTTAGTACAGATATGGTAAGGTTGTCTAAACAGGCTACTGCAGGACTTAGCAATGTTAAGATTTCCATTGGAGATGCAGCAAATATGCCTTACGAGGATAACACTTTCAATATAGCTACGTATATTTCTGTCACCAATGCCCTTCCTCTTGAGGTATTCACCAAAAGTTTTATGGAACTAAATCGAGTACTTGTTCCAGGTGGAAAAGCTGTGGTATGGCATCGTGCAAGAGCAGCATATGATAGCATGTTTTTAAGCACTGGAACAAACCAAGTTGCGCTTGAGGAAACTATTCAGTCTATATTGGCCAAATTTCCCAAGCAACCCACAAATGAGCAAGTGAATACAGCATTGATGAGTCTTCACGAGATAGTAAGGGCAACATTTGCTCTAAATGAAGAAGGTCGTTTGTATAAAGTGATTGACCCCAGTCAACTAGTCAATGGTCACTCAGTATATACTGTAACTACAATAATGGTATTTCCTGATTATTACTATTCTGATGAGTTTATCCAAGATGAAATAAAAACTGCTGGTTTGCACTTAGACCGAATTGAGTGCTTCTGTACTGAGGAGAGAAGAATTGCATACAACGATAGTAAGCAAACGTTTCAACTTGACAAAAAAGTAACAGACCACCCACCACATTACCTGTACCACTTGTCTAAACCAGTTAAATAAGCGGTGGACTTGAATTGAAATATTGTTCACTTTATGTAAACTATACATGTATACATCCTGGTATGCATGTGTATCTGTGTGAAACTTACTTGTAACTTATTTCTCACAAGGAATGAAATCTGATTTTAAAGGTACAACTCTAAAGCATTGTGTGTTTGATTGGAAATTATGAAACAAGAATGCAGTTCCTGCAAAAACTGAAGAAGTTAAGTTTTCCGCATCTACACATGTGCACACGCACAAATCCAACTGGCTTGCAAGACTGTGTGGGAAAGAGACTATTGTAGTTTAGTTATTATTGCTTCAGTACGTATTTCAGGACAACCATTTTGTGTGTAATCCAACTGACTAGAGACTTCACGGACCGCATACAGCCTAGTGACATTATTCTGTCACATTCTGTATAATACACACTATCCTAATACAACAGTCAAATAACTCATAATGTAAGGAATAGATCGATCGACACTTGTAACTGCACCATAATTTGTGTATGCTTTTGAGGATTTCACTGAAATTTGCACCATACAGAACTTCAATGGCTTAACTACAATGTGTGTTTTGACCAAGTGGGGAATAGTATCTGTTATATCTTCATATAAAACAACAATTCATGAAAGCCATAGGAAATATATAGTTGCTTACCCTATTAAAATATTTTCTTGCCCAATATCAAGCTGCTACTGAAAACTTGTTGAACACAGTACATTATTATGACCAAGTACATTAACAAAACATGCATGTACACAGTGAAGCTACTTCCAAAGTTCCTTGTTTGTGCTCCTCCAAGCAGTGGCGTAGCTACCATTGAGGCAGCTGCCTCGGTAAAAAATATGCTCAACAATTCAGGCTGAGCAGCCTGAGTTTTCAGTGGCACACCTAATTTTCTACTCAAATGTTTACTACTACTAAGACAGCATTACTGTACCACACATAATAGAATCTATATGGCTGTAGTACTAAGCAGGGCCAGAGCCCATGGTGACAACGTCCAGCATTGGCTGGGCCACTTTTCAGCTACTTGAATCGAGATACTCTAATAGAGCACTACACTAGTCATTGTGATGTACTCTAATAGATCATTCAGTAAAGATTATAGCTACTGTTCTCATTACACTGATTGATCTAAATCGTTTACATTTATGTTAATTGTCTTTAAATTACTTTTCAAATGTTCCAATGAGTCAACTGCATAGCATTGCATTGAGCTACTGAATTGATCAAATCATGCATTAGCAGTTACAATCAAAAAGTACCTTCCACATACCATTTCAAGGCATAAATTTTCCTTGAGGGAGCATGCTTCCCTCACACTCCTAACTTGACATGTAGCTGAATATCACATGTAAGATTCGACTTAAATATCACATCAGATCAATAAAAAGTATAGTGTGCATGACTATGACCTCCGTTGCAGTCCATGGATGGCCTGACCTCAAAAAATATCTCCGGAGTGATTGAAATTAAACTAGTCTAATAATTGAAGCATAGCAGTAACTAAGCTGGAGCATTACTTAGACATATAGAAAAATGTTCAGAGTCTATCTTCTGAAATAGTTTCTTCCATCCAACCAGTCAACCTGCAAATGCCAAACTTGGAAGTGTTTGTGAATCAGTTGAGTCAGACCCTATCAATTAGGTCAATGTATAAACTTTGCCTCGGTAAAACATTTTTCCTAAGACTTGTGATTCTAACAATTGATATGGAGTCCAGCTCTAATCAATTTTCAACTACTTTAAAGGATTTCATCTTAGGTTCAGGATTATCAGTTTGGAAAGTTGAGAGATGTGACAAAAAAAGTAATAATTATGATCAAGTGTAGTATACAGTAGGTGAAGCTACTAAATTTATATTACTTCCAAAGTGGTAGGAGATTAGTGCTTTGTTCCTGCAAAACCTTGTTTTGCTTCTCTAAGACATCCAATTCTGGCAACAAATTCAACTCCACTATAATACAGAGTCTAGCTCAAAATAATTTCCGACTGTAAAGGTGTGCTTTAGTATAGCCTCATAGTTTTTGTACATTAAACCCTGGTTTTGATTTTTGGCTAAAAGCTTTTGCAGATACACGAAAAGCTACCAGTTTGGTAGAATTCTTTATCAGAGATGTCAATTCTTCAGGTATCACAGATCTTACACTGACAGCTATATGTTCCAGACTAGTCCACCGTGAGCAGAAACTGTAGTCAGGGAGTTATCAGGAATATCAACATTGAATGCTTGGATGCATAATATTATTGTTGAAGACTCTGGTTTTGCCCCAAGTTCAGTGAAAACTGCTGTGCTATCATGAGGTGCACACACTTGAGTTCTTTAAAATTATTAAGCATACCAGGGAGTGGTAAATGATGTGTGAAATCTAACAAAACAATAATACAATGATACAAAAGATGAAAAACAAGTATCGAATGATCCAAAATTGCGCATGCACTTGCAGTCCTCGTATTCCACCGCGCTTAAAGTCAAAGTTAACTTGTCTTTGTTTGCTGGGGCTAATTGCATCACAGCACAAGTTTGTATCGCTACTTCATGCTACTTAATATTGTCCACAATTGGATTTGATCTTCTACTTCTGAAATACATATACCGAGTAAGTTTATTTCTCGTAGGTACAGTATTTGCAGCACTTGAAAATCTCCTGTAGATCCTGTAGAGATTTTAGACAGTTATTTAAATTTTCAAGGTTGATTCTTCTGATGTATTTTCAAGTACTTGCCACTTTTCCCAATTGTTCAGATGTCAGTGTGTGACAGAGATACAAGTCTAAAACAGTTATATCCAATGGGTCAACCTTGTGAGAAGGCGTAAGGTCCGTTGGTATTAGAAAAGTCTTGAAGGGGGGTGGGTGGTTGAAGTTGTCACTGCAGAAAACCCGATCACTTCACTACACTGGATTACCATTGTTTCTTCTGAGAGTTGAATGTTTCATTAAATATCTTGCAATGGACGCTTGATTCTTCTACGGAAATACCTGCACTATATTTGCTTAATCTTCCAATTAGATCTTTAGCATCCTGCATGCTCAAGTTAGGGTGATATATACTCAAGTTATTAGGAAAAAAATGCACACTGATACCATATGCGTAATACAGAGAATATTGTCTCTTTAGCTGATTTAGTGCTGCTGCCAATATGCACACATAATTCACTGACATGTATATGCAACAAGAAACGAATTGTTAAGGGTAGAAGCTGAAATGGTTTCTCAAGGACAATTTCATGCGTTTAAAGGTTCTGTCTCAGTGAATGTCTGATGGCAGTCAGTTGTTGATCATTCAGTTTGGTTGACGATAAACCGAGATATTTTAAATCATCAAGTGGACATCACTTCAACATCTCCAACATTGGGAATTGTGAATAACAAAAGGGAAAATAAAGCCTATTCACATACTGCTCATTCCTCCTTAATGTGTTTATCAAAATGGATTGTTCATGACTGCCATATGAAATCCCTCCACGGTACTTCATTGATTACGCTTCTCGAAACATAGCTCAAGTTCACCTTATCTCGCACCGAAGGTAAAAATGAGAAGAACAAAACTAACAGTTCTGCAGGTAGTTTTAACAACTTGATGTTCAAGTTGTGCTCTTGACGAGATCATAGATATTGGTCCGTTTTGTTGAACTGACTTCCTGTTCAATAATAAAAATGCGGATAGCACAGGCTACATTCACTGCTTGTATTTCTCAGGACAGCACACTACAATCTATTGGCATATAAACACATGAATCTAGCTGTATAATGACTTAGCCTGTATCTACCATGTCATGAACTACCATGATTTGCAATAGGCGTGGCAAGTATCACTTTTATTAACAAAACTTGATCGTACACTTTTTACACATGGTTGGCATTTTTGTTACAACTCCATGACTGTTAATGCGATTTCTTTCAAACTACAAAAGGTCTGCACTATGATAGTTACTCCATGTACAGACTGATTTTCAAGTTATTCAGTCAAGCGGTTTACCCTGGAGGCATGACAACAAATAGCCCTTGGATTTTTGAAAAATTGAGCATAACTCCCTTATTCTTTGTCTGCTTTCTACCAAAATTGGACTGTAAATGTGCAGTATTATCCTCTTACAGCCCTCCAAAATTTAAGTAAATTGACCAAAGCATGTGCAACTTGTTATGATTTTTCTAAAGTGTACGAAAAGAAGATAAAGAAGAAAAATACGAACAAAATAAGATGAACTTTGAAAGCGCGTATCTCAGCAATGGATGGGCGGATTCGCCTCACATTTGGAATGGGAGGTGCCCTACCAAGGGGGTCATGGTCTTAGAGACCTTAGATCTCTAAGGCCACCAATTGTAGATTCCTTGTTTCCTGTCACCCGCCCACATGGTAATTTTAGAGCTGCATGCAAATTTATTATTGCATTGGATAGTCACGTGATTAATTATTTTTGTTTATAAGTACTAGTGTGAGCACATGGTATATTATTGGAAAGGTAGTGAGTTTCTGATGTTGTTTAGTGCCAAAAGCATGGATAATTACGTAGTTTGAATCCATTCCAGGATTACAAGCAGCAGATCTCTTCAAGTAGCCATTGGTAAACCAGATAGATCAAAGAACAGCCCCACTCATCTGATAATCTGTTATTACGTGTGTGGAACATATGGAAAATTCATACTGTTGCAGTTGGTGGCTAAATTAATGTTATGACCACGAACAGCCAGCAAACTCTACTAGATAAAAGCCTTCAAGATTTGGTGGCTGCATGCATGCTCAGAGAAAATGAGGGGTCTGCAACGCTTTGAATCTAACTTTCTATGAGATTTGAATCTTGATGAATCCCAGTGAAATCACAACAAATCTTACATCTCTGCTAAATCTGAGAGAAAAGGTAATTCAGAGTTAATGGCTTCCCTTTAATATCCTTGATATTAAATAATAGATTTTAACAATATAATAACTGCCCACCCGCATGGTATTTTTTGCCGGGAAACAAGCAATTGGCCTAGCGTACACATAAAGCAAGCCTTGCTACTTTTTATCCTAGGACTCTCCTTGTAAACTTCACTGTATGTCTGTGAACAAAATGGGAAATTTCTGAAATACACTTGTTGGTTCCTTTTCACCTGATAGTCATCAGTTTTATTGTTGTTGTTTTTTCGCATGGTAGTATACGCTTTGTTCTTGTAATACCCTAAATAGAGTGCACATTTTACTTCTAATATAGCTAATTTTTTTTATTCTCCATTGATAGATCTATAAAATTATAAATAGAAGTTATTAAGTGAGCTGAGTAGCTGACTGCCCACCCGCATGGTATTTTGTTCACGCTTTGTTCTTGTAATACCCTAAATAGAGTGCAAATTTTACTTCTAATTTTTTTTGATTCTAGGGGTCTGCAACGCTATGACTCTAGTAATATTTATAGTTCAGTAAGGCTTCGGGGTTGGTCCCTGGTTCAAACCTTGAACAAATGTTTTTGTGAATATTTTGCTACTTGGTGACTGTTTTGTTAGAGCATTTTGACCCCCATGATTTTGGTTTTTTCCTTGCACTGTAACTCTGTAGCTCTCACTGTAATTTCTTTCAGTTTGAGCTATGATGGTTAACCTATATACACACAGATTGATTTTCAAGCCATTCCCTTGGGTGGTTTAACTTACAGCATGACAAAAACTGTCTTTTAAAGTCAAATTTGTGTGAATTTTTAGCAGATTGGTACCGGACTTGGTACAGTACATGAATTCACCTCCATACATCCTTAATGGAGCTATAATATAAAAATTGTGTGCTTTCAAGAAGGGACCATGAAGCTATGCATGCATGAAAAAATGTGTTTTATACACAGTGTGACATACTAGCTTTCTTGGCCACACGACTGTGTCTTAATACCTACCAATTAACATGGAAGCACTATATATACACAAGACTAAGCTATATTGATTGTTTTAGTTGCCCTTTATCGATCACTTCATCTTTTTCAGTTGCCTCATGATTTTATTCAGCACCTACTTAATTCATGAGTGCTTATAATACATGGAATCAATAGTGTACAAGCATAGAGTTGAATTCCTATGTTTATGATGAATATTTTTAAATACAAGGCTATACAGGTTTTTTTTAAATTCTGGTAGTAGCTTACATACTAGCTATTAAAAATTTTTTTTTTAATTTAAAAGGAAGTAGCTAGGGATTGATATAATAATTATACATGCTACAAAAAGTTAAGAAACAAGCTCAAAAATGATACAGCTGAAATGAGAAACGATCCATGCAATAAAAAGTAAGGAAACAAGATTAGATAACTACTTGCTAAAATGAGACACACTTTAATCCCTACTGGCTTTTGGCTAATTTGATGGTCTCATTTCAAGATGCTAGCAGAAAGTAGGCATTAAAGTGTGTTTCATTTTAGCAAGTTGTCTTGTTTCCTTACTTTTTATTGCATGGATCGTTTTTCATTTCAGCTGTATCATTTTTGAGCTTGTTTCCTTAGAATTATAATCCCTACTTCCTTTTAATTTTTTCATAGCTAGTTAGTTTACTTTTTATGTCTAGCTAGCTATATACAGTGTGTAGCTATATTATTTTCAACATAGTATAAATATCACTTGAAGCAGCTATCTTTTACCTTCGAATGCAATAAGTGCCTCTAAAATAAATATAGTTTTGTCTTTTAAAGCTATTACAGCAACTGTTAAGGCTTCAGCTGCATTTCTAATGGCCTAAATTTTGATGATTTAACAGTAAAACATTGCTGGAGTGTCCACCATTAAAAGTGGAACCCTCACTTTTAGAAGTCTGGATCCCAAGGTGGATCCGCCCCTCAAAGCATTATTAGCTAGCTACCTCACAAAATAAAATAAACTGGTAAGGCTATAAAATGACTACCCAGCATTGATAAATGCTAAAGACAACTACTTGGCTACTACATCTGTTCACCCTCGTCTTATGCATGCGTACAATCACATGTTTGGGTTGTGGTGCGCCGCAACTATTAATTATTCTTCAAGAAGAACAGAAAAAAGCGAATGAATGATGAAAGCAAACAGCATGGTGCAGTGGACAGATTGTAATCAGAGCAACTGATTCGTGAATCCGCCATCATTAGGCCCCTATTTGGTGATTATTAGTTTCTCATCCACCGCCCGCATCCTTCTTAAGCTACCACATGGAAAGCCATTATTTACTCTATGCATGCTCAGAAGAACACGTGATACCAAACTTATAAATTTTTTGTTGGTCAACGCTACAATGCGCTATATATCGCCAGGAGAACTGTTGTTTTCCTTAGAAAATTGCTGCAGTGCCAGTTGCAATCGTGCTCTATCGACTTCATCAAAGCAGGCTTTCAGTTGACTGTCGAAAAACAGTTGGCAATCACGAAAAGTAGAATCAGCTGATGAAGGAATGTTTGCAGTAAGAAAGAAAGACAATTTGGATAAGGTCTGTACATCATTGTGTTAATATTATAAAATAATGGCATAATGGTAATACCCTCACGCCCGCATCATAATAATTAGAAAGGCTGGATGAGAAACTAATAATCACCGAATAGGGGCCTTACCTTGGCTGTCTGAAATTTTTGGAGCCGTACACCTAGCACAACTGGGTCTTACAGCAGGCAGACAAAATCCATGTAGAATTTTGAAATTTTTAAAAACTCAATGTACATTGAAACATTCGACTTTTCACTTTGTTTAACCAAGGTACAGCATCATTACAGTAGTACTATAATGCATTCCAGCTGGTTTTTTCGGGTAAAACGTATTGCAAGGCTGTTTTTTTAAGTGCAAAAATTTATGAAGCCATATGATCTCTTACCAATCCCTACTTATTAAGCACTATTGTACTTAATGATATGATAAACTACCTACTATGGTGCATATGCATATATTGTAGTGCTCATTGTGTAGCTGATGGCATACAGAAGAGGTAAAAGCCAGAAATGTTGGGATGTACAAATCACCAGCACATTCCACAAAGAAGCCTAAAACTCCAACACCAGTTAAAAGGGCAGCTGAAGAACCTTAGGTACAGTAATGCATGTGTACGTGTTGTGTGTTATCTGTGTAAGTACTGAATGTGTTTGTATGCCTAGATACAGAAGAAGACAGGATATCTAAGTCACCGACACCTCCTCCAAAAAGGCCTAAAACTCCAACACCAGTTAAAAGGAGAGCTAGAGAATCTGCAGGTCTAGTGGTGAGTATGCACATACGTACATGCTGTATTTATATAAGTGTATATGTGTGTGTTGTATTAGAGTAACCAAGCATTGCATGGTAGAGTAGTACTTGTTATCACCATGTACAGTACGTGTACAGAATAGGAAGGTTTGACAAGAGTAACTTTTAATACGATAACGTTTAGGTAAGAAAATATTTGGTAATATCAAGCAAAAATAGATTTGTATCAGAAGATTTTTATTTGAACAATGCTACTCTACCATACTCTCCAATTTTCTGCTTCTGTAGTATTTATTGTTGTGTTGGTGAACTCTTTATGCAGGCAGATCTTCCTCTAGGTACTTTACAACTGCAGTAATTACAGTGTACTTGCATGGTTAAGTGTACTTGGTTAAAATGCTGCACCCTTTATACTGAGTAGATTCTACATGCTACAGTACTAGTGTACATGCACTTTACATGAATGATGGATCACTAAAATGGATCATGCACATAAAGGTTAAATGAACTCTGTTACTACAGTGGCTTACTTGTTATGAAGCGATGAACAACAGCAAGTCATGTCTCAGTGTTTCAAAATTCTAGCCATGTGTTAATTTTGATTGTGAGTGAGTTATATACCGTATAGAGGGAAACTTTAGTGGGGGAAAACTTTGGCAAATTTGGCGATTCGCTAAAAATTCGCCAAAGTTTTAACCCGCCAATTACTCATAGCACCTGAGATTAGCATCTTCATAGCTACAGATTGAGCTTGACCTCTCCAAAGTTTATTTCGCCAAATGCGATTTAGCTTGCTATTCACCAAAGTTTACCCCCGCCAAAGTTTCCCTCTATACAGTATTGCCTGATGGAAAGTTTAATGGGAAATTGAACAGAACTTGTTGCAAGGTGAGCAACCACCATCAAGTTATGGATCATTTTGTAAAGGTATGTAAAGGGTTTGTGTGTTACTTACATTGGCCTCACTGTTTAACGTAGGGTGTAACCCTAGATATCATTTTAATCCTTGTTATATCACAAGTAGAGTGACGTAAATTGCATAGCCATAGGACAGATGCTTCTAAATTACAGCACTTTGTGCAAGCACACATATTTGTTAAGTTTAAATCCAGTTTTCGGGTTTAGGGTAAGTGTTGATAGGGAAAATTAATGCTTCGATATAGTTTTATTGCATCTAGAAGAAGACGATTGAAGATAAAAGGAAAGACAAGGTGCAGAGGGCACACACTTGTTCGTTTGGCCTCCAGCCTTGTGACTGTGGTCAGGCAGATAGACAGCCAGGCAGGCAAACCAAAATTCGAGTTTTGGTGATATTTTAAAAAAATTCTATATCCGGCTGCCTGAAGTGTAATGCTGTTTTTGATGTTAGGTGGACTACTTTATTCCCATAAAGGTGATTTTTGTCCCATAAGATATTTCTTGGATGGTTTAAAGACAACATTTAGACAGTGTGCATCATTTTGGGGGGATCCCTACTTAGATGGTACTACCATACTGTTTGATTTAACAAATAAGTGTGAAGTCTCATTGTGGGATTCTACATGTGACATGACTGTATCACATGTTATGTGCATGCCACCCTATGTGTAATGTGCATGGCAAATTTGTACATGAATTTAGCCCTTAATGTTTCCCTTACCCCCTGCAGTGTAGCTTAGAGATACTTGGTTTGCAACATGTAATACCATAGTTACAGTACTGTATGTGCATAAAAAATTCCACTCAGTTCAGCTTTGTGTGAAATAAAGTTAGCCACTGAATGTAAAGTTCTACAGTCTACCAAATCAATCAAATGTCCTACAATGCAGAATGTATCATAACAGAAATAGTCCATGCAAGTGAAATGTAACTACTGTATAGTCACTACAACCTACTGCATCAACAAAAAAAGAAGTCTCATAAGGAGATGATGACCTTTAGAGCCTAGCTTATTTTAGCTGTTTTGATAAAGTCATGAAATTGATGTTTGGAACTTAGCTATTATTACAATATGAAAAGGCAGTCTTTGTAAAGAGGGTGGTCTTTATAAAAGGTGACAATGAAGTGGTCTTATAAGGTCAGTATGCCTTAGCCAACTTTTAGATCCAATTATGATGTGGTCTTTGTAAGAAGGTGGTCTTTAAGATGTGGCCACTAAACAAGGATTTTATACTAGGGTACATTTACATGACAATTTGACCATTTCCACTTTCCATTTCCACTTTCCGTTTCCAGTTTCCATTTCCACTGTTTCCAATTCCCCAGTCAAGTGCTTCAAAGTGTGGGATAAAAGCTAGTTAAACCACACCTGTACTCATAAGATATCTTTGTTATCAGCACCTCCACTTTGCGTAGGCCTCAGATGGTGAGGTTCAACCATACTTCTATCCCACTGAAGCCTTACATCAAAGTAAAAACTGGGAGTTTATGGTAGTTAAACTCCAGGAATGGTAGTTAAACCCCAGTGCATCTATGGAAGACAACATATATTTACACATTCAGTTGAAAGAAGTGCAGTCAAAGCAAATTGAATTATAAAACTAGTAATTATACAGCAAACATTGAAGCCATACAAACTATAAAACTACACTTTCAGCAAAAATTGAAGCCAGACATAACTGACATGGTTGTTTTGACTGTTTCAAAGTGTGGGATAGAAGCCAGTTAACCACACCTACACCCATAGGATAGTTAGTTATGAACACCTCGGCCTTGGCTTTACCTCAGCCTTGGGTTGATAACTGCGATATCCTACTCGTGGTGGGGTATATGCCTCTTCTATTCAACGATATCAATGCTAAAGCCTTAACAAGTGGTACTTTTACAGCAAATGGTAGCAACTTGTGCAGTATGAAATTTCAGTCATGAAGTTTGAGTTCTATGGGGCTGATTTCTCCAATACAAAATCCATACATTTTGCATCACTTTGTATGCAATAGACATCATAAAGTATTCTACCTCTTATGATTCAGGAGGCAATAGCATGATGGCACAATGTAATGGTTCTTTGAATGGTTTCAGTGAAATCTTTAAAGGAATCAGAGTTAATTTCACAATTTAAGGACAGAAAACAAGCAATGGACACTATAAAAGATGATTGCTGGTTGTAAATATGTTATTCTTGGTCAATTTGACTTGACAAATCCCAATAGCATGTATTTGACCTAATGATATCAGACCAGGTGCCTAAGATGAACATCATGGCCTACTATTATTTCATGAGTCACTTATCATTAGTGGCTGCATATAAATATGCTGTAGACTTGCAGTCCACTTTGCTGCACTGCAGTGTATGGTAACACTGGTTTAGGCACCCAAAAAATCACCTAAAAACTAGAGGGATGTTAAGCATGAGCTTGAATTATTTGGCCCAAGACATGCCTTTTTGCCTACCACAGCAGTTACCATGGATGCATCATGGACTTATAAACCTTTGTCCTCCTTTGTGCACTGTTGATGCAAGGGTTGCACATAATGGCTACCTTGAGCTGACTATCATGTTTACAACAGAAATTGTTTCATAGCGACAGGATTGACATTTCTCATACTGTTGGGTGTCTGGATTCAGTGGAATGGAATGGTGGACTGGAATGGTGGAATGGACTGGACTGGTGGACTGGAATGGACTGGACTGGTGGACTGGAATGGAATGGTGGAATGGAATGGTAATTAGGTAATTTCACTTAGTGGTCATCTCTTTATAAAGACCACCTTCTAACAAATACCACCTCTTTATAAAGACCACTTTACTTTAATGTCTAAATTGTTGTTTTAGAGTGTATCTCTATAGGACAGTCTAGATCTTATCGATGAATTGTGCCCCCACATGTTATGCCTAGAAAAGCCAGAATGATATCTGATTTATGATACAATAATACACCCATACAAGGGGCTGTACAAAAAAAGATGTGTCCACAAAACTAAGCAACTAAAACTAGGAGCTAATGTCTGGTGAGGCCAGAAAATGAATGTTAATACTGCAACTAACTATAATTTACAATAATCTATATAACATTGATCCTTTATCATTGACTCATGCAGTCTGACTGCATTCCTGATTATTTCACTGTAAATATAATTGGCTAGTAAATTAGTACCTTTCCAATAGTCATTGTACAGGAGAAAAAGGCGGCCAAATTACTAGCCAATTAGAGTTACAGGGAATTAATTAGGAATGCAGCAAGACTGTACGAGTCAATGATATAGGACCAAATTTTTATAAATTATAGTTATTATAACATTCATTTCTTGGCCTCAACAGATATTAGCTCATTTAGTTGTCAGTTATTTTTAGTTTCATGAACATGTCATTTTTGTACAGCCAAGCTTTTTTGCATGGGGTATTGCTGTATTACCAATCATATATCACTCTGACTTTTCTAGGCATGTTAAAGACCATCCTATGGGGATACACTCTAAAACAACAAGATAGCAGCAATTTAAACATTAAAGTAACTGGTCTTTATAAAGAGGTGGTCTTTGTTAGAAGGTGGTCTTATAAAGAGGTGAACACTCACCACTGGACAATATATCCATGTTATTACCATAGAATTCCCATAATCACCTTGAAATACCCATGAAAGTTTCAGTCGGTATTTTTCATGGGTAATGAAATACCTATGAAATGCATGGAGCAAAATAATGTACCGACGAAAAACCCATGAACGAGTGAGTTTTCATGGGTTTGTATGTATGTACAACCCATGAAAAACCTGTGAAATCATACCAATGAAAAATGTATGGAAAGCCTATGAAATACATTCATAGGTTTTCCACAGGATTTTCATTTTACAATGTTCAACACAAAACTATGATGAATTGACAGCTTGTGCTGTCAGCGAAATGAAATGGGACACAAAGGAGTACAAGTCCACAATGCGTGCATTGCAGTATACCAAAAGTACTGTACCTGTCACGTGAAGCAACATCTAGTTGTGAAAATAGCCTTAGTTGTTATGCTTGTCTGAAGGCATCAAGCAGGCATTTAGTTAGTCAGCCATAAGGAAAATTCCACTACTTTGAAATTTAAATTTAATAAACTAGCACACTAAAGGAACTTTTGGGCTTGACAAGGCACAGTGAAGGTATTGTGAGGCTTATTTCTAGACAATATTTTTAATGAAAAGGTGCAAACCTTCACCATATTGTATAGTACAACATGGTAATATAGATCAAGAAGGTTTGCATTTTCCCACAAAATAAAAAAATCAACCAACTGACCAGCCTCACCTATATATCCTTTCACAATGACTTGGCAGTACTGGTTACAAGCACAAATGTGACTATACCTTATTGTGCAAAGCACACTGTGGCATGCAAAGCATGTCAATGCTCAGAGGACTTAGGGGCATGTCCCCACAGAAAAATTTGTAATTTTTGTTTGAACATTATCATACAGTATAGTAGGGACCACAAAGGAGTAGGCGTGGCCCACAAAATAATATCACCCAAAAAAACAGCCTCGATTTCCCCTGACGATGATGAGGCAGTATTGAAGCCCAAACAAGCTTTTAGATCGACCCGAAACGCTTTCAACAAGTTGCTACAGAATTTGTTTACAAAAATTTATTTAACAGGATTTTCAACTGACTGCCTGACTGACTGATGCCTTCTGACAAACGTAACTCAATAACGGCTAAGGATACGGGCTTGATTTTTTCTTTGTTCGACATCATTTCGGTCCGAGAGGTACCTGCCTTTTGGAATACTGCAGTACATACAATGCATTCTTCATGGACTTACCAGTGTCCTCCTTTGTGTCCCATTCATCTTTGCTGACAGCGAAAAGTGTTGATTTGACGATAGCACGTGATGACTTCCCTTCGTCACGGAAATCGTCCGTATTTGTCATAGTAGCTATTTTGATAGCAGAGGTACTTTTCAAACAGTTCTTAATTCGTACTGCTGTGTAATAGCCGACAACAAAGCGTAATAGATACTTTACTTTTCAGATGATAATTGATATAACTGGGGCACATGGCACCATTTCTTTCGGTATGCATGGATTGTAGAGGTGCTTTTCGAACAGTTCTTGATTCGAAATGATGCGTAACGGGTTGAACATAGCGATATTAAATCACAGTAAAACAATAAAAATTGTCATATCCCTACTGTGCATTTCCGTTATGGTATCTTGAGCACAATAAGGATATAACACATTGTTTTACTGTGATTTAATATCATGGACTACTCCAACTTGTTTCAGTACTTTTTATCGATGTGCTATATGGTCCCTACTCCAGTTGAAAATTCCTTTTTTTTTTGTTGTGTACTTGTATTATTGAACTGCTGTGGTTGGTGTGTGTAAAGACAATGATTTTTTTTAAAAACTTTGTAACTGACAACCACTAGGCTTGTGCCAATTATGCCAGTATAATTTTGAATATAAATAAATAGGCTAGCTAGCTAGCAAAAGCATCACTGAAGCATTATTCTGGCACAATTATGTGCAATGCACATGCCAAACTACATGAATGCATTACACACTATATTTCTATCAAAATACATAATGTTATATATCTTGGCAAATTCTTTGCACTCCATGGAGATACTCTACAATCCATGCAAGTATACTCTAATAAAATAGTTGGCTTTCAAACTTTTGGAAAGCATAATTTTATAGCTAAACAATAGGCACACCACTCAAAACCATAATAGATTATAACTCAACTATGGTAAACGTTCAATTTCTGTACTGTTCAACATCACTTAGGCTTGAGATGTGCCCTTTTGTCTACCACTGCTACTATAATGCATGCATCTTAGACTTGCCTTTGTCCTCCAATGTGTCCTGTTGCTTTTTCCACTGTATACTACATATGCATTGATTTGTGAGTAGTGTCGTAATTGCTGCTATTAGAAGAACCTTATCAAATTTCTGTAGTGGGTGGATTGATCGCAGAAAGATGCTTCTTGTGTACTGTACTGTTCTTCATTTATAACATAGCTGAAAATGAAGTGAAAGTGCCACTTTGCTTTTCAGTAATTCATATAGTTGGGGCGTGCATTGAATCACACAATTAGTAAGGCAGAACTACAGAAGGTGGGTATACAATGATGGATCTATAGAAGATAGTGAGTATCAAGACTATTCAATATAAGTTTCAATCAGTTTTATGAGTTGTTTACCTGAACTCAAAAAAGCTGTCTATACCAGTCAAAGTGTCTACTTGTATTCTTAAGACTCACTTGGCTTCCTCGTGCTATTTGCCTCTCACCCACTCTTTTCATTACCATAGTTTTATATGGTATCCACAACAATGTACCATACATCTGAAGGCATACTGGTTGTTATATTAGAGCATGCACTTATAAATTAAGTGATTGTTGTATTAGAGTATTTGTAGTCTTGAGAACTCTTGACAGAATATTACAATTTTCATTTATACTCTGATAAGTACTAGTGACTGATTATGGTGTTGTTGTCTCTTCAAATGTTGTGGACTTGGGTTGTTACTTGTAACAACAGTGTGTACACGTGCAACAGTATAACATGTTATGTATTTTCTCTCAGGTTAAGGACATTCATTAAGAGGCACAACTCACTGTTATTCATTGCTTCATAGCAAGTAAGCTGCTGTAGTTACAGTGTTCATTTAACCTAGCCAGTGAAAAGACTTCAGTGTTGTAGCCTATAAGAATTAAGTTACCCCACCTAGTGTCACCATGCATGCCCATATTGTGTAAACACGCATTTCCAAAAAGTTCTTTGTGGGTTTAAGGGTTAAATAGTTGTGACATTTTATTCATATATAGGGGACCAAGTTAAGGTCAAAATTGTATGCTAAACTGTCGGGCTACAATAATGAAGTGATCTGAGTAACAGGGTAATATTTAAGTCACAGACTAAACTACAGGTATGAGGCAGCATCCTTGAAGGATACGAAATTAAATGTTTCAAAGTAAAATCAGGTGGCTGGATACCAAATACTTTAATGTTATATATAATCTAATCCAAAACAGCCAAGCTGTAAAAAAAGTGTGCGGCCCTCAGAAAGGCTATAGTGAAAGAAGATGTGAAATCCAAGGTGGCGGCCAAGAAATGGCTGTGATGGTAGGTTAATGGTAAAAATTTTAATAATGACAGTTCAGGTGAATTTTGTGCCAAGACCAAGCGGCACAAAAATTCACCTGAATTGTCGTTATTAAAATTTTTACCATTAACCTACCATCACAGCCATTTTTTTGGCCGCCACTTTGGATTTCACATCTTTTTTCACCATAGCCTTTCTGAGGGCCGCACACTTTTTTTTACAGCTTGGCTGTTTTGGATTAGATTTCATTTCTTTTTGTATTTGTATACCCCAAACCGGCCTATGGCCAGCTTTGGGACTTTTTTAACCTATGTTTTTTTTCTTTACCACAGGAAGAAGAAAAAATGAAGTAGATGTACTTTAAATATTTTATCAGTAAATGTACAAATTATATATATAATACATAATACAGAAATCTCCATGGTGGTTTCTTTGTAACTGAACACTCTACAAGGTGACTGCTTCTAGATGCTCTCTCTACAGGGTGAATTGTTTGTAGCTGAACGATTTACAAGATAACTTCTTCTAGCTGATCTCTCTACAGGGTGATTTGTTTGTAGCTGAACTCTCTACAGGTGATTTGTTTGAAGCTGAACTCTCTAAATGATGGTTTCTTTGTAGCTGAACTCTCTACAAGTTAACTTCTTCTAGCTGATCTCTCTACAGGGTGATTTGTTTGTAGCTGAACTATCTACAAGATAACTTCTTCTAGCTGATCTCTCTACAGGGTGATTTGTTTGTAGCTGAGCTATTTACAGAATGGTTTCTTTGTAGCTGAACTCTCTACAAGGTAACTTCTTCTAGCTGATGTCTTTACAGGGTCACTAGTTTGTAGCTGAATTCTCTACATGGTGGTTTCTTTGTAACTGAACTCTCTACAAGGTAACTTCTTCTAGCTGATCTTTCTATAGGGTGATTTGTTTGTAGCTGAATTCTGTACAGGTGATTTGTTTGCAGCTGAGCTCTTTAAAGAATGGTTTCTTTGTAGCTGAACTCTCTACAAGGTGCTGATCCCTTGAATTCTCTTCAGGGTGACTGCTCTATTAGGATGACTGCTCTATTAGAGTATCTCGATCTCGCACTTGTTGGATTTCGTGTTATAACTCCGTGGCTCTAAGTCTGATACTTCTACACCATTGATGAGCCTTTCTAAGATGATTACTCCATCTGTACAACGATTTTCAAAGCATTACCTCAAGCGGTTTATCTGGTAGGCGTGGCAAGCAGTCGTTTTTTTTTTATTAGCTAATCTCGATTGCGTAATTGTTACACACTGTTGATTTTTTCGTTGTATCTTCCTGGTTTTTAGCTCGATTTCAAACCACAAAAGGTTTGAGGTTCAATAGGTAACCTATTCACCCACCGATTTTCAGCTTCCTCCCATACGCAGTTTACCCTGTAGGCAGGGCCGCCCACAGGGGGGGGGGGGGGGGGGGGGCAACTGGGGCATTTTGCCCCGGGCCCCAGTCTGAAAGGGGCCCCAGGAGGCCCCATGAAGGGCCCCCTGAATACCTGTTTAAAAGAGCGATATACTCTAATAGAGCAGTCAGATCTAAATACTCTAATAGAGCAGTCACAGTATTTTTCAGAGGAGCAGTATAGCAAGCTTATAGATAAGGAGATATGGTTGGTGATGGGTAGTTATTGTCATTGCCAGCAAGTTGTGACCTTTTTTTTTTTTTTTTTGGTCTTCACCTCACAACTTGGGTCAAGGGCCCCACTTTAACTCTTTGCCCTGGGCCCCTTAATTTCTCTGAGCGGCCCTGCCTGTAGGCATGACAACATATTGGTGTTATTTTTCATGAATAATCGCTCATAACTCTTTGCCTGTTTATCGTATTCCAGCCAAAGTTGGTACCGAGATGCGTCTTTATACCCCCATTCTGTGTGCCAAATTTCAAGGAAATCGGATATAGCGTTTGCGTTTTATAGCAGTTTTTGTAAGTGTGCGACAAGAGGAAGAAGAAAAAAAACGAAGAAACTAAGCCAATTTTTGAAGTCGCATATCTCGGGAACGCGAGAAGCGATTTCGCTCAAATTTGGAATGTGGAGTGCTGAAGTTGGAGGGCATGTCCACAGCAAAAATCGTCTTGTTTCATCAAGGACGCACAGAGCTACGGAGGTGCGAAAATTGCGTTTTCTTTCTTCCTGTCAATATACTCACGGGTGTTACGCGCCGGCTTCTTGGGCCGCACGACACACTACCGTGAGGCCACTGTTTTTTATAAGCGACTTGCTTCTCTTCTGGCCACAAAGTGGGGAGATGATTATTCTGTGGTTCTGGGTTGGCTGCGTTGTTGCCTGAGCTTTTCGTTGTTGCGCTCGGCAATTCAGTGTATTCGTGGGGCACGGTCTTCCATTGGTGTTTACACCAGGACTCCACAGTCAGTGGACTTAGTGACTGTGGAATCCCATTTGTCTGCTTAATTTTGTTCAGTTGTCCAGCACTTGCAATCTGTGCTGGGGGTGGTAGGAAAGGGCAGTCCATCAAGCCCGGGTTAAAAAATATAAAAAACCGTGTGTCTTGATGCGGACACACCATAGATATTACTCTAATATTAATATCTATGGACACACATGCAGCTGTAGCCAGGGGCGGATACAGGGGGGGTCAAAGGGGGCTCTTGACCCCCCTCCAAAAATTTTTAGTATACCAAGATCGAGATACTCTAATAGAGCAGTCACTCTAATAAAGCAGTCACAGTAGTAGAACAGTGTGTAGTGAGCTATTTAAGGATTTTTATGTACTTTATCAGCTATAAATGCGTGGTTGGTGCATGAGGTGGGCAGCTATTGCTAGCTGGCTGTGACCTTTTTTTTTTGGGTCTCACCTTATCAAACCAGAGACAATGTAGTGCCTCAGTTCATTTTTGACCCCCCCCCTTTCCATAAGTCTGGATCCGCCCCTGGCTGTAGCTAATCCCACTGTCCTCTTATACAGTATACTTTCTCCTTCTCTAATTTCTACTGCATTCAGTTATAAGCTGAAAGTTTTGTTGCGCGTGTGTTGCAAATATCGTCTGTGCCCTCTTATTACAATGAATATTATAGCTGTGTGATAGGCATGCATAATTTTCACTCCATGCGCCAACAGTTCAGGTTGATTGGCAAGTTTAACATATTGTTCTCCATATGTAGGACAGGCACATGTTTTGTCATGCAATTATATGCCTGGCACCATTCTTTCCTTTGAGGCAGCTCAGTCAGCTGCACTGACTTAACTGGGACTGTGTTAATGTCTGTAGGCATACTGTATGTGGGGCCATTTATCATCAATTGAAGTTTGTATGCACAAAATCTTACCAACTTATAGGAAACATATTTTGCAGTGTGTATAGGCTTACATGCCCACTGATTATTAGTTATCATATAGTTACCCATTTAAATACACGTGCCTCGGTTTTAATTAAACCGAGTCACATCCAGGTCAATGGGTCAGCAGTATTGATCTGGATTCAATCTTGATAATTTCCTATACAATATCTTTTAAAGTATGATGTGATGTAAGAATACGAATAACATCAATTTGTGTTGTTATCTCGACTAGTTTATCACTCAAAGTGTGTGGACAAGTGGTTAATGAAATGGAACAGAGTGTGTCCTATTTGTAAAAGAGTGATACTATGCAACGAGAGAGGCCAAGATCAACCAGAAAATAGGGAAGAAGGTGAAGAAGAAAACGAGCCATCATTGGTGGAACCTGGGTCACCAGTGGCTGTGGCAGCTGACAACACATCAGACTCAAATACAGTTGAAAATATTCCCTTGTTAGTTTTGTCCAGCAGAAGGCTAGACTAACAGATATGGATCAGTGGTAGAAAATGACAATGGTCAATATCATTTGGAATCTTATGCTTCAATGGACACTACTGACCAACTAAGAGACCTTAGTGATGATAGTGACAGTGTATCTGGGTCTGAATCAGATCATTCTACATGAATGTTATTGAAAGAGTGTAAAATTTGTTTTGTGTTGTGTTGCTTTTAATAACTTTTACTGTATGTAGCTATATTTGAACATGTGGACATCATGTGGGCCTTGTTACATTTGAACAAGTGCATCTTTTTCTATGAATGCATTGTAATTGCATGGAGAATTGCACAAGACTGGCTATTTTCCATAGGATGTATAGGCCATTCTGTGATGGTAGGGCACTGCTGCAGTGATGCTCTTTGCTATCACAGTGTCGTATCAAAACACTGTCAAACTAGTAATTAAGTTTATGTGCCCTTACCTTCACAATGACTTAGCAGTATTGGTTAAGTAGTATAATTATTAAGTGCAAACATACCTTTAGAACGACCCAAAATACTCCAGTAAGTTTTTGCAGATCATGTGGAATATCATAAGTTTGATCTACTCAGTCACTTGTAGTTGTTTACTTATCCAATTTATATATGCTTTCAGATGAGCTTACTCAATAATTGCTATTGCTGCAGGCTTGATTTCTTCACTATTCAATGTTGAAACAAGCCTTTTCACTGCTAGCTACATTGCATGTATTGCATGTATCCCATGTCTTTTACTCGCGCCGCTGCACAAAGTGTTGATTTGCTGTGGATTACGGTAACCGGTTCCGGGAGTTTCTCACTTCTTATTTATTTCTCAGTCCCTTCTCGGATTTCTTGTCCGTTGAAAAATCCTGTACTACAATGTTTACCAGGAAATTCTTTACGAGATCGTAGTACGGAATTTCTCAACGGACATGGAGGCCGTACTCTCGTCCTATAAACCACGTGATCTCTGGTAGAGTGGTAGGTGATCTTTGTAGAGTAGTAGGTGGGCGGAGCTAGACACTCGATGAAGATATACCAGTTGAGTATTTACATTGCGATAGTCATCCCAGTGTTATCATATGACATTGATTCCAGATCATTCCAGGTATGCTTAATCTGTATACGCTAGCGAGCCATGCATTTGTCTTCCGCTTTTAATAAGGGGGTTGAAATTGTCTCGTTCCCAAAGCGCCGGATTGTTTTTCTTGTATTTGAGTGGGGGGCCACTCAACTGAGTAAAAAGCGGTCTGGACACGAGACACCCTGGTTAAAACCTGTAGGTAATCTGTCCACGAACCCTGCCCGGCAATAAATAAATAGTACTGCCTGTGTTAGCTACACTACTAAGTATCACAAAGTCCTCATTTAGACACAATACACAGACAAGAACTAACTATAAACTACAAGTGAAGAATGCACATGCATAATCGGCCTACTTTACACTACATGTGTAAATGTGTGTGCAGGTAAGTGTTAATTAATAGTCATGTCTTTATTTGTATCACATGTAATGCCAGCGCAATATGCACCATTTTTTTGTACATTGAAGCTGAAACTCTGCATATTTTGCATGATGCAGAGTGCAAACACAGATTTACAGCTACTTGTGAACGAAAGACTAGTTAAATATCAATATACTCTAATAGAACAGCCGGTCACCGCATGTTTGATAAAACATTCACAAAAGCCTATAGAGCAGTCAATACACAATTTAATGAGCACATTTGGAGTATAATGGGACATGGCTGGGCATAATTGGAGCATAAAAGCAGAAATTTTGGAGCATTAAATTGCTCAAAAGCATAATAGGCAATTTCAAAAGCATAATAGGACATCTTGTAAAATATTCAGAAGGTACAGGGTGTATAGTAGTTACCATACTTGCTTGGTGGTACCACCATCTGCATCAGATATACCCAGTTCTAACACTCTGCAGTTGACCTGAACTTTGGATGGATTCTTCCTTGTAGCAGGATTGGTGTACTTGTCAAGCAGTTCTTCAGAGTGATAAAAACTGCATCACACTCAGTGGTCCACATGAAAGTTCTACCTCTCTTTGTCAAATGTTGTAAACACCTGGAAATGGTTGCAAAATTGTTCACAAACAGCACAGAAACTGTTGGACTTCCTGTGGGGTGTAATCCAGCAAGACACTTTTCTGGTATTCTCTGGGTCAGTAGCAATGCCTTCCCTTGAAACAATGTGTCCTAAGTAGAGGTCACTGACTCCCTGAGCAATACACACTTGTTGGACTTAAGCCACAATCCAGACTCTCTTAGAACGACACCTAAGTTCTGAAGATGTTCATCAAAGTCATGGCCAGTAACAATGATATCGTCTAAATAAACAAGACACCTTAAACATTGTACCCCTGCCAGAATTAAATCCATAAGCTTCTATAAAACATTGCAGGGGGATTATACAGGCTGAACAGCATCACCTTAAACTCAAAAAGGCCCTCGTGTGTAGTAAATGCTGTCTTCTCTCTGTCACTCTCTGCCACTTCAACCTGCCAGTATACAATTAGTAAGTCCAATTTGGAGAACCACTGAGACCCTGATAGTGTATCCACAGTGTCATTGATACGTGACAAGAGATAAGTATCTTTACAAGTTACTGAGTTTAGTTTTCTGTAATCAATGCAGAAATGGGTGGAACCATCCTTCTTCTTGACAAGCATGATGAGAGATGCCCAGGGGCTTTTTGATGGCTGTATTCCCTTGATAGCAAATCACCTAGGAGTTGGTGTACTTTCTAAATGGTGCAGGTTGTTGGCAAATTGGATGACTTCCTCCAGTGTTAATAATATATTGTTCCACAAACAAGTTCTCACAAGAGTTTTGCTCAACAATACTAACGCTTGCTGGAACATCAGGATGGATTCTGGAGACTTTGAATTAACATTTGCCACCACAGCGGATAGATTAGTACTAAAGACATGAGCTACTGTGGAGCCCTTGTAAATGGTGACTGAGTCTGTAGATGGATTATCGGGGGTAATCGATTTAATGGGAGCTGTTATCTCAATAGGCGGGACTATAGCAATAACTGGTAGTTTTGGCAACAGTGAATTCAGCCCGAACATTCATGCCTGCCAAGAAGCAAACCTCAACAGCAGCTACACCTACAGGCTCCCCTCAACTCTGACCAGCTGGTAGTCATCCCACTTTGAGAGTGGTTCAGTAGCATGTACAGCTAGTTTGTTCCATGTGCATTCATTGGTTAAGCTAACAGATGTCCCAGTGTCCAGCACTAATTTATATACCCGACAATATGACATATGCATGTTTTGGCAGGATTCAATATTGATTCATTAACATTACATCAGTAAAATCATATGAAAACAGTGTATTTTCATGGCTCATTAGATATTAGCCTATCCCTCTACTGCTTGACCCATAGTATTGAGGGCACCTAGCAGTAGCAGCACATCCCCTGGCAAAGTGCCCCTCCTTCCCACACCTTTGTCATATCACTGGGCCTGGTAGTAACTGTTGTGGGTGCCAGTCACCGTTGTAAACTGTCTTCTCCAGCTGACTAAGTATTAAAGGCACTTAATATCTGCATAATAATCTGTATAATAGTGTCGCCTTGTGTGTCAACCGATCTGTGTGGGTGGAAGGCCGGGGATGCTTTCTGTTTGAGGTAGTGGGTCTAGTTCAGATACTGTTGTTGATTCAAGGTGGAGTGCACCGTCAAGTAGGACTCAACTTCTAGAGTAAACCAGGGCTGGAGCCCAGTGATTTTGTTTAATCAGGCCATCCATGGACTATACAATGGCACACTTTCATTGTGATATTTCATGTGTGAAGCACATGCATCATGTGTAAACATCCGAAGCTAGGGGGTCTGGAGGGATCCAGGAAAAGTTTTTGAAAATAGATGCTCTGAAATGGTATCTGCATGGCAGGGGTGTAGGAAGATATTTAACTTATGGGTGCCCAGTGGTAAAGCTGAAGACAACAAAAAAAGGTCGCTTGTGTGACTGCTTTATTAGAGTCATTGACTGCTCTATTAGAGTATCTCGATCTTTTCAGTAATATATAGTACAGTGCACTGACACACATTAGTTACGCAACTGGATGGGTGCCCAAGCACCCATGGCACCCATGCTTCCTACGCCCCTACATGGTGCCTATTCTACATACAAAGTCTTTTTGTTATATTCAAGGATAAATCCTAGTACATAAATCAATTGCACCTTTTCAGTTTGTTGCCTGATAGTCCTTTGTAGGATGCTTCATTCTCCCACTCCCTGCAATGTGCTCAATAGACTGCAGGAAATTTCTGGTTAAGGCCACTGTTAGGGGTTTGCTGGCAGTATATGTGGTGTTTGTAGGCCTATGTAGGCTGTGTAGGTTAGTTCTTATTTTCTTTTTGCATGCAAAGCTAGATTTCACTTTTAGCTAGAGATCGGGGAGGATGGAAATGCCATAAGGCCAAAATAATAATTTCATGTCTAGTAGTTATTAGCCAATTATATCATCAATACTGAAAATGAAAGTTGAGATTTGGAAGTAATTTTGCTAATGCAAGACATACATGATTACTTCAATGCATATAATTCACTGGAACTTTGAAAAGTACAAGACAGTTAACATTAGCTATAATGGCTTAGGCCGAGCAGTGAATATTTTCTACTGCATGCTCTATTAGAGTTTCATGATGACTGTATTGTGATGACAAGTATCTCAATCTTTTTCAAAATTCAAGTAGTGAAAGGTAGTCCAGCCAAGGTCAGACTGCAGACTCCAGCCCTGTAAATGCAGCAGTGTCATCCATTGTCTTCTGTTGAACTACTAAAGCTAGCTCTGGCTTGTCTAGTAAGGTCCAAGGATAACTGTTCTTTCGCTTGCTCTTTGAAAATGGGGAACACCTTATCAGCAAGCAACCATAAATTGTCAGCCAGTCCCCCCCTTTTGGTGCCTCCTGGTTTAGAATTCAACTGCATAAAGTATCAACTGTCTGGCTCAATTCTCTTGCAGACTGTGATGGTCATACCTTCCAGGCAGTCTCAAAATTCTCTGTGCAGCCTCCTGTGTCACCGGTTTGCTGACTACTGCCTGGGACATTTATCTAGGAAAAAACAAAGTCAAGACATGACTTCGCATGCTTCAAGATGCTATTGAGTCACCTTCTCAGATATTGTTTTAGACAATGTAATGTAGCATCAGACCACGGTACCAGGTCGAGCATTTCTAGTTCAAAAAATCTCCAATACTGTCCTCAGTAACATCTGGGTCAGCCAACTATACCAATGTTGCACTACTAAGTATCACCAAGTCCTCTTTTAGACAGAACACACAGGCTTACAATACAAGAACTAACTTAGTTAGCACAAACTCTACCTTACAAGAATACACATATCCTATTATCCTTACTTTACACCGCGTTACATGTGTGTGTGTGTATGTGTGTGTGTGTGTGTGTGTGTGTGTGTGTGTGTGTGTGTGTGTGTGTGTGTGTGTGTGTGTGTGTGTGTGTGTGTGTGTGTGTGTGTGTGTGTGTGTGTGTGTGTGTGTGTGTGTGTGTGTGTGTGTGTGTGTGTGCAGTTACATATTTGAAAACTAGAGAATGAAATGATAGTCAAATCATACAAAAATGTGGTGCCACAGCCATCACATACCGGCACACACTAAATATAATCTACAAGTTTCGGTAAATGCATTGTGTGTAGTTGCAGATCCACTCAAATCATAATACAATAGGACCTCCATTATCCAAACACCTGTATGCCAGTTCAGTCATAAAAGTGTTCAGATAAGTGAATTTGTTCAGATTAATGAAGCCCTTTTATTTATATATAAAGAGTTCGGTTCAACTACTCTAATAGAACATACACTTACTCTAATAAAACGTTCACCTAATGACGAAATACTCTAATAGAACAGTCACTAGTGTTTGGACAATTGAGATTCAAGAAATCCTACTGTAATATCATTGGTGAAAAGTTCTCATAATTGCTATTTCATTCATGTGTGTGGCAATGGTTAATAGAGTGTACCATGTATGTACATGTTGACTTGATCAGTGTGCTAAATGCAAAGTGGCCTTTTGCTGAGGTGACCAGAATGGACAGTAAAACTTACAAAGCTTTATATCTGTGCAGTCATGCCATGTTTTATTATAGCTTTATACATTACAATAAAATATTTGCACAAATGTGATATACTCTAAAGTATGCACTTCTATGGTGTATAAAAGATTATGATTTAGATTTGTCTCATTAACTAGCAATTTTGAACTATCATCTCCTACATACATAATACCACTGAAGTACATTTTATGCTTATCATATTTACATCGCATATGCACATATATACAATGTAGTGTTAGCATGTTAGCATTTTGGCCATGCAAGGAAATATTGCCTTTATAAATCTGTCATCCTATGACAGCAGAGTGGTTCGCACATATGCTAACTTTAAATCACCATACCTACTGTGTGGTGCACATGGAACCCTTAGTTGGACAAGGGTAAAGACTGTCAATCACTTGAGAGGAAACCACCAGAACTGAGAGTGTGGTATAATTATTGTGCTAAAAATATACTTGGTACTTCAGGAGTTATTTTGCTCAAACTTATATGCCAGTACATAGCAGGAAGCAAAATAGCATCTCTTTACCCATTCATATTTGGCATATGAAAGTATCAAACATTAAATTTCTAGTCAGAAAATATCAATTTACTCTAAGTAACAACTGTACTATTACAGTTGTTGACTGCTATTTATCCAGCCAACTACTCTTCTACTGTATAGTTTAAAAAGAATTGAAGATAACACAGAAAAGTCACTAATATCATAATAATAATTAGGTAGTAAGGGCCTCCTAATATTATGAACTCTTGCTAATATATAGCTAGCTAACATTCCAATTAAACATACTGCTACCTAACTGATTAGGGACATTGACTGTTCTAGTAGCAGATCTTTAGATTCATTGGCCAATTCCTCATTTTCGATAATGACATTCAAATATCTTATTGTATCAAGACTAGGGCTCAAACGAATATTCGAATACCATTTCTAGTATTCGAATATTCGTTTCAAAGGAAATATATAACATCAGTGGTAGAGTACATGGAAATTCTTGATCCTACATAAGCATATCTATGACGTAAGTGATCAAATCATGTTGATTCTAAATTGTATTAAAGAAACATCTTGTACAACCACAGGATTATTGATATCTCATCTATACCAATGCTGAAAAAGAATATTCGAATATTCAGTAGTTGTGAATAAAGAATATTCGAATAGTAAAAACCACTATTTGTTTGAGCCCTAATCAAGACACACGGTAGTGTGTCATGCAGCCAAGAAAGCCAGTGCATCACACCGTGAGTATATTGACAGGAAGAAAGAAAACAGCTTTTTCACACATGCATACAGCTCCATGCCCCTTCTCCAAAGCACACCATTTTTGTATTATAGCTGTCTGCCAGGTAGGGTACGCCACACAGCAAATTTAATTTGCGAGATATGGGAATTCAAAGTTTCATTTTAATTTCTTTTTTTTTCTTATGCCTTATGGGAGGCTATGGGGACTTCGATTTCTTTTTGCACACTTTGCACAAAATTGCTATAAAATGCAAATGTGTAACTCGATTGCCTCAATCTTTGGCACAATTGAAGAGCGTGTAACGATGGATTCACGTGCCAAGCTTGCTGTGAATCTGAGGAATATCCAAGGAGTTATGAGCATTTATTCACGTAAAAAAGATCAAATTTCTGTCACGACTACAAGGTAAACCGAGAATAGGAATACCTTGAACATTGGTGTGTAGATAGGCTGATCATCATCGCAGTGCCTTTTGATAGTTTGAATAGCAATAGAGTTACAGCGTTATAAAGCAAAAACCAAACAAATGAAAAATCATGTTAAAAATACATACAAAAATGTCAGAAAAAAGCCTTACCAGAGTTCGAACCAGGGTCCTCCATACCTAACACCTGCATCCTGAACCACTGCTACCTTGGCTGATCACCTCACTTAATTTCTGCTTTATAAATGAGATTTCTAGTTGAAATCTGCTTATAATCAAACTTTTGTAATTTCATAGATCTGTTCTAGATCATTCTATGCATGTTCTATTAGAAGTCCTCATAAAATGTGCACTCTATTAGAGTATTACAATAATATTCAAAATATAGAATTATATCATGCAATGAAATAGTCTGTCTTCAATAATCATCATTGTATCTGCATAGAAAAGAAGAAATGTGAATAAAAACAAACCTCAAAGTCAGCCATAGGCTGGTTTTGGGGCCTTATAAAGTACAAGAAGAAGTAAAATCCACACAAAAACAGCCAAGCTGTGAAAAAATGGTGGGGCCTTAAAAAGCTTGGGTGAAAAAAGTTGTGAAATCAAAAGCGGTGGCCAAGAAATGGCTGCAATGTTGTTAATGCTAATACTGGCTGTGTGCATTGTTAAAAAATTATTAGCATTAACATCATTGCAGACATTTCTTGGCTGCCACCTTTGATTTCTTTTTCACCCAGGTTTTTTAAGGCCGCACCATTTTTTCACTGTTTGGCTGTTTTATGTGGATATAGTATATACAACCAGCACCTGTTTCTTGTCCTGGGTCTGCTTCATCCCTTGCCAGTTTCTACCTGTAATGAACAATGCTCTCTTTCTAAGTGGTTACTTTTTTTATAAATAGATACTGAAAGGCTCTGCTACCATTGCATGTTATTCATGTGACCATCGTGAAGACAATGAAGAATATTTTCATTGTGATCAAAACTTTATAGTGTATCGTGAAGCAGCCAAGATTTCTGTTGCAGGAATTAGGGTAAGTTTCTCACCTCTTCTATTAGTTTGATTGTATCATATTCTCTCTTGAAGGGATATGTAACTGATGAACCACAGTTTGCCTGTGGTGAAGTTGATCCTCCCAATAATGTCAGTATTGGGTGGGCAGCATTAGTGAAGTTGAGTGATGATGACACTTGTGACTGTAGTATAGAACAGAAGGTGTGTTATGATGTGCAATATTTGTTTGCTAAATAATATGTGTAAAAGAATTAGAATTTCTACAGATTTTTGTCAAAATTTTGTTGAATTCATGTTTGGGCTTGATCATACCTAACCAATTGCAATACCATCGGTCAAATGGAAATGGTTTTTGTTTGATAGAGCTATTATAAATTCTGCATAAGCTCCACCTACGTAGATGCCTTCCCATATGCATAATACAATACTGTAATGAATTATATCAGGAGATGTTATATATTATATTGAAATTATAGTTTGCTCTTAAATACACTGTAATAAAGCAGTTAATATTAATAGAGCAATCTTATTGCTAAATTAGAAGTTTGAACTTTTGATGTTACCTCACTATTGTATTGTACATTTTTGTTATATATTATATAGCTACAGCAGGTACAACAAGCAGGATACCAGATGGCTCTATTAATGTTTACCAACTGTTCTGGTGAAACTTATGGTGAGAATTTTTGGATGGTGTTAGCCATATCCATTTATATATATACATATTGTAAAGATGTAGATTTCCATTCTGCCACTATTGCTGCTACTATAAACATATCAGCTGTTACTGTGTACAAAGTGAGTCTGGACACAATTAATTCAACATTGTGTATATTATTTTAATTTTGTAACTGAAGAACTTAGCAGACCAGTTGATAGAATATGCTGTCGCTACAGCCAATAGTGATGAAGCTGTACAAGTACTTGTAAGAGTTCATTATGTAAAGGAACTAACCACAAAAGATGTGTTAATCAGTATCAGTATGTTCATAGGATTAACACTTGGTGTGTGCTTGCCTGTCACACTGGTGAGTTTATGTTGCAAGGTAAGTAAGTAAGTGATCCTATTGCTGGCTTGTGTCAATTATTGTTATTAGAAACTGCTGAGATGTTTGGAACAAGATGAATATGGAATGTTAAAAGAATCTGACTCATTACATATCAAAACGTCTGTCAAATTAGGATAATTTTTTTAATAATTGTTTACCACATGTAAATTAATTGTACAGTAGCATATAGAAGTAAGCTATCATAGCTTTTGTTCTGAAGGTACATAATATCAATTTTATTATACACATGCTTCTATCCCACTGAATCCCAACATCACAGTAAAAGCTACATAATATAGTTGAACCCCAGGAATAGAACAACTTGTGCAGTACAAAATTTCAGTGAGTTCTCCAATGCCATTTTGCATCACTTTGTATGCACTAAACATCATAAAGTTGATATCATTTAACCATTATCTATATTATCACCCAGACAGGAAGCAATGGAATGTAATGATTCTTTGAATGGTTTCAGTAAAAGAATCTGTCACGATCTAAGGAATGAAAAAGACCTATGACCTAATGATATCAGACCAGGTGCTTAAGATGAGCATGAGATGATTCCAAGTATACATATGGTTTTGTGAAACCTGCTATTATTTCATGAGTCACTTACCGTATACATAAAGGTGGAAAAATTTCATAGATTTCGTAGATCGCCTTTCACCTGCAAAAAGTTTCCAGAAATTATGCATATAATTAGCTATTGTGACTGCCTAGCTACAAAAATTTTCCTCCAAATCTTGCCATAGTTGCTCATCTACGAAAGTTTTCCACCTTGAAACTTTTTATGTATACGGTATCATTATAGTGACTGCATACAAATAGATTTATACTAAATAGATTTACATTCCACTTAGTGTTATCATACAGTAATAGGGGTCATGACTTTCTGCCCAAAAGTTGTGCACCCAAAAACTCAATATTTCCTTCACAATATTGCATGGCTTATTGGTTAGGCATAGTAAAACCCTTAGGTGCACTTCCAACAAGTTTATATGAATTTTCATTGCTACCTTAATAAATGATGTGCTGTTTACAGGTTTGCTTTTAATATCACAATTACTTTTCTTTTCCCCATCTACTGCCCTCATCTGTTTGCTATCAACACTAAAATCTTCCATTATTTTCCGGTGTTTCTTGCATACTATTTAGGCTCAGTATAGAGTCAATTTTGTAGGAGAGTCACCTCACTTGTCAAACACGCATTCAACTTCATGTTATTCCTGCAACTTAAAAGATGAAGGCACAAGCTTGAGCAAACTTTTATACAGTTAGATACAGCTGTAACCAGGCAAAGAATGGTTTGCAAAGCTGCCAATTTTACAATGGAATGATGGAAATCAACCTCCTACAGAATTTATTTGGACTGGCCTAACTGAATTTTATACTGACTGACTAGCTAACTGAATGACTGATATATATCAAAGTATATACTTGATTTAGGTTCCAAGCTTGATTTATATTCGCTGCAATTGACCCAAGACATGCCTTTCTGCTTACCACAATAGCTGTCATGGATTTACCTTTGTCCTCCTTTGTGTCTTTCTCTACTGACTGTTCATGATGCAAGGGTAGCACATAATGGGTTCCTTGACCTGACTGGTATCATGTTTAAACAATTCAATTCAATTCAATTATTAGCTTTATAGTGCAATGTTACAGGTGTACATGGTTGTACAACAATAGAAGTGAGTTTGTATACAATTGCACTAAAGGTAATCTGGTAAGTACCAGATCCCATAACTTAAATTAAGTACTTATCATTACTTATATAACAGAAAGTGTTTCATAGTGACTGGATTGATTGTAGAGACATTTCTTATTATTCTGTTCTTTGTTTATAGCACTAAGTAATGGGTGAAACATAGCTGAAAACACAGAGGAATGACCATACTACATGGTAATCAAAGCACATGTTCAGACTCAGTTTTATGATATGTCTGGCACCATCCTTTGATGCAGTATGTGTAGATCATCAGTCACAATTATGTTACAAACAAGCAAAGAAAAAATCGATTAGGGGTCATAGAAATAAAAGCAATGAAGTCCAAGTTGCCTGCACCTCAGCTACATATGCTAGAGGACAAAGGTTAGTCCTTGAAGCACAAGCATCTGCAAAGCCTCATTGTAGCTATCAGCTATACCATATTCCAAGTCACCATACACAATACCTATAGCTATAGCTAGACAACTAAACTACCTATAGGAAGCCAAACAATTGCTATACTGTATAGTTGGTAGTGGGTCTCCTTTCACATGCACCACCCGTACAGCTGTATATGCTTTTTGGTGACCATCTCAAGTTCCCGTGTCTCATGGACTTTAAACATATAGTAATCCTCTTGCAGCAGCGGAGGTTGTCTTAAGACTCCTAGCTGCTGGTTTGTTTGAAATGTGTACATGTTGCTTAACCACGTGATCTCTGGTGGGGAACTCCCTCATGATCAGTCATCATTATTTTTAGGAGCAGGAGGTGGCCGGCATTATTTACACGCGATGGAGATATACCAGTTGAGTATTTACATTGCGATAGTCATTCCGGTGTTATCATATGACATTGATTCCAGATCATTCCGGGTATGTACTGCCATAGACCGTCGTGCCCTGCTACGATATCTATAACTATATGTCCTAGGGGGCCATGCATTTGCCCACTGCTTTTAATAAGGGATTGATATACCTGTGACTTTTTCAAGGCCAACGAAATGAAATAATGGTGTGCTGTGTGTTCTAATTAAGAGGTCGGCGAGATTGCCAGTTGAAACCCACAATCGATATAACCATGCATAAGTGCACATTTATTTATTAAGGCTTTACAGCACAAGTGCTGAAGGTCTGTAGGACACTTGGTCCTACAGCCTATCCAGAGTTGTTACATAAAGTGTGTCTGAAAAGGTGGAGAAAGGAGAAAAAAAAATCCATGACTCGACCTGGGCAGCCTCATGTACGCATGCTGTTATCCTATGGAACTGCTAATCTGTTTGTTGATTGAACTGCTAATTTGTTTGTTGATTGCTAATCTGACTGGCTTACCTATGCAGAAATTTGTCATCATTGCCTTTTTGATGTGTGTAAACTAGCCTGACGTTATGGAAGGACTAATGTTCAAGTGTTAGGAGCTAGAAGACACTGGTGAAAACTGATTTGAAAATTAACTTTATAGCTAAATTTATAATCAATAATGTGGCACTTTGTTTTGCTTATGAATTTTTTTAAAGGATAGAAGTACTGGCCTTTAATGGCACACCCATCCACCACACTAACTCTAAGCTAATGCATTGTATTTTGTGACAGTGGTTGTTAGAGTGTATACGTTCAGACCATATATTGTACAACAGGAAATTTTGATGGAAGAAAAGTTGACAAACAATTTGTTGGAAAATTTTAATTTTTCAAGCATCAATAAGTGCCTCTAGATCTATGATTTCTTATTATTGTGAACTTTTATGTTCATCTACCTTCAAAATTCTTGTCATGTGGTACATCTTGCCATATCAAGGTGCTAAAATGTAAAGTGGCTTTGCATTCTACAGAGTTGACCAGAAGGGATTACAAGGCTGTAATTTGTTCAGTTGTGCCATATTTTTAGAACTAAACATTTTGACTGTACAAAGAAGTAAGAAAATTGTGACTTTTAAGATATAAATCTGTAATTGTACCATCCTGTATAGTGGTTTACACAATTCTAAGAAGGCGTTCCATAAATTACAGGGGATCACCATACCTGCCGTGTGTTCGTAGGTGACACCCCTTAATATGTGAGGCAACCTTGGCAGTTGGAATCAAGACAACCTCCAAACTGGTTGTGTAACTACAATTGCTATACAATACTCTAATAGAGCAGTCAACAACTCTTAATAGTATATATATATATACAGTCGTTGTTACGAGACAGCAACTACTTAGCAAGATCTTTAAAATTGACATCGTCACTGCCATCATTTTCTATAACAACATTCAAATTAGGCTTGAGCCTCTTATGCTTTTGAAATTGCCTATTATGTTTTGAGCAATGCTCCAAAAATTCCCCTCATTATGCCCAGTTGTGCTCCATTATGCCCCAAATACCGTATGGTCTAAATATTTTGAAGGGGAAATTTTTTCATTGATTTTGCAGTTTTGAGGGTTACCAGTAAAAATTTTATCCTAGACCTCCTATAGTCTAATACATTTTGGGAGTGTTTGCAAATCTGCAAAAAAATTATTTTTAGTAACATCACTCAAACTTAAAAAGTTTTCCCCTCAAAATATTTAGGCTATATGGTATGCTATTAGACAATTGTATCTTGACTACTCAAATAACATTCTATTAGGATATTTCAAAAGCGATGACTGTTCTATGTACGTATCTTGATCTTTAGCCATTCTCCTGTAGCTGTAAATCTTATTTTTACTGTATTTGCCAGTTTTATTACACTATCACAATCTGCATCATGTAAAATATGCAGAGTTTCACCTTCTCTCATAACTAATGCACAAAACTGTGCCTATTTTGCTGGCATTATGCCCAATGCTTTTGCCTACAAATTATGCCCAAAATTATGCTGGCACAATCGGCGCAAGCCTAATTCAAATATCTCATATTTTGATATAATTTTGAGACACTTGCTTCCTGGAATGGGTATGCCCCTCCTCTGTTTGCAAGTTCCTGGGCGTGCCCTCGTAATGAACAGTGTTCTTTATTTCCTTATTTTTTACAAATAGATACGAAATGGCTCCACTACCATTGCATATTATTCATGTGACCATCGTGATGAAAATGAGGAAAATTTCCATTGTGATCAAAACTTTATAGTTTACCGTAAAGCAGCCAAGATTTCTGTTGCAGGAATTAGGGTAAGTCTCTCTCCTATTGTATTAGTTTGATTGTATCATATTCTCTCTTGAAGGGATATGTAACTGATGAACCACAGTTTGCCTGTGGTGAAGTTGATCCTCCCAATAATGTTAGTATTGGGTGGGCAGCATTAGTGAAGTTGAGTGATAATGACACTTGTGACTGTAGTGTAGAACAGAAGGTATGTATGGTGTGCAATAAATCAATTCTAAGCATATGGAATTATAATAGTACACTAGGTTCCACATGACCAGGCCTGTGAAAACAGGCACATAAAAGTTGCCTACTTTTTCAAACTTTAATGATTTTATAACTTTTATGTTGTCACTCTATATAGATATAGCCACACAATTTTCAATACTTATTAAATGTTTAGTTGATTTTATACAGAATCCAGATATTTATCCAAGCACTAAGTTATAACCTGTTATGTGACAGTGCAGGTGTAGTTTGTGCCCACATGCCCTATTTTCGCAGGCCTTCATATTGTAAAAAGATGAGATTTTTTTGTTACAGCTACTACAGGTTCAACAAGCAGGATACCAGATGGCTCTATTAATGTATACTAACTGTTCTGATGAGAATCACAGTAAGGATTTTGATAATGTTGCCGTTTTCCATACATATTGTATAGAAGTGAACTTCCATTCTGACACTAATGCTTCTACTATAAACATATCAGCTGTTACCGTGTACAAAGTGAGTTTGGACACAATTAGTTCAATATTGTATATATATTCTTTTAATTTTGTAAAGAAATTGGCAGACCAGTTGATAAAATATGCTGTCCCTACGGCCAATAATGATGGAGCTGTACAAGCAATTGTAAGAGTTCACTATGTAAAGGAAGTAACTGTAGAAGATGTGTTAATCGGTATCAGTCTATTCATAGGAGTAGCAGTTGTTGTGTGCTCACCTTTCATACTGGTAAGCTGAAGTTTGTTTTATGGGTCACATATTAATTCATGTAATATCTCCAATATAGGTTTTCTCTTATTTATGTTGCAAGGTTGGTAAATTATGGAATTGCCAGCTTAGTGGTTATGTGTCAATATTTTTTTGTTATTAGAAACTGCTGAGATGTTTAAGACAAGATGAATATGAAGCATTAACAGAATCTAACCCATTACCTAATGATGGCAATCAAGATGATGAGTTTCCTAAATCGCAAGAAAAACTTAAGGATGTTCCAATACTAGCAACAAAAAACACATACAAATATGGTGGGGCAGTGCAAGAGTGACTGATACACTATCCAATGTTTATATATTAATCAATTCTGGTGAAATGTACAGTAAAACATGATATGTTGTATACATCAACTCTTAAATATATCATATATAGCTATCTTAAAAGACTACCCAGTGTTTATCAAGCCTAGTCTTAAATGAGAAGATATTTGGTGACTATATATACTATGGTCTCTTGGGAGACTATTCCAGTCATTGACCACTCTGAGAAAACTATATATTTTCTGATATTGAGATATGACACTGTTTGTATTACTTGAATCCATTGTTTCTTGATTCTTGTAGATATAAGTTTTCAAAGAGTACATCCAATCATACCTTGAATTATCTTATCATGTCCATTCTGCATTTTCTGTATACAGCAAACTTGGCTCTGGCATACAGCCTTTCTGGACGTTCTTGAGTTGTGGTACTGGTCATGTTGCTCACTTCTGTACACCTGTTCTATCACACATAATTTATATCTCCAACTGGTAAGGGTTCCAAATAGCTGAGGCATATATAGTCTAGGTGAGGACAAATTAGTCTACAATCTAAACACTCAAAATTAATGATGTTTTTAAAATTCCTGTAACAGTATTGGCTTTGTGAGCAATGTTTGAGATATAATTATATGTTTAAAAAACTTTAAATTAGCTGGGCTCAGTCAGAATATAGTTTCTAAGTTACATATGATATACTTAATTACTAACATGCTCAAATTGTACAGGTGTATATATGCTATGTGTATAATAATACAATATGCACATGCATAGCCAAGGTAAAACCATTCCTCAGTATACATAACCACCTTGGAAAATTAGAACTTTTCTTGTACACAAAACTACCATCTGTCTATAAGAATAGGTGTCTATACACATGCTGCTCTAAAGAAGATGCAGGTATGAAAGAACTATTGCCACAAAGTTTATAGAATTCAGATGTCACAACATTGAATCAACTGGATCAACACCATAATAATATTATGGTGGGCTATATGTGCTATATAGCTATAGCTATACACCATCCAGAAGCATCAAAATACTATATATGACTATTAGCTTTAACACTCCGCTTTTGGGCAGTGTTAAGGCCTTATAAAGCACCATTAAAGTGTTGTCATTTGGCCATATTCAAAGGGGTGCACATGCATGAATGGACTCAAGTCCCCCTTTCCCCCCACTCTTAACACTACAATACATGATAGAGCCATTCACAATACCTTAACTCTAATTAATTTAATTTTGTTCAGCCAAAGTGTGTTGGATTCAAAAATACTCTAATAGAACAGTCAAATACTCTAATAAAACAGTCAAATACTCTGGGTCATTGTGTGCAACACAGATAATTAATAATCCCACCCTCAAGTGTATCAAATGGCTAAATGCTATATTCCCAAGATATAGTGCAGCCAGTGCTGTAAATGCACGTTTTCATAGTGGGCCAAGGGCTGTCCTTGATGGAGACCACTCTTTTTGTTGCTACATCATATAGATTATGAAAATAGCTTATTCAGCAATCCATTCCACCATGGTGACGCATTGTGTCAAAACAGTGGCTAAGTTACAAGATAACTATATGTATATGATTAGCAATGGTAACTGATTTTAAATGTATATTTAATAGTTATACCATGGCCAAGAGGGATTTGCCTGATATATATGCCCAAGCCCGAGGGCCGCGGGCATATATATCAGGCAAATCCAGAGTGGCCATGGTATAAGTAATATATACCACTCTGGCATGCTCACCTAATAGGTGAAGGAAGACAAACCTGCATTCACCACATTACTTTTATACAGAGGTTTGTAAAAATCGATTGTGGGTTTAAATTGTGGGCACAAAAAAGAAATGATTGTGGGTTTCACTGGTTGTAGTGATACCATTTTAAACCAAATAATCACTTTGTGGATGAATAAAGTTACCTAAGGTGCTAAAATAAACACTTAGACATATAGGTTGTGAATGTTTGAGGCATCTTTTCGTACAGTTGAAATGTACTCTGTTGAAAAACAATCCACATTGCAAAAATGATTATTTAGTGATGCTTAGTAACTGAACTATGCAATGCTGACTCACTCATTTCTTTTTACTTCACAACAATGCCCCTGACTAAATCAACATGTTTAATTCAAACCCACAATGCAAAACTTTAAGCATCTCTATATAAACAATCAAAGGGAACTGATGCTTTGTAGCTGCCTCAGCATCAAAGGCAGTTGTGGTCAGGGCTATATCATGATATTGCCCTAACCACAGGGCAATATCTAGATATTGCCCTGTGGTCAGGGAAATATGTGATATATAACCCTGTGATTTCCTTTGATCTGAGGTGTCAAAGTGGTATATATATATATATATATATATAATTTTATTATTTAATTTGTCAGAGAAAGGCATACAATGTACAAGGGTGGTCCCCTATAAGACATAGCTATAACTATATACATGCATACACAAAAAGATACAATCTAGCTAGGCACTTCACAAAAAGCATGCCTGGAATGGCATTCCAAAAATGGTGTGTTCACAAAGTACAAATACTGAATAAATAGTGGCCTGTAGTGGAGCCTGTGGAGGACGTTACTTGCTAGAGGTACAACTGAAATTAAGGATGTAAATTGTAAGGTGGATGTCATAAAGGAAGATTAATATTATCGGAAAACTTCTACTTTGGTTGAAGAAGACATCATCAGCTGATAAACAGCTGTTCTTTAAACTGTATGTGCGTGCAGTGTGCTGATGATCAATGATCACAGCATTTTCTTTCTCTCATCACCATGATGACTCCTGGGGATTTCCCTCACTTTTATCAAGGATAGAGGTTATCACACTGTTTTCATACATGACAGAAAAATTGAACCCATACAGTGGAATCCCACTTATCCGGATTCTCGGTTAACCGAACTACGGAAATGACTGTTTTATTAGAGTAGTGGCTGTTCTATTAGGGTAGTTGAAAATCCTGATATTTTCAAGTTTTCTTTATGGTTATTTATACAGTTTCAGAGATACGGACTTTTCAGACTTATGGACCACCCCTGGTCCCAAGGGGTTCGGATACTGAGGTTCCACTCTACTTGGTTGACAGTTGACCCATTGGTGTTTCCTGCTCTGATGGAATTGGTCCAGCTGCAACTGTTGTCTACAAAAAGCTCGCAACACTGATCTCTGAGAAACGTGGTAGTCAGACACTGTTTTGGATCAGATGTACACTTTCTTATTCGTTACTTCGTTCTGCATAAGATCAAGCCATCACAGGTGTAATTTACAATATCTAACTAATGTTCCAACAGTTTGGAATTGGAGGGTTAAGTTATCTTTTTTATGTGTAATAGTAGTAAAAAACCCAATGCATAGATGGTTGACCTTCGTGATTACGCAATTTGTGCCAGGCACGTGTAAGTCTCGTTAACCTGGTAAAGGGGAAATCCCGAGTCAGATGACTCAGCGCGTTGACTCATTGAACTCGTGACTGTCGTTGATGTGATTTGAGTAGTTGATGTGATTTGAGTAGTCAAGTTGATGGAGATGATAATATACCAGTTTAGTTTTTACATTTTGACGGTCATTCCCGCGGTGCTGTCATACGACATTGATTCAAGATCATTCCGGGTACGTACGTTATAAACTATATAGTTACTTTAATAGCGACGATATATACGTAGCCTTTTATAGCTATAGGCCGGAGGCTAGGGTGCATGGCTACGTACGGCAGGGCAACCATCCATCATAACTCTATAGAATGGTTGATTTTCAGTTCTATAAATTGTGACAAACAAACATTATTTACTTGTTAGCTGATGCAATCGAGGATGCAATTATGGAAAGTGGGGAATCAGTGGGACAATGGGCATGCCAGGATAAATACATAGGGTGATGTTGTTTTCATCAATTAGGCACTGGATCAGGGCAGCAAACCAGCCTCGCTCTTCCTTCGTAAAAGATTTACAGCGTTACAAATGAGCAGTACGAGAGACATCTCTGCAATTAATCCAGTCACTGTCTTATGAAGGAGTTTGCTACATGGAATGGACATTATGCTTAATCGGCACAGAAGCACTGTAATTTTGACAAACTAACCTGCAGAACTAATTCACAATGGTGATTGTAACACTAATGTAGTGAAGGCTAATGGGTGCCAAAATGTCGAAATAATTTCAGAGCATTCCCTTCCGCCATTCAATTCACCATAGAAAAAGTAAGTGATTTCAACCGTAACATGACACGCTTAAATTTCCTCTGATTTTCTTCTGCTATAGCTCATTTTAATTGCTATTCACTGCTCTTGCCAAATCTGGTCTGGAATCTGAGGTATCTATCATGTGCTGTGGATTATTACATCTTTTATTTTGTGCCTTCAAAACACCAGGGGTACATGTTTTAGGGGCCTAATGTATATATGGGGAAATTAGCTATATACACCGGGTTGGTTTAGGTCATTTTGATGTGCCAAAGTTTCTGTGAATTGGACTTCTTCTGGCATTGTTGTACTCGCAGAGAGTTGCTCTACATGTATCACACCCGAAAAGTTACTAAACAGACTCGGCTGTACACATTACTTTAATTTTAAATGGTTTTTCAATCGAACTGTATTGGACATGCCTGTTCCAGCTGGCATTTTTGCCATGGACAAAAGTAGCTATGCAGTAGTGGAGAAAGAATTGGGACATGAGATTGAAGGAGGACAAAGGTAAGTCCACAGTGTATCTGCTGCGGTTGGTGAAAAGGCATGTCTTGATCAGGCCAAAGATTATGCTAACTGATACTGCAATTACAGTGGTTACTGAACCAAAAGTTGGTTCAATATCGTACCAGCTATTGAACCGACAGTAAAAAAAAGGTTGCTGAAATGAAAAAAATATGTAGCATCCAGGGTACAAACCCTGGACCATCATGTGATGGTTCTGTGTACTATACCAGCTGTGATACCTCTGCTAGCTCCCCAACTCCCTTACTTTTTCGCTTATTAGCTCCTGGGTTAAGTAACCACTCCCTTACATTTAATATCCACATTTTTTGCCATTATTCCACAATTTGGCTTGTTAGACATGGAAGTATAACTACTACTTTCTACACATCTTAAACCAGCTTCAAACCCTGTACACCATTAATGAAAGGCGTGCTATGGCAACACCTCAAGGTGCTAACTTTTAACTGCTTCCAGTCAAAAATATAGTTGCCCATGCAAGTGTTACCATACCACTCTTTCTTTTAACTGTGCAGATAACTTTGTGCATATAAACCCTATAGATTCAAAATGTTTAACAGCTCTTACAGATTAATTTTTTTTGACTGCCAATAAGATTGGTTTTAATAATAGTTCATAATATAAAATAGTGAGGTAGAGGAACACATTATGAACTCTTACATGGTTTCAATAATGGATAAATTTAAAAAAAATACTTAATTTGATAGTGGTAGTTATTGACTTGCCGATGCACCCACCCATTCATGCACTAATGATACACATGAATTCAACAGAACGTTGACCTATCTTCTTTTTAAATTCTCAGAACACAATGGCTTAGTAGCTAATAATGATTGTACTGCACTATTGCAGTCAAGCATAAACGACTGTTTTATTAAAGTAAATCTCTTCAATGCATGAGATCAATGGTATCTATGTCACTGCATAGAACATATTGTAAAGTTGATATGCTATTGACTATAAATACTCTGTTATCTAAACCTGAATTTTCTGACCACCTCAATTAGGCCATCATTGCTTAATTGTTTCTTGTCCCTATAGTACAGCAAAAATTGATGTGGGTGGGAGGTGATTATTGATTGTTAATTATATCCTTGGCTGTTGTATTTGAATATATGACTACTCTATTAAAGTATCTCGATCTAGATAAGTGCAACACTATCCACCCCATAAGATAACAGTGGAGGGGATTTCAGCCCCTTTGCTACTTGCTCTTCTGCTATATTGCCTATTCCTTAAACTCAACATGTAGAAATTCGGTTTCTGCCTTAATCTTAAAATAGTGCATTCACATGATCTATAATCAAATAATTATAATTTGGTGCGGCTCAGGGTTTTTAATAAGTATTTCGACTCTGAGCCAAACTGGCCCAACCCAGATATCAACTGCTCCACTAATAATATGCAACTGGGCCAATCAGCTTATGTTTAATGTGTATTAGTAGCAAAGTACTGAGAAAATTGGAGCAGAGCCATGAGTTGTGTGGGTCATTTTGTGTTCACACCGGGCCAATGGAGTGCCATATTGCCTTATCAAATACCCTGGTGTGGCTGCTGCCTAAAGATTGTTGCAGATGGTCATGAGAATTAAATAATGATGGCCTTATTCAAACACCATAACAGCTGTTCAATTGCAGTATTCTGTTACTAAGTGTGTATTCTATTAGAGTATATAAGTGTACATTTTTAAAAAGCAAGTGAACATAATTCTGTATATACGTAAATCACTTAAACAAATTCACTGACCTGTCTAATTAAAGTGTTAGATAACTGAGGTTCTACTACGCATGACTTAACTGAGCAACTTATTTATCTCTATAATTCAGTGTTATGAAGTATGCAAGCTTCTGGAAACTGGCTCACATTATTTTTGGCATTTACCACACTGTGTGGTTGTGGGCATATCTGTACCACAAAATGAAGCTATGGAAACAAGGTTGGGTAATACAGACACATCAGGATCCATATCAAGTTCTTTTATTAATAACTTTAATCAGATATTGCAGTGGGCCCTGTCACAGTGTGACTAGCTTTGCCACACTGGACTACAAAGTTTCAAACAACTTCACTGAGCTTCAACTAGCAAAACAAATTTATAGGTACAAAACTACACAAAATCCTATCATATATTACAAGGCATATGCATGCAAAATAATAATTCCTAAACTAACAGTATACAGAAACAAAAACATTAGCAATACACACTTACACAGCACAATATACAATGCTTGCAAAAATCTGCCTACTCTATACAAGTTATGCAATTACAAAATCACCAATACAAAAATCAGGATAAAAATTAAACAGTTCAATCTTTCAAAAGCTTCTTTTGGCACCTTTGTTATGTTCCATGAAGCGTCGGCCTATACATAGTATTATAATACAACCAATTATATCATTTTCTGTGTACCATGCTCCTGATGGATTGATTGTAACTAGTATACCCTCAAATGTGTTATTAGCAAGAATTCAACCTACAAGAAATGCATATTGGAATTATCCTGTATGTAAAGTTAAGGCATTTAAACTAGAATATGATTTTATTTTATATAAAAGATACTGAATGGTTCTGCTACTATTGGATATTATTCATGTGACCATCGTAAAGAAAATACTTATGGTTTTCACTGTGATCAAAACTTCATAGTGTATCGTGAAGCAGCCAAGATTTCTGTTGCAGGAATTAGGGTAAGTTTCTCTCAACCTTGATTGCATTGTATTCTCTCTTTAAGGGATATGTAACTGACGAACCACAGTTTGCCTGTGGTGAAGTTGATCCTCCCAATAATGTTAGTATTGGGTGGGCAGCATTAGTGAAGTTGAGTGATAATGACACTTGTGACTGTAGTGTAGAACAGAAGGTACGTGAATATCTATCAGTGAAACTGATTAATATAATTGTATATATAGAGGGATAATGTATAGGTTTACATTTCACTACCAAAAACTCTATTAAGCTGAAACTAGTTTCAAATCTCCATCTCTGTATGATTTAATGGTCTATAGTATGTTCACGTTGAGCTGAATCCTGAAAAATAGCTAAAAATTGAAAGTGGATTTTTTCTCAACAGAGTTAACATTCAGCCAACCAGATGATTATTGGTAACAGCAAAGGTGTCAACAACAGACACGTACGGTTTGGCTCCATTACAAGTTCAGGAAAGGGCTGTAATGGACACTGTACTTATATGGCTTCCCCATAGGAAATGTATTGCAAAAAATTTGATTGGCCGTAAATATTATGTCAAACATTTGACCAACAAGATTTTGAAATATTTGTAGCGGGTCAAGTAGCACTACAAATGAGCCAAATTTCAAGATCATGTGTAGTTGCATCCATGAATTATTAAATGTTTTTGAGGATTCAGCTCAACGTGAACATACTATAGTATTACCAAACCCAGAAACAATTTAAAACATGCATTGTGACATCTTCTACAAAATTCTTTATTAAAACAAAATAATTTTGTTACTTTCTGACTTATGTCTTCATACTGTATAGTAGATTATTATAGTCTGAGGTTTCAGGAAAATAAAATAACCATGATGCAAAGTTTAGTGATTGATAACCATCACTAAAAATTCAATGTTTAATAAATTCTATATTACAAAAGCATGCATTTTAACTAGCAGAGTGGAAAAAGGTGAACTAGGTGTGCATGGCATAGTGCATGAAGCCAGTCCATCATTTCTGTCACATGTCCACAGAAGAATCCAGCATGCATAGACTGGGTTCACAGGACCTGCATGCAGGCTAAACTGCAATCATGTTTTGGTTTGAGCATTTTGTTAGTATATAGTCTATGATTTGAATCATGTTTCCTATATCTGTACCCTGTTTAACTCACATTACTGCCATTTACTGGGCATAGTTTTGGTTAGGAAAACTTTCCAAAGTGATTAGTAATAGAGATTTCAGCAGCATGTTACCTGATCACCCAATAACATTTTTATTATATATCACACTAAAATAGCTAGTTGCAAATTAAATTTTAGCATCTTATCTCAAGCATTAAAATTAATTTTTTTCACTATACTTTGTAAGACTTCATTTTAGGGAGATAGGTTTTTCGTGTTGCTTTTCAAGCAGTATTTTAGTACTCAGTGTTTAGTGTACTACACACTATTTAAGAGTTTAGGTTTCACAGAAACCACAAATGATGTTCAATCAATTACTGTGTGCATGGCCATTTTGTCAAATATGACATCACATTTGTTCATTGGTATCTTTTGTGTTTACAGCTACTACAGGTTCAACAAGCAGGATACCAGATGGCTCTTCTAGTATATAGCAATTGTTCTGATGAAAATCACAGTGAGGGTATTTGAAAAAGTGTTTGGTCTAACATTACTTGTATCATATAGATGTACACTTTCAGTCTGACACTAACGTTACTATAAACATATCAGCTGTTACTGTGTATAAGGTATGAATGGACACGATTAGTTCAGTATCTGTATTCCTTTTAATTCTTTGCAAAGAAACTGGCAAGCAAGTTGATGGAATATGCTGTCCCTACAACTAAAGCTGATGAAGCTGTGCACGTGATTGTGAAAATTCACTACGCAGAAAAAATTACTACAGGAAAAATATTAATTGGTGTTGGAGTTTTCATAGGGACACTATTGGTTCTGTGCTCACCTTGTATAATAGTAAGTTGGAGTAGTTTGTTTAATGCATACCTATACATCCATGATATCTTCACTATAGATCTTCACTTTTTCTTGCTGCAAGGTTAGTAGTTATTGTTGGTTGGGTTAATGAATAAATGTTGCTATCAGAAAATGTGTTCAAAGAATGTCTGTTCAATTCTGAGGTGTTGGAAATGTAGATGGAGACGAGACAGATATGAAGTGTTAACAGCTACAGAATCTCTATCATTACCTAGTAACAATAAAGGAAGTGTTGCTAATTATCAAGATGAGAATCGGATTACTGAACTTACTAAATCACAGGAAAAACATGAGAACATTCCATTACAAGCAATGAAAACAACAAACAAGTACGGTGGAGCAGTAGGAGATTGACATTGTGCTATTGTGTATACCATATTTCACTGTAAATAAAAATGCATATATAGTGCTGCCTTTTTAAATTTGTGTGCCTTTTTTGACACATAGATTCTTAGATAGAGTAATGCTGTAACATCATGCAGATTGCTATCTTCAGATACACCATGCAGTTTTTCACAACTTGTAATTAGGAGTCGTTACTATATAGTTTGTGTATATGGAATATTATAAATAGTATATTATGATCATGTGACCACCCAGTATAAAGAATTGATAGCTAGTAGATTATCAGTATACTCTTTACAGCTGCATGCTTGTCATGCACATTAAATGTAACAAACTGTTATAGTTACTCTTCCTAATGTGACAGTCAGTTTGTGGTTGCGCACATGTTTACATGCACACGCATGCAAAACTTAAATTGATAGCACACATGCAGTAAATTCAAATGGATCAATTCAACCTCCATGAGTAAATTTAAACTACAAACGTTTTTGTTAAAATGACCATCTAAAAGTGGTTATATAACTAGGGTAGGCTTTTGGACTAAATCAGTCAAAATAACTAGGGTAGGTCAATGTAACTGTTCACTTAGGATGTTGAAATAACATATTTGGGTAATTTCAGTGTGTATGGTCAAGTCTACTATGGCACAGACAAGATGACCAGCTACATGGTTAAATTTACAGTACACTGGCCATTATAACATTTGTGTTACATCCCACAATCAAAAGTGAACATGGAGAACATAGGTTTTATATACAATTTGAAAACTCTATAAGATCAGGTATGTTTAAAGTATTAAGATGCAGTACGTAACAATTATTGTGTGTATGTGTCATAGATAGACCAACGTATGTTATTACTAATGATGACTGACTTCTTAATTAGTGTAAACAAACAAATATTTTGTGATGTGAGTTATTTTACCACAGATGGTTAAAATAACCATGATGGCAAGGTCATTTCAAACACCTGGCTAGAGGTTGAAGAGACTTTAGGGCATCTGGGTAATATGACTATATCTGACAAAGTTAAAATAACCAAGTACATCCTTGGGTCATTAGTACCAAAAAATCGGTCATTTGAATTGCAGGTTAAACAATCCAAAAATTTGGGTCATTTGCACCCATTTGAATTTACAGTGCACTATTATATCAGCATGCATGATTAAGTCTGATTTTTTCACTTTTGCAATGTTTTTTTTTTAGTTATATACAGCTCTTACTTTGGCAACCTTTTTGGTGCGACAAACTTTTTTAGTTACAACTTTTATTTTCTTTCTAGTGCACTCTTTATGCTACCTTTATTTTCTCACTACATGCCCTGGCATAACTTTTTATATACATTTATTCTCTCACTCAGTGTGTACCTACTACTTACCCAAAACACCAACATTTTCTCTTCAATTAATGAAATTGAGTATACTTCATTGCAACTTTAAGGAAGGTGATGACAGTAAGTATGTGGTAAAGTGAGCAGGAGTGTATTTAGTACACTACGTATATAGGTTTTATTTGGTACGGTAGGTGTGTGTGAAAAAGGTAGCTTTTCGCAAATCCGGTCACATATATAGTGCCTGTATATCCTTATATACAGTTACAACTCTTTTTTTGGTGTAGAGAACAACTATAGTGGTTGCACATGATGTACAGATGAACATTTGTCATACAATTCACTCCATCTTGCCAGTATGATTCACACAGTCACTCTTATGCATGCCTGACTTATTCTGTTTATAGTTACTACAGATCCAACAAGCTGGATACCAGATGGTTCTGTTAATGTACACCAATTCGTCCAACCGTTCAGATGAAGAGCAAGGTAAAGATTATAATCATGATTATGCTAGTATATTATACAGATGTAGATCTTCAGTCTGACACTAATGTTACTATAAACATATCAGCTGTTACGGTGTATTTGGTAAGGGCTTAATGTGCACAACTACATCATCATGTAATTTTACCAAAAGAAATTAACAGACAGCTTAATGGAATATGCTGTACCTACTGTAGAACTTGATGAAGCAATACAAGTGATTGTAAAAGTTCACTATGGAGATGGTAGTACTGTGCTGGAGATAATCTTGCCGCTGGCTGGTTTTGTAACAACAATATCAGCATAGTGAGTTACACATACATAGGTTCTGCCAATTAATACAATGTGCCAACTCAAAATTAATAGCTTAAGCATATTAAAAATTGCATGTAATCTCAAGGTAAGTGATTATAAGGTGATTTTGGAGTATGATTATCAATAATGTTATAGAGGCAAAAAAAAGGGCACACAAGCAAGAAATGGATATGAACCATTACATGAACCAGAAGTCTCACACACATTTACACCACAGGCCATGAACAATCTTACCAATTCACAAGATGAGAACACACCACTACAAATTATAGAAGGTAATTGCAAGACAAACCAATATGGTAGTGTGGTGGAAGATATGTCTTATAGCATTGAAGCCCTTCCACCCCACCAGCATGATACTCTACTTACTATATCACAAGGTGAACATGAGACTGCACTTCTACAAACTATGGAAAATAGCCATGAGACAAAAACTTATGATGGTGTGGCTGAAGTAGATACCTATGCCAGTATAGAAGCTATACCTCACACAACTCAGCTTACTAATTCACAAGATGATCAAGAGAACACAGTCATCGAACGTAACCACGAGACAAACAAATATGGTGGGGTAGTGGAAGATTCCTCTGCTAGTAATATCAAATATACTCCACAACACCAACATACTATAATGATGATTAGAACTACACAAGTTGGTAGTAACCATATACTGAGTATTACAGTTGTTAGCTACTGCATGTGGTCTGATACTAACAAAAACCACTTAAATAAACTGCATACACACACATTTACAACCAACATGAAGTATTTGCAATAGAAGTTTGTATACACTCTAGTCCATAAAGCTGTTTGATTGTGTTGAATTGTAATAGTCCATGCACTACCAGTGTTGGGAGTAACAAGTTACCTTACTTGCAAATGTAACGCGTTACCTAAGTATGAATAAAGTTACTGTAACGAGTCTAATATAATTACATAATTTTATTACTTTAAGTAACGAAGTTACTAATCTCGTTAGTAATCCACTGAGTAACACCTAGCCACTACGAAGTAACAAAGCCTACTGAATGAAGTTTATTCACCAGCTTCTTGCTTATAACCAAGATTTGCACATTGTCCAACAACACAACCATGTCACATAATAAAGTGGTAGTGCATGGACACAAAATAATATAATATGTAATATTATTACAGTGTATGGGTAATATGTAACTGTAACTAAATAGTTCAGCTGTAAATAATATGTAATATTTGACTAGTTACATTTAACAAGTAACTGTCCTAACACAGTGCACTACCTAGCTATAAGCCATAATATTGTTAAACTTTGAGACATCAGTAGAACATGCAGCAAGTGTTTTTGAAAAGAAAAGACTGTAAAAACAGAATGTAAATATATAGTACATAGCTATCCTCAGCTGCAATACAATTATTGTGATATTCTTAATATCATGTTAATCACAGGATAGTTATACAACAAATATACAACTCAACACAACACTACTAACTACATGTTACATGAAAGTCTGTATGCACAGTCACATGTGCGCATGGGTGTTGTTACATCACTACAATTAAGGAATTTCTTTTTGAAAATATATACTAAATTTAGTAACATGCATTTTAATCAATAAAAAGAGCAATTTTTTTGGTAAGCTAAAGACCAGCTGTATGGATGACATCTGGAAAAATATCTCTATTGCTACTGTAATTATACCGTCTGCAATGAGATCAGCAGCTTTCAGTTTAAACTAGCGCCGTCCGCCTGATGTGAAATTTCATTTGTTATTTCTATTCACGTGATACTTTTGCATTTGGCTTACGTGGACAACCAACCTGAAATAGACTGTAGTTACATACAGCTTTTAAAAGAAAATGTAATTATGACTGCTGTATTGGAGTGATCGATTGTTCTATTAGAGTGGTTGACTGCTCTATTAGAGTATACTAACCTGCCCTCTAGACTCAGAACACAACATTTAATCTGCTAGGTCTAGAAAACAAAGCAAGGCTGAGTATCATCAATTGCTTGCGGAATTTGATTACTTACAGATCCCAAACTATTATGAAACCATTGAAATTAGTGTGCTAGGTCACTACCTAGCTACCTTCTTCCATTCAGAACAACAAGAACTTTATTGACTTTGTGTAACCACCAAATCTTCCATCCGAAAGATCCTCGACAATGCTGCTCGTCAATGTATGACATGTTCGCGCAAAAGATTTTCTTGGCCAGGAATTGTAGTGATTGGTCAACTGAGCACTTAACTTAATTTTTTGTCTTGTAATTATTCAGTTATTAATCTTTTTTTTTTTTACATGTACACACCTTGCCGTGCCCATAAGATCTCATTTTGCTTGATCTGACTGTGGTCGCACGAGACCGAGGACTATAATGTATTGTATGTATCCATCTTATTACTACACTGTAAAAATTTAGTAGTGAATTGCTTTGCCACAATACTCACTACTTGGTGGTCAATGTAGTGACGTTCACTACAAAATTAGTAGTGAACGTCACTACAAAAAAATAGTGAGTATTGTGGGCAGACATTAGTAGTGACGTTCACTAGTTTGTTTTTACTGTGTATAACGATGGTTCTCTCTCTCTCTCGATTTTGCATTGCATTTAATACAAGCACTGAATGAGCTACTTGGAGCACTTAATTTAGCTTCTTATTAGTGGTATTCAGTAAACTGTAGCTAATGGGCTTTTGCTACTGAAAATTTGGACTTGTAGCTATACTGACCTTTTTGATAAAATTGTGGACCTTTTTGCTATAATTCAAAATTGTGAACCTTTTTACTGAAATTGTGGACCTTTTTTCCGTTCTTCAGAGCCGCCCAAACTCCCTGCAGCATGGCTACGGGCCTAACATGTCAAGACACATACCGACATGGTAGCGTGCCCAGCGAGGTGCCCAGCAAAAACGATCCTGCAGGAGTCCTGCAAGTTCCTGCAAGAAATGACCGGATTCTCTTGCAAATTAAAGATCCTGGAACGCTCTTGCAAGATCTTGCTTAAAGTTCTTGCAGGATCGTTTTGCCTGGGCGTATTGTGTGGCTCAAGAAGCCAGCACCACACCTAGTCTGGCGCCTCCCGCCCCTTCGCGAAGGGGCGGGCGGCGCCAGACTACACCACACCATGGTTATCATACAGTACGATAGTATCATACGTGCAGTACGATAGTACCAAGAGTTAATAATAGTAGAGAGGAGACACTCTCCTCTCTACTATTATTAACTCTTGATAGTACCAATTAACTCTTGATAGTACTGTATAGTAGAGACCAAAAAGGAGTAGGCGTGGCCCACGACATGAAATCACCCAAAAACCAGCCTCAATTTTTCCTGACGACGATGAGGCAGTACAAGTACACGGCCGGCAAAAAAAATTTTTGGCTCGCATTTGTGACAACTGGAACACATGAATGTTAACTTTGTTTGTGTTTGTGCTTTGTCCTGTCCTGTCCTGTATCCTTTATTTTTGTATCTTCCTTGCCATATATATATACTGTGGTTTTTGTACATTAGTGTAGTCGCATGTGTCCGAGGTGTATTGTAACCGTGTGAAAATCTTGATGATGGAATTTTCAACTACAGTAGTGACCATAGCACACTGATAAATAGTACTGAAACAAGTGCACAATATTAAATCACAGTAAAACAATAAGAAGTAATATATCCCTGCTGCACTCATGATCAAGATACCATAATGGAAAGGCTGTTGCTATTGTTCTGGCAGTTACGTGAATAAAAATAAAACTTAGAAAAAAAGGTCCTCAAACAAATAAAAAGAAAAAACACAAAATGTCTTGAGTGATAATCAAATAATCAAACCCGGGACCTCCAGTGCTTGAACCCAGAGTCCTAACTATTGTGCTACGTGGCTCCCAGCTACGATCAACTCCCTTTAGTTTCTACTTTATATGTCTCCGAGTGGAGTAACTTCTATTATATTGAAGGTGAAGAAGAAACAAAAGCTGAACCCGACCCTACCCCTAACACTAAAACTACTTTTCGCATCCCCTAAAGTTAAATGCTCGGGACAACCTACTAGACACATTCCCTAAAGTCGAATACTTGGGGCAACCTACTAGACGCGTGCCCTAAAGTTGAATACTTGGGGCATAGCATACAACTAGTGTGCTTGATAGTGAGAAATCTAGTGGACTGCCAGAACAATAGCCCTGACAAAATATTTCCAGCTGCCTGAACAATAGCAACTTTGTAATGGAAATGCACAGTATAGGGATATAACACTTCTCATTGTTTTACTGTGATTTAGTATCGTGCACTATTCCAGCTTGTTTCAGTATTTTTTATTGATGTGCTATGGTCCCTACTCTATATTTGAAAATTCCATGCAAACTTTTCTATGTACTTGTGTATATATACCACACAAAAACAGCCAATCTGTGAAAGAAGGTGTGGCCTTAAAAATTCTGGGTGAAAAAAGTTGTGAAATCAAAGGTGGCAGCCAACAAATGGCTGCAATGATGTTATACTAATAAATTTTAACAATGCATAGCCATTAGTAAACTTTATTAGCAGTACAATTTTCTCACCCAGGCTTTTTAAGGCCACACCTTTTTTCATGGCTTGGCTGTTTTTGTGTAGATATCACTTCTTTTTATAATTGCAAGTTCCAAAGCCAGTTGACTTTGATAACTCATTTTAACTTTTTCCCTTTTACTACAGGACTGCGTGGCTGAAATAAGATAAATACGTAAAGTGGGGTTTCAGACATATGGCGTAGTTCTGTGTCCCCTTATCTGATTGAGAGCAATTTTTTCAGTGGAGTTTCATGCCTGGAAGGGACAAATTTAAAGGAGATAAACCTCCCAGATACGTATATATGAATGGCCAAACTTTAAGCTTTTATTGGTGCTTATTGATCTTTTAGCACACTTTGTAAAAATCCAACTGAGCTGAAATTCGGTGCACACATAAATGGGGTCCAAAGCCATATTGCAGTGCATGCAAAGTTGCATGTAAATCCAATGAACAATTTACAAGTTATGACAGATCATCCATGTTAAAGATTAAGCCTATAAGGTAAACCGTTAAAGGAATGAGTTGAAATTGGTTCAGTATATAAGGTAGTAGCTTAGAAATGATCAAACTAAAGCCACTGAGTTATATAACAAAAAATCATACAACTACATGTAACAAGTGTGATTGAGATACTCTAATAGTGTAGTCATATATCCCACGCCTTGAAGTAGTCAAGTTCATAAGCAATGTGTTAATAAGCATGTCAGTTGTGTATGGCTTAATTGTTTGTAATGTGTAGTTTTTGTAATGGTATATTGCTTCAATTTTTGTTGAACTTGTAGATTTTATGGTGTGTGTGGCTTCAATTTGCTTTGATTACACTTCTTTTAATTTAATGCGTAATTTCCATGTACTGGGGTTTACTGGGATTTAACTACCATATATTTCCAGTTTTACTTTGATGTATGGCTTCATTGGGAGTAAAATGTGCATATTTTCGTGAGTTTTATAAGTTGAGCCTGGCCTGGCATAAAGTTTAGTATTTTTAGGAGTATGGCTCCTCCACAAGGTGAGGGCATTTGCCTCATCCTGGATCCGCCATTATTGCAATATGGCTAAATAGACTATCTTGTGTCACACAACTTCTAGGAGCCATTAACGACTTTCATCACAACCTTGATGCTGGAACCCATATTGATGCCCCGGTTTTCCTAGATTTCTCCAAGCCTTCGACAAAGTTTCTCATAGACTATATCACAACAGATCAACCGGCACAAAGTAGTGTGCCGCCATGACTGACCTCCGTTGCAATCCATGACCACTCAAAATCTCTGGGCTCTCTTGTGGTAGCTATTATCATATTATTCATAAAAAAATTTTTTTTTTAATCTCTGGGCTCCAACTTGCCGCCCATTTAGCGTGGGCCAGCTGGCTCCAACCACAAACCACACTGAAAACGTGCAGCTGGCATAACTGTGCGGGTTCTAAGAAATTATATGCTGACTCGATCGATTACCATAAAATTATTTGTACCCTGTGTTCGCAATCAAAGCACACTCTAGGATGGCGATACTTCACAAATGGCTGGGTTTTCACATTGTGATGATTTTTATCTCAGCGGCATTGTCATATGATATCGATTCAAGATCATTCAAGGTGAGTCCCGGAACAGCACTAATGCCGTGGCAAAGAAACGGTAAAATTTTACCTAGTCGAGGAAATTATTTGCAGCGGTATGAGATTTGTTTACAACCAGCGGTGTTGGTGAATTGGAAATCCACTGCCTAACTGGTAAAGTAGATACTGAAAACAACAACATACTGAACATAAACAACAAACAAGTTCTGTAGGCGTGTCTCCTCCACGTATACGCGGCATTGCCACACCTTGGTCATGGAACTATAGCTACTGTGCGAACCTCCTGAAAAGGAGTGCAAATAAACATCTATAGGTGAGCTTGTATTTGACTAATTTTCTTTGTGTAAATTTGTTACTTTGACCAAATGGCAGCTACAGGCACCTGCAAGACAATATTTTCTCTGGCTGGTTGGTCATTCATAGAATTGGCTGTATGTTTGATCAGCTGACTGGTGACAGTAGTGCAGCAGTTGAAGTGGATATTACATATAGTATACTGTATTGCCACTGGAATTATGGCCTGAGTATTCAACTTTAGAAACTTTTTACCCTGGCTATGCACTATAAAACGAGACAAGCCCCAGCTAAAAACAGGAGCGAATCTCGTCCAGACTTTGGGTCAAAATTATATCACAGGGAAGGCATAGCATGTCAACCTAGGGAGTCTTGAGGATGCCCCCATGAAATTTTATACACCTCAGAGATGGAATCTGAGAGTGATTTCTGCAATTTATAATTGTTGTACATATAGGGTTGAAGTGACCACTTCATTAGGTGCTCTTGTCCCACTAATTACATGTCACCCAGGAAATTTTAGTATAAATATGAATTTGAGGCTGATTTTAGCAGTTTATTGAAATATACACTTGAAAATGGCCTATTATGCTATTGAAAATCCAGCCCATATATGCTATGCTCAAAATTATGCTTTCAAAAATCAATATTGTGTTTTAGAGTTGGCTGTTTTATTAAAGTATATCACTGACTGCTGTATTAGAGTGACTGCTCTATTAATCTTATTTCAGAATAATTAACCAAAAAGCAATAAAATATAAATAAGGTTTAGCATGTTCATGTTTTGCTGCATTTTTGGCATGTGCATTATGCATTTAATTATAGATCTTGAAAATCATTCTAATATATGTGACCGAATTTGACAAAACAAGGCTTCCACACACATCCAATTTTCTGACTTTAACCAGCTGTAACTTGACTACTCAGCAAGCTATTAGCCTAAAATTTTCACAAAGTCCTTCCATAGCATAGTACAATACCAGGTCAAAATATGAAACTAATGGCATCCTCCTACATTGAGTTATGGTACTTCGAAGTCATAAAAGTGGATGTGTGTGGAAGCCTTGTTTTGTCAAATTCGGTCACCTATTATGCTGGCATAATGCTTAATGGTGCTTTTATGCTCAAAATTATGTTGACATAATTGGCATAAGCCTATTGCAATAATTACCATTACTAAAATTAATATTTGCCTAACTTGTACTGTTGTGATTAGGGTAACTGTTTGTTCGTCTTGATGTTTATAGTGTACAACTGTTGATGGGCCATGCAGAGTTCTGGCTGCTGAACTATTTTATACAGCCTGTACAATTGTTTTGCACAGAATGCACACCTATTGTGCACTCAAATACGATGGCAGTAGCTATAGATGGGATCTTAGCATGCAGCTTGCTCCTTTGTAATGCTGACAAACTCTGGATGCTGAAAGGTTTATACATTGAACAGATTTTGGTGCTGTATACTTACTTGCATGGTTGAAGATCAAAAGGAATAAGAGTGCTGTTTTTTCCTTGCAGGAAAGGAAATTAGCATTGTGTATCATTTTAAATCACCAGAAGTAGCCAAAACGATGGTATGTGTTTTATGACCAAATTTGTACTCACTGATTGTCTGATAGCTGAAAACCGACTTAATTTGAGTCTACAAAATAAATGTTCCGACCAGAAAGCACTTTAAAGTTAAAGCACTTCCACACTTGTGCAATATTAAAAAAGCACTTTGGTATGGTCTCGAGCCAAATACAGCACTAGGCTTTGCCTCGTGCTGCAATACATGCCCTCATGCTATTTTTTCCATATTACACTTTCGGCGGTGCTTTAACTGGTACATACAACACTTGCCATTGGAACTACAACATTTATATTTATATGACAGAGATTGGTGTAACTAACTAATGTAGTTAATACATCAGTAGATGTGATATATATGACAACTACATACTACAAGGACAACTACGTTCAGTCACTGTATAACACAGAAACGCACCTTCTCTCAATGATCACTGTACAAATCAAACCCCCACAAAGCAGGTGACACGGACATGACACGAACAAAGTGCGATAATGTAGCAGACGTAACACGGTCAGTGTAACAAACTTTGTATGGCTTCGTGCATTTTGGATAAGGGCCATTGACATGCATACAAAAAATTTGTGCAAGATCCCCCTTGATCCCTAAATCCACCCCTAATACATGATCAGCACATTAATGAATTTGGCAACTTTATACCTCAGTGTTGTACTCTCCTTGGTGTCGATTCACAGATAAAAAGAACTCTATGAAAGGTTTTTTACTTCATTGACCCTGGCAGGAGTGGAGAACAATACTCCAAAGTGAGGGGCGAGGTGAAATGTACGAAGCACACTAACATGAAAAACATGTGAATACTATAGGGACATGCCCCCATAGAAATTTTGAAAGTTTTGGGATTGAATCTGAGAGCATTTTTAGTGGTACGTGTGTACGATACTCTTTTAGTATTATCGCAATGATATACGATACTTGAGATAGGCTCATACACTTGATTCATCTCTTAATGGATGCAGATTGAATAATTCACTTTAAAAAATAAGTAGTGAATATTGTGGCAAGTCACTGTAAATATAATTCTTAGTGGCAGTCACTAAATGTACAGTGATGCTTACTATTTGCCACAGTATTCACTAATTTTTACAGTGTTGCATAGCAGAATCAACTTATGTGTTTCTACTGAATGTTCTATTAGAGTAGTTAGGTGACTGCTCTATTAGAGTATCTCAATCTCCTGATTCACTTCGTATTTCATTCAGACATTCTTGTTTAACCTTTAGCACAAATTCTAGGGCTAATGTCATTGGGTACAATGTATAGCTTCCAGGGATTAGGTGAGATTGCTCCCTCCCATATAATATATGTAGGGCAAACTATGTAAGTACATATGTGCATGTATTGTCTGTGCACCTTCTGTGTCTTGGATAAATTTTTATTCAAAACTCTGTGCCGTGAGATGCTTTGCTACGTGGTGTATAGCTATCTGTGGTTTAAACATAGGTATACATTAAATTAACTTGCAAAAATCACAGTACAAACTATGCGGCTTTTCAAAAAAATGAACCTACATGTATATATATAATATATAATGTCATACCGTATGATGGAACTATCCAGGTCGTCTGTTAAGCATAGGAGTACACAATCGCTTTACTTTACATGCACTCCAGTTTTTGTACTCAACTCTGCATGCTCACATCATGTTATTCTACTTGAAAGTTTGGATACTAGAAAAAAAAAGCTTAGTAATTATGGCTTTGTAGCAACTTTTAGTTAACACCACAAACCAGTTGTTACTTATTGGAATTACAACATGGACATACATGCTGTTCTGAAGGCCTTGGTCTTGTTTACAGTATACTGTGTGTGTATAGCTGTGTAACAAATTTTATATCCATTCTTACAAGTTACACTGTATATATTGACTTTCTTTCAGATTTTAAATGGCTCTGATACACTTGCAGTCTACAATTGTGACACTCGGGATGTGTATGACACTGAATGTGATCAACGCTTCTTAGTGTATCGTGGAGCAGCTAAGATTCCATCTGCAGGAATTAAGGTAAATCTCTTGCGATGTGTTAATCTGGTGACATTGTGATCTCCCTCTAAAGGGATATGTAACTGATGAACCACAGTTTGCCTGTAGTAAAGTTGATCCTCCCAATAATGTTAGTATTGGGTGGGCAGCATTAGTGAAGTTGAATGATAATGACACTTGTGACTGTAGCAGAGTAGAACAAAAGGTATATATGTACTTTGCTATGATTTTATGTGAATTTGTCCATACTTTGAATAAATATTGCATGCAAAAATTCTCAGCTATTAGAAAAACGTTACATGCCAACAACTGGGTACATCTATTCAGGGCCACTGAGAGGATTTAGGGGACCCAGGGCAAATTTAGAAGATGGGCCCCCTATAACCTAGAATTTTCAATAAAGAAAAACAGACAAGAATACATTACAAGAACAAGCTTAGCTAACTAGCTACTAGACTATGACTAAAAGCAAACTAGCTACTAAATGATAAGCTTACACATGCAAACCACATGCCCCCTGGGAAAATTTGAAAATTAGACTCTGAGACTGAATATGAGAGCAATTTTACAAGAACAAGCTTAGCTAACTAGCTACTGGACTACAAGCTACTAACTGATAAACTTATTGACAGTTTTAGCATGCAAAGCATGCCAACCTATGAAGGGGACTGGGGGCATACCCCTCCAGGAAATATTTGAAATTTAGACTCTCTGAGATTGAATATGAGAGTAATTTTACAAAAACAAGCTGACCAACTAAAAGCAAACTGCTAACTACTAACTTATAAGCTTATTTACAGTTTTAGCATGCAAAGCATGCCAAGCTGGGGGTCTGGGGGAATGCTCCCCAGGAAATTTTTGAAAATTTGACCCTCTGAGATTAAATATGAGAGTGATTTTAATAATCTATCACAGTATAATTATGACTGTTGTATTAGGATGATTGCTGTATTAGGGCATCTCAAGTTTGAATTTTAACTTTCTGCCAACTACATACCACCTACGAAATTATTGTACCCTATGCCAAACTGATTTTTAACAGTTACTATGACTAAATATTGCCTGACTGCTGTAATAGGGTGACTGTTCTGTTAGAGTATCTTGATCTTATGTGTAAGTCACACTGTCTATATAGACGCTTTATAAGAATAAGATTTATTACGAATTATGGTTTGCTGCCACTGCTGCACTGCATTGCTATGGATATCATTGAGCTTGGATAGTATCTCTTATACTGGGTATCTTTGAGTCTACAGGGAAGTTATTCTGTGTGGTAGTAGAATTCCATGACAAATGGCCACAATTGTGACAAAACAATCTTTCTGAAATAAATTTACTATCAATTTGGATTTACACATGCCTATTAATCTCCACATGATGCATTTATTCATAAAAAGCGTAGCGACCATGACTGCCCGTCCAATGTTCAACTTGTTGAGTGTTGTATTAGAGTATCATGCAAATATCTAAATGCTCCCCCACTACAGTATGCGTTGAGCTGGATCCTCATAACTCATTGATGCAATTGCACACAATCTTGAAATTTGGCTCATTTTGTAGCACTGCTAAAAATATTTCAAAATCTTTTCGTTCAAATGCCTGACACAATATTTACGGTCAATCAAAATTTCCACCATAATTATGCCAAATCACACATGTGTGTTGTCAACACCTTTACTGTCACCACTAATCATCTGGTTGGCTGAAATGTTAATTCTCTTGAGAAAAACAAAACCACTTTTCATGTTTTTCAGGATCCAGTTCACCTTGTACATACTTTAGAAACTGTACCGAAGCTTGTTAAGGCCACTTCAACTTGATTAGTTGTTTTACAGACAATAATTGCAAGAGTATAATAGGGTTGGTAGGTCACCGTATAAACATAAATACTACAGAAGTTTGGACTAAAGGTATAATAAGATGTTGTGGTTTGTGACGTATGATAGGCTGTAAAAGTACAAGAATCGTTAGCACTGTGCCACACATGCAAAGCTCAGAACAGTCTTATGTGTTTGTGTACTTTGTGAATGTCCTGGTGAGAATTATTAATGTATTTAAATTTGCTGTTTGTCTAAATAATGCATAAAGCCATCCTTGCAAGAAAGAAACGCTGAGAGGTTGAGTTAGTTTGGTCGTTGAACGCGTATTCAACTGATATTACATTATTATGTTCAGTTACTAGTTATATATACAAAGACAAACAGGCAAACTTAGAAGTATTGCATCGATACGCCCTTCTACAGGGATAATTATATGAGAGTATGTCACAGTATAATAAGCTGGTGAATAGCATCAGTGATTTTAAGCTTGTTGTTGAGGCCCATATGAAACCACCTAGCTACAACTTTAAAGCTTTGCCTCGGGCTCATGTCAATAACTACAGTGTAAGATACTCTACATAGTAGATAATTGTGTGCATGTATTTCTTTCCACACATATATTTATGGCATTTACAGCTACTACAGGTCCAACAAGCAGGATACCAGATGGCTCTGTTAGTGTATGTCAGTGATTGTCCCAGAGAAGATGAAAGTGAGTAATCATATTGTCATAATGATAGCCTAATATTATAATTACTATACATAGCTGTACAGCTTCAGTCTGACACTAATGTTACTATAAACATATCAGCTGTTACTGTGTATCTGGTAAGGTTAGACAAATACACTCAAGATGTATTTGAATTTATACAACAGAAATTAGCAGACAGGCTGATAAGATACGCTGTACCAACTACTGAATCTGATAAAGCTGTTCAAGTGGTTGTGAGGGTCCATTATGAAGAGGATTACACTCAGATTATATTAATAATTGGTGGCACTATGTTAGGAATTGTAATCTTTACTATTGCCTTCACTGTGAGTTACAGTTTGCATAGTACCACTCTTACTTTGTTCATTTCAATATAATAGGCTCTCATTGTTTATATGGACAGGGTAAGTGAAGATGCATATGAATTCTGTAAATAATATTATTGTCAATGGTAGAGACAAAGGAGATGCATGCAGGCAGGGAACAGATATGTTTCATTACCTCAACCAGTTCAAACTCGTCAACATACAAACACACCGAAGGTCTCTGACAATAATAAAGCTCAACTTACTAAATCAGAAGATAAACATGAGAACATACCACTACAGAAAATGAAAAGAAACCACAAGATTAACAAATATGGAGGGGTGGTGGAAAATACCTCAGCTAGTGTTAATTCTACTCCACAAGACCAACAAACTAATGGCAATAACAATTACACAATGTAGTGAGTCAAGTGACTATATTGAACCTTACACGTGTGTAACGATAGTGTTTGACTATATGTATACATAAAGTGATTTCTTGGTGTGTTCTAATTTTTATTGCATACATGCAATGACAATTAAGCAGGTCTCACACTGACAACAACGTCAATGATGATTGTGAAACGATGCAGTATTCAAATTACCACTCATACATACATAATCACATGATATAAAAACTTAATGGTCAATAACGTATTACATTAATGGTTTAGTCAAATTTGTGTCATTTTCATTGTCACTGATCACAAGATCATTATCATCTCTCACATCTTCAACATGTACTGGATATTCTGTGGTAGTGTCTTTAGCAAACTTGGACCTCAATGATGCCTGTACAAGGAACAAATTAATACATACAATATTATTAATAGTCCTAACTAACCTTTATGTTGGACCATCTGTAACGCTGGAAAGTGTCCCGTTCTACTCCGTAAGTTATGGCAACAAATGCACCTGTGTGTTGTTATAAGCATAAGATTTAGTAGTGTCTAAGTCACTTACCTGCTAGTGGTGAAAAGATGACATGAAGGATCCACAGAGCAAACACATCATCATCATGAACTATATCATATATCCTGTGATGATGGAACACATAATTATGTTAATTTGTACATGCATTGAGAGAGACACACACAATTAGCACACATATCACTAACATTTGTGAATATCTACTAATACGTGGTCACTACTTATTAGGATACCGACTAGCTTGTGAAGTGTTTTAGGTCGCATGTCAACACAATGTGTTGAACTAGTTTTTCAGTTTCAGTACAGAGAGACATGACCTATTTGTAGCAATACACTGACACCAACGTGCTTGCTCATAAACTGCTGGACATCATGAAATAGATATGATGAAATATAAGTTCAGCAACAATGGCTAGTGAAAAAGTAATAACAAGTGCAGCCATGTGTGTAGGTGTTGTTGATGCACATGCATACACTGTCACTGACACATATATAAAACACGTAAGCCAGTATGTTATATGACCAAAGAAGACACTAATAAGAGTGAACATGCAAATACTATGGAATTGTTAGCCATTACCTGTTGATAGTTGGGATGGTGATGACACACAAGTAAATTATCGGGTACCAGATCAGTGGCCTGATTTGATGTCTCAAGTGAACCTGTCAACAATAGAATATACTATAAGGTATTGACTTTGGTATGTAGTCGCACCTTTTGCTGTTCAACAACTGGGTCAAATGTACCTTGCCAGGAATTTATCTGTTAAAAATAGAAACAAAGACTGATGATATGGGTCAGTTAGCTATGACAAACAAACACACAGACACACAAAGAAATCCAACACTACAATCATGTAACATAACAGAGCTTGACTTGTATGGTACAGCTACTCTCTACATGTACTGGTTGCTAGGCATGAAGCATTTAGCACAGAAATACTAGAAAGAAGAGCAATTCTATGTGTGCATGTGCACACAGTCACACGTCACCATTAACAGTGAACAATTACTATTATTTCTCACTGAACACTTGGTCACAGAAGAAGTCACAAGATAGTCTATGTTAAGAAGTCCACTAGCTGCTTCAATTAGAAAAAACATGCTATACTATATCAATGCTCAGCATACCAAACCTTTCAAAACAATAACACCTCAAGATACACAACATAACATAAGGCAGTGCTTGAATTATATAAGGAATAGAAATTGGTTGGATATTTGAACTTAAGAACAAGAATGTGTAATCGGCTTCTTCCCATTGGAAACACAATAAAAATCATGGAATCTGATTGCGGCAAAAATTTAAAACCAGTTACACATCAGTGAATATTTTAGCAGCATTACTATCAGTCAACCTTGTCTTTATTACACAACCAAAGAAATATTTGATACATTGAAATAAATTGTATGCCAGTCATATTGGGCTAAACAATCGCAAAAAGTAGTACTATTTTCTGTTGTTTAATTGGAACATTTGAAATACTCGGCAAAACAGTGAATATCTACTTAGCCTATTACACTCTACCTGCTACAATTAGTGTAAACAACAACAAAGAAACAATGCTGCACTCTCTGTATGGAAACAAGGCCACTCAGACAGCACGATTGATCACATGCACAACATTGTAAATCACTAAAACTAGCCAGACTAATCCTACCAGTTGGTTCTATGACTAGAAATAGATTACATGGCCAAAAATTAAAGTGGTCTGGACACATGAGATGAGCACCGAGCAAGAAGACCAGGAAGTACAATATAACACTTAAAGCACCACCTATATATGCTTGTGTATATGAAAAATACAGCACTTGGGGGTGGCGTCTCAAGACAAATACCGCACTTGGCTTCACCTCATACTATATTAGCCTCTCAACACACCCCCCCCCCCCCATGTTGTGTTTTCTGTACACATGTGTGGCGGTGCCTATAACTTACACCTGAGTTAAATTTATTGTTTGCCAGTGTCTACGTTATTACATACTTCAAATATTTTTATAAGCATGTATGTGACAATGTGTATACAATATGGGTGCCCTATTGTATGAATCGTGACTGTTATAACAACAGAAATTGAGAAGTTGTATTACAACACTTTAGGTTATCGTTTCCTTAATACCATACACTATGGTAAAGTCAAAACGTTCATGATTAATCAGATGAAATGTACAGGACAACTTCTAATAGTTAAAATGTATGCATATATGTGAGCTTTTCATGAATCACAATTATAGAGACACAATAAAACATGTAAATTAAGATACAAGCCATAAATTGTGGCGTTTGTATAAATACATAAAAGACCCATTACTGATTTTAATGGTAGTAGTCTCTATAGATGGGTGACCTTATTTTTTACTTCACAGCAACCTACTCATATACAGTAGACAGATAGGTACACAATTACATATGAATTACACAATTACATATGAATTACACATGTATCACACACACACACACACACACACACACACACACACACACACACACACACACACACACACACACACACACACACACACACACACACACACACACACACACACACACACACACACACACACACACACACACGTGCATGAACACAGAGATACACACACATAATATACACACTCAAATACACCTTAAGAAACAACCATTACAGAAGTTATTTACAATGTAAATGAAGTGTGCACAGCACAATAGCATGAATACAAGTTCAAATAAATAAAAAGTAACTGAACAAGAGCATAATACAATGCACATATATGGATACAATGAACCATAGATACACATGGACATATATGTACATACACAACACGAACTATATACGACACACACAAAAGCAAGCACGTACGCATGCACACACACAAATGTAAATATAATACAATATACACACACACAAACAACACACATACACGCGTACCTTCCTTCTCACAGCACAGAATACAATGACATAAGTTATCAACATAGTGATGAGTATTACGTAGAGTGGTATATACCATCTAGTGGGAAGATAATCAGATTATCTTGACGAATTAATGTCAGTTTTCCAACTTACAAAACAAAAGCAAGTATTCTCCCAGTCCGATGACCTGAACAATGTGAATCATTGTTCTTCTGTTTTATCCAGCTAACACAAAACTCTACCCACAGTATCACTAAATCTGCTACCACTTACCACCATGCTCCTGATGGACCGAATGAATCATTGATGAATGGTATACATGCGATGACTGAAGGAAGCAGATAGGATATCAACAAGTATGGACTGTAATATACAATAAATAGCATACACAGTGATGGCCACTACATACATTTCAAAATGCTCTGTTTTCTTGTTACAAATTGTGTTCCAGAAGAGGTTGAATGTGACACAGGAGAAGTTAAGTAACAAAGCCCAATCTGATATACAACAGTTACATACTTAAACACTATAGAAATGCTTCACATACCAGTGTACAAGAGTATGAATCCCTGGAAACGACAGAAGCTCCTTTCTGCAGATGATCCCTGACTATTGTAATTTATACGTCCCTATTAACAGCATAACATGAAATACTGGTACATCAAATTATGAAAACTGATAAATACTGTCAAATACTCACCAATATGTATGCAGTGGATGATAACAAAGCAGCAAATCCAAGATAAAGAATCAATCTCTGTATGACACACATTAGAATAACTAAACATTGTTTATACTAGTGTTGGTCTCATGTATAAAGCAACTAAATACAATTAGTTCTCCTGCTCTACACATAACGTTTGAAATATAACCTGCATGATAACCAAACTTGCGCTCCTTTTAACTGATGAGCTGGCATTAAAGGATTCATAGACACAGTGACACAGAAACACACTCTTTTTCTCTGCAATTTTACTCACATGGTAAATTTCTGAAAATGTATGTATTTTGCATGACAAATACAAACCTTAAGCTTGCTCTTACATTTTTTTAAAAACCCTCCATTTACATGGTACACATGCATAACATGTTTAAAAAGCTTGACCACCAGCAAAGCAAGTGTAACACATATTGAAGTTAAAAGGCAAACCAACAAAAACATTTCACTATATTTTATTAATCCCCTGTAATAATGTAAACAAATAAAACTTATTTAATAGGACAAAGTGCATTAAATACTTTCTTGTTTCAAAGTGTGTTCATATTATACTTAGTTTAGTTTACTTAATTCTGCTATGGCCAAACAAACTTTGAATTTGGAATGTTTACATGAAAATTTACATACATGCTAAGACCACTTTCACCCAGAGAACTTGTGACTGCAAGATGGTCATTTTAATGCGTAGTCATTAATTGAATTTGGAATGTTTACATGAAAATTTACATACATGCTAAGACCACTTTCACCCAGAGAACTTGTGACTGCAAGATGGTCATTTTAATGCGTAGTCATTAATTGAATTTGGAATGTTTACATGAAAATTTACATACATGCTAAGACCACTTTCACCCAGAGAACTTGTGACTGCAAGATGGTCATTTTAATGCGTAGTCATTAATTGAAGGTGGTTTTGCTCATGCTCTAAGTCAAGCACATAAATTGATATAACATGCTTTAACTATATGTAGTGTTCACAATTGTAATGTACACATTTGTAATTAGCACATACATTTTAAACTTCTATACTTCACGTGAAACCTTACATCAGTGACTATGAAATACTTCACTAACCTGGGCAAATACAACATGTTTCTTGAACAACCATATAGTAATGATAACAAACAGACTATAAGAAACGTAGTAAGTATTAAAACCCACAAAAATTAGAAATGCCGTACCTTCCAAGGAAAGACAAACTGGACGTTGCCACTCTAATATTCACTATGATATTCTAATTGAAAAGAAATGTCATTTTACAGACAAATATACACGAGGACGCTAACTTGTTCCGATGTGTCGTTCTGGAACACCAACTGACAAGGCGTACCCATCGCCTAACGCGTTTCTTTTGTATTTGGGCAAATCACGCGACCCTAGTTATCACAAAGCGCGAATCAAAGCAGGCATTTGTTGAGGTTTGAAGAATAGTGAGAAAAATCACAAAAGTGCATAATGTACGTGCGGAGAGTGATAGGTTTGTCAAGGACACCGACTATCGTATTAAACTCACACCGGATCACGTGCGCTTCAAGGAGGTGTTTTTCAGTCCATCCCGTGACCAGCACAGCTGAGTTATTCCAATTAGTGCACACCTACACTCACTTGCCATGGTGGGCGTTAATAATGGTATCCACTTTTAGTTTACGTTCAATCATAACACTACCACTTGCAATACACCAACACAAACTGATAGCAAAAATGGAACTTATCCAACCAACTGTGGCTGGATACAAGGAAGCAGTGAAGCACAAAGTCATTACGCAATGCCGTAGAGCAAACCTACCAGTGGAAGAAGCAAACAGAAGGTTGAAAAGAGAGGTGGGTATACACCTAATTTATTTAATGATTTACTACCATTACACATGTAGACAATTAAGATGGTCAACAAGCTGTATTACTATGAAGGTTGCCATCCTGCAAAGATGATGTTACTGCCTTGGGTTCAGATACCTATATGGGTTATCATTTCTCTTTCATTAAGAGACATTTCTGGGATATTCCCAGGATGTCAAGGTTTGCATTTGTCTGGCTGCTGTATATTGACTACAAGAAATTCCCACAGCTCTTCCTGTCTCTTCATTAGCAACTGAAGGTGTTTTATGGTTTAAAGACTTGAGCAAGCCTGATTCCTATGGAGTACTGCCTGTGCTATTGGCTGGAACTAATCTTGTTAACATTGAGGTGAACTACTAGTTATTCTTCCATGAAGCATTTTATCTGCTGTCTGGACAAAGCATGTGACTATTTAGTTTGCTTCTATTGTTTTACATACAGTTTCATGCATTGAGAAGACAGTCACCAAGTCGGTTACAAAGAACCTTAACTAATACATTCCGAGTATTATCTATTGTTATTTGTGTTGTAGCAATGAAATTACCTACTGTAAGTTAACCATATGATTTTATACTTGTGTACAACTCTAGTGGTTTCTTATAGGCCATGACACTCTACTGGGCTACTTCTAGTACTTTTGGACTTCTACAGAATATCATTTTGAGGTATCCAACAGTTCGTCGGAAAGTAGGAATCCCTTTAACTCCAAGTGAATCGCAACATCCGTTCAAAGACTTGGCAAGCATTTTGAATGAAAAGCGGAAGTCACTTTTCAGGATTAAGCCAAAAACACAGTAATACATTTAAACAACATATAATAATTGTACAATATGTATTCCTTATTTACATATCAGTTTAAAATAATAACTAGTTAGAGAGACTCATGGTTAAAACAGCTGGTTTGGGTACTGCGACTAACTCAGAAATGATATCTGCACCAAATGTTTGAGGTAAAGTGGGTATAGAGGATATGTTTAAACCACAACTAATACTGGATGTGACTGCACCAGATGGTAATGTGAGATTTGTGAAGTCAAACATGACACTTATCAATGGAGTTCTACAAGGGATGATGACAATCAATAACACTTTTGACAACTAGAGAAAAAAACTAACATGTAATTTTCCTGGTTACTGAATGGAAATCTTCTACTTGTTGAATTGGTGTAGTTTAGAGGAATTCCACTAGATGGCGACACTCGGACACTGATGTTCTGAAGCACAATGTCATTCCAGGTATACAATATTCGCATCTAACTTACCAGCATATCAAGCTCAGCAGTGTTACATTGAATATCAAAATAGGACCTAGATGCATACACAGGATCTATTGCTTCAGGAGACCACTGGTACACCTTGATAACAATAGACTATGATAAACTGTATGTGATCATCAATACTTACCCTACTGACATGTAAGAATACACAAGGTTGACGGATTGTATAACCATATCCATTAGTCTCGTTGGTACACACTGGGTCCACCCCAACTGTATGGGAAATAAATTAAATATGCAGCAGTAACATACGGATCATCATATAGACACATGCTAATCAGCTAACAATGTAAGTGTTAGCAGGTATCACCATCACCATGAGTGCAATTCCAACTGACCCCAATAATTTTAAATGTGAGCCTTATTAATTGCTAGAGCCCAAGCAAGAGCAATTAGTCCAAATCTTTGGCAAAGACCTAGCTATGAGTATGCCTCAGTTTTCACTGTATACTGTCTGGTAAATCAAACCAACGTTAAAGTGACCACTCAATGTGCACAGCAACATCTGCATCTATTCCCAGGTTGACCATAGACTGGTTTGTTCGCTCACAATGCTTGCAAGAATACAAAGTAAGATACTGGTATCAATACCTATACTATCTCCACACAGATAGGCCTGCACAGGCTAGTACAAATACTATGCCACCCAAGTCCTTATATGTACAAGTATAAGGAAAGCTAGTATCATGAAACAAGGGAGACCACCTAGCATTCAAATTTAATCCTCACTTTAGCCAATATAAATAGTGCTGAACCACATGGTTAATGCCATGTAGGCATAGCATTTTTACATCCCTACTAGGTAGCTCACAAAACCCCTAATTTTCCTTGTGTTGTGGCACAATCGATGGAAATGTGACTAATGGCTTGTGGATAGGGATGGGCGATATCTTCAAAAACAAATATCGATAATTTTTTGGCACATTATCTTGATAACTACTATTACAATAGGCCTTTTGAATAACTCTAACTAGTCCATATCAACTGACCTACCCGTCCAATTTGTTTTCAAATTCCAAGAAGCTGATTTATTGCACAGTAGCTAGTTGTCAATACCTATGCCTGAGCTGTACTGTTGATATTTTATTTGTACAAGTATACAGAAAAATTTGGAATTTTCAACTAGAGCAGGGACCATAGCACATTGATAAAAAGTACTGAAACAAGTTGGAGTAGTGCACGATATTAAATCACAGTAAAACAATAAGTGTTATATCCCTTCTGTGCTCAAGATACCATAATGGAAATGTACAGTAGGGATATAACACTTTTTATTGCTGTACTGTGATTGAGTACTTTTATCGATGTGCTATGGTCCCTACTCTAGTTGAAAATTCCGAATTTTTCTGTGTACTTGTTTGTTAACTTTTTTTTGTAAATAATTACTATGACTGGTGAACCTACGCATATACCACATCTGAAATGGCACCGCGTGCCCCAGCTATATCAATTATTGTCTAAAAAGTGAGGTATCCATTACACTTCATTGTCAGCTATGTTCAACCCGTTAAACAGCATTTCGGATCAAGAACTGTTCGAAAAGCACCTCTGCAATCCATGCATACCAAAAGAAATGGTGCCATGTGCCCCAGTTACATTAGTTATTGTCTGAAAAGTGAAGTATCCATTACTCTTCTTTGTCTACTATGTTCAACCTGTTACACAGCAGTACGAATCAAGAACTGTTCGAAAAGCACCTCTGCAATCAAAATAGCCACTACGAAAGGACGATTTCTGTTACAAAGGGAAGCCATCACGTGCTACCACCAAATCAACACTTTTCGCTGTCAGCAAAGATGAATTGGACACAAAGGAGGACACTGGTAAGTCCATGAAGAATGCATTGTGTGTACTGCAGTATGCCAAAAGGCACCAGTCGGGCCAAAGTGACGTCGAACAGTGAAAAAATCAAGTCCGTAGCCTTAGCCATTATCAAGTTACGCTTGTCTGGAGGCATCAGTCAGTCAGTTACTCATTCAGTAGAAAATTCCGTTAAATAAATTATTTTTAAAATTCTGTAGTAACTTGTTGAAAGCGTTTCAGGTCAATCTGAAAGCTTGTTTGGGCTTAGTTTTACCTAACCAATACTGCCTCATCTTCATCAGGGAAAATTGAGACTGGTTTATGGGTGAGATATTATTCCATGGGTCACGTCTACTCCTTTGTGGTCCCTACTATACAGTAAACTATCGTACTGTATGACAAGATGTTGTATCATACTTACCAAGGTAACAGCAACTATAACACATTGTACTAGTTACTGTGTATCAATCTTGATATCACTTTTGCATATCGATATCAGTAAAATATTGAATTTCTCGATATTATTGAAAATATTGCCCACCCCTACTTGTGGATAGCATTTCCATGCATGTGATGACATTTCTGATGCCTGTGGGGAAAGTGGGTTAATGTTCAAGTACCCCTGATTGCAGCATAGATAGTATATACTACGTACTTGGGATTGCGTACCACTGGTTTTCAAATGAACGATCATCGTTGTACTCGTTAACACTTTTCCTTTGTAGTGTGTCGCGCAAGTGTTGTACTAGGTGGCATAGTACTGGAGCTCAACAGCATCATATCTGCTACCCTCTACAGTTCCAATGGCTAGAGGACAGATCCTGATCGGCTAAGTGTCAAAGCCAGAAAATCGGCACGAGACTGAGTGGTAAATTTGGCATCTGCTTTTAGTGTTGTTGGAAGGTGTTTGGGGATCTCAGCTCTTGTTAAATGGCTAAATATGTCACTTACTATGATGCTGTTGGTTGAGTGGACACGGACGAATGGTTTAAAGTAGGCATGACGATTGTAGCTTGGTTTTGAGTCGTTATTTGATGAAATATGGTGGCGAGTTTGAGATTTGTAAAATCACTTGCGCGATGCTTATGCTGTATTTCAAGCATTTTCCTGGTAATTCAGTCTATTGAGAAGTGTTCGAGTGTATCCTTTCACTGTTTACCTAATGTTGAAGAGATTAAATCCTTTGCATTAGCAGGAAGTGGCCAATTTTAAAGGAAACGTTTACGATTTCTAACAGAAGACCGTATATTGAAGGTCAACGCAGATTGTCAGTGTTGATAAGTGTTAACGAAGTCAGTACGCAATCCCGGGTACGTAGTATATAATATCTATGATTGCAGCTACATACACCATATTAATGATAATGTTATGTTACAAAGTAATGATAATGTTATGTTCAATGTTGGGCAAGTTGCTTTGTAAAAGTAACTAGTTACATATTACATATTACTTGTAACTGAACTAATTAGTTACAGTTACATATTACCCATAAAATAAAGTAACTATAATAATATTACATATTATATTACTTTGTGTCCACAGCCTTAAGCTGTCACGTGTGAAACTACCACCTTATCACGTGACATGATTGCGTTGTTGGACAATGTGCAAATCTTGGTTATAAGTAAGAAACTGGTGAATAAGCTTCATTCAGTAGGCTTCATTACTTCGTTGTGGCGTTACTCAGTTGATTACTAACGAGATTAGTAACTTCGTTACTTGTAGTAATAATATTATGTAATATTAGATTCGTTACAGTAACTATATTACTTAGGTAACGCGTTACATTTGTAAGTAAAGTAACTTGAGTTATATTACCTGTTTTTATAGCGTATTACTTAGTCACCACAAAAGTAATAATATTACGTAACGCATTACATAAGTAGCGCGTTACTCCCAACACTAGTTATGTTACAAAGGAAGTTGTATGGTATTGCATCATCTGGCTTCCCTATGTTTGTAACAGAAATCATCTGTATTTTCTAGGACTGCAAAGCCACTTCTCATACTGTTCTTTTTTTTCTTCTTTCCATTTGTAATGCTGTGTAATGGGTGGAACATAGCTGAAAACACAGCACAGTAGCTACTTGGCACTTTTCAGAAATTGATTGTTGACGCATTCAGACAAAAAAAAACAAAAACAACTATAAGTCTGGTGCCACTCTTTCTTTAGATATGGTATGAGTGTGTTCAATTATAAATTATGTAAAAATAAACAAGTGCAAGGGAATTTTAAGTTCAAGGTAACCTAAACCTGCAGGATATACTAGTGGATATTTAATCTCTAAATTTGATCAGTCTAAGACATGCACTTGTTGTTCACTATGACTGTTACTACAGCTCTGATGGCACTTATATACTCAAGACCATTCTCAGTAATGGTAAATAGTCAGTGCCTGATTATATTCTGATACATGAGAAAAATTGTATACATCACTGTAGTATGGAAGAACTCATCTGCTATAGACCAAATAACAGATAAGCACGTGATACCCTTGTAGCTGTATTTGGAGAGTGGCTGGACTTCCACCGTGATGCTACAAAGTAGTCAAGATCTTCAGTAGAAACAGTCAACTTGGGTTAGTTAGTCAATAGAGGCATCCTTAGATGTGTTCATTGCATATGTGATAAAGCTATTACTCTTTTTGCATGTACACCTGTAGCTAGCCATGCTGTGCACTTGAAAACATTCCCCTACAAGTTGTTCAAATACTACACATACACTAATGTACAATTATAATGTAGGGGTAGATCATTAAATCATAAATTACTACCATATTGTTTTATTTCGTATTGTAAATTTTTTCACAATTATGGTCTTATTGTGAATATACTGAGTGGGTGAGTGTGAAATGTGTTCAGTCAAGCCTCAGGAGTTTCATGCCAGAATGAGTGTTGTAATCTGCCACTGAGAGTCAGCTCAATTTGTTAAAATATTTAAAGGTGACTTTGTCATTACTGCCAGTTTCATTGCTCTCCCCTGAAGTTACAAGTGCCTATAATTTCTAATTGACACAGAACATCACTCCGTGTATTGTTTAGAATAGTTGATGTCAATTGGCAAAAGGACCAAGCACAGCATAGATTCATAGGTACAGCCAGGGTGGAGATGACAGGACCTGAATACAGCTTTGTGTATAGTAAAGGGGACTAGTGTTGCACCGATATCCAAATTAGCCGATTATTCCGATAACCGATATTAAGCAACAGAATTAGCCGATACCGATAACCGATCCGATATACACTAATAACACTAACACTCATCCTCATCATTATTAAATGGCTCATATTAGTGACATAACCATTGATATACAGCTCATTCTAGGCTAAAATGTAAAGTTAGATGTATACCACAAGTAAAAGTTACTCATGGTAAACAGGTTTTAAGTACATTTTTACTACTGCTATACAGTTGAGACAAGTGGCTGGCACTACATAGAAACCTAAAAACCTCAGTTTATTGTTGGGCATGGCCTAAACCCTGACAGTTTATTATGGGCATGGCTTGTAGTCACCACTAAACCATTAACACATAACTTAATTAAAATGCCAAATAACTTATGTCTAGCCTCCCCCACATCGTTATACTACACAGCGCAGTGGAGATTAACATCGGCCTTGATTTAATCAAAACCGATTAATCGGCTAGTACCCAATATCGGCCCGATACCGATTATTGAACCGATTATCGGTGCAACACTAAAGGGGACCAATATGAATCTTACGGAAACGACAAGTGGTGAGGGGAAGCAACTGAAAATATGAATACTAGAACCACTATGGTATCACATGTACAGTCTAAGGAAGCCAATTTGTAATTCAGTTCGAGCAGCAAATGGATGACACTGGGGATATATATAGAAACTCAGTCTAGCCCTAACCCATCAATATGGCAATTTGAATGGGTGCTAGCTGTTCACCGGTGAACTGGATAAATCATGGCAATACTTCAATGTACAAACGTAGCAAATGAACACTTGCATTTATTCAAATAAAATTGTACAGATGCATGTAGCTAGCATGTGCATAATCACTAAGCAATCGATGTTCAAGGGTAGACTATATGTGACTAGATCTGCAAAAAGACACAATCGCACATTTTTTAATGTCCTATCTACTTAGCCAAGTGTATGCTCTGGCAAAGTTTCAGCCTCATATGCCAATAACTTTATGAGTTATAGCCCTACAAAGTAGCAGATCTGTACAGCAAGTATAGGGAAAGTAAATCACAAAAATGGTTATAACTTACAAACAAAATGACATACGGAGTCAAAATTTGTACCATCAGGTTTGCCATGAATAGAGGAATTGATTACTGGGTAAGCTTTTCCTAGTATCAATTTTCTTCACTAGGCAAAATTAGTGAAGAAAGATCAACCGCAACTATCGTTTCAACGTGATGTAAACAAATGCCTATAACTTACATATCCTTGGGTCTACTGCAATGAAACAAAGATTCTCAAGCTCCTCTTGAGTAGGCGTATAAGACGACATCTAGGATTTTTTTTTGTTATACTTTTTCTTCACTAAGAACAAAGCATTCAAAAATTTATGAAACTTTTCTAATAATATGCAAGTATTTCAAATTTAGGCTTGCACGATTGTGTTGGGTTTTTGCACATATAGAAACTTGAGTACATGCAAGGTGAGCTTGCAGGATCACAGATATGGACAACCAGTTTTTCAGCATAATAATGCGTAACTAAACACATGTAATGGCATAGCAAAATATCAATCACTTAGTTCAACCTGCATGAAGAGCAGGTACCACTGAATATTATGATATGAAAACTTTGCATTTGTTTTGTGAATTATGTACATAAACGTCTTTTAATGACATGCAATGTAGCTTTTCCAATCCTGCAGATGACAAGATCAACAACAAAGTGAAAAGTGTTTTATGGATTTCCTTTTTAAAAACTTGAATCCTATGCTGAGGAATACATCAAGGAGAGAACGCCTTGGAGGTATGAAGTTGATTGCTGGTCTTGTGCATAGTCGCCAGTCAGTCTCGTATAGTGCATGGGTTCTACTAAATGTCTGGGCCATAATTTGAGACAATTAATGAGGTAGTATATTATCAATACATAATAACCATCTAGCGGTATGCTATTTTCTGTCAATGAATGTATACAAATATGTTTGAATGTCCATACAGACCAAGCTATCTTACAATAAGACAATGGTATAGAGTGGTTGCACAAATGATGACATTAGATGTGCTTAGAAAAATGTGTGGCAATAATTGCAACAAAGTATAAAAATTGCGTATTCAATTCTACTGCCACAGCACAAGTATGGATAGCTTAGCCACTACAGTGTTACATTTCACCTATCATAAGGTATTAATATACTAGAAGGACGACAGCGTAGCTGGTCTGGTTTATGAAATTACAATAAAATTCTACTTTTAGCTGAAGCGCTCATGAAGCCAGATGCCTATTCACATTTACCATTGTGATAAGAGTTTTTTTTGACACAGCTATGAAGAAAGAAAGCAGTTTAGCCTTGCCATACTAATCGACCTGTTTCAAAAATGTGTGGGCTAATACACGCTATTTTCACCATGTAGCAAGAAAGTAGACCGGCTATGCTCTCAATACTCTAGTATAATAGCACCCAATAACAGAGTGATTATCAACACCAACATAGTTTGGCTGTTAATGACTCTACAATAGCAAGAAAATGAAACACGCAACATTCCCAGCACTTGGTTGTACAAATGCCACATGTTTTAGTTGAACGCCGCACCTGTGACGTCACATGCAACCGCTCTATAGCTATGACCACTACATATCAATGGCAGGATTGACTAGCAGTGCAGGCATTCTAGTGTCGTAGTTATAGCTACCAGAACCAGAATAAAGGTGTGCAAGGTATAGTAGCTGAGCAATAGGACAATCGTGGAAGCTCACATGCATTAGTTCGATAATCTTTGTTTCTGTACAGAAGCATGGCTACATTTGGTAGCTAAAGCCTTCTTTGCATGCAGCACAGCAAACTTGATCTTGGCAATTTGTTACATACTTATTCCTCAACCCTGCTTAATGCTGCATGTGTTAAATGAAGAACATAACACCACGTGGATATTTCCTGACGCAAACGTGATCCATACAAAAACAATCCTGTCATGCTCTAGTTCAATTTTTGCCCAAAGAGTGAGCAGACTAATTATCTGATGACTGATTATGCCTCCAGAATGATCTAACCGAGGCAACCTAACAAGAAAAACTTACATCACTTTTATGTCATGAAATAATCCAAACTAATGGCCATTTGCTTGTAACTTAAATGTTAAATGAATTATTACAAACCTTCTCTGGCTGATTCCAAGAGACTGTTGTATCTTCCACTATCACCTCCACCCATAAATGCTCTCTGACCATTGTAGCTTATACTACGTGGCACCACTAGCAGACCTACATATATCACCATTATATGGAACAGTCAATACATCACACACATTACTTACTTATTTGTGAATTAGGGTAGTTAGGATAGGCATATTCACCAAAATTTCTAGGACTTTCTCCTGCGTTGGGGTCTGGCACATGACAAGTAAACAACGCCAAATGTACTGCAAAAAATCCTCCAACGACGCCATAAAATATCAAGTAAAACAGGCCAATTTGACCTATAACGTAACATTCCTACATGAAGCCTTATATTTGACTGTAAATACTTACCCCAACTCCGAGGTGTTCTTCCAAAATACTCAGACTTTTCCTTGTTGTAGGCGAAATGTATAAATGCCCTGTACTTCTCCCTAGACTTCTTCCGTAAGTACCTAGTGATTTGTTCACGGGTAGGAAGCGACAAGGACGGCATGATGGACAGAGGACGCTTTGTTCTTTATCCAACCATTCTTCGCTTTGATAGCAACGCACCGCCAAGCAATTTGTATATCCAACACGCTCATTGGCTAATTTCTGTGTCGAACAAGATTTCGTATCGAAGAAAGAGTAGGCGTGGCCAATTAGATGGCACGTGATCCAAGATAGGGAAACCTGCCCACCTCTGCGATTTGAGATTTTATCGACACCTTTTTACGAGCAGTTAGATGTAAACATTGTCGAAACGATGGCCCTTCGTTCACCTCCGCCACAGCTGCTGCCAAAACCAGTCATACGTACCAAGCCAAGAATTATACCCCGTGGTATAAGTGGCGAAGGACAGCGACAGCAGGTGAGGAAGTGTGCAATGGTGCGAAGAATTTGTCACATTATTATTGGTGTTTTATTACTCTGGACCAGGGTTCTGTTAGTCCCGTACAAGTGTTGCCTTTGTCAAGGTCACCGGTTGACCGCCCAGTTCCAAGACCAACAGAATTTCGTAAACCACTGCCCCCAGCAAATAAGCCCCAACTTCCCCAACGAGTAGAACATAACGGATTGAAGCACTCTAGCTCATCGCCATCACAGCAACGAGGAGTTGGAAACTATGAACAACTTGATGGATTTTTTTCTGAACAAAGAAAAAGATTAAAATCCGCACAGGTACAAGTTCTATGTATTCATCTTCCTCTGATAAAGCTTTTTTTCTTTATTGCTGCTGTTGTGTTAATAATTTAACCTCGTGGGAAAATTGATGAGTGTAACAGTGGATGTGTGGGACTTTGAAGGCAACCTTTCTGCAGGAAATGTTTCCTTTTACTGTATAACTACACTATTAAATGAAGCGCATGGTTTATGTTTTCAAATTTGTTGCTATATCAGTAAAATTGTCAGTTTATGGTCAAACCTCTGTGCTGTGATAATGAATATAATTAATGACATAATGTGTATGTCAGTAGGTATGTTGCAATCTGATAGCCTGTTAATTTGTATGGCTGTTCAGGTACGAATTTTATGTTAGGTGTTACAGAAAGAAGCTCTACAAAGGGTACTCCAGGACAACAGAAGGCAAAACGATGCTTTGATGAAGGAATTCTTGCGTGGAGAACAGCAGTGCCAGTAAGTAATGAATGTCTGCATGCTTAAAAATGTGTACTATTATTAAACAATATTCGTTGAATGACTTTAACTCTTGACTCTGTTTTTACTGCTGTTGAATCGACATTTAATGTGATTCTCTTTGTACAATAACATACATCCACTTAAATACATTATATTCCAATTGTATTTCAGGTCTTCTGTGCTTAAGATAACTTCCAATAATACAACAGCTTCTGATGAAGTCGTGTCACCTACTGATCGCCAGCCAAGTGACTATATTGAGCCATTGTCACAGTTTGATTATGAGTATATGGATCCAATAGAGTTGGGAACAAGTAGGGTTGTCCCACCAGCAGAACTGAAACGAACAAGCACTGATCCGGATGCAAAACCAATTGTTACAAAAGTAACTCGAAATCATAACAAGTTTAGCAAGTCAAGCAGCTCATGGTTTGATTGTTCACTGTTGAGATATGAAGATGCTATCAGACTTGCGGACAATTCACGGATAATAATTCAGGGACCAGATGAGTTTCTGTAAGTATGACAGGCAGATATTGTGTGGGTTCTGTTATGTTTATGAGGCTGCAGTCAAGTGATTGTAACAGTACACCAAATGTAGGGGGTTAATAGTACTAGGTGACTGAATAGGTTACTGTTTGCTAATTCACTAATGAAACATGTCTTTCAGTTCGTACAATAACATTAAGTTCTCCTCTGTTTCCACATCAGAAATATTTTAATGTAGTGCTTCAAAGATAAGATATTTTGCTATTTCATTTGCAGGTTTATTGGTCCAACTGGAATCAAAATGGTCACAAATTGTTTGCCATTGTTTTACATACGGCCTACAGGCCATGAAGATGATGCTTTTTCCAAAACGTACTCTAATCTTCAAGTCAAACATGAATTGGTACGCAGCAGTAGTGCGTCTGCAGTGGATGAGATGTATGACTATGCTAGACCCGAAGTTACTGTTGCCAGACACAATAATTTATGTAGAAAGAACAGTGATCCTGTTGCAGTAGTTTCTGCTACTAATGTTATTCAAACCCCACAAAGTAATGGTGTCCATTCTACTGCTGCAGCAGTAGCTAATATTGAAAGACGACCTCCTGTTCCCAAGCCCCGTACTACCACATTAGCAAAGATGGAGCGGTGCAAGTCAGAAACTGATCTACTAGACAGCGGCGATAAAGATTCATGTGCACCTTGCCCTTATGAGACTGCTTCAGTGACTTTTAATTCTTCTGCTGAAAAACTTTATCGTCCCGGCAGTACCTCACCGACTGTAACTGGGGAACTCCCACCAGTGCCATCTACTTTCAAATTACACTTCCGCAGTCACTGTGGCTGGTTGGTGAAACTGAGCAAACAAAAAGGTCAGTGTTTATAGAGATGTATAGACACACAATGGTAACATTTAATACAGGTCTATTTGGAGCTGACAAGTGGCAGAAAAGATATTTTGTTTTAAATGGAAATCGTCTCTTCTACTTCAAAAAATATGGGGTGAGTGATTACAGCCATACCTTTGCTTCATGATTATTAAATATTGTATTGATGTAATTGTGTTTGAATTATGTCATGTCCTACATACACTAAGTTTTCCCCAATAGTAGAATTCCTTAAATGGAGATGTGATAGTGTGTATTTAGGATGCACATATTTAGTAGTTCATATATATACCTCTGAAATGTAGTCTCAAGCGTACCTCACTGTTTGAATTCTGCACTTAAAGTCTGTCATATGTGGTGTAGGATTCACAGCCCAGAGGCTCAATAGAACTTCTACCTGGCTCATGGTGTACTGCAGTAACACAAGGAACTCCAAAGAAGCGAGATGCTCAGTTTAATGCACAAGGATCGACGGACAGCATTGGCATTGTTTCTGTGGTTAGTTATATATATTGTGTGATTTACTGTATTTCATAAACTTTCTCTTTATTAGTTGAGATGTATAGCTCTACACAGACCAAGTAACTACAGCTACCCTCTTTGTGTAAGTTTTAAGAGATTAGTCAGTTTTAAATATTATTTATTATCATCTTTACAGAGAATTATTGGTAGCAATGGTGCAAATGCTGCCGAGTCATTCCGTGGTCACACATTATCCATGTCTGATCCAGAGTACGGATCACGGACATTTTATTTTGTCACATCATCGGACACAGAACAACAAGAATGGATAGATGCCATCAATGCTAACATCAAGGCACATCAGGTACAATATGCCTTATAGAATATCTGTTACATAATTTGATTTATTTACAATATTTTACCCTGTACAAGTTGAATAGTTTCATTCTACATGTAAATTGGCCAACAATACATATTCAGCTACTATCCTGTATATGTGACCGGGCCTGCGAAAATAGGGCATGTGGGCACATGATTTTTGCATACTTTTTCAAAGTTTCATCTCTCATAACATTTTGTACCATTATGCTATGGCATTACAATTTTCAGCTCTTAGTAGGCATTTAATTGGCATCATGACACAAGTTGCAGAATGGAAATATACTCTTCCAATACCTAGATATGACCTGGAGAGTGACGGGGTGTAGTTTGTGCCCACATGCCCTGTTTTCGCAGGCCCGGTCACATATAATGTTTACTAACTTTACAATGAAGAGTATACATAATGTACTGCATTGATATTTTAAACTACACAAATTGATTCAGGAGCTTATGTGTGCACTTGTATCTACAATGTAATCTACAATGTACATATATCAAGCTCTGAACCTTAACACAATGTGCCATCATCAATATTTGCCATCACTTAAACACTTAATATTTTGTAGTTGTGTACCCTATTTATTGGGTGGAGGGTTGTTGAAAACTGAAACCTAAAGAGGTTATTTTCAAGCACTAAATTTATGGGCCATTCCCATGTTCCATTGTATGCATTACGCTCTCCATTTGATATAGAATAGGCATTGTATGAGTAAAGAATAATGGCATACTACTAATCATGAAATGTTTTGTTATGATTACATTATTATCTTAAATGTGACTGTCTCAGCAAAAACCCGACTTGTTCGCACAAGAATGCACATTGAGAAAATCAAAAAAAATTTAAAATCGTAAAATTATGCATGCTACACTGTACAAAGAAAAATATGCAAGTAGTTTTTATCGGGCCATTACTCGGAGAAGGAAGACTCAAATTAATTGAAACTATACACCATCTTATTCACCTTGCTCATGGAGAGTTTGAAAATCTTTGTTTCATTTCTGTAGTCCCAACGGTGTGCTTGTCACGTGCATTTGTGTACAATGTGGTAAACGTAAATGAGATCGTCATCATTTCTTCAACTAAACCTCCTTCTTACTCAGATGCATAAGTGACTACAGGGCTATCACTATACCCTGGCTGATTGCTAATCCATGGTGAACATTTTAAGCCAAATTGCAACATTGTAGACTAATGCAAACGGAAGTTATGACTGCAAATGTAAGCACCTGCAGTTTATTTTCAGTATAGTCGTTGTACTAATCAATCAATCATTTCCTTGGACACTGCAGATAATGCAGAGAAAATAAAAATCCGGAAGGTGTGCAAAGAAGTTGGGTTTTAGCTGAGACGGTCACAAATGACTTCATGATGTAAAAAACCTGGATGCATATATAGCCATTAAGCTTTGAAATACTAACCTTTGTTTAACATTGATGCAAAAGAACCAGCCTCAGCTATTTCATTATTTTAGGGTATCTGTTGCTTTTTGTGCATATGTCCAGCTTGTGCTAAATGACCTGGCCATTGTAATGTTCTGGTATGATATGGATGATTGGGTCTCAATCGTATCATGATTAAGTGTTAAAATCACATTGCAGAGTAATTGATAACAATTAATTGTGTCAAGTAATTTATGAGGTTTATTGAATTACGTGTACAAAGTACCTCTGCTAATGTACTGAAAGCTAGTGAAAGTTACAGAAGAGTGTTGTTCAGCACAAAACAATCTCACAGTACAGTCATAGAATACACTGCTCAAAGTCTGTAGACCGACAATTAATCTGAAAACCTCTGTATCATGTTGAATAACAATATAAAAACTGCACATTTTATTGTTGTAACACTTTGCATGTTATATGACTTTGTACATATGTTTGAATTTTGTAGTTTGTAGTATAAGGATAATGTTTGCTAATAATCCAAGCCTGTTGTATTTCTCTTCTAGCTGTCAAAGGATGCTCTGAGCCTAGCTTGTAAAGAACTGGAGATCATCCTGGGAGCTGTCAAGGCAGATATCACTAAACTTCAGCCAGACTTGTCTAGAATTTTAGCTCTAACTCATATTAAACGGCAAGCTGTTCGTAATAAGTCTCCTTCTCCAGTATAATTCAATTTTTAAATTTATTTATGTGGCTATGACCATATATACAATGTATGATATAAGATTTTTGAATATTAATTGCATGGCAATCTTGAAAATGTCTTGGGTATTGTAGGCTAGTCACCAATGAGCATATCAGAGACTGCGTGAAAATATTAGAGTATAAAATAATTTAATGCGTGAAATTACTAGGGTCGTTGGACAAGATGAGTGTTAGACTGTCGTTACTGGTGCTCGTGCTCAGCTGTATAATAGTTAACTCACAGTCTAATGAAAAGATTCTACGTACTGCAGCCTTTACTGGTAGTGAGATACCGAAACTTCAAGTGCTTTACTGGTGAGTGTTCTGTGCTTCGTATTGTAGTAAGCGTAATATGATGCTTTAAATATATGCTAGGTATGGTATATATTATCTATGCTTTGCTCTGTTGTTTCTTCACTTACTCTACTTTTAATTTTGCGAATGATGGATTTTAACAATTTTATTTTCGCGAATGATAAATAATTTTTGAATGGCTCAGGTCATGTAATGGCCGCATGCTATTCGTAATTATATGAGGAAGGTGAGGTTGAAATATCAACATGTAATTGCCATTTTTCAATTACAGACAGCAAGTTTGAATCTACAAAAAGAATTACAACATGCACACGTGCCTATTACAACACCAACACATGCACCAGTCTATAAATACAACTAACTAAATAACCTTTCGGCTTTTTGACTCAAAATAAATATAGATATACAAGGGCAAAGGGTGGGAGGGACATGTTGATATTTCAACCTCACCTTCCTCATATAATTACGAATAGCATGCGGCCATTACATGACCTGAGCCATTTGAAAATTATACTTCGGAAGGCTCGGTTTCCATATCAACATGTGACTTTGAAGCCTTGGCCGCCAACACAGATGTCCCGAACTTCACCAAATGACATGGTCTATAATAAAACTTCTGGAACACTCCCTCACCAGACCAATCTGCTGCCTTCATAATCTCCTCTACAGTAACACCAGACATGGCTGCTTTAGTAGCTGCAGCCGCCCTGGTAGAATGAGCTTGAAACTTGGATGTGTCAATTCCTGCTTTTTGCAGGCATGATTTAATCCATCTAGCTATCGTGCTAACAGTCACCGGACCATGCTTACCAATAAAAGACCGAAACAGAAATTCTCCTTACAATTGGTCCTAAACGCAGATGTCTTTTGTTCATAAACTTTCAGAGTCTTCACTGGACACAAACAAGAATCAGTTTGGAAACTTGGAAAAAAGAAATCAGCTTGATGGTGGGATGGTCGTGACTGCTTTGACAGATGAGTTGACTTAAACACTACCCCTTCCGGAACATAAGATCTACTATTAAGATCCAGTGCAGCTAAATCAGCTCCTCTACAAGGTCGTGCTAACGCCATTAGCATCACTGTCTTAATTGTTAAAGATTGGAGAGAAAGAGAATCAGATGGACCATCATTCTTAAACAATGACAACACCTGGTCTACATTCCAAATGGACCCATATTTTGGTCTAGGTGGTCTCTGGTTGAACGCCCCTTTCAGCATTTGTGTCATCAAGGGATGCTTGCCAACATCTACACCATCGACCTTCTCGTGCACTGATGAAATTGCTGACCGATAAGAGTTTAATGATCTATACTCGTATCCTTGTTCAAACAACTCTGCCAAAAAGTTCAAAATATCAGCTATAGGGCCCTTAATGGGATCCCTATCCCGTTCCTTACACCAGCTATCCCATCGTTTGAAGAGTGATTCATAGGTAGACTTGGTCTTGTCTCTCCATGCTGAGTCCAATAAAGTTGTAGCTCCTTCTGAAAGCCTTCCTGTTCTGCAATGTTGCCGGATAGTTTCCAGACGACCAACTGTGGTACCCCTGATGGCATGATGAATTCCTCCTGAGTTGGAGATATCACTATGTTGTCTTGTATTGGAATCAGTAATGGGAACCCGCTCAGCAGTTGGAGGAGGATTGGGTACCAGGGTTGTGTCTTCCACAAGGGGGCCACCAACACTACTTGTGCCTGGTCCCGTTGAATCTTGGCCAGTGTAGCTAGGAGGAGGCACCATGGGGGGTTCGCATATCCTCGCAGATGGTGCCAATTCTGAGTGAAAGCGTCTGTTGCATCCGCTGCTGGATCCAGCCTCCAGCTGTAATATCAAGGTAACTGGTGAGTTAGACGGGAAGCAAACAAGTCTATCTCTAATGGTCCCACCGCTTTCTGGATCAGGGCAAACAGGCCTGGATGGATCATCCAATCGCAGCGGTCCCTGACTGTCCGTGACTCTGTGTCTGCCACCTGGTTCAACTTGCCTGGAAGGTGCTCCGCAGTAAGACAAATCTTCCGTTCTATGCACCACTTCCATATCTGAGTGGCTAATGAATTCATGATTTTTGAATGAGTCCCCCCGAGATGGTTTATGTATGCTTTGGTCGATACATTGTCCGTCTTCACTAGAATACTGATATTGATTTGGTCTTTGGCAAATGCTTGAATTGCCAGAGAGGCTGCCAGTAGCTCCAGACCATTGATGTGCATCTGGTGTTCTTCCACTGACCACAATCCCCCTGTTCTCAGATCTGGGCCTTTCAATGTTGCACCCCATCCCAGCGATGATGCTTCCGTCTCTATCACCATGTCTGGAGGTCTCGGAATCAGTGGGGTGCCATTGTACTTTTGGGCTTGGTGGTTCCACCACAACAGCTCTTGTTTGGCCTCTGTAGAGATTTCAACCATCTCGTGGTAGCACTGTTTCACTTCCTCCAGTGATGCAGCCAATGGCACCACTCTGTTTATCAGAGCTTGAAGGTGACGATGAAACAATGGGCCAATTGAAATTGCTTGTTTTGCTGCCGTCGTCATTCCCACAAAGGTCGCGACTTGCTGCACTGTGGTTGCTGTCTTGGAAAGCAAAAGTTTGGCTTCCTTCTGGATCCGAGACAACTTCTCCTTGGGCAGAGACACCTCCATCTGACTTGTAGATACCCCCAAGCCTAGGAAGACTATTTCCTGGGTTGGTATCAACTGCGATTTCTTCTCGTTGATTAGCAGGCCTAAAGATTGAAACAAATCCTTGATTAAAGCCACCTGGATCTTCAGAGCCTTTGGACAGTCGCATAGAATTAGGAGATCGTCCAAATAAATGATCAGGCGTATTCCCCTCTCTCGCAGCAATGCGACTACTGGCTTCATCAGCTTGGTGAATGTGCGAAGGGCACATGACAGACCGAATGGAAGGCAGTGAAATTGGTACAGAGTTTCTTGCCAGTAAAATTGGAGATATTTCTGATGACTGGGATGTATTGGAACCAGAAAATAAGCATCTTTCAGGTCTAGTTTGGCTAGCCAGTCGCCTGGTTTCACCAGGTCCTTTATCATGTGGAAGCCCTCCATCTTGAAGTGCTCCTCCACAATGAACTTGTTCAGTGCTTTCAAGTTCACCACTGGTCGATAACCACCGTCCTTCTTGGGGACTAGAAAGATCTGGGAGACAAACTCCTTCTGATGGGGGTGAACTACACTCACAGCCCCTTTGTTCAACATAGACTGTATCTCTGTTGATACCAGGTCTTGCTGCTCCACCGGCAGCTGTATTTGTGGTGGAGCTGACATTTGAAGTGGTGCTGATACCAAGGGTAGCTGAAAGCCCTGCACCGTCTGTAAAACCCACGGATCTTGTGTTAATATGGCCCAGTTCTGTATGAACTCCTTTATTCGGCCAGCATGCAAACTTGTTATGATATCCCTCTTTACTGAGGGCAGAACTACACTTAAACTTAAAGTATGGTGAAAATCTACGTTTTTGTTTGAAAAAGGTACAACATACTGATTTAACTGTTCTTGTGTTCTTGTACGTTTTGGGATGGGCGATTGAAGGAGTGAATTTCTTGGCTGCTCCCTTTGTACGGGTGGAATCTTGGGCGACCACTCCTGGCTCCACCCCTGCGGCCGTTTTGGTAACTTCGGGGGTGGTAAGAGGAAAAACTTTTCTTCTCAGAGGGGATGTGAAGCTTCTTGATAGCTTTGACCTGTTCCACAGTGGTAGTAGCTTGCTTTGCGAAACTCTCACCAAACAGCATAGGCGCGGCATTGGAGAAGTTCTTGCAGTCATCTGCCATAAACCTCAACGAAGGATTTAATTTCAGGATCAACTTCTTTCGCCTCTCCTGAGACATTTGGTGGTGAGCATTACCCATTAGGTACAGCGCCGTCTGGGTAGCTGAGACCGCCTTTTCCGGCGTCAAGTCTCCCGCCTCCGCACTCTCCAGAACAGCTGTTAAGGGCGCCACCGCGTCTAACCAAAATTGTTGGAGGCGAGATAAATACCCATCAGCCTTTATGACGTCCTTGGGTAGAACCGCCCCATCCAGCTTAGGGCAGCGGATTTGATTACAGTCGGGTACTCCAATCTTCTCGACGCGCTTTTTACGCTCCTCATTCAGCATCGTACCCGAAAAGGCTGCTTCGAGAAAGGCTCGAGTAGTGTCGTTCAGTGTAACCAGTCTAGGTCCTGAAACTTCCTCACCCTCCTCGTCGGAATTCGTCACATCAGTAACTGGTTGATTCCTCTGTATAGTCTCCATCTGATCTCGAATAGCGTCCATCTGTGCCTTCATCTCCTGAAGGAGTTGGGCGGTGGAAACTTCTGCCATTTCCGAAGTAAGACGTAGGAAACACAACTAGCTGTCAGCAAGAAAAAAAGCCGAAAGGTTATTTAGTTAGTTGTATTTATAGACTGGTGCACGTGTTGGTGTTGTAATAGGCACGTGTGCATGTTGTAATTCTTTTTGTAGATTCAAACTTGCTGTCTGTAATTGAAAAATGGCAATTACATGTTGATATGGAAACCGAGCCTTCCGAAGTATAATCGTGGCTATAGGCTAGCGCTCGTGCAGTTGATAAGGAGCAAACATCCAATCAACTAGCAAGAGAGGATTGTAAGATATTATGGATACCCCTATAAATTGGATTGTGATTTGAATCTTGATTTGGAACTTCGCGCGTGATTGCTGTAGTGTGATTTGTGATGTTATTACTGTGTTCTGAAGGACAGTAGTTCATGATTAAAACTAGTATTGTATCACTGCGAGCTTGTATTGTAGAAATATGTTTTCAAGCAGTTTTAATTATTTGCGTGGACAAAACCGCTTGAGACTTTTGTGATTTGGTAGCTGAAGGGCGTATGTGATTTGGAGAGATGTCATACCCCTCGTGGTAGCACCAGTAGACCTATAGTATCCATACAAAAATGTGACTCCGCTTTGTGCCTTGAGTTTTGTTACTGTTCAAACATCCTGGATTACTGCCTGGATACAGCTCATACTAAGTTTAGTAGATTGTTTCTTTGAGGGTAATTGGCCTACCAGTGCTTGAAATAATGGTCAGACATCTAACCAAATTTGGTGTTTGTCTGAGCATGTTCCATTTTGTTGGTCAGACAGAATGTCCAATCATGATGTACTCACTATTGGTAGAAAATACACCCAGACAGATGCATATCAGACTTGACAGTGTTTCAAGGCAAAAAAATGTTTGATGTTTGAGCAGATTTGTACAAATGGCTGATCAAATATGCTTTTGTTCAGATACTATGAACAAGTTTAGTTTAAGGTTGATGTTTAATAATTACTAACACCAGGTGTACTGGTAAGTGGTTGATAGTGTACTAGCCAAGTACATACTATAATTCTTGCCTCTCATGCAATCTTTTGCTACTACCAGTGGCGTAGCCAGCCATCCAGAGTTGTAGATACCCACACATTTCACCTCATGCAACTCTACTGTAACAGCATAAATTGCGAGTCCATCCTTAGTGGATTCTACATACTGTACATTTTAAAAAAAAACTGTTTAAAGTATTAATGTATACAGTGTGCTGCTGTTGCTACAGCTTATTCCACTAGTCTAGCTACTGTATGAATAATATAAAAGCTACAACTTATTACACCTTGTCTTGTTCTTCTAACTCAGTGTTGTACACAACTCTTTATACTCCAGCCCTTGAGATAATTATGTGGCTTAATATAGCCAAGTTTTCATCTCCAACCAACTTGCCTGGCACAAGTTTTGTCTACCACTTTATGCCACACAATAGAATTTGTGCTGTTTCTTACAACTCAGTATCCTATGGAAAGATAGAGTGGACTGTCTCATGTTCCTCTCATCCCCACCTACAGTTTGATCACATGATGCTGTGTATTAAATAGAAAGTACTGGGACTTTCTGGATCATGCGATACAACGTTTTAAATATCAGCTGCTTATTTACAGCAAAAATATCATGCTATCAAGGTATGCACTACTTGTCTTTTGTTCATTGCTGCAATAGTAAGTAGATGTCGCTGTTTGGGTAGGCACGTGCCCACCCAGACCCGCCCTTGGCTACTCCACCAGTATTCTAAACTTGACTACAGCGACTCGATACGGACAACAAGCTATGGCACATGGTATAATCACATGATGTTACGTGCACACATACATAATTAAATTACAACTATAATTAAGCAGCGTTTCTCTACACTCCCCCTGTTTAATGCTGGAGGTATTAAACAAAATGAAAGAAAAGATGAAAGACTACAAAAAAATGGCCTAAATAAATCCTAAAGCATTCTATACATGGTTCAGTTAGTTCTTGTAAAGCCTCCTCAGCATCTCACCAGTGACTGCTGCCATACGACATGGACGAGAACTTCTCACAGAAGACTCAGTAGCATCCGAAGTATCAGGTTCTCTGCTAACTGAAGTTTCACGAACAGTTGACTGAAAATTAATCTCTAGCAGAAACAAATGCTTGACACTTCTTCTTAAACTCTTTGGTCTTCCTTAGAATTTGCTACCTTTACTATTGCAGCTCTAGCAACTCCATCTTGTCCAACTATCAGAGATTCAATAATAGCAAGTTTCCAAAAGGCACGTTTAGTAGACCCATTCTTCAAAATAACCACATCACCCTCCTTTACTTTGGGAATACTCTTATGCTTGCTCTTAATGGAATAGTTTTCTCTTAAGTTGACTAGATACTCATTTCTCCAACACTTAACAAACTGACTGATCACTAAACGGTGATGTTTGGCTCTCCTAGTAAGTGTCTCATGAGTACTGATAACTTTTGAGTGTAAGCCATTAGCAGTGATAAGCATTCTTCGACCGTACAACAAATGAGAGGGGCAAAGTGGATAACTAATACTGTACCTTCAATGTCATCGTGAACATAAGTGAGGGGCCTCGAGTTGATAACAGACTCAACTTCGATCATCAAAGTGTTCAGTTCATCTAAATGAAGTGAGGCTCTTCCAATACACTTTCTTAAACTTCTCTTGACGGATTTCACTATTCGCTCCCAAAAGCCCCCCCACCAGGGTGCTCTGTCAACAATGAACTTCCATACCACTTGCCTATTGGTCAAATAATGAGAGACTTCTGGAGCACGCATAATCCGTTTGATTTCCTTAGCTGAAGATTTAAGGTCTTAGCATTGTCTGACCAAAGAGTGCTTGGTAATCCTCTGCGGCTCACGAAATGACGAAAGCTAACAAGAACTGATCAACATTCAAAGATCGCACAAGTTCAAGATGAATAGCCCTTGTAGAGGCGCATGTAAAAAGGCATATGTAAGCCTTATGTTCACTCTCTTCACTTCCTTGAGTTCGTACATATAGAGGTCCTGCAAAATTGATGCCGGTGTGTGCAAACGGCGGATCATCAGACACACGGTCACAAGGCAAATCAGGTGATGCTTCATATGAATAAAGCAGACCTTCAAACTTCCGACAAATCATCATTGATTTATTATACGTTTCACAATCTGTCTACCTCGTAGAATCCAGTACCTCTCTCTCAGGGCAGTTAAAGTATCATTCACTCCGCCATGTTTCACAACTTCGTGAAAGTGACAAACAAGAAGGGTAACAAATGGGTGATTGTGAGGGAGTAGGATGGGCTGTTTACTACTTAGTGGCAGTGATGAGTTGTTTATTCTTCCATAGCACTTCAATATTCCCTCTTGTAGAAATAACCCAAATTGCTTAACACGAATAGAACTAGACTGATCACCCTTCAATATGCATTGTATCTCTTCCTTAAAACTCTGCGATTGAACACACCTAATCCAACACTTCTCTGCATGATTAAGTTCTGCAGCACTCAAGTTAATTGTACTGTCATTGGTTGTATCCTTCCTACAAGCATTAATGAATCGTAAAACATAGGCCGTTGTTCTCAATAATGAATTAAAACTGCTGAACCGTGTACAATCAAGTATCTTATCTACATTCTGTATCTGACTTACCCTCTCAGAAGGAGTAAGTAAAACATGTGACATTTCAGTAGACTGCTTCATTAGTTCTGACTTGATGTCATCATTTAATTCACAATCAGCAGATACTGGCCATTCCTTCTCATCTAACTTCAAAAAATTGGGACCAGTCCACCAGACATTACTCTCAGCAAGATCTATTCCACTCAGCCCCCGAGAAGGCATATTGGCTGGATTCAATAATCCGGGGCAGTATATCCACGAATCCTTGTTTGTCAACTGATGGATTTCTCGTACACGATTGCTAATATACTGCTTCCAGGGTTTCGTATGCCTAATCCAATACATCACAGTGGTGGAGTCTGTCCAGTAGATGATTTGAGAATTAGGAATGGTTTCACATACTGTGGCTGTAAGTCTAGATAATAAATCTGCCCCCAACAATCCTAGCCTAGGAATTGTGGGCTTTTTCATTGGGGAAACTCTAGTTTTCAAAGCGACGATTCTAACTTCAGTGTGACCATTTTGATAAACTGATCGAACATAAACTACCGCAGCATATGCTTGAAGGGACACGTCACAAAATCTGTGTAACTGAGTATCAATCGGACAGGCATTCATCAAAAAATAACATCTGGGAATCTTCACAGACATAATGGAGGTGAGCTCAGCAGTTGCATTGTTCCAAACATCAAGGATCTCTCCCTGTAAAGGTTCGTCCCACTTGTGCTGATTTGAACACAACACTTGGAATAAGACTTTCAAGCGAATCACAAATGGACTCAATAGTCCCAAGGGATCATAAATCTTCGCATTGAATTTCAACACAGACCTCTTACTGGGTGGCAGTTGTCGAGCATACTCTATCAAATCAGTAAAATCAAACAGGAAGTTGTCAGATTGATCATCCCAACTGATCCCAAGTACCTTTGTATAACTTGATCTGGAAAAAGGACCAGTTGTTGTCTTGGCATAAGATTCTTCCTCTTCAGCTACTTGAGACTGGAACTCTGGAACTGTTGGAGCACCATCCAATAGTGTTGCACCGATAATCGGATCGGTTATCGGAAAAACCATGTATCGGCTGTGTTTTTTGTATATCGGTATCGGATCGGCGCCATGATGAAAAAAGCAGCAGATACAGATATCATGTATGTATTTAGAAATACATGCTCGTCATGTTTAAAAATGCATCGAGTCGCATATTCCTGCATTAAAACGTTGTTATTACTGCTTCATTGTACTGTCAGCTGTCGTGTCAGCTGTCGTTATAGCAATACTGCTGCTATAAACAAATTAAATTGACCCTTCATAGTCAAAGTTCTAGTAAAAATTGCTACAAGATGGACATGCTGTGCTATATCGGATCGGCTACCTTTATCGGCTTGAAAATATTATCCAATATCGGTTATCGGAATATCGGCAAAATCCCATATCGGTGCAACACTACCATCCAATACAGACTCAGCAATTCTGATTCTTCGTGACAGCTCTTGAGAGTTTGAAACCCACTTCCTAATAGGGCTGAGCGATACTACCGTTTTAGCGATATATCACGATATTTTGAAAGTATGGCGATATCTTGTTATTAACTATCGTGATACCATGCCTGTACATTATTGTCATTAAAATTCATTTGTTATGCTGTACTAGCCTCAAGAATCCTTGTAAATCATAACCTGGTTACCCCTGCAGAGAGGTGTGAACACCATAACATAACTTCAAAGCATGTCTTACAATAACTGTTACTGTAAACAAGGATGACAGTGGCTAGTTAGATGCTACTTTTAAAGACTTCCTGGAGGAATACACAGCTATGATTGACATATTTGTAAGTATCGTGAGCTGTTCAGTATCGTGAATAGTGGCTTTAGTATTGATCGTGGTACTAAAATGACAGTATCGCTCAGCCCTACTTCCTAAGGTTAAAGCCACCTTCTGACATCATTCTTTTCGATGTACGATAAACCTTGAAAGCTCTTTCTATGCTGGTCTCACCACACACCAAGTCATCTACATACAAAGAATTTTGAATCAGTTTCACCATGTTGGGATCATCAGACTTGTACTTCAACAAATGATTTGAAATTACAGCACCAAGAATTGCAGGTGAAGGTCGTAAACCGAAAACCAACTTGTTGAATCTGTACTCTACAATCTCAGAATTAACTTCAAATGGGTTCTTCAACCACAAGAATCGAAGCTTCTCTCTGTCATCCTCAGCAATTCCAATCATCAGGAAAGCCTTCTCTATGTCACCTACAAGAGCAATCCTGTGACAACGAAACCTTAACAGTAACTCAAAAAGCTTGGGAATATAGTTTGGTCCAGTGTCTAGAAAGTCATTCAGGGAGAGGTCTTTGGCATCTGACTTAGCAGACCCATCATATACGATACGAAGCTTAGTTGTCTCACGTTCAGTACGAATTATTGCGTGGTGTGGTAAGTAGTGAGCTGATTTGATATGCATGGTGTCACATGTTTCTACTCTTTCAATGATCCCCTTGCTATGTTGTTCCTGTATTATATTATTGTACTCTTGTAGAATTTCTGGTCGTTTCAAAAGACGTTGATGAAGGTATTTTAAACGATTGTAACTTATGTTGAAATGGTTTGATAGCTCTGAGCAATCTCTTCTCCAAAGTAGGGATACTTCGTAATGACCATTTTTGTACTGCACTGATCTTAGGAAGATCTCATCTGTAATTACAGGGTTCGTGTGACTCATCACAAATACCGATAGAGTCTGTATCCCAAAACCTCTTCAACATGTGAGTAAGTCCGTCATCTTCAGCTGTGTTAGTGAGTTCTGTACCACTATCTGTCAAGATTAAACTGGTTAGTGTACCCTTCGTGATTGATGAATGGTAAATTGGACCAGATAACAGCCAGCCAAGTTTGCTATTTATAGCAATTGGACCTTTGTCACAGTAACTCAACCCTTCTGTCACTATATTCCAATAGAAATCTGACCCAATCAAGACATCAATTTCTCCTTTTGGCTGATCAAGATTATCTGCCAACTCTAAACCCTCTAGATGTGTGTAGTGACTGAGATTGATTTGTGTAGGTAAGGATGAGCAAATAACAGGGAAGCCAATGGCAACAACTTCAATCCTCTCGTCAGATCCTGGCTTATGTAAGCCAAACTTAAACACATTACAGTCTCGTGACTTAAACTGGTTGTCACCAAATGTGTTGAGATGTGAAAGGAAAGGAAAGGTTCAGATCACAATTGAAACTGAACCTTTCCTTTCGAATTGGTTCAGTTTCAATTGTGATTGAATGGCCTCAGTATTATAAGATCGTTGGCTCCCGTTATCAAATAAAACTCTAACTGGTCTAGTTAGCTGCAGTGCATTATTAGTGGCAATGGCTCTTGCTGTCTGTAGAAGAATAGTACTCTTACATCTGATGTTGTTTGCTGTGCTTGTAACTGACTCTGTGTTCGTAACCGAATCTGTGGTTTCAGACCCGCTTGTTGTGTTGTTTGCAGTACCAGAACTACTCATGCTCATTTCACAAATAGACTGATGATGTTTTCAATGGCAGTATCGGCAACTCTTGGTACTACTGCACTCACGAGATTTGTGGGTAGATCGTAAGCATGTAAAACAACGGCCAGACTTCAGTAGTATCTCCTTACGCTTACTGACACTACTCACTTTTGGGCAAGAGGCAGAAAAATGGTCCTCACTACAATACACACACTGCACCTTTCCACTACCCGCATACAGTGAGTTAGCTGTGTAATGAGAAGACTTATGACTAAACCCTACATTCTGATTATGCTGAGGATTGACCTTTACACTTTCACTTGCTTCTCTTGCCTCCACTTCTACTTTCACAACTTCTAGTATTTCTTCAATCTTCCACACATCCTGTCTACTCTCTCGTGCCACTCTTAGTCTGATGTCATCGGGAAGTTTTGACATTATCATTGGAATTAAAAAGCTACCGTACTGTTCGGAGGCCACTCCTAAAGACTTTAATCCTCTAATGTGAACATTCACTTTGTCAAACATGAACCTCAATGAACCAGGCTTGTCACTAGCCACAGGCATCTTGATTAACTCATCCATATGAACTGCCACTATGAATTGTGGCTTGCCAAACGTTCCTGAAGCAGCTCAACTGCATTATCGTAATTGTGCTCAGTAATAGGTAATCCTTGTATGCAGCGAGCAGCAGATCCTTCCAATAAAGATTTCAGGTAATTAAACTTGTCAATTGTGGAGATATCCTTGTTGTCATGAACTGCGTTCTTATACGAGTCCCAAAATGTGGTCCACTGTGTGACATCACCTCTGAATTTCGGTAACACTATCTTCGGTAAACGAGTTCTCCCAGCCGTTGCAGCCATAGGTTGGACAGGTAACTCGCTGGAAGTCGGTTCGGCCTTCGACGATTTCAAATTCCTTTCTATCTTAACTTTGCACTCGAGTATTCGTGCAGTCACACTTTCAGCATCTAGTAATTCTTCTTCGATATTCCCAATATCGCAAAGCGAAACGATTTGAGTATCTAACGCGCTTAATACCTCATGTTTTAATTGAAGTTGTTTATGAATCACAGTAAGACGGGACTTACTTTCCTCTGTGGGAGTAGCGGTGGCTAACAGTTCGTCGGCTTCCTTGATTAATCTTGTGGTTACACCTCGATGTCCCCCTCGGACTGCCTTCAGTCTTTCATATTTCGCACCGCTCTCTTTGTCGCCCATCGCTGGCAATTCTACAAACAATTAGAACAAAAACAGATGGGTTCGTTAGGACCAATGTTATCACCTTCGGCGGTGCCTATTATCACCCGGCACCAAGGAATTCTAGATTTGTGCGTCTTCTTGCCTAGACGCGTCGAATATCGTCTTCCTCAATCTTAGGATCGTCGTTGGGCGCCAGATATTCTAAACTTGACTACAGCGACTCGATACGGACAACAAGCTATGGCACATGGTATAATCACATGATGTCACGTGCACACATACATAATTAAATTACAACTATAATTAAGCAGTGTTTCTCTACAACCGGCTAATACACAGCAAGTCCTGTGATGACAGTCACTGAAGTGGTGTATGATCAGTAATGATCTCCTAAGTAGATAATGTCTAAATTGTTTCAACACTGATACTATTGCCAAGCACTCCTTTTGTATTGCACTATTGCCTGGTTCAGCGTTGTGGTTGCATACACCCCTTTGTTCTAATATAACACTCACATCAATAGAACTTTTGTCAGATAGGTAATGTCAGGCTTGAACAAGTTTATCCTTTATATGTGTTGAAAACTGTGTATATATATATATACCTGTATACTGAAAGCTGTGTTGCAGTTGTGCATCCAGATAAAGTGAGCTTGCTTCTGGGTCAGCTAATGGAACCCCTGTATGTAGCGACAGTTATACACTGTAAGCTATGAATTTATGGACCTCTTCAATGTTAGTACGAGTTGTCCAATTACTAACAGCTGCAACTTTTTTGTGCATCTGGGTAAATTAATGAGTCCACAACTAGAAACTGGTGTGTTCTCATAAAATTACAGGCCATTTGTATGGATGCATCGACACAATTGATGGTAGGCTATGACTCCCCTGACGTGGTGACTAACTGAATTGAGGAACATCCTTGTTGAGATGGGTGAGTGTTCATTGCAGTTACGTCTCAGTGGCATAATAAAGAAACAGCCGATCCAGTATCTCAAGCGAACCTTCGGCAATGACTGCTTGGGACAGTGGTTGTCCCTGTCCATAAGCCCACAGCTTGTCACTGGCCACAGCAAGGAACAACGCCACAGTGATCACTGGGAACCCCTTGGTCGTTTCCCTGTGGGCAGGTCCTCCAGCCATGAACTTGCTGTCCACAAGTACAAACAGATCCTGGGATCCTGGCATGTCAGACGATTATATTGCAGGTGGCCAACCTTGTAGCTGAAGGAAATCAGTGATTGAGTAGTAGGTTTTACTGGAGCATGTTGTTCAACGGTCATCAAGATGTTTGCTTGCCCGACTGCTGTCTTTAATGTTTCAGTGGCTCCAGTTGCATGGAGTTGGTTGCTCACCTCGTGGGAATCAAGGCAGTGGTACAGTAACTTCCACTGAAATGTCTGGCATCATTTGATTTAGCGTAGTGGTTCTCCAGGGTGCAAAACTTGTTTGTGAAAATTATGTAATGAGATGCTTGATGGCATCAATGATTTTCTTCTTCATCATGGCATAGTTGTTCTGCACCTCCGTAGTTATCTCTAGCCAGAGTTGCCAGATAGCAAATGCTTCACCTTCTGAAACTTCAGCACCATTTTGTCATTGTCCTATCCAGCAACATATCTTGAAGAACTGGACCACTCAAATGCCTTTCCTGTTTTGAAAGTTAATATATAACTGTACTAAATACTTATATAAATCTGTTTTAAAGTTTTTGATAGCTACTGTAATAATAGTCATCTGGAATATTTGTCTTAGAAATGCCGATGCAATCAATATCCATCCAAGTGTTGCAGCGCTACTTCACTTGACTCATTAAATGTTATCCAGTTTGATAGTTTGATAACTCATTAGCTGGCCTTGCAAATATGCGTGCGATGATGCCATCTGATGACCTGAAATTTCGCCGGTATTAAGTGGATGAAGTCTGCATTTTCTAAACCCACTCATTACATTGATAGGAGTAACAGGTTCAAGCCAGTCTTTTCATAGCAATGATGCCAAGTATCAGTTGTAATAACTCTTCCTGGATAGTTGGAAAGCTATTTCTTAGTATGCGAGAAATTGACTTAACCACACTTATATCCAAAGGTTGTGTGTGTCACGTGGCATGGGCTGGCAGGCATAAAAATGCATGCCGTTCTCTCAAGCCAGTTGTATGCCATCTAGTGATATGTAAGACAAAGTCAACTTTCAGTTAGTAGAACAGGTCTGGCTGGCAGAATATTAAAATAAAAAAACTCGAACCATGTGGTCCTGATAAATCCAACTGTTTTCACTACACTCAAACAATGTTCCAGGTACTGGTCCTTGCTTCAACTTTTCATTCTTTCTCTAATCATGAGTGGGAAAAAATGGATGTAAAGATACAGGTGACTTCTGTATGTTTTTCATTTTCCCCAGATGTTATTGACCATACATTTTTTACGACCTAGCTGAGTGATCACTCTTTCAACCGTGTGGGCAATAGATATTCCCTTAGTTGTCAACAATAAATATTTGCCCCAGCAATTTTAAACGAGCACAGAGTGCTGCAAAGAAATCATCAATGGTCTCCTTACTGGTAGCAGTAGCTCGACAATAAGAAAGTGGCTGAACAGTATACTTAGTGACATTTGGATGGTGGGACCTAAACCCATTTAACCAGCTAATCCATTAGAAAATGGATATTCCCTACCTGGTTGTTCCACAATTGTGTATACACAGTTCACTCAACATTAATCCAAATCCCATATTGCACTTATCAAGGTATACTGAGCCAATCTTCTTTACTTACAGGCTGCTGTCTCTCTGCCTGTTCATCCATGTAGTACCAGCGATTAAACAACACTGTGTTTCAATTGGCACATTTTAAAGATTAGTGGTTTCACGTATTTCAAAAAAATTCTCAAAAGTGTTTAACTAATGTATCCAGATGGTACTGTAGAACTTTGCAGTGAAGCAGTCAAGAAAGTATTATAGTTTGTCTGTGATGGCTCTACTTTAAAGGCTCAGGTATGGCATGATTTGGGACTGAGAATACAACTGGTTCAAGGTCATGACCATGAAGGTCACTGTAACAGCAATATTTTCATTTAGTCTAGAGACTGCAAACCCAAGGAAAGGCCATAGTGGAAGATAATTTAGGTAGAAAGTTCACCTAATTCACCTATGATAATGAATTTGCTAACCGAAACAATAGTAAATCTTCGTAATGTATTGTAAATTACCACAGTCATAAAGAAACCTGGTGTCAAACTAGTTGGGGAAGTGATAAATTTTCTGACTTAACAAGCACTACATTACATGTGACATTATGTCAACAAGTATGTAAAACTTTGTTTACGAAACAGTCCTATGGTGTCACATTATTGAGATAATATCAGTTATCGAGATAAAATGGTGTGGAACTTTTTATGTAGCTGCCTTGAATTGGCAGTTCTACCAACTTTGCTCCAATTTGCCTATTGATTTTATGGTATGACTATATATGGCTCTTCTTAAATATGATGTTGCTATTGGGGTTGTGGGAATGTCATACAACTGCACTATGATATCACTGGCTTCTGTCCTGGTAAAATTTTTGATGTATATATACAGTAGTTGATGTCACTTGTGTTTCTGCTGTTCAAAGTGCAATCCATGCAGGAAGTTGTGAAGTTATTACTATGCAAGTGTATGCATGGTCCATCCATCCTGTCACTTAGCTATTTGAATTACAAAGTCTTTATGAAAACTTTTAGTGGTTCATTTTCACTAGAATAAGGAAATCAAGTGACTGAAAGTGAAACAGCACATTTCTAAGGTTTCAGTATAAGGAATGTGCTTTGTATTAAGCCCCTCATTGTAGTGATGTGCGATATGGCTTTTTATTTATATTGCATATTGCAATTATTGCATACAAAATTATCACGATTACGATAATTAACATTGTTGCATTCATGTAAGTCTATTGATGAATACACAGTAGTTTGAATTACACACAAGTTTGAATTACATAGTTCAAAACTGTAAACTTGAAAGAAAGAAAAACCACCTTGCTGCTACAAAGTATTAATCTCAACAATTGTACCAATGGTTGTACAGCAGACACTGTTACAAAGCATAGAAACTGTGTGTAAGAACAATACAGAAAAAAACATTCGTTAAATCAAAAAATACTAATCAAATAACTGTTTCTGAAAGTTAAACAACATACCGAGAATGTAGTCTGATACAATCATGGCCACTCGTTAGCATGTAAAAACACCAACATGTTTACATGTTCAGGTAAGAGTCGATTCCTTTTGAGAGTAAGGATGTTGCCAGCTGTTGAAAATATCTCCTCTGATCTCACGCTGGATGCAGGTAGGGACCACATTCTTTGGACTTGTGCTGACAGATTAGGGTAAGATGCACTCTTTACCTTCCACCGCTCTAGAGGGTCACACTCAAGGTCCAGGGAGTCCTCGTGACTATCTCGGTCTCAATCTTTTCTCTGTTAGTAAGTGATTGTCCTGTTGGTATGTCATTGTCAACATCGTTAAACAGTATGTTGAGTGCAGTTTTATTCTTCTTAGGTGACTGAGCACCAGTGGATTCGCAGGACTGATGATGCTCCACTTCACTGCAGGACTCCACTTCACTGACCTCACATGACAAAGGCCGTCTGATGCTGCAAGTAACATCTTCACTTTCATTCTTTCGATTGTATCTCTTCTTTCATCATCAGACAGAAAATTAAGTTGCTTAAATCTAGGGTCAAGAAATGCCGCTTCTTGCAACAGTTTAGCAGTGTCTCCTACATAACGCCCCTGTAGGTCTGACTGAATCGCCACCTTAATCTGCTTTAAATTCTCGCAGTCATCTTCTTTCCTATCAAGGTTTGAGCAAAACTTGTGAATAAGAGGAGAGACAATGCTTATAGTGCCATAGGATGACCCACTTAGCACCGTAGTAGCAAGAGCAAAAGGCTTCAATATGACCATCAACTCTTCAATCACACTCCATTCTGCTCCATCAGGAAGTAAACTACGTACAACCCTGTCTTGACTATCCAGCAATACAGCACAAATTACTTGTTGCTGCTCTACTACCCTTCCAGCATAGCAAATGTTGAACTCCATCTTGTTTCACATTGCTGTACAAGAGCGTGCTCAGCTACTCCTAACAACTTCTGTTTCTGTCGCAAAGCATATGTGGCTTTAGTTGACTTGTGGAAATGTTCCACAAGTTTGCGAACATGCCCCAAAACACGGGAGACAAACCCAAGCTGTAGTCCTCTATTAATGCTCGGCTGGAGGGTATGCCCAATGCATCCAAAGTGAGTGAACTCCAAACTATCCACAGCATTCTTAACATTTCTAGCATTATCAGTGGTGATTCCAATAACTTTGGTGTCCAATTTCCATTCAGCTATAACAGCCGACAGCTCAGCAGCTATATTGTCGGCAGTGTGAGCACTGGTAACCTCATGAGTAGCAAGACAAAAACTCTTCATCTCCCAGTCATCACTGACAATATGAGCAGTCATGGCCATGTAGGAGCGGCTATGGCACCCAGTCCACATATCTGTAGTCAGTGAACAGCAGCTAGCATTACTTAATGTATCTGTCACAGAGGCCTTAACAGTTTCGTACTTGGTAGGTAATAGTACTCGAGTAGAGTGGGTACGAGAGGAAGGTTTGTATCTCGGATCCAGTGTCTAGTAGTCGAAGAAACGGAACGCTGTCAACTGTTGTGATTGGTTCCATGTCTTTGCACACATACTCCATCACTGACTCCTCACATTGCTTAAAACGCTGGCTTCCTCGAGTGTAAAGGCCTTTCACAAAATAATCCATCGTTTGTTCTTTTTTCTTCGACTTTGGCGTTGATGGAGACGGAGTTGACTTAGCAAGAAGCGAGTACTCTTCATCGTGACTATGCTTAAGGTGGTGAGTTAAGTTCATCGTATTTCCCGAGTACGGTAAAGTCTGCAAGCAAACCTTGCATACCACTTCTCTTCTGTTTAAAATTGTTCCAGTTCCATCAGTTCTAAATCCGAAATAGCGCCACACTGCTCTTGCCACTGGGGAGCGGAATTAAGTTAGACGCCGTTTTTCCATTGTTCATGAAACGTGATTAGGGCGCATGCACATGCAGTACCATATCATGATATAAGCTGTTGGTTAATTGTCATCACAATATTTAAAATATACGTATTGATATAATCGATTTTATCGCACATCGCTACCTCATTGTACCCACATTTTTGTAGGACACAGAATGAACTGTGTATCATGTGTTGATCAAGGAAGCCAGTGTTGCACTAGTTTTAATAATGAGTGTCATATATATGGTATCTCCATAATCCCCTTTCCAAATAGGACAAATTTTACGGTGGAGTTGCCTGAAAGTCCATACACTGTATACCAAATTTGAGTGCAGCCACATTTTATTCCTTATGAAACCACAAACATGTAAATGAATTGCCATTTATCACACACGAAAGGAATTTAAACAAGGTACCAAATTTGGTGCCAATGGAATAAACATTCAGAGGGTGATGGTGCAGGGAAGCTGCTTGAAGAAACGAGTTGAAAATCACTGTGTAGGTAGATGACTATTGTCATTGTAGCACTGTCTTTTGGTGGTTTGAAAGCAGTCAGGGATAAAAGCCATGATGTGAAAATGAACATGTGCAAACGAACGCAATCAAGATTTATTGGGAGCTAGTGGCTGCTAAGTGAATGAACAATAGTTAAAATCAATGTAGAAGCGCCTTTTTATTTTAAATGGTTTATAAAAGAAATTGAAGCATTACATGGAGTTATAATCCTACCTTTAATGTGTTAAACCTCAGTAGAGTAGTAACCGTAATAGAACTAGTCATTAATAGCAAATTGATTTTCAAATAATGTACATAAGCAAATTAAATGACAGTTATTGTCTACTCAAAGAGAAGACAGTCAAATGCATGTCGAAAGCTACCAATTAAACTACATACATTTTATTTGTAGCCATTCCTGAGGATATCGTCGGGTGTACCAGGAGTTCTTCACTGCTCTCAAAGAGAGGTTCCCAGAAATGGAGATCAGTGGAGAGAACTATCCACCACACCCGATAATGCTCTACCTGGCATATGCCGTCGCTGTCATCAGACTGCTATCATTTGCAGCCATCTTGTTGGGCCCACAGACATTTGGAATTGAAAACCCCCCAGCATTTTACCAGTGGACACAAGATAACAAAGTATATTTACATGCTATCATTTAGATAATTAAGATGTTATTTTCTCTTAGATCACAGCTTGTTTGCTTGTCTACTTTGTGTGCAACCAGTTAGAAGCACAGTTCATGTCAACAGGTGCTTTTGAAGTATCACTAAATGGTATGTACATTGAACATCAGTAATTTTGTGTATTGGATCTCACATTGCTATGCCATGTTGGCATAGAAAATGGTAGATCATAAAGAGCTGTTAAGGACTGCATTAGTGTTGTTTTAGTACTGCTAAATCATTTTAGTTTGATTCTAGTTTTAGTACCATTAGTTAGCTGTAGTTTTAGTTAGTTTAGTTCTAGTACCCCTAAATACCTGCAATTTTAGTTGGTTTTAGTTCTAGTACTCTCAGCTAACTATAGTTTTAGTTAGTATTAGTTCTAGTACCCAGCTCTTCTGTAATTTTAGTTAGTATTAGTTCTAGTACCCAGCTCTTCTGTAATTTTAGTTAGTATTAGTTGCAGTACCCAATTTTAGTTAGTTTTAGTTAGTGTACTACTAGTATGTTCAGTTTGTATTACAATGTGAATCTGAATCAGTGAAACCAAATTCAACCCTTGCCATACAGAGGCTATTAATATACCCAGTTGCACACTTTCACACATCTATTGCACAGCAAGAATTTAAATTATATTTGAATGTACATTTTGTTCTTTCACAAGAATATCTCTCGTTCTAGATTACGGTTTGTTAAACGATTTCTTTTACCTCTGGCAACCTCTCCCCCTGAAGAAAAAATTCTCTCAACAGGAGCTGATGATGCAGGTGTTGCGAGAATTTCGCAAGCAGTTAAAGCCAGATCTGGAAACTCATTTTTTCTTCTGCCAAAACTCAAAAGGATCGATTTTTTATCGTCTTTACTAACTTTGGATTCTATGTACCGATTCAATTGTTGCTCCTCCAGTGATATTGTGGTTGATATGTTCTCTTGATGGTCCTGTTCATCGTCTTCTTCATCTAGCAGTCTACTGACTCGATCTAAATGTTTAAAGCGTTTTGCAGGTGGGGGCTGTCCATCTTGATCATCATTTGAAATTGGCAAATTAATTTCTTCATTGTCATTTTCTTGACTTCCTGGTGACGATTGTTCCGTTTCTTCAGCGTGTCTGTTAATATACATTAGTTATAATATGAACTCTTTTGCCTTTTCTAGCTGTTTATCATTCAGTATCTTACGATATGCAGGGCATGGTTGCTATATAAACTGGATCAAAATTAGGCATATCAGGATTGGTAGCAAACATAAATCTTCGGTTTAAATCAATAAGCATTCTCCTGGATACTACAGCTACTCCACTGGTTTTGCACATTTCTTCTAAGTGCAGGTTTAGTTCTTTAAGGACAGGAATAACCATTGCAATGGTTGTGCTGTTTTCGGCTGAAGTGATGTTAGTGTGGTGAGCAAATGGCTGAAGTAGTTGTTGAATGAATTCTAAATGCTTCCACTGTGTTGCAGTAAGGTTGTCCCAGGCAAGTTCATCAAGACTGGCCTTTAAATTCTTTACCACAAACTGAACCATCATTAATTTTTACACCACATACACTTTTGTCATTGATCTTATCAAACCTAAAGTAGCCCCATACTCCACTTGACTTTGGTCTTCCACCTCCACTTGCCATTTTATACAAATAAACAAATGCTTTAAATAATTGAGTTTAAATAGCAGAAAGAAAAATGCTTAATCAGCAGAATCAATGGTAACACTTTTGTGGTATGTGTATTATTTGCAAGCATCAGCATCTTCAAAGAAAAGTGCTAATAGGAATAATCTTTTAGGCATAGGATTACATGAAACCTTTTAGTTAGTTCCAGTTCTTGAACTCAAAGTTGAAAAGGTTTTGGTTTAGTTTTAGTTTTTGAACCAGAAGTTTAAAGAATTTTAGTTTAGTTATAGTTTTTGAACCAAAATTATTCATAAATTTAGTTTAGTTCTAGTGTACCAAAACTAAAATTAAATAGCTGTACTAAAAGTGTATTTAGTTCTAGTACTTTAGAACCAAAACAACACTAGACTGCATGTGTATTGTGGTTTTGCAGATCAACTGATATGGTCCAAGCTGGATTCTGGACGATTACCAAATTTGCAAGAAATATTGTCACACATTGAAGAAGAAAAACATTTTACTCCACAGCATGATGAATTCAGTTTTCTTGATGATATGTAATATATACTACTACATTAGAGCCAATCAGAAATGGTGCATAAATTTTGCTATTTGCGTTTCTTTAATACAATGTCTATCCTGTTTTCAGGTATAGTAAATTCATGAAGGAGATGACTAAACCATTTGTATGGAGTCAAGTCTCTGGAACTTTAATACTTGTATCTTTTCTGTTTGCATTTATTTTTAAAATACATATTATACATCAGTGTCATGTTGTTATTATCTAAGCCGTTCGTGTGACTGTCGAAATATTTGACTGTTACTAAGTTGCTCCATTGTTTTTGTTGGCTTCTGTTTCTTACTGTGACTACTATCAAAGCACCGCCATATTCGTAGTGTCTCGTCAGCAGCTAGAGAGGCAACCATTCCACAATCAGGACTGGCTGCTAGTTGGATTATCCTGCCACTGTGCCCAGTCAGATCAGTCACCTTGCTCATACAAGGATATCGCCAGATGGATAAATGGTTGTGTGGCATTCCATGACCTGACATCAGTTCTTGGTTTTCTTCTGACCAAAGTACTGAACACACCTGTAGTGCAGTGAGAAAATGTTAAAGTACTGTCACCATACAGCATGCGACTAGGGACACCAAAAAAAAAGCAATTGACATATTTCACATGTAGTACAAAATGTGTATACAGTGGAATATGTCTTAGTTGTATTGTTTACGTTCACCAGTTGCTTGCTTGTAATAAAAGTGGTCTAAGATGACCAGGTAAGGAGTAGTACCGCTGCCTTGGTGAAAATACACAACTACTGCATGATATACTCTAATAGAGCAGTCACCTCAGCAACAAGAACTTCTTTGGATATAAAAAACTTTACACATATGTAGAAGTAATTTAAATTACTAAAACGTCTATTCTTGATGCTTGTTGTGTGTACAATATACAGTATAGCAAACCTCAAGAATTTAGTTCCTTTCTAGCCACTGTCCCTCTCACTTACCGGACTCTCCACATCAACTGTTCGTTGACAGGTAGCATTCAACACGTTCCATAACTTGATGGTTCTGTCATTGTTACCTCCACCACTTGCTAAGATGTTACTGTTCCAAGGACACCATGATAATGCCTGCAACAAACCATTGTATAATTTATATATTTCAAGTATGAGTTAATTTATTGTTGTTATACATGATGTATCAGTGTACTTTTGTTAAAGCACCTTGATAACATGTACTTTGCTACTGGTTTGGGATGATTTTCAGGAGCATAGGAAGCAATCTGTATAGGATAGGACACTCTGCAAGGATCGAGTCACTCACAATGTGCAATGCTGTACACTCTGAAATGAGAGTCTGGAGGAATGCCCATAAAAATTTAGCCCTTTGAATTTAATTGTTGGAAGTTACATATTTGTGTCCGATATTCCTAATACGGCCAATACAAAATAGCTGAAATTCACTCTATTAGAGTGAAAAATTAATATACCAAAATTTTAACAAGCTAAAACTGAATTAAAATGTATGCAAATACCTTTACAGCTGAAGTGTGTTCTGAAAGTTTGTTGACAGGTTCCTTACTAGTTGGTAGATTCCATATAAATATATTATTGTCATTACTGCCACTGGCTAAGAATCTCCCATCACTAGCCCATTTTAGTCCACACACTTCCATACTGTGGTGCTGAACTTGAGTTATCAATGCTTCTTTCTGTCTAACATCATGAAGGTAAATGGTACCATCTTCACAGCCACTACAAAATAAAATATTTTATCATCAGGTATGCATTGTAGTTGGTGGTTCTTATGGTAGAAATCAGAGGTTAGATACATCTACATACAAAACATACACAGGTGGTGTTTCTATTCTAATATACTGCACACAAGTGGGAGAGAGTGTCTAACTGGAATACTTGGTCCATGGAATACACTGAGTCAAGTAACGCACTCTATCACCAGCAGAGGTATTGATTTCATCAAAGAGGAAGTTGACTGGTGGTATATTGACAGGACACTCTTTCACTTTTAATATAGAGCGGTTCTAAGAGACCTGGCGCGACAACAAAACAAGCGAAAATCACGTGCACAAGATTTCGTCCAATCAAATCAATTCATTTTTGAAGTTCAAACAATAATTACCACACGTCATGGCACGTGATGTCTTGTCGCGCAAGGTCTCTTAGAACCGCTGTAGTGAACTCTTGATATACTGTACACCATAATAAAGTTAAACTTTCACTGTGTATACTAACAAGAGTACATAATAAAAATAGGGAGGGAGAGTGTCTAACTGCCAATGCAGCCTGTACAAAATCACTGCGTATTATCATGAATAGACAATGATCTTTGAAAAAATTAACACTTTTACTGATGATAGAGATCTGTTATGTTGAGTGCTGTTGATAGGTGTTGAATAAGGTAAAGCTTTTGTTCTACCAGTGTACTGATGCTTTATACTATGCAGTGATTTTGGTTGAAAGTGTCCTAGTTAGACACTCTCCCTCCCTATTTTTATTACTGTATGTACTCTTGATACTACAAAAAAATACCTTGCTAAAATGAAGGAATTCCAGTCTGAACAGCCAATGCGGACTGAATTTCCCACTTTCAGATCACGCAATTTTTGTTGCTTGTTGACATCCCATATTTGAACACGTGAAGAACTGGTGCCGACAGCAAGATAAGCACCCTTTTTGCCCCAGCTTACTGATGAAATATACTCTGAAGATTGCGAGAGCTCCATCAATTGTATCACAGAACCATCATCAGCGTTCCACAAATATACCAGATTCCCCAATGCTATACTTAGTTGGTTCTTCATACTCCAAGCCAAAGGACTAATGTCTGCATTGAAATTTGGAAGTGTGGAAATTAGAACAAACCATGAGCAACTTACAGAAGTCATCAACAAGGCCAGGTGCATCTAGAATCTTTTCTGGGTCAGATGGAACTTTTCTGATGTCTCTGACTACCTTTGCTTTTCTACTAGTACTAAGGGCTCTTCCAGAAGAAGGTGGTTGAATTCCTATAGAAAACAAAAAACAAAAAACAGCACTATAATTTTAGGGGTAATTTTGAATTGCTGAATTGTTGCTGTCGTTTTCCTGTACACATCACACACTGTGACGAGTAGTGACCATATTATAATTCTGCTGTGCGCATCTAAAATACCTTTTACTTTCCGCTTGCAGGAAGACCCGAACTCATACATAGACTTGTGCTCTTCATCAGTAGTAGCTGCGTCTTCCCCGTGTAACATTTGATGCGAGGCATAGTTTAAATCAGTGAGAGTACGATTAGGAATAAACCTATCTCCATCTTCTTTCTCTAGTTTACTGCTTCGCGTTGACTTATCATGATGGTGCCTATGGCTACTGTACCCTTTTCCGACTCGATGCTTTTCAGTCGAAGTGTACGCTGCTACCGGCTTTCCTCCTGTCAAAGTTTGAGGCGTAGCAAGTCTCGGGGTACAAGTCTTCACTGTCTTGTGCCACTTCGGTGTAGGTGCTTGAATTGATTTCGATAATTGTACCAACCGACTTGCGTCTGATTCTGCCATTTCACAACCTTGCCGAATCAGCAACAAAATTTGAATTTTGCGAGCACGCGCGCCCTCATTACTTACGGTAATTTGATTGGTTAAAATATAATACTTCTATTACACAGACGAAAATTTGTCATTTTAGGTTTTTAACCCGTCAAAATTAAAAAATAGAGATCAACATTATTACAATGATTGCTGTGTACGTGTGTATGTATAGAGTTCAGTAGTGGTAGGACTAGCTGGCCTGCTTGAATGTACTCAATAGTGTATTTGTTTGATTGATCAGTCGATTTGCACTCAAGAAAACATTTTCAGACCTGCAAATTATAGACACACATAATGACACGTTTTAATAAAATGAAAATTTGGGAAGATTTATGCTTTACCCAGGCAATATAAATGGGCCGACCCATAGTCTCAAATATTAAGCATAAAAACATGATAGTACTACTATTGAATTCATCACCCTTGTGTCACCTTGGTAATTGTATTCGATGTACTTGACAATTGTATTTGACATGCTTGCAGTAGGCACTATTATATTAGAATTAGTCCTAATTTCGTCAAAACTGATTGTTCTACTTGTTCAAGATAGAAGCCAAGATAGAAGTGAATTTCAGTAAGTTAGTGTTGCATAGGTATTTTCGTTATCTAGTGTTTGCAGAGGTGTAAAATCCGGGTGTGCACTTGATGGTATAATGTCTGTCTACAGTGGTAGAAATCCTTATCACTGTGCACACATACTGAATACAACTAATTAATACAAGTTCTTGTCAATAATCACTTCTGCTGCTTCACAGTGTTGCTGGTTAGCCAGGTGTTTTTGGACTAGTTGTGACAAAATTTCCTACAAACACGTAATGCAATAGTACCTTATTCTACTTGTTAAATTCAATTGCCAAGACGACAAATTCTACTGCAAAAGCAACCAACAAAACAGGAAGAAGTCAACTGCAAAAGTGATAAATTCAATAGCAAAAACCCTGTAAAGAATTATTACCATTTATCAGGATAACAACATTAGAGCAGTAGCAGTGCTTATTAGCTCTGTCATGAAAGAAGGAGTTGTTCCCATAAACAAGAAATGAGAAAACTAATGAACAATGGAACATCAGCTATTCAGTGAAATTGCAATCATTTAGTAAATATACAGTTTGGTACTCTGAGTTAGTATTATTTCTGTCTGTAATGATAACAGGCTTGGGGCGAAGTACATTGGTACTTGTACTTAAGTACACCTTTTAGAGTACTTGTACTTAAATACTTTTGTACAAATGTAATGTACTTATACTTAAGTCCTAAGCAATGTACTTAAAGTACATAGATCTGTTGAGATACATACCACCTACTTTCAGGTTGGTTGGCCAAGAAAATCAAAATGTGTAAAGACACTCCATACTTGAAAGTATAGCCAATGAAAGTTGGTAGCACAACTAACTGTAGTTTGACACATGTTCATTTTCATAAATGTGACGATTTGTTTTGTATATTATGGATTTCACCGACAACCAATGTGAAATTATCATGGTGTCAATTTTCACACTACTGCATAGCAAAAATAAATTAATGGTGTTCACTCTTTGAATACGCTACTTATCATGCCAAGGTTTGCACAGTTGATCTTAATAGAAACTACACTACATGCTTTCTCTTTCAATGTGTACTTGCACTTAAATACTATCAAAAGTACTAGCTTGCATTGTATTTAAGTACATAACCTTGAAAATCATATGTACTTGTACTTATACTTAAGTAAATCTCAAAAGTACTTGTACTTTACTTAAATACTTTTCAATGTACTTTAATTGCCCCATGCCTGGATAATAACAGTTACTTTGTGGCATAAATTATTATTGATCTAAGATAGGCAGATCAAAGAGATAAATGAGCAAAAAAGGATAGTTTGAGTGTTTCTATAGCAAACTATGACCCTTAGTGTAAGACAGTATGTCTCAGATGCAAAATGACACATGATCAATGATTGTCAATGTCAACTTACTGTCCATCTTTAAAGTATCTCTTTAAAGTGTCACTGAAACTTTTAGAATTTCTTACAAACACTCTTTTGTGATTATCAAGTGCCTACACACAAGAACACAGCAAAGTTATGGATGATAAATTATATACCATCCTTTTTGGTATTGTCTATTAATAGTACAATAATAAATATTTGATATCATGCATTCAACATGTTTGTTCAACTATACAAACTGTTGACATATGAACTATATATTGACTGAAATACAATAATTCAATACCTTTTTGTATTCTTTCAGTTTAGGATTTGCTTGGTGTTTCTTAGATACCTCATTGACCGAGTCTAATAGGTCTCTTATAGCACTGGCAATGTCCCTATTATTGGGAATAAAATCAGTAAAAAGATCTAGACCTTTCAAATAGTCTTCACTTACTTTATTGTCTGAAGGAAACGTGACCTATCCCCAATTTGATCAGGAATACGACTCAGGATAACTTTTAGAACTATGTTAAATAACAAAGGACATAAAAATTACAACATCCTTTGTGATTTCCTCTTTCCTTTTCCATACAATTATCACAAAAAAATATTAGCACATCAATACTTACGCTGTGCCCTCTCATTTAGCTGCACAAACTCAGGCTCTGGTCTTCTAAGGACGTAAACTAAACAAAGAAAAATACAGTTAAAAATCTTTTCTTACTACTTCTTTCACCACATACCATCACAATCGGTACAAGCTAGTCTTAACAATGTCTCAGGAATATTGATATTAATTCCCTCAGCTTCTAGTAAACCACCAATGAATTGCTGACACACCCCTGGGTTGTCTTTCTCAGCCTAAAGTTAATTGTTTTTATCAATGGAATTGTAGATTGATATATGAGCTCTAACCTTATTAAAAGCCGTCCTTAGTGTTTGTACGGCGGCTATGCTATGTTCGTCTGCTTCCAACTATATAGAAAAACAATATTAGTAAATGACTTTAAAATGTAGGCGTGTATGCCAAGTCTCTGTGAAACAGAATTTTACCCCCTAACATGTTGTTAGTCAATGTATCCTTACCTCCTTGAATATTGGGTTGAGAACGACGTGTAGAGACAGCGAAGCGACGGCTGCCTGTTCGTCCATCATTTTCGGAGATTTTAAGGTGGAGTCACTTTGTAGTAATAGAAACAATTTCTTGCGTGTTAATAGGGTAAGTTGGGTCGGTGGGTATTATTTGGAACAAACAAGGGTTGCTACTGCGCTACCATGAAGACCGCTGCAGTGATTATATTTATATTTGGAATCGTTTATGTGGACTGCAAATTTGTTGAAACACACCTCAATTCGAAATGGTCAGATTTTCCCGTGTTGCTGGAGGCTAGGTAAGCGGAGATTTCTCAGCACACTTTAAGCTATTCACTCATTCAACAGTGAGTACATCGCACACTATGATCCACAGCTCTTCTGGAAATTTGTAGCTGAAACTAAATTGATTAACTACAAGAATCCTCCTGGAAAAAGTACCTATTTATTCACCAATTCAAGTATTATTATTTTAAAATTGTAGGCCGATATGATGTATTTATGTCTGTGGCTGAGAAATTGCTATCTGGAATGACTTACGATCTCCTGAAGCTGTCACTCTCCACCAGAACGTATTCACCGACAATTGAAATGTACAATCAAGTATGATTGTGTTGTGCTGAATACATTTTGTTTACTGCATGTGGTTGCAGATTGCAAAGCAACGCATTAAAGAACATTTTGAAGTTGTTAAGAATTGTAGTGCATTTGTAGAAATTGATGCAGCAGATGTAGCCTGCAGTGTGGATGATATGCAAACAATGTTGAAGGCTAACACACCTGTGGCCAACCAAACACAACCATATCAATTTGACCATGTGTTTCCTGGTGTAGTGCAAGGTGATGTTCCTCAAGTGATCTTATATGCAGAAATTGGCAGTAGAGAATTTGCCTCCTTTCATGATGCTCTGGTAGAGCTGGCAGCACAGCAGAAAGTGAAATACATACTACGGCATTATATGTTTGTGAGTTATATGATATGAGTATGTGGTTGGTATTTGGTGTGTGTTCTATTAGAGTGTTTCATCAAGGAAAGTCAGGTTGTCAGGATATGGGGTCCATCTAGCTGTTAAGAGTACTGAATATAAAGCAATGGATGACTCCAAGGTGGCTGATGGTAATTGGAGCTTAGTTGGTGCAAAACTAGTGTTATTGTTTTATTTTTGATAGCTGAACAAGCACATGAAATGGAGGAAGAGGAAAAAGAATTGGAGGGATTTTTGTTTGAAACACTTAAGCAACGTTACCCTGAATTAGGATCAGATCTTGGAGAGTTTAAGACCCACCTGAAAGAGAGCTTGAAGGAAATTGTTGAACTCAAGGTTTGGCAGTTACAAGGTGAGTTATGAAAATCTCATATTGGGAGTAGCACATTAGCTCATGTATCTGCAGATCTTGGCTTTCAAGCTAGTCAACGTATTATGTCAAGTGCTGATAACCTGACTGCTTTGGAAACAATGAAAGAGATAGCTCAATACTTACCAGTTCATACCAGGTGAGTTATATACATGGGTAAGTCTCTCTCTCTCGCCTCATTTCTCTTCTGTGCCTGATACTTGCAGCACCTTGTGACCTTTCTTTTGAAAGATAGGAACAGATGAAAACATAACTGATGAATTTTCACATGGAATGTTTAATGACAGTGAACACAATGCATGCAGCTGTGATACCAGATGACATTATAATTGCAGCCTGTGTATACACATTGTGACAAAGACTAGCGCTGTTTTGCTATCATTTTTGATAATCCATTGTTGTCACACTGCATGCACATGCAAACATGCCCACACAATCAAACCTATTTATAATTGTGCATCTTACAGGTCACTGTACCGTGTAAAGGTCAAGGGAGACTTAAAACACGAAATCAGGGAAAATCATGATGTATGTTACCTGTCCACATAAGGGACAGTCATAATATCTGCTCTACCTGTAGACACTAGCCAGCTATGGCATTAGTGCTGGATCTTCCTACATGTTGATCAATGGAATGGTACTAGATGGTGATAGTCTTGATGTGTTCAGGTATCAGCATGCTTTAGTGACTAGAGGCATGTATACTATTGTAGATGACTGTACAGCCATAAGCTGCCCATAATACACACAGTTTTCAAAAGGTTTTGTTGTATTGGTCATAGTGGTATATAGTCTAGTCTCTAATGGCCTGTTTTACTGTCATAAATTTTAAATCAGAAGTTTTTGGATAATAGATACTTAGTACCCTGTATATAGAACAGTATAATGCAGGCAGACCACTAGTACTCCAAGGGAAAATGAGAGATGATTGATTGTGTGCATGCAGGCAGAGTTTTCTTGCTATATGATGAAGTGTATATTTTTCTCCATTCAGCCTACAGGAGACCCTGCAACATGAAGCTAGGCTGGTAGACTCACTGTACAGACTAGGAGTACAGTCTACTGACCTACAGTCCACCCTGTCACTGAAGGTTCACTCTGACCAACAATCATTTGTGGTGGACATGAGAAGTGATAATGTAGTGGTGAGTGTGTAGAGTTATGTGATTGAGTGTGTACTGTACTGGTTGTGTTGGTAGTTTATGAATGATTTGGAGAATGATGCTAAATACAGGAGCTGGCCCAAGTCAGTGGGTGAGGTAAGCATGTGTGTGTGTATGTGTGTGTATGAAGAACTACATGTTTGTTAATATGTTCATCCTGTAGCTGTTAAGACCAGTGTTCCCTGGGATGATACGACAAATAGCCAAGAACATTTACACTACAGTTAGTGGCTACATACCCTATGATGTCACTACATGTGGTCATTGTACAGGTGATGTGTCTGGATCCCATGGCAACTATTACACATGACTACCTTGACTACCTGACATTGTTCTTACAGCATGCTGTACCTGTTAGGTGAGTAAGGTATGATCTGTCATAGTATAAGATTGGGTTGGTCCTCTTTATCATAGTTGTACTAAATATGTACTATACAAGTATATATATAAGCAGCTATTGGAGTGACACCCCCTTGATCAGTAGCTGAAAATTGTGTAAAAGTAAATTTGTAATCGAGTCATTTTAGAAGGTGTATCTAGGCTTGAATGTACCCAATATACTGCAAAGTTGTCATGAAAGTAATGTGAGGCTTTTTTTATTGTCAATGGCTTTTTTGGCAGGAGTACATGTTGTAGTACGTATTTAGTACTACTGTACTAATACTATAATGTTTCAAATGACCAAAATTCTCAGTAAATACCAAGTCTCTTTCAAATACTGTATTGTGCATGTAACATGTTGCATGATCTCTGAAACATACCAGTACAAGAAAAATTAGGGATTTTTCAGGTTAGATTGGAAAAAGAGTAGTGAAACAAGAATTCCAAATAGCTAAAAGTGCATGATGAAACAAGGAAGGTTGCTTATACTTGCAGATATACTAGCGGAGATCATGTTTAGGGATTTAATGTCCACTAGTATGTCTGTAGGTATAGGCAACCTTCCTTGCTTTGCCACTTACCGTATTTTACTGGTTAATAGTCACGGCTCACATAATAGTCGCCCCCAGATAGTAGCCGCAGCGCAACCTTGAATTACTGTCATAAAAGCTGCCCTCAGATAAGAGCTGCAACTTGTATCTGAATATGCTGATACAAGTGTTGATGACACATGTTTGAAGGAGAAACTAAGCAAAGGAGTTATTTTAAGCCTGGAAATAGCGTTTCTGAGAGGAGCCGAGTGCCAGAGTGGATTAACAGTATTAAAGGATGGTTACACAAGGTCAGCCATTTGAAAATCGTATAAACGCCGCAGGCTACTGCCACACAAGCTCATAGTAGCCGCCCTCAGGTAGTAGCCGCCTTCGCATAGCACCTGCATTATTTTCCTTGCTGAAAGTTATAGTACCCGCGGCCATTAACCAGTAAAATACAGTATTCTCTTACTTCACTACTTTTTTCTCTTGGAACCCTAAAATTTCTTCTACTTGATTGTTTACTTTTTATAACATAACTTTATGACAAATGAACCAGCGAATACTCCATTAAAGGAAGGAATGGTACCAGTAATGCCATATAAGTAATTTTGTGTCAAACGTGTGCCCCAACAATCAATTACTGTATGTAACGGAAGAGGAGGTAGCCATTATGCTTTGTTTTCAGCTTAAATTGCTCCACCTGTTACACATCATTACAAATTAGGGTTGAGACAAATAGTTCGAAGCTTCGTTCGGTTTCTTAACATTCGGATGCTGCTTTACTTCACTAAAGCTTCGTTACCATGGATACTAACAAGTTAAACCAGTTGCACAACTATTTCACTTCTTGTGGAAGCTGCTATTTGCTTATTTTTTGGAGTAGCTATAGTTTAAACAATGGTTATACTGGAGCTATAACAAAGTGTAGGAGTTTGTACTACAGTGTACACCCTAGTAACCATCAATTATATTCATTAATTGTTGACATGACGTCTGTAACAAAGCTTCGGTAACATTTTCAAAAGAAGCTTCGGAGGATGCATTTGTACATTCGTTCCAACCCTATTACAAATGAAGAATAGTACGAGAAGCATCTTTGCAATTAATCCAGTTGCTACAGAAAATACAGTACAACAATAAACATAATTAGCCAAACAGCCACAGGGAAGCTGCGTCCTGTTATCATGGATCAACACCTGGCATTGTCAGTGAAAAGAACTGGAGGACAAAGGCAAGTCCATGATTTGTGTATTTACTGCGGTTGGCACATCTTGAGACGAAGTGATGCGGAACAGTGAAAAAATCAATCCCATAGCCTTATCCATTGTTGAGTTATGCTTGGCTGGAGGCATCAGTTAGTTGGTCAATCAGTCAGCATACAATTCTGTTAAATAGATTTTTTTTTTAGAATTCCATAAAAACTTTTTGGAGTTGGTCTGAAGACATTTTTGTGTGCCTAACCAATGCTGTCAAGCTGGGAAATTGAGGCTCTTTGTAGGGTTCAGTTATTTTTGGCTGGAAAAGCCCAGCTCTTCATGGTCTCTAATAGCAAGAGTTCATAATATATATACTGAGGAGAGTGTCCTACTCTCATATGTGACTGTCTCTGGGAAAACCGGTCTTGTCGCCCATTTAAAAGTATCAAGAAACGTCGGTTTTAAATATTCAGAGTGTTGTAGCTGGCCAGTGGTGGTAGCTACGCATACCAAATTTTCACACATTTTACAGCAATTTGTTACCTTCCAGATCATCCACTGATGAAGTAGCCAACAGCCAAGTTTCCTACCATTTTAGATAGTTTTTAAACCGAGGTTGTCTGTATAAGGCGAGCTCCAGAAGGGTGGGGAGGTGGGGGCCCTGGAAGGCGGGCAAGATGGTGTTCAAAAATTGAAAAGGAACGTGTTGGGATGAATTAGGCCAAGTTATGGTCATTCAGGGCTCAGAACTGGCTAAAATGAAAGGAAATTTACAGCATGGGTCATTGTCCAACACCACGGAGCTGTACAGCCACACACAGCCATCTCCTGGTTGGCCAGAGCTCCAGCAAGACTCCAGACCACTCATACGGCTCGCCACTGTGCTTTAAAAAAGCAGCCAGCGAAAGCAGACCACTTTACTCTGGTTGACTGTGACAGTGAAACTTGATAGTACATTTTATTAAGCTTTGTGTTTGTGTAAAAAAATCAAACTTCCTGTCTTGGGCAATAAGAACAGTTTTCGCAGATCCAGTCACATATACCCCTGTAGAAGGGCGTATCGTGAAGTTATGACATAGCACTTCTGAGTTTGCCCGTTTTTCTTTGTATAATTAATGATGTCATTAGTAGAACAAGATATTGATTGAACGCGTGCCTAACAACCAAATTAACTCCACCTCTAAGCTTTTCTCACTGAACTACAATCGTTCTTTCATGGGTTAGGACCACTTCGTAGGCGTTTCTTGCTAGGCCATTTACGAATATGGCTATCCTGAGCATTGCGAATGTGAAACGGTGCTAATGATTCTTGCACTTTTATGGCTGCTTGTATATCACAAACCACAACATCTTGTCGTTACGTCAAAACTTCATGATACGCCCTTCTACAGGGGTACAGGAGAGTAGGATACTCTCCTCAGTATATATATATATATATTATGAACTCTTGCTAATAGGCAGTACCAAGAGTTAATGACAGAGGAGAGTGTCTAACACAATACAAAGCCTCTACAAATGATTTGGAGGGATTCAAAGGGATTCTCTCAGATGTGTTAACAAGTACACATTGGCAGAAAAAAGTAATGTGATGATTAAAACAATCTTCACATATAGAATACTAAAAATCACAAAGATTTACAGAGGAATCCCTCCAAATCATTTGTAGTGGCTCTGTATTGAGTTAGACACTCTCCTCTCCACTATATTAACTCTTGGTAGTACTGTATGACTCTCCCTTGTATGATACATGCATTTGATTGCTGTTGCTATAGTTACCACTCAACTGAAAACACCTACAGTCTGTAGGACACTGAACAGCTCAGGCTGTTAAACAGAGTTATTTATAGCCTGGCTGTGAGGTTTCATTTTCCACATACAACATACACATGATCACTGCATGCATGTTACATGCACATTGCATGTAACCAGTGTTAGTCATGGCAGCTCGAGATAGCTTCGAGTATTATAGCTGCATCCAGTGATGAGACTGCAGGTGATGTAGCTACAGTAGCTATCTGATATGCAGGAATAGGAGAACATGCCTTGCATGTGCCTCTGGCCTGCATACGAAAATCTGAAAGGTACAGAGAAATGTCCAGTTGCAGTTGTGGGACCATGCTTAGGAACTAGTAAATCTTCCTCAGAATAAGCTGTGTAGGTTCATAGTTCTAGCTAGCCAGATATTTGGCGGATTTAAATTTGACGATTTCAGTGAAAAAAAGCTTATACGGTATGTATTTTTGCCTGCTGCATCAGTACTAATGTGCATTATTTTTAAAGCAGGTGTACCTAAGTACACTTGTGTATGAAATGTATTTAGTTTATTGTGGTACGTACGATATCAAGTCTTCATGGAATCATACACCTACATGAATATCCACCATCACTCTTGTAGCTCACATTTTGCTATATTTATAACTGGTCACACTAATTCAGTAAATCATCATGACATCTTTTCACCAGATGATTGGCAATATGGTCTCAGGGTAAATAGTCTGATAGTGTTACCTTGTCACCTGCTACTGAACCTTGCAGCTACTAATATGTATCATGGACCCTGGTTCTGAGCGAATGTAATTCAAACCGTTTACCGCCTGTTCAGGAAGCCGATTTTGTGTGTCATTGTTGTCTACTTGTAAACTGATCTCTCACAAGTGATTCATCACTAGTAATAAATTCAGAACTCTACCAGCATCTTTCTTTCCTACCTTAACTGTTCCCCGCTCTTTCCTGTTTTCTGTGTTCTTTTCTTCTCAGTGTAGTTCATGTACAGTGATGTGATAAGTCCAACAATTGATTGATGGAGGAGTATCACAGGGGTGCCAGTGGGCCTAACATTTATCACTGTGTCTTCTCACTGTAACATTCAGATGTGGTAACTGAACAATTTAAAATATTTGTATTATTAATCTGTTGATTATTATTCGTGTTTCTTTCTGTCTGGTTATCCTTCATAACAGAGGTAGCTAGCTTGATTCTACAGGGGACACTGCTGCTGCTGCTGTGGCATACCCACAATTCTTGTGATATGCTGTTCACCATTGCCACCATCTGTATAGCTATTTGTAACAGATGCTGGCAGACACAATTAATTGTACACTACAACCGACCACCTACAGTTGTAAATACTGCAGTGATTGCATCTGCTGAAAGACTGTGCTAGCTATACAAACTTGCGGTCTTAATGTGTAATGTGTGGTAAAGAAGTATTGGTAGGTCTATTTACTTTGTGTGATGACAAGTCTGCTATTGTCTTCTCTCTAGCAAAATGGGCTACCATTAGTAGCTGGTAATCAAGTGCTATTGTCATCTAACTGTGACAAACGATTATTACAATTATTGTGTTAACTTATTTAGAATTTACCCAGTATCCTATATAGCTAAGCTGTAATGTTATAGCTATTGTGTGCAGTTACACAAACAATCATATCTTTAGTTCCTCTATTGATTACATGGAATGTCTGTTGTGTCGTTAGCCAGTTGATCATATTTACTGTACATCATACCACAATATCTCTTATGCTCCCATTCTTACTCGTATTGATTCCTCTTGGCTTCTTGCAAGGAGCTGGAGGACATGTAGCTGCCTAAAGTGAAAATATGGAAAAAGATCCCCGCCTTTGCCTTTGTGCTATCAGTACAGTAGCTGTTGGAACTGGGAGCAGTGTAATGTAAATGCTAATTTTCAAATACTCTGTGCGGTCAGAAATTGTGGGTACCTCTCTTTTCAAAGCAACTTTGGCCACTGCCAAGTGTGGCCACAATTATTACGCTGCAGTGACCCTAGCAAATGAGTAACTCATGATCAACAGCATAATCAAATCATGTGATAAAGGAAGTAGAATACTTGATACATGGCATTAATAGTACGGTATTTTGGCCACACTAGTAAAGTTTTTCCAAACATCACTATGTGTGCATTATGTGCATGCGTGCGTGTGTGTTTGTATGCATGCGTGCATGCGTGTGTGTGTATGTATGTGTGTGTGTGTGTATTTATACTACATACTTATTGCAACAGATTTGGAGTGTTACTTGTCCCACAAGATGATCCATCCATTCCAACCAGTGAAAACCCTGGCTACACCTTAGCTAAAGCATTCTCCTTCATCAATCATACAGTCAGTGCAATGAAGGCATTCAACTGGCTGAAAACGGTAAGAAATAAGTATACTATCTGTTGATAAAATTGCTATTGTGATCAACATTGAATCAAACAATGAATCAAGTGCTAAGAGGAAGTCATATTAAGAGACGATCAACCACTTTATGAAACAAAATGAGAGGATTCATGTTAAACTACAGTATCAAGCTAAACACACTCTTCTATACCATGCAAATATTCAACATAAATAAATTTTTTGTCAATCAGAATTATTTCAATAGGAAGTATAGAGGTGTTTACCCCCTCAACAAGTGTATTATGTAGTTCTGTACACTACATACTTGTCACATAGTATGGTAAAGCACTATACTGTGGTCAATAGTAAACACATAATACTGATTGGGTAGAGTATGTATTGTTTTACTTGTATGGTGTAGGCCTCTTATGGCTTGATATCTATATATGTCTATGTTAGCATTTGATGGTAACAGTTAATTCTTGATGGTAACTATTGAGACAACAATGTATGGCAGATTGTGCTTATACTGCATTTCCTTAATTAGGTATTGCAGCTGCTATATAGTTTATGGACCATATACTTTATGGACCATATACGTATGCTGTATGTGTAGGTTACAAAAACGAAATGCTATGTAAGCTGTGATCCTAGCCAATAGCCAGCACCGCTATGAAAAAAGTGAAGAAAGTTTCAGGTGCATAGCGTAGTATCAGGGGGAAAATCACCATACACTGTATACATACATACCTTGACTTCTTCACATTATGTATGAACTTTTGATGAAAAAAATGTTGTAAAATTTGTACACTAATGAATTCGACTGTATTTATGCATTTATGTATCGGTAGATTATTGATGAAGAGCATCAGTTGAATCATTCTAACATTGTTGACAGCTTCATGGATGAATATGGTGGACAAATTGAATCTGCCAAAGAAATTTTTGGGGATGACTCTGTGTATACTGCTATTGTGAAGGTGATGTGTGCGTACGTGTGTACATGCATGCATATGTGCACGCACGTACTTAGGATGTGCTCATGTGTGTGCAGTTATTGTGTCTGTGGTTGTGCCACATACATGGTCTAATGTATACACAGGAGTCAGTGGTGTTCTATCAGAGGAAAGGCCTGGGAGAACTCCCTCAAGTGCTGGTAAATGGAGTGACACTGGATCCAGAAGAGGTTACCAGTTACACAAATACCTCTACACACTCTTATGTTAGCTCTACTATGCTGTAGGATTTTGAGTCAGCATTAGTTGGTGTCATACAACAACTCACACCAACACTACAACAAGAAGCATACAGGGTAATGGTGACTCTATGTATTTGCTATTGACCGTCTGTCTGTCTGTCTGTTCACTGTAGAAAATGATTAGAGACAATACAGATATCTATACTCATGTGATGTCAAAGCCTTCAGTGCTGGAGAGGCTCAACCACTATGTTACTAGTGGGAAGGGAAAGATATTAGATATTAGTGGACGTCCATCTGAGGATGGTTTTATGAAGTTTGCTAGTCTGCCAGCAACTGTAATGTCTGCCACAGTCACCTCTCGTATGAACTACTTTTTCAATCCTGAAGGTGTGTGTGTTTACCACTAGTGTGTAATTGTAACTACCCTTCACAGCGGAGTTTGTCACCTCTCACGTCACTGTTTGGCTGGCTATTGACCTGGCAACACCACATGGTCGTAATCTGTTCAAAAATGGTCTGGAATACATGGTATGTGAAGGTACAAGTATTAAGTGACATTCACTACATTTTAATTGCTTCAATGGAATCACCATCTAATTATGTTATCTAGACACGCAGGCTGTGGTTACACTATTGTAGACCAACTATTTAGGGAGTAGGGCCTTCTTACATCCATGAATATTTGCTGAATATTCAATGTTTTGTTTTAGTCTTCTGACGTGTTCATTCGTCTTGGTGTTGTACACAATATCCCATCATTGAGTGGTCCATCTCACATGATCCACAAATTCCTTGAGGCATTATGGAAAAGTCAACGTCAGAGTGTTGTACAAGAGTTTGTGTCGCGGTTCTGCAACACTGATGTACCTTCAGGAGATCTTAATGAATTAAAGGCATTAGCACAAGAAATCAAGGTTGTGCACTCATGCATGTATGCATGCATGCATTATTAACATACATACACACGCATGCGTGCACGCACACACACACACACACACACACACACACACACACACACACACACACACACACACACACACACACTAGCTCAAATACGCTGTCTGTGTTTGGAGTATTTATGTTATTCGCACACTTCAGGGCTTTAAAGCAGACAAGTTGGATAAAGCACTTGAGGATACCAACATAGACAATGTCATTACTGCACACATGATTTATTCTCGTGAGGTGTTGATGTTGAAAGAGGGTCAGCAAGCATTCCTTAGCAACGGGAGGGTGAGCTTTATTTGCAAATTCATATTAGTTTATATCAAATACATTTACAGATTGTTGGGCCATTTAGCCAAGATGAGGTTTTTGAGGTTGCTGATTTCAAGTTGTTGGAGAGTTTTGAACGAATGACTCATGCTGATGTAGTTCATGCAAAGGTAGTGGTGATACACATATAGCTCTTAATTCATTCTTTATTCTATAGGCTTCACTGTTAGAGCTACCAGGAATAGACCCTGATGAAGACACCAGGTATAGCTGTGTATTATTATGTGAATTAACAGGAGACTCTGATCCATTCAATTTTCTTGTAGTTTATTCCGAAGTGATTTGGTTATGAAGATATCGTCAGTATTACGTAGTGCCCCAAAGAAGAGGAGAATCGCAGTACCATCTTTCCTACATGAACACAGGTTGGTGTATACAGGACCCTGTTAGTATTTGGTGTTTATTTAGTCTGGACAAGGCAATAGAAAACAGTCATTTTGAAGATACACATATTGGTGTATTGCAATGTAATTTCTATCACTTAGTGCTATCAAGCTGCCTCCTGAGGATGACAAGTGTCTTCAGTTAGTTGCCTTTGTGAACCCTCTATCAGAGGCCGCCCAGAAGATGCTACCTCTAATTGAGGTCCTCTACAAGGTCACTGGTGTAAATGTCACCATTGTGCTGAACCCTAAGGAGAAGGTGACAGAGCTACCACCAAAAAGGTATATGCACTTTTGCGTGTGTATAAACCTCTTGGTCACTATGTTATATTCTGAGATGGTTATGTCAGTTTTCTATCTTCTTCTTGAGATACTAAACCTGTGAGATGGCTAAGTCTATAAACACAGGATGTGCAATAATTGTTAAAAAAAATTACATGTAAATATTCCTTTTGTATCAACACATTCGTTACGTTTTGTGTGCTTGTTTGTTCATTAGGATAGCTGCACTAAAATATTTTGTTTACATGTACACTGTTTGCAAACAGGATGATCTAATCTGAAGTGATTAGGAATATTTGATAATGGTTTTGTGGCTACATGCATAGATATTGTCACATTATCAAATACTGATTTGTACTCTAGTTTCTACCAACTGGTCTTGGAGCCAGAGCTTTCCTTCCATCCTCATCATGGTCTGATGTCAGAGGGTCCTTCTGCTCTGTTTATGAATCTTCCTGAGTCTCCCTTGCTGACATTGAGCCTTCAAGTACCTCACGCCTGGTTTGTGGAACCCATCCAGTCTGTTCATGACCTGGATAATATTCATCTGGCTGCGGTGTGTGTGTTGTATGTACATGTTAATGTGTGTTATAACAGTTGATGCAGATTGAACATGGTGTTTCAGCCACTTTTGAACTAGAGTACATTTTAATTGAAGGTAAGTAAATATGATGTGCAGTGCTTGTTTGTACTGAATGCATGCTTGTAAGTTCAGGTACATTGTATGTTTGTGTGTCTGCGTGTGTGTGTGTGTGTGTGTGTGTGTGTGTGTGTGTGTGTGTGTGTGTGTGTGTGTGTGTGTGTGTGTGTGTGTGTGTGTGTGTGTGTGTGTGTGTGTGTGTGTGTGTGTGTGTGTGTGTGTGTGTGTGTGTGTGTGTGTGTGTGTGTGTGTGTGTGTGTGTGTGTGTGTGTGTGTGTGTGTGTGTGTGTGTGTGTGTGTGTGTGTGTGTGTGTGTGTGTGTGTGTGTGTGTGTGTGTGTGTGTGTGTGTGTGTGTGTGTGTGATATGAGATTGTGTGTGGTATACTACATGTCTGGTATACTACATGTCTCTAAGACTGTGTGTACTGTAATGTTTGTGACCTACATACACACATGTCATTGTTATTGTTTTGTATTTTTTCTGCTTGTCATGTCACAACATGTCAAATTTCAAATTCAAAGTGATAAATGTACAGTTGTAACAGTTTATACTTCACACCTACCACAGGTCACTGTTCAGATGGGGTAACAGGCCAGCCAACTCAAGGTCTACAGTTTGTACTGGGCACTCAGGAGCAACCAGACCTATTTGACACTATTGTGATGGCTAACCTGGTCAGTGTGATAATTATAATGATTGATCCCACATGTACAATGAATATCTAAAATTAATGTTTTAATTCCCAGAAATGTGTCTATATACCATTTAGTCACCATAATATTACCTCTCTCTGTAGGGATACTTCCAGCTGAAGGCTAATCCTGGGGCTTGGGTTATGCATTTGAGAGAGGGCAAGTCAAAGGATATTTATCATGTTGTCCGGTAATTCAATAATTATACTGAATTACATTTTAAATAACGTGTGTGGCATTAATGGAACCTTAAAAGTACTGTTAATACAGGATCACATGCTGGTCATGTTATAACCATCATGATGACCTTATTGCATGGCTAATGATTCTGTGAAGACAATTCTAAATGTGTACATGGTCTGATTATTTGAGTATTGAAGTTGTCTTGATGGGTTGTTTTATGGGGGCAAGTCTGATTTCATTTTTTCTTATTGTTACAGACATGAAGGAACAGAACCTGAAAGTGTTGCCGACAACCTCATAGTCACGTTGTCAAGTTTCACTGGCAAATTTGTGACCCTCCATGTCACCAAGCGACCAGGAATGGAGAACGTTGATTTACTGAGCAGTGACGAAGCAGCAACAGAAGAAGGTGAAGATGATGAAGTAGAAGAAGCCACAGAGGATGATAGTTATTGGGAAAGTCTTACTGGGTACGGAACACACATTCGTTGGTTACCCTACATTGGTATCCCTTTGTGTTTAAAGGTTGTTTGGTGATGGAGAAAAGAAGAAAATGTATAGCAGTGACCACATTTCATCTGTCAATGATACTATCAATATATTCTCAGTTGCTTCTGGTCATTTGTATGAGAGATTTCTTAGGTAGAGTATGAATGTAGTTGTGATAAAAGTTTGGTGATTATTTTGTTGTTGGTTAGGATTATGATGTTAGGTGTTCTGAAGCATACTAAAAATCCAGTGAAATTCTGGTTCCTCAAGAATTTCCTTTCTCCAAACTTTAAGGTATAGTATGAGCTGTGTGCTTCCGTTCCTATACTTCAATCTACAGGATTTCATTCCACACATGGCTAAGGAGTATGGCTTTGAGTATGAACTTGTCCAGTACAAGTGGCCACATTGGTTACAACAGCAAACAGTAAAACAACGCATCATCTGGGGGTAAGATCAACCAGCCCATCACTTGTGTCTTCACATTGTCAATCCTACAGATATAAAATTTTATTCCTTGATGTGCTGTTTCCGCTGAGTGTAAAAAAGATTATATTTGTTGACGCAGATCAGGTACGTTGTTAAACCTGTATGGTGTAGTTATGTGTTTTGTACATAGATTGTCAGAGTGGACATGAAAGAGTTGGTGGATCTACCACTTGAAGGTGCTCCATATGGCTACACTCCATTCTGTGATGATCGTGAAGACATGGAAGGATTTCGGTGAGCAAATCAAACCAACCTCTTCAAGAAGTAATATTTATTGCAGGTTTTGGAAGCGTGGATACTGGAGCAACCATTTGGGAAATAGAAGATACCATATTAGGTATAATGTATCGTATAAAAAGGTGTTACTATTACTTTTTATTTACTAACAGTGCCCTGTATGTTATTGATTTGGTGAGGTTCCGTCAAATAGCTGCTGGAGATAGGCTACGAGGCCAATACCAGGTAAGTAATATTTTAATGCGTTAAATATTGATTACTGACATGTACCAGATGTTGAGTCAAGACCCCAATAGCTTGTCAAATCTTGATCAAGACCTTCCGAACAATATGATTCATCAAGTACCAATAAAGTCACTTCCACAGGAATGGCTGTGGTGTGAAACATGGTGCAGCCAGGAGAGTAAAACAAAGGCAAAAACAATAGATCTGGTAAGTGGGAATTCACGTGTTTGCATATAATTATTACACTCTTACAGTGTAACAACCCATTAACTAAAGAGCCAAAGTTAACCAGTGCTGTGCGAATTGCACCTGAATGGACTAGTTACGATACAGAAATCAAACAACTTCAAGACCGAGTTGCAGCAAGCAACACCAAGGAAGACGATGATACACATTGGGACGGTATGTATATGTATGCACATCAATACCAATTTTATGTGATGTATTTAATAACTTTAGAGCATGACGATACGGATATACGGAATCATATGAGACTTCATGAAGACTTATAAGTCCATAAACATATATAATAATAATGCTACAGTATTAGGAATCAAGTAATAATATAGTTTTTTTAGATAGTTAATATGTTTACTTATCACCCTGCCAGTCAGAGAAATCACTCTCGTCTTGATATTCATGAGAGATCATCTTAACACCATCTTTCAACAATGGAGTACCTTGACCCTTGGCTAGCACTTTTGCTGTAACTAACACTTTCACCCATTTCTGGTCATCCTTTTCACTTATCAATTCAATCTTTTCACTAATAGCTCCTTCCTTTATTGTTTTTACCTTCACCTTAACAGTAGTGACAAATGAGCCATCAGTTGTAGCTTTTGTTTGTGAACATTCTAGGCAAGTCACACAAAAATTGTGTTGAGGGTGTACAGCAATTACATCAGGCCCCAGATCATGTTTTATCGGAATTTCTGCCTCATAAGTGTGATGTACAACTAGGAGGCCAATATGGCTTTCATTTGTGTTACCATTAGTGACTTCTACGTGGATGTGTTCTGGCTCCAAGTGTACGTCAGTAGCAAACTTTATATGCGCCGCCTTGTCTGCTCCAGGTCCAGCTATAAATAGGAATTGTACATATTTATAAAGCAGTTGTGCAAATCAATTAAGCGCCAATCATGGCTACAATAATAATTTTATGGTACGAAACTAGCCATTCTTTGCAACTGTCTCTATCGCTTACCCATTTCCGGACAGTCTGCAATAGAGTTTAATATGACTTTGTTTATCGCCTACACAACAGAGAATCAGACCGGTGTTTATCGCCTCCACAACAGAAAAATCAGACCGGTGCTAAGTTTTCCCGTATACAAGGAAATCAAACAATATACGGAGTGTATTTTAAAATATCATTATGTGTACACCACAGAACCACAGTGAGAAGAAATTATTTTAAACTTTTTGCTATTATTGTTCATTTTGTACAGTTCTATTCCAGTAGCATAAAGTTCGGAGTCCCAGTTGGGTGGCAATTCTGTATTCGATACTGGAAAGCACTACAAGAAAAAAAGAATACTAATAAATTTGAGCAACATTTATTACATTTTCTCTTTACCCGTTGGTTAGTCTTTCTCAGTTTATTTCTGATGCTCAAGTCGGCCTGTGCTGTGACTGCCTTGCTTCGTGTTCCAACATCTTTTATTAACTTATTTGTAGTTTTGTATTGTCGTAGTTCACTGGATACTTGAAGGCCAGTTGAGCCTTTCCGAAACATTTCCAAAAATTTGTCATTTTCTTTACACTTGTTGTCATTGGGGTCTTGTGATTGCAGATGAGTTAACACTATGTCTGATACAACATTGAACAATTCTGATCCACAAAGTCCAGTTGATACACCAGTATTTAGAAATACTTTGGCTGGTTTGTGTCTGTCCAAGGCACTGTTGACTGTGTTCTTGAGACACTCTGTATCTTCCTCAAGAAATAGCAAGTCCAAATCTACTTCATTCTTAGCCATTCTTTCTTTCTTGTTGTCATTACTTCCATCGCCTTCAACCTCCTCTTCACTAAACGAGTCATAAAGCTCAATGTTCTTTCCTCTTTTTTGCCTTTTGCTACTCGAGTAACTTCCTTCAGGGGAGTAAGACCTAGTGCAGTGATATTAAATTAGTCAATGTATCTATATGCTACATACACACCTCTTTCTTTTCCGTGAAGGGTAATCCATACCAGCATCTGAAGGTCTATCTTTTTCCCTGTCTCTTCCTCTTTTGCTATATTCTTCTTCACCAGTGTACATGCCCTTCATCTTTCTTGTTGAACTATAGCGATCTTCCCTATGTCGGTCAAGTGATGACATTTCTGAGTGTCTGTAGCTTCCCTCACTAGCAGGGAAAGATTTCCACGAACTGCTATCTCTGCTGATACCATGATCAAGTTCTGCAGCCATCACTGCCTTAGACGATCGACTGCTTCTCTCTCTGTAGCCAGCAGGGTCCTCAGTGGGTCTTTTTCTCTTACTTCCGTCAACCAAATTTCTGCTGTCCGCAGTCTTTTTCCTGCTACTGCTTCTTGAAGGCAAATCCTGATCATCTAATTCAGGTATTGGTGTTGACCTATCCTGACTTTCTATCTCATTGCCCTCTCCCTTCAGCTTCTCCCCTTTGTGTTTTCTCTTTTTCTCTTTGCCAGTCTTCAAACGTTTGCCATCTTCAAAGACTTCCTCAGGGCTACAAACAATTTCATCCATTTACAGCATTAATCCAATCAAGACAAAGTATCTATTATTCAAATTACATGTTTATCTCCTAACATATTCAGTGTAACACTGATACATTTGAAACAGGATCCAATGACACACAATATGAAATGTAAAACTATTAAAAAGTGATCACTATGGCATGAAAAGTTGACATTGAATACATTTGGTACAAATTTTAATGGCTATATTCTACATAACAATGTAATCACATCAACACAAGTTTACCTTTTATCTTCCTCCACAAGTCTAGAACTCTTGGGTGCTTTGGTATCCTCAATTTGTTCCAATGGTTCTTTAGGTCTGATTTCCCCTTTCTCATATTTCAGATTGTCTCTATCCTTCTCTTCTAAATCGTCCAATATACCTGGCAAGTTTGTCTATGAATACAAACACAATACACCTGTACATAAACAAATACATTTCTAACATCTTCAGCATCAGATAATCCCTCTATAATATCACTATATTCCAGCTGTTTGTCAGATTTACTAGTCTTTGGTCTCTTCTCTTTGTTGTATTCTTCTTTTGGCTCCTTATCACTATGTTGCTTGCTTTTAGAATGTTTTTCCTTTTTTACATCTTCGCATTCAGAGCTGCCTGAGCGTCCACCTTCAGCTGATGCTTTATGGTAGTTATGTGATGATCCACTGTACGTGTTACCATGACGTTCTTTATATGATGACTGTTGGTTAAATTTCTCTGAATGTTCATCATCTTCATAGCCCTGTCTATGATGCCTGCACCAAATTTGTCATTAAACACAATAATAAAATTGATAACCCACTTTGACTTTGCTTGGCGTTTGTGTGCTGTAAAACTACCATGTCTACCAGATGTTGAGGACCCCTAGAAATTCATAATACATGAAATTGCAGCCATTACAGCTTACATGGGACAAGTCTTCTTCAGGGCCCAGTCTATCGAACACGCTTAGCTTGCGAGATTTCGATGTACTGCCGCTCATGTTAAACTTTTAGAATACAAAAAGCGAGAAAATCTCACGTGTGTGTTAAAAATAGATGCTACCATAAACGGGTCTATAGTAATAAACAGTTCAAAAATCACGGGTAACCGAGCCATTTAGGTAACTATTTTCGTTATTGTGTTGACCCAGGGGGCGTGGTTGGTATCACATGTCCCGCAGCCATCTTGGTGTTCATTATATCTGTGGCTAACCATTTCTGCAGTCGGAGTGTCTCTGAAGCGTTTGTAATTCAAGATGAGTTGGGACAGTTACATCGATAACCTTATTGCACAAACCAAGGATGCCAGCGGTACCGCCCATTGTGATAAAGCTTGTATTATCGGGATAGATGGTGGCGGAGCATGGACAACAGCTGGGCACGCTAATGCATTTAAGGTAGACAAGAAATATCCCCATGTTTGCAAACAAGACCTAATGTACTGTGGTTACAAAGGTCACTCTGTAGTATATAATGTACAACGTTTGGGTGCTCAGTGTTAGCTGGGCATACGTTTATTCAGTAGCTTGTAACTAAGGTGAGGTTTGATTTGTTATCAAACGGGTTGGCATTTTGCACAGATGTTTGGTGTATTGATTTGTGTAAGGCTTCTAAGTATGAGAGGGGGTAGACCGCATTCTTTACCGCTCTTGTTTTTCTCCGCAGTTACAAGGTCAAGAAGGTCCAAATATTGCCAAGTGCTTTAAGTCAAAAGATTTCACACTATTTCAAAGTTCTGGAATCAGAGCAGAAGGTCAGAAGTATCAATTCTTGAGAGAAGAAGATGGAAAAGTAGTTTTTGCAAAGTACAAAGGAATTGGAGCGATTACTATGCAATCATCAAAGACAGCTGTTGTGATCGCTCACTGTCCTGAAGGTGGACAACAAGGAAATACAAATAAGGGTGTCAACGTCATTGCAGAATATCTGGAGTCACTGAATATGTAACTTGTAATATCTAGGCTTGCAATAGTGACTTGGCATTAATGCTTTTAGTACATACCAATTTGCACTGTATGGTGAAACAAGTTATTTAATTGTATAATTTTAGATTAATTGAAATCATTTTTTGAATGAAGTGAAAATATATTAGATGCGAACAAAACAGTACAACAGCACAGCCTTCAAATTGTTTGTATTTACAATGTTAATACTACTTAGTTGCTGGGGCTGGTTGTAGCTGTTTAACTTGTTGAATTAGGTAGGTTTTTTCATCATTAAACTGCTCATCCTCTGAGAAAAGTGAACAAAATGTATTTGCATCAAGTGAAGATTTGCTGACCCACCTGTGCGATCTGTATGAAACTTGGATAAGAAATCGATTAATTTGTCCTTGTTCTTCAATAGGATATCCAAGATCGGTTTTGCCTTGCTTGGGTTAGCAACAAACACCTGGTGGCATACAGTGAAATCAAAATGTTCAATGTTATCAAATTTTGCTTTGCACACCTTAAACACGTGAAAAGCCTCAAATTGAATGTTACGACTCTGGTCCCTCAATAGATTCATCATCAGCTTGAGGTTCTCTGGGTTGCCGATATAAAGATTCATTGTTGTAAAATTGTGTCGATCTAGCAGTAGCTCGCCCAACAGCTAAAGCAATAAAACATCAAGGTAAAGTAGGGGTTACATTAAAGAACTTGTACCTTTAAAGACTGTCGTTTGGTGACATAATTCTCAGAGTTGAGTAACCTCTGGTATGACTGGAAGATTTTGTCATAGTTTTGCTCTAAAAACTCTGCACACATTACTTTATGCTTTGTTAATAAGTCCTTTAAAACATGAGCTGAAAACTGAGCATGCTAACACTTTCTCACCTTGAAAGTGGCAAAAGCATCAGATGAAATGTCAAATGTAGAAACTTCAACATAGTCAAAAAAATTGAAGAATTCAGGGGAATAAAGAATAGTTCTAGCAAGGGTCTCATGCCTTATGCACTCCCTAAGCATAGCTCCACAATTCAAGGCTATCTCAGGATTTTCATACCTAGAATGTGGCATGTACATACCATCCTATGTTCAAAATGTTTGCATACCCTCTGACAAGAATAAATAAAATTTCACTGCTCCCTTGAATGTGTTCCACAGTTGGAGACCTGGTACCGATTTGTCGTCGTAAGACATTATTAAATATCTGGGCTACATCTTTCTTAGCCTGTTACAATTCAATGTGTCTTAAAATAGAAATGCCCAAATAATGCTCACTTCAAATTCAAGTTTATGGAGATTAGCAACAAGATGGAACAACATTTCTGTGCTGTACATTTCCTGGGCCAGCTGTGCCACTATTTCTGTCTGTGGTTCTTGTTCCCCAGTCCCGTACAGTATCGTTTTCATATGCAACAACTGCCTAGCTACCTCTTCCACAGCCTACGCGAACACACCAGCGCACATGTACAACTATATTCGATGCATCGTAACCTGTACCTTTTCGCTTTTCTTAGAACCGGCTTGCTCGGCCTTTAGGACTTGTAGAGCGTCCTTCATAGCCTTAACTATCTCCTGCGGCGTCTTCGGGTGAGTTCTAAACAACGGCATCTTCCTACTGGATGGGCGTAGTACGAAGCGAGGCGTAGTGTTATGAGTATTTAGCTATTACGCGCACCCTTTTAAGCGCTATGGAAGACGACTGGATAATTTCTAGCGTGAAAAGGTAAAGTGTATTTAGCTATTTTTATTTTAGTTGTATATCGTTCAGTTATGAATTATTGCACACATTTGATCTGCCGCAATCTGCTAGCGCTCTCGACTGGGGCAGCAGTGGAAATGGTAGGTGATTTTTTCTTCATGCGCTTGACTGTTTGAGTTTTATTGCAGTCATGTACGTGGGCGGTAGCAGTTTGGAGCAGCACAGTAATGAGATACTTGAGCTCTGTGTACCAGAAAAGATTTTAAATCCAGAAAATGTGACTTGCTCCACTTTCATGCAATCACATGTTTAATTTTAATATTCTAGGGCTTGTGCTCAAAAAGGGACTTCACGATGTTACAAGGAGGCTTCTCTTTAAAGCCGATAATTTCACTCAAACATTTGAGCCCATTAGAGTGCGTTTTATACAACTGTAATCTTATTGTACTAATTTAATTGTGTTACTCCAGCAAGCTAGCAACAGTTGGAACTGGAAATTTGGTCTGCGTATATTCTCTGAGTAGCTGTGAAAAGGGTGAACTATGACACAATTGATATCATTACTTGTACTAGAAATTTAAAGGAATGATCAAACATGTGGTTGACTTGAGAACATCTGACCCCTCACCAAATCAGTAAGCTGAGTATGCAAACATATTGATTACATTAACATAGTTGTGATATGATCTAGCTGCTGACTTGTATCATGTGTTTGCAGTGATGGCTACTTGTGTTGGAATGACAACTATCCCACAGTCATTCTTAGTGGGTGTACTGTGGGGTCTGCTGCTCTTGTGGACTTAGAGAAGAATGCTATTGTCTATCAGTCATCTGGAGAACTTGCTGTACCATTAAATGGGCTTGCATTCACCTGTAAAGGTTCTGATAATTTTTTCACACTTACTTGTACTGGAAGTATTGAATTATGGGACCCAAGAGTTAAGAGTGTTGTGATGCAACAAGAAAATAAAGATGATAGTTATTTTTATGCTGGTGTTAACTTTGCAATGGATGTGTGCGGAGACAACTGTGAAGATACTAAGTTGATGCGTGTCTCAAGATTAGATGAGCACATAGCATTTTATGATATCCGACAGTGGACTAAACCAGTCTCATCATCATTTCTACTTTGTCATGGAGGGAAGAACAATCACAACAAACACCTTTGTGCGAAGGTGAGTGATATTAGATACAGACATGAAAATGAAGTCTTCTTGCTGTAGTTTTCTCCACATCACGATGGCCTGATATCCATATCAGGTAATATCTACTGGCACGCACAGATGCATGCCATTTTCTGCAATCTATTTTGTAGGATATTCTGAAGGTGTTGGTGTCTACAAAACAGAACCAAGTCTAGATTTAATCTTTACTCACAAAGGCCACGAGGCTGAAACACATGATTGCTCAGTTTTAACCCACTTGTGGCACCCAAGTATAGCTAAACTGTTAGTGAGTACATCAACAGATGGTGCCCTACATGCTTGGCAATGGAAGCATGACAAATTAATGACAATGGAATCAATGTATAAAAAATGAACACACATGTATATCTGCTGAATCATGATTCATCTTCAGTTGATTTTGCGTAATGTCTGTACTCTGGCTTTAGTTCCCACATGTTCTTGTGAGGGTTTTTTGTATTGTACTGGCACACTTCCTGCAGAATTTGTTTCAAGTACGCCTGTAAAGGAAAATCATTTATGTAACTACATCACTTTACCACTGAATTAACACTAGCAAGTATTGTACAAATATGGTCAAAATTGAAAAGGAAACTATGGGATTTAATTTGTGTAACGGATTTAGTTTTAACTTACTGGTGGTTGTTTTGTCTTTCCTACTAAGTCCTTGAAGTTGTAGTATTGATGTTGCTGGAAGGCTGCAAATATCAAATCAAGTACAACTTCTCGATCTTGTCGTATTCGTTTTCCTTCTTCCTTTTTCTTTTCCTCATATTCAATCTATGGTGAAAGAATGTAAACATATAAACGACAATATGAATAGGCTAACATTAGCTTTGTGATCTGATACTGGTTTGTACGTCGATCGTGGCATCTCTTTCAGTTGTTGAACTTGATGTTTAGGTCTACCAGCATCTTCAATCTGTCTCCTGACAGAGTATACGTATCTAATGTCACAGTTTAAGATTTCAAACTAACTTCTTCAAATCTAGGTAAGTTTTGCTGACAATAGGTTGTACCTCGGCTCTCTGTGCTACCTTGCCTTCGGCACTAATATCCCCTATTAAAAAAAAAAAACTCAACCATAATTATAAAAATACAACATACCTGATGATGATTCAGAGAAGACACACAAACATTGTGACTGGACTCCCTGTACCAACACCTTGTGTTTGTTGGGAATTTTTATTCCATCGCCGAGTGAAGCCGCAGTTGCTTCAGAAATCGTGAAGCTAACATCTGGTTTTCCTGCCTGTTTTGAGGGTCTATACACGACATCAAATACTATGTTGACACTGCAGCTTCACTCACGATGCAATTGTCATACAACCCAGCTCATCGGATGAATGATTACTCCATACTTCTGACAAATATTTGGGGACCTGAGTAATGAGACATGACAGAAAAAAATTCATGGTTAGTTTATGCCACAAAAGAATGCTAAGTCAAGTGCCAGCTAAGCACTACATAACCCTCTGGTTATAACCAAAGTCAGGAGATTTTAACCATTACCCATAAAAGTCACAACAATGTGACACTTGTGTGTGGTTACAGATTTGCCATTTATGTGATTATTGTTTGTCATCGATAAGGAATTGTTGTAATAAAGAATTAGGGGTAGACACCTCCATAGGCTTAGTGGCAGCACTAGATCCCAGGATCAAAATGCAATCAAGGCTCTACATCATGTGATCAAGCACTGTTAAAAGATCAAGAAGCTTCCTGCATACAATATCAATGAATCAAGCATAAATATTAGCTGAAATAGAGCGATCAAGGTGAATTTATGACAACCAAATCTGATTGCAAAGACTGCCCCTTATAAAGTTAACATCAGAGGAGGCTGGTCACGCCTCATCATTCATCTCGTGATCTCAAAGGAAGGGTTGAATAATTCAACCTTCACACCTCTTAATATTATAAAGGGCAGATTGTATATCCATACCAGAGCGTCCCAGTGATATTACAAGCCTTCTCAGTATAATGTGCTGCTAAACAAGCCTTAACACAAAGAACAATGCTTGGTTGCATAATTTCGTGTCATAGGATTATGACGCGTGACCAACCTCCTCTGAGTTAACATGGTCTATTGGTCATTGTCAATACACCATTCAATATAGTGAAAGACTATTGACAAGAGTTAATAATAAGAACTCTTGCTATTGACTATTAATACATCTGAAAAACAAACAAGTATTTAAAGGGCTTTGTTTTGTAGAGAATACAGGACAGGTACTTTTATGCTACATGTAAACACTTGCACTCTACACAACACAGTGAAACTACATGCCAAAGATAGGGTACAGTGAAACACTTTTCTTTAGCATCCATTTCAAACATGTGATCACACTATGCCTGGAAGGTCCCAAACAGTTCGATCCCCTCATTAATACACGAGCAAAAGCAAATCAATAGTTTTCCCAAACAGCTAATGCTGCACATCAATAACACAGTTGACCAACCATCATACTGTGTGACCTGATTTAGCAATACCTTTGGGCACAAAATAATACATTTGTTGTACGTGGCATCTATAGCTTGTATATCAATAGTAACTGGTCTACCTTGACAGCTCTATGGGTGAAACTTTTACTGAAGACAGAGCTATTCCAATTATCTGAAGCAGCTGTAACCATTTTAGATGTACATGTATCACGGATGGTTGGTTGGGTGGGTGGTGGACAAGGATAATCATGGCAAGCTCCAGGCCAAACTATATACACATATCTGGAACTCTGTGTGCACTACAATAACACAATGCACAAAATCAATATTTTGAAAAGCAGGCAAAGCCAATAATAGCTTTCATGCAAGTACCTTCCCAGAGAGCAGCTACACTAAATGCCTATACCAGTCAGGCTCCCACTGACAAGTTTAATTGTGAAAATTGTTAGCCAGATAGTGTAGCTACCAGCACTGATATCTTTGTTCCAAAATTGTCAGTCATTAGCTGCTACAGTAGCTATATAGCCATGGAGACACAGCCAAGGGACCTGGTGTTATCAACAGATGCTTTCCAAAATCACACCCTCCTTATAAAAGCCATGGAAACCACTTGGCTGCCATTTTGATTGGGGCCTCTGAGGGAGTAATAATTAGTACCAATAGTTGCAGTTGATGGCTTCAGAGTTGATATTCCTCAGAAGGACGCTCTCAAGATAGCAGAACTGAAGTTTTGAAGCTACAGGGCTGTCTTTTCATTACTGGATGTTGCAGTACAAGTTGTGATCTTGTCCTTGTACCACGTATTGCATTGAATGTAGTTGTTAATGTACTTAGCTATGGTTTTCTACTCAAATTTGCTAGCTTTCTATATAACTAGAACAATTTTTACAGCATACGTCATGTAGGGTTACAGCTTTCATTGATAATGGACAAGAAAATAGTAGATCCTGATCCCAATAAGAAATACATACAAGCTCATGAGAAGGCCATATTTTTTGAAAGATAAAGTTGCATGGATAAGTTACCATGTAGTCAGACGAAACACGCTGCAATACATGATGTTAAAGTTGCAATTACATCTCAGCATCCATGTCATGTGATCAGGGCTTTTTGTTCGTGTGTGGCTGGGGAAGTTGGCATGTGTAGCCATGTTATTATTGGCTTGTTGAAGCAAATTATTGACTATATGTAATGATGAAGTGTAAGTCTGACCCAGAAGACAGACATGGCACAAACTCGCATTGAATCATAGCCAGTGATGAATGTCACATTTTGTAAGGCAAAGCAAAGCATGAAGAACCCAGCTGTTTGTAGTCTATATATATGGGGCAAGGGTCTCTGCAGTGCAAGAGTGAAGCAGTATAGCATAAACAACAACTGAGACTCAAAGAAGAATTAATCAAATACAAGCCAACCAGTGGATTCTTTCAAATAATTCTGCTGAGCATATGATAGTAACATTATTTGAAGCTGCTCCAAAAGTGAGTATTCTCTTGTACCAGATTTTGGAATATGAGACATAAAAGACAGACGAACAGAAACAAACAGCCAAACCTTTACTGCCATCTGGCATATGCATGTTGTCAGGTGTTTGAAATTAGCAGAGATCTAATATTGGACAAGCTGAGGGTCACACTGGAGGAAGCTCATACTTTAGAGCAAAGTACCCACTTCATCAACAAAGTGGCAAGCTGCTAGAATAGGAACAGTGACAGCATCCTGTTTTGGTGATGCACTGTTGAGGTGCTCACTTCCTACTGAATCATTTATAAAGTCTTTTTCAAAGTTAAAGATTCTGCCTGCCCAGTTGAGCCATGGATGCTACAATGAAGGCTTGTAACTTTTATACCGCACAGACAGGGTTTACTATACGTATTTGTAGATTAGTTGTTAATCCTTTGCTTCCATGGCTCGGTGCTTCACCAGATGCTGTAGGAATTGATCCATCACAATCTTCAGTTGAACTGTCCAGTCCAAATTTTTTGTATAATAGCAAAGTCACTCTGAAACATAATCATAAGCATTTTTATCAGGTACAAGGACAAATGGCTTTAGCCAATGTGATTTCATGACTAAATGCTCGAGAAACTGTTGATACTAAATAGTGCTCGGCGGTATTGAAATTTGAATACATGATATTAGTAACAGGAAGATATCACAGTATATCGATACATAGCTAGCTTGTTATTGTAACTATTGCATCATTTCTTGGGCCTAGTATGAAGCAATATGTATCCCAAAAACCAAAAATATATAGTTCAGTACAAGTTAGGCATTTGTTGTAATGTGAGAACCTCAAGTTTTTGACCATCAACAATTGGGTAATTAAACACCAAAGGCTGGGTTAAAATCCTATACTGGTATTCATTGATATACTGGTATTTCGATATATCAGTTATCAAAGAATGTCACGGTATGATAATCGGTTATGATAATTTATCACGATAAACGGTATTACCGGTATATCGCAGAGCACTAACTGAAGCGATTTGCTAGATCTAGCTCCTTTAGATTTAGTTATAAGCAGACTAACACTAACAATAATTCATCGACTTGGCTTAAAGCATTCGGACATCCTACGGCTGTTGAGTCTGCATAGTCCCTCCACTTTGCCTGACTAGGTTTCAATACATCATTTATCCTCTGCCAACAGTAAACAATGGTTGTATACAATCACTGGACTGGACTAGTGGACTGGACTGGTGGACTGGACTACTGAACTCAGTTTTTTTTGTTTGTTTTTCATTTTAGCACATATTTGGGCAACTGGTTGTAGCTATTGCTACATTCATTGAATGTAAAATATGCAGGTGAATCTGTCTACTTGGCACTGTCTGTTATCTTAGAATTGTGTGCAATTCTCTCTCTCTTGGCATAATGTCCATTTTGAACTTTAAACTATAATTACCGCATGTGACTTCTGTTTTAGATTTGTTGACATGCAAGAACTATTAGAACCTCTGTACATAGCTGAAGCTGGGCAATGTTGACAAGTCTGGCATGATCACATCTTTCTTTTGTTTGTGTGTGGGTTTCTTTATGTGTGGGGGAGTGGTCTAACTACATGAGACTAACATACTTGCAACCAGTTGCCCAAATATTTGGTTTAAAAAGGGAAAATACCTGAGTCCAGTCCACCAGTCCAGTCCAGTGATTGTGTACAACCGTAAACAATATTGGATCGTTTTCCTCCTGGGCTTAAATAATCCAACAGCTTGTAGAGTACATTGGTTGATGGTAATCCTGTGTAACCTTGCAGATTCCTCAATATTTGAATAACAGGTATGAGAGTTCAAAGCACAAGCAGTAACATACAGCAGAATGATGTGGATGAAGGGTGCAGTTGCAATCAGTATGTACAGTCCAGTACCTAAAGAGGGAAGTTACTGAAGCTAATGAAGAAATCAGAAGATTAAAAGAGCAACTTGAAGAAACACTAAAGCACCTTAAAGAAGTGCAAGATATTATAGCTAAGCTCCTGAATGAAGCAAGCGTAGAATCACTAAATGCTGGCAGCTAGCTGAGAAGCGAAAAATTTGTGAGTGACTCAGTTGCCTCATCATCAGGATTATGATGACCAACTTTTCCACAGGAAACTCTTATTGTTCTTCCTTACTTTGTTTACTGCTGTGATACAGATCTTCCTTCAAAGATCTGTACTTGCTCCAAAAGTTAAAAAATCCTTATATAGGCTCAATATGCAGTGAACATATCTTGGTCCACTGTCCTAGCTGAACCCTTATTTCTTTACCATCAACAATGACAGTTCTGTAATCTCACTTACAACAGAGAGGAATGCAGCAGGTATGGGGCATTGGAGTGAAGCACAATTGTTAGCTGCATTGCACTATTGTACTGTAGTACTATGTTTCCATAAGCCCCAATCAAAATGACAGCTAAGTGGTTTCCATGGTTTTTTATGAAGAAGGTGTGGTTTTGAAAAGCATCACATGTAAGCTTACCATGCTGCCAGTAACACGTACCTGCCTGATACTGAAGGATCTGATAAACATAAGAAATTCAGAAATGCATTTTGGCAGGACAAAAAATTTTTAATCAGAAACATCATCACACTATTCTGTGTGCTACTGATAGTGGGTTATCAAGTGGCCCTTCATGGGTGCCTCACCTGATGCCAGATAGACTGTGATAACAGAACTCTTGACATTAGACGCCCTTAAACATACTGATATATCAAATGCTATTGAAAAATATTCAAGACAACGCATTAAGGGAAAATGGACTGGAAAACTGGAAAGTACCACTGTAGTGTATACACATGTAAACAATCATTTGTGATGATGGAATATTTACTAGGCCTAAGCGATATTATCGTTTTAGCGATATATTACAACTTTGAAAGTACCGATATCGTTATTAACTATCGTGATACCATGCCTGTACATTATTGTCATCTAAAAATCCATTTGTTATGCAGTACCAGCCTTGTAAGTCATACCCTGCAGATGTGAACACCATAACATAACCTCAAAGCATGTGTACAAACTGTTACTGTAAACAAGGATGATAGTGGCTAGTTTGATGCTACCTTTATGGACTTCCTGCAGGAATACTGAGCAATACACTATGTAGCACCAGCTATGATTGATCTATTTGTAAGTATCATGAGCTATTCAGTATCATGAATAGTGACTTTAGTATCGATTGTGATACTAAAATGGTAGTATTGCTCAGCCCTAGTATTTACTGGTTAAATGCCACACCTTCAATAGTAGCAGCACTTGAGTAGTGCTACAATCAATTTTGAAAATAAGGGCTTCATCAAGCATCAAATGGTGGTCAAATTTGAATAGTCATTGCATTGATTTTTAGAACTAAGGTAATAAATGCCATGGCATTTAACCAAGTGAATATATGGTATTCATAATTTCCTGTGTCTGTATATTTGCCAAATATGACGAAAGGAGTTTACAGAAAAAACCAAAGCAAAAGTTTTTATTACATGAGAGATCCAGCTCACAAACTACCACTACAAATATGCTGACAAGACTTATGATAGCTTGCAATACCCTGGGCTGCTGCTTATGAATGGTTCACTTCAGTTATTTTCCCTCCCTAAAGAGAAATGTTGCCCTGACTAATGATAGTCAGTTTGTAAAGGAAATAATTGCAAGTTTGCTAATGTACTTTACTACATAATACATTATTACGATTTTGGTGTGGCTGTCTAGCAACAGAATCTTGAGGCAATACCATTAGTTAGTGCTGTACCTTGTATCCAGAACCTCCTCCAAAGTACAATTATAGTAACTGCCATGAAATCAGGAAAATGAAAACATGATAATGTAAGTAAAAGTTAGTTGGCAGTTTGCTATGCAGAAATTGAAAATTGTCTAGTAAACAAATGAGTACTGTTGGCATTTGGCCTCGCTCTATTGAGAAGGCAGCCATTCCATGGGCCAAACAAGAGATTAGTGGGTGGTTTGCATGTTTTCAGTGTTGGTACCAGAGTGCTGCTAACATTTTTTTTCCAACCAAGAGCCTATAAGCACCGAAGGGACACTTATGAACTCCTTTGTTTCTGAAGACAGGGTGATTTAACAAGACAAATGCTGATTTTGCAAAGCTACCAGCTTGTCACTAGTTCAGGAGGAATCCTGGAACTCTTACACCGTACAGTGGGCAGCTACCAAAGTCCAAAGTGCATACTTGTGTGTAGTGATCCATGCAAAATAACATCATTAACTTCTTTCCAATCTCAACTGGTAACAAAATCAGATTTTTTTTTTTTGGTTTTTCCATTCCACATCACCGATTGTGCACAACTGTTCTGCCAGGGAAACTAGGCAACTGATTGGTTCACTGTCATAACAAATTTTCATTAGTTTCCAGAAACAAAGTGACAGGAGCAGATCTTCTCATACTATAGTATGTTCACGTTGAGCTGAATCCTCAAAAACATTTAATAACTCATGGATGCAATTACACACGATCTTGAAATTTGGCTCATTTGTAGTACTGCTTGACCCGCTAAAAATATTTCAAAATGTTTTTGTTCAAATGTTTGACATAATATTTACGGCCAATCAAAAATTTCACAATATATTTCCTATGGGGAAGCCATATAAGTACAGTGTCCATTACAGCCTTTTCCCGAACTTGTAATGGAACCAAACTGTATGTGTCTGTTGCTGACACTTTTGCTGTTACCAATAATCATCTGGTTGGCTGAAATGTTAACTCTGTTGAGAAAAAAATCCACTTTTAATTTTTAGCTGTTTTTCAGGACGTGAACATACTATACAACATCTATATTTTTAATGGAAAAGGCTACTGTTCTGGCCCCTTATCTTACTAATGAACAATCCCAACTGGCGTGATAGCAATGAGTGTGACCAGCATACCCAAAATGATGTAGAAATTACAGTGATTTGGTTATCACTCTATTTGTGTTCGCTAGAACTTGCAAGAAAAAATTAAGGATTCTAAGGAATCACAAGGGACTAGGCTAACATATATAGACTGCAAACATATTTGGCAAAACACAAAGCAAAACACTCTTTTATTGCATACTGTACCAACTGTCAGTTAACAAAGGATAAAACTGGCAAGATGGATTCACACTTTAATCCATACAAGATGGATATAGACTGACAAGATGGTCAAGACTCAAGAGCAGTTCAAAACCTACTGGTATTTTCATGAGGACTTATGATAGCTTGTAATAATTCCATGCAAGAGGCCTTCAGTTGTCTTCAATATCAGAAGAGAAATATTTCCCTGACTGCTCAAAGCTATGATAGTTGATTTGTAATGGAACGACTTGTAGTGAACTGATTTTTGGTATGTGATTTGCTAAATAATACTTGTATGATCATATTGTACATCTACTTGGCTGCTCACATCATTTTGGTTCTTGTAGTGGGGGCATGTGAAAACACGAGCTCTAACACTTAACAATTATTGCAACTGCTTTGCCATCTTTAAGAAATTTAGTATGGTCAACCCTGAGTCAATTAATGCTACAGATGTTGTTGCAGAGTACTAGGGTAATTGGCCAATAGGGAATTGAGAACCAACAGCAGGAAAACAAAACAACAAAATTTAAATTTGTCCATGAAACATACTTACTCATGCAGCAACATCTCCATTATGCTATTCTGTGAGCAACAATCACTTGTAGATGACAACTCTGTGTAGTACACTAGCTTCCAAGAACATTTTGACAAGACTACACTGGCCAATTTTATGGGAAGCTTTTCATGTAAATGACAACTGTGTGTATACTTGTACAGGCAGCCTGAATATATTTGGCAGGATGGTATTGTTGTAATAGAGCAAAACTGTTTCCAATAAATTGCAGAATAAAAACGTATCACAGCCACAGTATGGCTTTCGAAGGAGGTGAAGTTATATTGTACAGACAGTGTAAACACTGAACAATGGCTAAGCAGGATAAAGCCAGGTCTTTAGTAAGCAAGATGGTCTGCTGTTCCAATGGTCCACCAGATATTCAAATTAGGCTATGTTTTATAAAAGCACGATTGGTGATGATGTGGTGCTACTTACATACTCTAGAGAAGCTGCATGTACTGCTATAAATGTGTGGAGAGTTCCCTTTTGTAGGAGCACATTGATAACAGCATGCTCATGTGCTCAGTACAAGTACGTATGCATATACAACCATACATATTTCCTATACCTTCCCTCCAAGCTTTATGGGAGATAGAAAAAGCTTATAAATATATAAATTCCTATATAAAAAGTCTGCATGCATATAAACACTATACCAGTTATAATGAACACCTCATTGCCAGGTTGGATTGATTCCTTGTCCTTTGGGACTGGTAGTATTGTGGTGGTGGGACTTGGTCTGCTGCCTTAGGCGGCTCTGCATAGGGCCCAGAGGTAAGGAACTGAATCTGGCACTCAGCTGCATATGAACCGTCTGTTCCTAATTAATTTGCTCCCCATTTGTGTCTCACCATATACATAAAAATGTTCAAGGTGAAATTTTTTTTGGAAAATTTCAAAGATCACTTTTCACCTACGAAAATTTCCCCCCCAATCCAGCAATTATACAAATAATTACTGCCAAGCTATGAAAGTTTTCCTCCGAATCTTGCCATAGTCGTTCATCTACCGACAGTTTTCTACCTCTAAACTTTTTACATATACTGTAATGTGGTTAGCCTCTTCTGGAAGCATGTTGGTGGTCCGGAAATCCCTCCATAATGTACTGTTTCAGCTGTTGATAACTGCTGTCTTGCCTGGCCTGTTTCCATAGCTCTTGCAAATGATTACTCTCCAAATCTCTGGTGGACATCTGAACTCAGCAGCTGAGAACTGCCCTCTGCCAATTATTACAGGGATGCCAACTGGGCTCCGAGAGATAAAACATCTAGGGCCTGATTTGTCGTCCCCTTAGGCCATATGCTTTAAAATTAAATACCATGTGCAAGCGCTGTAGCCTTGGGCTTTCTATCTTGTCGGAAGTGCAACAAAATAGAATCCAAGGAAGTGCAAAAACAGCCAGGTTTTTTTGCTCACCCTGTTACATATGACACTTTAGCGCTCACACACTATCAAGATACACATACATTTGATAGTTATCAAAATCTCCCGTGTTTAACCTGTGTCCCTCCAACTACAGTTGAGTCCACCATACATGTATTCCAATTTCACACTACATTTTTCTTGTCAGCTAATGGAAACACGTGATAGATTCACGTGTGCACGTCAAATGGGTAAGTAGTGTTTACAATATTACGTGTTACCTTCAACAACCATACACCTCTGCCAGCACTTTCAGTGTCCAGAGATCTTGGTTTAACGTGGTAGTCTTTTTTTGAGGACATTATTAGCAGGTGGACGTTATTTAGAAAAATGATGGGACTATTTAGAACAAAACAAGTTAAAGTCTCACGTGAAATTTGTGTGGAGTGACCATGGAGGGTGCACTATCCGAGGCGCTTACAGAGAACGCGATCAAGTCGTTGTGTTACGCTACAGTGCAGTTTGCAGTATCTGTGATATTGACTGTGCTGATAGTTCGACTGACCAAGCTGTCATTTGGTGATAAGATAGCTGTGTGGTGGAATTGCTATGATGTTGTGGTACACTTTACACTTGTAAGTGTTTCTAGTTGTAATATTAAAGCTATATGATTGTGAGTGCTCTTCCTCTTTGTTTTATGAACACAATTGTGTTTGGATGACTTGATTTTCAGAGCTATAGAACTACCTTTTCCCTGTACAGTAGCTACTTTAGGTGATGCAAAATCTGGATGTTGTTGATTGCCAATCACAATTTCCAGAACGAATTTTCCCCACTAACACTACTGGGAAAATGGCAGTCTTGCCATGGAAGGCAAAGGTCATCTGTGGTTTACTGTATTATGTGAAAAAATTCAAGATGGAATAGTTCATAAATTGACCATAGCTATAGATCTATGATTATACAACTTCACAATGTAGCAATTGAATAGTGAATGTCTAGCTATGGACCTTTTTCTCCAAATTTCTACATGCTTACTCAATTGCTGATATACAAAACTTTGTTTATGTGTTAAAAACAATCTATAATTTATAATTTGTTTACTGCAGGATAGGTGTTTGTTATTTGTTTATAGGAGTCAGCTTTTCTGTATTTCTCATTGACTAGCTCAGTGGCTAAATCTGAAGGATTCTTGGCCAATGTTTGTAAGTTGTGACAATATATATATATATTAAAGGTAAGATGTTCTTCAACTTTTCAGGGAAGGAATATGGAAAGGCAGATTCACGCTGGGATCATTCAGATCCAACTATAATATCATTGGAATTAGTGACAGTGGTGTTATGTGGACCCCTGTGTATTCTACTGATTTATGCAATTGTCAATGATAAACCATATAGGTGCTGCCTATATAGCTGGAATTTTTTTTTTACCTGAAACACAGAAAAATTTTTCTGTAGTAATGCAGTTTTTTTTTTAATGCTTTGTAACTTAAGCTTTGAACTCATCCTATTTTATCACCACCTTTTCTTGTAGACATTTCATTCAGCTAACCATTCAAGTATGTGAACTCTATGGAGGTAGGTTGATTTGTGTGTGCATGCATATCATATAACTACTAATTGATATTGCAGGATGGATGACATTCTGTCCTGAATGGGTAATTGGTAGTCCAGCATTAAACACCAGTAACCCCTTGTTCCTGTGGGTCTACCTGTTTTTCTTCAACTTCTTATGGGTCATCTTCCCATTGTATCTTGTGTGGCAGTCGTGGAAAGCCATCATTCAAAACCACATTGCCGCTGCTAAGAAGAAAGGAAAGTAACTGAAAAAATCACTTGATAGACATTTGTGTGCTTGTATTTTTTTGGTTACAGTTTAGGATTAAAATCTTACAACAATTAGTGACTATTAAATATATGTTCCTAAGGTGCTAACAAAACACCTTTCACCAACAATGTTATTAAGATATTAGTTCGGTGGACAAGCTGGCGAACAGACAACGATGGTTAGATGAGATCGGCCACATTCATTGGCATTTCATCAATCTGTGTATTATAGAAGGTCTCGATGTCTTTCAGCATACGCTCATCATCGCGTGTGATAAAGTTTATGGCCACTCCCTTACGGCCAAATCGGCCACCACGACCGATCCTAAAAATAAATGTATAATAATGTTATATATATGTATTATTTTCTTACCGGTGGATGTAGTTCTCTCTATTTGCTGGCAAGTCATAGTTTATTACTAGCGAGACTTGTTGCACATCAATTCCACGTGCCAATAAATCAGTTGTAATCAGAACTCGTGAAGACCCTGAACGGAATTCTCGCATGATAATATCGCGATCTTTCTGGTCCATGTCTCCGTGCTATAGTCAGTGATTATAAGGGTGTGCATTATTTGGGTGTGGTATTGGCTTACCATTGCTGAGACTGTGAAGTCACGGGAGTGCATTCTGTCTGTTAACCAGTCCACTTTTCGTCTGGTATTTACAAATATAACTGCTTGAGTAATGGTCAGTGTTTCGTAGAGATCACAAAGGGTATCCAATTTCCATTCCTGTATCAAAAATTCAGTAATTTAACAATACTTAAACCATTGCAAAACCAAATAGCGCTAGTTAAGATCTAGATACCTATACGCTAGTTTATTTGTGTTTTTTTCAAGGGCACAAAAATTTTTACGGGGAAATTTACCCTATCCTTTTTTGGTGGGAGATTTTTTTTGTTTTGCACATTGTCATATAGTCATACGAAGTGGAGACTTGCACATTTGTGAAGAAATTTACATTACTGCAAATGGTTGAACACTAAACCCTGTCACAAGAAAACTTCCAACACATGATAGTTATGATGGCTTGGTCCCAGGGACCAGCAGAATTTTGCATTCTTCACAATGTTTATGCGTACTCTAAATATTCCTGCAAGTCCCATTGTATAGTCTCACATGACTAAGCCAAACACAGTATCTGACATGATGGTATATCAATTATAGGCGTCTACTTTAAAAAGGGTCTGATCTGCTTAGCACTCCAGCCACATGAGGGTATTAATGAATTCTAACAAATCTCTCATTGTATTCACCTTCATGTGCCAATGAGCTGCAATTGTACAGAATATTTTCTTGTACAAACTTAGTAGTAAGCTAGTATACTTATTGTGCAGCAAGTGGCCAGTTGGCTGTGTTAACCAGTCAAAACTCTTTTCAGAGGTGCTTAAATAATAATTAGACAGGGTTCTACAGGTCCTGAATTGTGAAGCGAGGGTGCAATGTACTACAGGGTTCAGGTCACCAAATTTTGTAGAACAATAAGACAAGAGCAAGGCACAATGGGATTTAGAGACTACATTTTCAGCCAATCAAATTTCAGTATCAAAGTCTAAATTGCTATACAGCAAGGCACTGTGTGAGGCACCATGATAAGAAAACATTCTGGTCATGTGAGACTAATTAACCTAATGGCTACTTATAACTCATCATTTGGGCCATAGCATCTATTGAATACTTTGAATTACTCACCCACCCAGAAACCATAACCGCATGAATATACACCAATAGATGAGGCCACCAAAACAAATAATAATCCCCAAATTCAAATCGTTATATACACTTGGAAACGGAACCACCCCCCAAGGAACAAATACTCCCCCATAGGTATTATTGTTCTTGTCAAAATAAACTTAACCCATCTGCAAATGGTTGAAACGTTCCCCACAGCCTACTATATTTGGTCCCCATCGTTGCTGTAATACACCTAATAGCTTCCTTTCCGCCAATGTAATAAAAGATACAATGATTTACAGAGATATCTGGTACTGTCCCCGGGTCCACTATTTACACCAACCAACCCAGTTACACTGTAGCAATGTTCATGGCAGTTGGCCACACTATCTTAGTGGCATGTGCTATGAAATTGTACAGCTAGAGTTCTTTACCTAATTGGTATATCAAGTCAGTCAAGGCTCAATATGGACATTTAGCCGACTTATTAACAGCAAACACTTTTAGCTAACAATTTGCTAGGACTTGGCACATTTTTAACAATACCATTTTGATAAATGCATTGACTTTCTAAAGTGAGAACAACTCTGATATTATTCTGTAATTACTTTGTTCTATCTGCTGATGCACTTACAGATAGAATCAAAAATTTCAATAGCTTTCAATTTGCAAAAATTTAGAAATTTTTCCCACAAAAAAGCAATAAGTATTTAGAAATACAATGGCATACATAAATAAAATCCACTTTTCAGTTTTACCTCCTTTTCCACTTGCACGTAGAACTGTTTGATACCCTCCAATGTCAACTCTTCCTTCTTCACCAAGATACGGATAGGCTCGCGCATGAATCTCTTGGTTACCTCAAGAACGTCTGTAGGCATGGTGGCCGACAATAGTACTACCTGTGTGGCTTATATATAAAAGTCCAGAAGTTTTCATAATGTAAGTCACCTGTATGCTTGATGGTAGCTTTCTAAATACATCGTATATCTGATCTTTAAATCCTCTGGAAAGCATTTCATCTGCTTCATCAAGCACAAAAAGTTTGATACTCCGAGGATCTAAAAATTTAACACACACACGTACAATCAAAAATGAATTACAAAAAGGATGAAATTACCAAGTGATCTTCTTGAAATCATGTCAAAAACTCTCCCAGGAGTTCCGACAACAATTTGTTGGCCCATTTCCAACTTGCGCTGATCATCCCGTACATTGGTGCCACCAATACAAGCATGGCATTGTACTTCAAGGTAGTCGCCAAGTGCGATCACCACTTTTTGAATCTGTGGTAAACAATTACAATATAGTAGAACTATAAACAATGTTCTGATCACTCAGAAACTTGGCTGGGAATTTGACAAAGCATAAATTAACAACCAAAAGTTGTGAATAGAATTAAAAACATAGGTAATATGGCTAACCATTAACCGTTATGAATACTACGTGTTTGAATATTTTACATTGAGATTAGACCCTTACTAATTAATTTACAGCATACAAAGTCATTGGTATTTTGACTAACTTATAAGCATCATCAATTTATTCTTCAAATATCATACAAAGGACTAGTATGTTTGTGAAGTGTACACCACGATGCATTGCAGTCTATAGTTTGTATAGGTGGGTAGTACATCCACATGCAGAAATTTGGGACGAATGTTGAAATTTACCTGCAAACATTTGCTAATAAAATGTCTGAACATTCAAAGCTTTGGTATTGGCTTTCAAGTTACAGGTTTTCTTCATTATGCACATCCTTCTTAAGTTTTATCTTTCTCATCTTATTTAATAAGTTTGTAAACATTTGGAAATGCAAAGCATCACTGAATGGCATGATCGATTGATTGCAAATAGGCGTGTCTGCTACACTGTAATCATGCATAGGCAAACACCAACAATGGCTAAAAGGATGTTTTCCTATCACTTTATAAAGTGTTTTAAGGCTACGACTACACTGCAATGGTTTAAAAGTGGGTGTGGCACACAAAGATCAACTGCAAAAAGACAAACATCAATCGTGCAAGATGAATAAGCAGTTGCAATAAAGATAATGACATATTTGTAATTCTTTTGTAGGCTATGAGTGCATTACAAAGCTCGAAGGATAGTTTCAAATTCGATATTTACTTAACCTTCGAATCCACAAAACATTCGAAGCTTCGTCCCAGCCCCGGCAGGATGCACATGCACAATACACTACACACTACATACAACAGAGAACACACACCATAACTGTACGCACAAACACAAACGGTGGTACACAGTACAGACAAACACAGCACCTACCCACACACCATATTACACCTCTACATACACCCCACACAATTAATAAGCGACCAATACAGCTACTCAGCCAATACCAAGAAATACCATAAATTACATGCCAGCCTTTGAATACCAATGAAGACATACTAAAATACACACAAGCCCTTCCACATAAAAATTTTAAAGCTCACACAAATTTCTCAACTATTTCATGTGGTCAACATTAAAAAAATGAACCTTACTAAATTGTTCTACCCACAAGATGACCTTTTGTTACAGGTCATAACACTAACAGTGTACATGTGTGTTTCAGGGTGGTTGTGTTGACAAGGTAGTCTTTTAAGTCTGATTTTGTTAATTACACAGCAATTTAAGCTAATATATGGAAGGAATACTACACATGTTATTTGTGGGCAAGCATTATGAGCCTTATCCACAATGACGTTTTATGACATCACGAGAATAAAAATGGCCGCGATAGTTGGGGGACTGTTATACAGGCGTCTATGGAGATAAAGTTTCTATCGCTCACATTTCAGCTAGGCATGGAGATATCGACCATTAACCGGCAGGTATGGTTATGAAGTACCAAAAGCTATTGTAAACGTACACTATTTAGAAAAAAATTTGAAACGCGACAAAAACTCGTTTATCGTAATATCTTATATAAAACTTGACTGTTCCTGTTGTTTAGAACTCGATATCTTCTTTTCTGGCCGAAATATGAGCAATTTAAAATTTTTCTCCATAGGCGCCTGTATAACAGTCCCCCAACTATCGCAGCCATCTTTATTATCGTGATGTCATAAAACGTCATTGTGGATAAGGCTTATTGCAAGATGCTTTCATTCATTTCGGACATGGAACAACTTGCTATGGTTGCTATTGGCAATATTAATATTGCATGACACCAGCATTGAGACAGAAATAGTACATCACCTCAGACTGGATGGAGTGTATACAATGTAAAATGTTCAATAAAAGTCACAGCCATGCTGGGGTAGCTGTTTGAATATAACAATTCTTTAACAGGTATTGGCGATGAAAAAAGTAGAGCTACCTTGTGGTTTGGGAAAGTCTAATCTATAAGCTAATATTATGCTGCAGTAGATTAACAGAATAAGTAATTATGTATATTTTAGTCTCAAAGGTGCCCTAGTATTATTAGATTATTAGGATTTCAAACCTGAGTATAAAGGAATCATATACTACATCAAAGAAAAGGATGGTGCCAACTGGCAAGCAACATTGTAACGCTTGCCCACCCTCCCTCCCCTTAAATTTTAAGCAGCAGCTGCATCAGAAACAGTGATTAGCTTTTGAGGTATCTTAGAATACACCAAAAGCAATCTGTGAGAAATACAAATATTTCCAGGGGTGCACAACCTCAAACCTCTCTAAATGCTGTGTGTGCACATTAACCTATTACAAAATCATCCCACTTACTCTTATAAAACTTTATCCCCCTTCCCTGAGTCATTTCCTAGCTAGGTGAAGGCCTGCACAGTGTTCCATACACACTGTATAAAAACAGTACGAGAAAGCCCCCTGCAACCAATTTGCTTTTACTGTATATGAAGCCATAGTACAATCAATTATTACGAATGATTTCCATTTTCTTCTATATCTAAACATCATAGCCAGCACAAGAAGTGATTGTCACACTACCAATGAATTCTGTGCTTTGTAGTGGAGAAAATATGGAACACAAAGGACAGAGATAAGTCCATGATACATGTTTGTAGTTGCCACAATAAATTTAAATAAAAAAAACAAAGGCTCAAGCAACATACGTCAAATGGAGAAGAAATCAAGCCTGTAGCATTTTCCATTGTTGAGACTGAAGGAATCAGTCAGTAAAAGAACTCTGTTGGAACCGATCAAAACCATTTCAAGTAGCTTTGAAGGCATGTTTGGGCTACTAACCGATACCATTAAGGAAGATGATGTTTTTTGATTAAAATCTACTGTACTAAGTCAGTATGGTAAAAGTATTACATGTTGCACTGTACAATTACATTGTACAAATGCAATTATGTGAATAATTGGTGACATCATGGTAATAGGCCCTCTAAAGTACACCAGCAGAAAGGGTTAATTATTGGTTAATTATTTATTACTCCACCACAGATCACATTTTAGATCCTTTAGAACCAGTCAAAATACATGCAGGCTTTATGCTTTGCTTTTACTATACGGATATCTCTTAATATAGCACCATATTGCAATACCATATTGTATACAGTGGAGATAATTTTATTACCAAATACACACTCATGTGATCAGGACACTACACAATAGCACAATAGAACACTGGTATATTCCATGTGTAGTCTACACTGAACTCACATGGGTAACATGTGAGCAAAAACAGGTCAATCCATACATAATGCCTGACTGGACATAAAATTGGTGAACTTCACTTCCATGGGGATGGGATGTTGTTGTTAAGTGTTTACCTAATTCAAAAGGCCATTTATACATACATTTGCACATACACACACAATTGCATGCACGCAGACATTGAAAGTGAAGCAATGAGTGTGTAAAAGGTTCATTCAAAATAAACCAAAAAAAAATTTGTTGGGTCAGAGTAGTTGCTTACAGTAACAAATACACATAACAATTACAAGGTGAACAAACCTGTTGAGCAAGCTCTCTAGTGGGTGCCAAGACAAGCGCCTGGCAATTCTTCGAAGTGATCTCCAATTGTTGAAGAATGGTGATGACAAACGTTGCTGTTTTACCTGTACCCGACTGAGCTTGGGCAATAACATCACGTCCTAAACACTACATATTAAATAGTTTGATAATATACAACACCTACCCTTGATACATGGGATAATAGCACGCTGTTGGATGGCAGATGGTTTCTCAAATCTAACCACAAAGATATGTTACTTATACCATAAAGATTTGTAAAAGTCTTACCCGTATGCATAGATACCCCTCAGTAACTCTTCCCTCAAATTCATATCATCAAATTTCTCTACAATTTCTTCCCAATTAGACTAAACAATGACAAATATGGTAGATTCTTCATAAATATCGAGTTGGTACTTAATATAATCCACTAACCTGGATGTCCCCACTCGCGTCCAATCCAGCTAAGGCATGATCTTGTGAAGGACCTCCTTTGGCGCTTGAATCGAACGAACCCGAATCTTGAGACCTGCACACGTGGCACGTAACCGATTGTTAAATCGCCGCACCACCAACTGAGCGACACAAATAGTACTTTACATCCATAGAATATCACGATGATCACTACAAACTGTTAAGAAAATGTTCACACAACAAACAGACCCACCTGGGCTCGTCATAACTATCTCTGGCAGACATGTTTCGCAAAAAAGAACCGTGAGGGTAGCACGTGGCACATTTATGCGCGCACGTGATTGCCCCGCCAACTTGATGGAGGTCAACGAAGCGGCATGTGATAAAGCGATAGAAGGAGCATTCAATATAGCGGATGCAAGCAAGAAAGGTTACATAACTCGTAAAGACTACAAAATAGCCGTTACTGCTTTGTTGGGATACAAGCCTTCGAAATTCGAATGCGATAGAATACTGAGCGAACACGGATCTTCTGAAGTTCTTGAAGATGGTTCTGCAGCCAAAATAATACCAATGAAAACTTTCAAGGCTCTTATGATCCCAAAAATATACCAAAGAGACAGTGATGAATTGATAAGACAGATATTTCTTGCATTGGACATTCAGTGTAGAGGATTTCTGACAATTGAGGAAGTAATTCAAGGATTTCATGAAATCATTCCTACAATGCCACAGCATCAAGTCAAGCAGTTTTTTAAGGAGATAGACCTTGATGAAGATGGACGAATAAGCTACAAAGACTTTGAACTAATGATGAAACAACGAAAATTGTTGAAGTAGAGGATCCCATAGCTACTACTGAATGTGAAATGATATAACATGGTGTGTACTGAGAAGAAAATAATAACTCTCATTTTTTCATTACGTACATGAATTTGGGCTAATGGCTATTGGTTTTTTCGACACTGCACTTTAACATGAAGTTGGATATTAGAATTTGAAACTACGTACATATATACGTATATATATACTACAGATTTTGATTAGCTTAGTGATGATGAATCCTTGATCACTTAAGGTGTACCATCCACACTATAATTTGTAATCTTTCTTGTATGTACATGAAACTAGTGCATAAATTGATGTGTGATTTTGTTTAAGTGAGTTATAACGTCAAATGATCTATTTGTAATGTGGAAATGACTATGTGGAAGGTTAAATGGTCAATTGGAAGTCTGGTAAGCTCTCTATTATGACTGCATTGTTCTAGTTTGTTTGCTTTATTTTTACATGGAAGCCAGAGTATGCTTGTTACAAAAATACTTGTTTTCTGGCCACTGTCATGTTATTTTAGATATCAAAAATATACTTCTTGGTATGAAATGTGTGTGGTCAGCTGTTTTAAATGATGATTTTGTCTAGAGGTATATGCAGATCTAGACATGTATATATGTGATCACAGATTTGCAACAAGAGACCATAATATAGTCTCCTGGTGTGTAAGTATTAACATTGATACTGTAGGGTTGATCATTACAGTGGAACAAACAAGGTTGAATTTCCTACGCACATTGATAAATTTTTTCTGGCATGCTCTGTAAAAAAATTACACGATGATTTCCCAACTGATGTAGCTCTAGATGTACACACAGTATCTCTGCTTTTTGTAAATAAAATACCGTACCCTTATTATTAGGGAGTACAGAAGCACCAATACATACAAAAGAAGGCAAACTATAACAAAAAAAAAATCCTTCGAATAATTCATTTAGTTATCAATCATACAGGCCGAAATGGTATAGGGTAGTTAGCTACAGGGGGAAAGGTGTTATGTACATGTATGTAAGTTTGCAAAGATTTCCATTTTTAAGAAGTTGGTTAGTCACTTAGCTAATTAATATGAGTAAATAATGGAAGAGAGAGTATCGACTGCCAAATACTGCATCAAAAAATGAGAACATCAAGTAGAGAAGCCATCCCGTAGTGCTGTCAAAGTAAGTGTTAAATGAAGTAATGAACACCTGCAAGCTCAGACTGTTTGAAGTGCCCAGACATGATTTAAAGTCTGGGCACTTCAAACAGTTTGAGCTAGTAGGTGTTTATTGCTTCATTTAACCGTAGAATGGCTTCTTTACTTGACATGCTCATTTTTGATGCAGTGTATGACAGTTGGATACTCTCTCTCTTCCATTATTTACTCTTGGTCTTCAATAAAGTAGTCAGCAAGGGTGTGGGGAGGGGTGGTTCCAAGTGGTCAGGAACCCCTTGTAAAATTTATATTTCTGTAAGCGAGACCCTAACACGCCATTTATAGTGTGACAGGACAAAATGAGTGAGTAATATAGTGTAATGGCACGGCACAACAATTGATAAAATTTGCATTCATCTGTGGGGAGGGGTGGTTCCAAGTGGTCAGGAACCCCCTGTAAAATTTATATTTCTGTAAGCGAGACCCTAACACGCCATTTATAGTGTGACAGGACAAAATGAGTGAGTAATATAGTGTAATGGCACAGCACAACAATTGATAAAACTTGCATTCATCTCTCAGGGAAGGATTTACAAAGGTATCATTAGCCCTCTTCAAAACTTGTTAAAAAGGTCGATATACTCTAATAGAGCAGTCAGGTATACTTTAATAGAACATCATGTAAATATCAAGTTTTTCAGACATTCCAACATTAAATGCAAAACTGAGTATGACCTTATGCTGCTGTAGCTTTGGTGTGCAGTGTTTATAGATATAGAACTCCAGTAATATATGAGTGGTGTTATGCAAAATGAATTCTATGCATATTTGTATGTTTTGATTGTAAGTCATGACATTTGTACTAGTGGATTTATGTTTATGGTTCCTATACCAGTGAAATAACTATCACTTACAGATTACTATATGTGTCTCTGTGTTTTGCTGTCTGTTTCCACTAGGTATAGCTTTATCTAGTATTCCAGGGGCACTTATATGCATTATAATTAATGTACTTTTTACATAAAATATAGCAATTTGTTGAGTTTTAATTCATCAAAATATTGAAAGTCTCTAAGCAGCTGGGGGCTATGCTCCCAGACCCCTGTTTCTGGTAACTAACTAGCTACTGCTGTTGGAACCCCCCTTCAAAAATCCTGGCTACGCCCCTGGTTAGTGTGATAGTGGTGACTTCCATGAGTAGTTTATGACCATAAAGTAATTTGTATTAGATAGTTATGGTATAGGATGGTATAAGAACTCGCATTTGCATTACCACAATTTTTTTGTAAATGGGATACACTTTGAGTGTTCATTGTACATTGCAAGGAATGACTGTTCTTTTAGAGTATTTAGTTGTTTTGACCTTTCATTGATTGATGATGGGTAAGGGTGAAGAGAGGGAGATGGATCTCCTCCATCCCCATGCCTCCCATGATATCTGTCACTGAGTTGCTTTGGTTGGAAACTTAGCCGTAATGTGCTTTAGTTAGAGAAGGAATGGGCCAGGGTGCATTTACTCCAAAATTGGCCATGGATGCGTACATATACTGTAGCAAGAGGCTGAAAGGAAGACATACACCAGTACCATGTGATAGCATGTAGCTACAGCATGCAAATTTAAGTGGGTCTGGGGGCATGCTCACCCATGGAAATTGTGAAAGTCAAGATTCCATGCACTGTTAATAGACTGCTCTATTACAGTGTATTGATTTTTTCATGCCTTTGCAGTGCAATTTCACTCATGTACAGACTGTCAATATAGCCTTTAGTTGTCCTGGCATATATTAGATCAAATAGTGTCTCTTTGAAATGGTATGATGACCTACCCTCACTATTCCCAGGACCAGGTGGAGTTATTGCTAAAAGTTAATGGTATGGATGTACTGAACCTTGGTTGTACACCATACCACAAGGACTGTATGAGATCATTATAATCCTGGGTACTACTGGCCTGTATATCTGTGGTCAGGAGATAGCTGTGGTATGTATGCAGACATCAAATATAGTCTATTATACAGTTGCTACAGTATAATATGCACATGCATGGGTGCATGCAGTTTGATTTGCTGTTAGTAATTTTCATATTCACAGCAAATTCCTGCATGCATGTGTAACTTGCTAACAGTAGCTGCAGTATATATGTGATCACTTCAATGCTGACTCTGCTGTGGTATCACCATTGGTTAGCATGTTTTATTGCACTAATACGTTATAATTGTTAGTCATGTTTGGTGTAGATTACATATTTTAAGGGTTAGGGGCATCATGATTAGTCATATGATGACTGAAAATTATATCACACAAGCACTCGCATCGTATTCTGTTGTTGACATTTTTTGGCAATTGTGTACTTTATACTTTGATCATCATGCACTTTACAGGTTGAGGCTCTTTATCCATAGTCCCATTTGTACATATTAAAATCATAACACCTCACAAATAAGGACATCTTGATAGGTAACCATATATTGGTGAATTATATTCAGATTCAATTTTGGACTCAGAATGGAAAATAAAATAAAGTGCAGAAATTTTTTGTATAAATGCATAGATGTACACTACTGTAAGAGAGAACCATCATTAGTAAATGGGATAAATACGTATATATTCTATTATATTAGCCTTCGGTCTTGTGTGACCACAGTCAGTGGGAATGGTAAGGTGTGTGTACAAGTTAAAAGATATATAAAAAGTTTATACTAATTGTAATTATAACAGAAAAATTAGGCCTTGACTGTCCATTCACTACAATTCTGGGCCATCAAAATGAAGATTTGGTGTTTACAGAAGGTTGTACAAACCCAATAAAGTTCTTGATGCTCTGAATAGAAGTAAGTATAGGTGTATTGTGACCCAACACACTAATCTCAATTGTTTGAATTCATATAATGATCAAATTCTGCAAGCAGTTCACAATATTCAGTTTGTTTGATTTTCTAGATCTAGCATATATAGGATGTTGTTTCTAAATAACAGGTATATAGTTCAAGTAAAGCAATGGAGGATACAATATCTGGGTTGAGGTGCTTAGCTTGTTAACCCTGAGGTCAGCATAAACATCTCAATAGATGGATAGTCAGTGCTAATCATCTCAGACATGTTCACAAAAGATTTTCATGACCCAGAATTGTACAATCATAAGCCATACAGTGATATTTATTTATTTTAACTTTTCAGTCAGATCTTTCTTATCTCTGTAATATGATCTGACTGTGGCCACACGAGACCGAGGACTACTTATAAATCTTACTAAATGATGGTTCTCTCTCACTGTGAGTACACGCAACTCATGTGTGCAGGTTTTTTACTTTTATTTAGCTATTTATTATTAGTGGTTCTAAAAAAACAAAGCATATATAATACCACACATTACAAGTAAATCTACATTTTTCCAATGTACATCCAACAAAGTTTTAAAAGAATTGGTGCTAGTGGCCATAACTATGTCAGATGGTAAAGAATTCCATTCATTTATCGCTCTTAAAATTATATTTCTTCACATTTGTTTTGACATGAGGTTTCAGCAACTTCAGTCCATTTGATCTTGTACTGGAGGTGTTGTATTGAAATCATCAATCTTCTATAATACATTGAAGCAGGGGCAGATTTAGGATTTACGCAAAAAAGGGGTAACTCAAGGTGCTAATCTCTCATGTGAAGGTGTGCAAAGTACAACTCCCTGCATGTGAAGCATGCTGGAACTAGGGGGTCTGGGAGCATACCCCCAGAATATAGATGCTAAAATACTGCAGTTTGGAGACATTTCCAGATACAAATGCTTATAATTTGCCTTAATACTTATATACTGCCCTTAACTAGATTAGGTATAGCTCTGCAGCATTTGTTAATGAAAAGGTTTAGGTAGGTTCAGACAACCAACACCCTCTCACAGTTGCCCAACAACAGGTGCATGTTAGAATAATAATGTAATTGAACCTGGAAAATTTTGAAATAAGATTGAATGAGAGCATTTTTCAGTGGCATGTGTTGCCATATGTAATGACTGTACAAGTAGATGAATTATGATCAATTATTAGTGATAGTTGGTGTGGAATTTATTCATATCTGTCTGCACCAAAAGATGCGTCTACATATACAATGAAGTGCATTGGTCTATTAAAAAGGCCTTCTATTATGTATCTGCTGAATGTTCTATTAGAGTAGCTAGGTGACTGCTCTATTAGAGTATCTTGATCTTGTGCATGCACCAACAATGCTGATCCTAGTGATCTGCAGTGGTGGATATAAGATTTTTAAAAGGGGTTTCTGAAAGTTGGTATAACTGAATAAAGCATATCTGATGACATTTCTCCAGAAAATTTTGAGATTTTAGAAGTTCTGAGATCGGATTTTAGGCTACTTTTAGTTAGGAATTACAATAAACCCAATTCTTTAAACTGCAAATACTATAGCTAACTATAGGGCAAAAATGGTGACTATAAGCTTGTAGCTTTGACTGCTCTGTTAGAGTAGTTACTTGACTGCTCTATTAGAGTATCTCGATCGTTTCTAATGCAGTGGGAGATGAAAAGTGAAGTATTGCTGATGGTTTAATAGCAATAAATGGTGTCAGTTACAGTTAAGTGCACATGCATGCATGCTACTATAATACAGTGATAAATAATTCTTCGATATGACAAATTGTCAATACAACAATGTTCATGTATTTAGACTCTTCCACTGAGCTAAATTTAAAAGGGGGAACCCCAGAAACCCATCTAGATCTGCCACTGATCTGGGACCTTGTTGGATAACCTTTAGCACAATCCAGTGATAATTGCTTGAAAGGATGGTTATTGTACTATTAGTGATCATTATAATATTATTGCCAAGACAAAAGTTCATTATTCATTATAATTAATCTTCAGCATATTGATCAAACTAAGTGAAGCAAAGTAAGGGGGCTACCCTAGATCTACCAAAATTTAAGGACTTCAGTCTATCAGAATATGCCAGGATGCAAGATTAGGTACCAATCTAGTAGCTACTTGGAGTATTGTCTATTTGAATTGCCATATGTTCACTGATGAATGCCAAGTTATACACCAGTTCATAAAATTATACAAATTGGTCTGTAGAAAAGCTTAATACAGTGATATAGATTAGTGTCATCAGCAAACTGCCACAGATAACATCAGGAAAATCATAAATCATAAAAAGTATCAAGCTCAAAACACTGCCCTTTTGCTTGTGGCGACACTGTTTGCTTGCTGTTGCTACCTGCCGAGTGATACTGCAGCTTGCTTGCTATATAGTGGAATGGAAAATCACTACACCTTGATAATCAGGACACTTTTGGTACACTATTGCAGTGTATATAATATATATATATATAGCCTGTATTAATTCCTGATGCCCTAGCTTGCGGCAACCACTTTAAGTTAGTATGGGCTTTGCTTTCTCTGTATGCTTTGATGCCAATCATATTGCATGAGTTGTAGCTATACAAAGTGCATATATCTAGCACAAGAATGGTTCCTATACATTGCATGTATAAAGTGTATATACGCAGCAGTTACAGGCCAATAATATTCCACTTTAGTGAAGTACAAATGTTGTTACATTTTGCATCCAATTTAATACACCTCTTATTCACCAAATTTTAACTTTTGTCATTCATGGTATGGAGCTTTTAAAGTTTCATATTGTGTTGAAGTGATACGCATTTATTGCCAATTATGTCATGCTTTTAAATTCAATTATATAAATTATATATTTTTTATGCAGTCAATTTCTTGATCTCTTCCAAACTTACTAAATGACTATAATCATTGATATAACCATGCATACAATACATCATTACACTAAGCTGTAGAAACTGAATAGAATTCCTTTATCGCTTCCCCTCAATCATTATAATGTGATAGCCAAATTGTGTCTTAATTGGTGGGTCTGTGTAAGCTGACTTGTCTACAGTGCTGGGCTGTAATTGGAATGCTGCTTCTTGGAAAGGTCCTACCATTGAACCTCTTGACATCCAGCCTAAATCACCCTATGAGTATTTAACATCAAGTAGTGTATAGTTGACATATAATTGCTAATTACTAACCCCTTGCCTTGCTTTGTCCTCACTATAAGCAGAAGCTACCTCATTAAATTTCTGGCCTTCTTTTAGTTTCTCCATTGCCTCCATAACCTTGGAGTGCTTTTCACATAATATATGTCTGACCTGTATGGGAAACAAGACAGTAATCAGGACAGATGGTTGTGTGTAATGTGGCAAAGAAAGCTGATGCATCTCATCGTGTGTATATTGATAGGAAGAAAAATAACATGACTAATGCTTCAACATGGCTTCTTAGCAGGAAGAAGACTACCAGTGCTAATGTAAAGGCAAGGCATAGAGGGCAAACACTCATCAGAATCTCAAAAGGCATGTGTCACTTAGTGAGTTTGTTATAGTTAAATTGGTGGTCATACAATACATCATTTAGCCGACTGTGGTCAGGCTGGGAGGGAGGCGGGTAGGTGGGAAAGCAGACCAATATTAGGGCTAATGTATGGTTTTTGTAGCATTTTGGCGAGTGCTGTTCGTTGTTGGAGCAATCCGTACTTAAATAGTACTACTGTACTGTTTGATAATGCAAACATAGCTAATTGTTATCACCAAACATAATAGTTTTTTAAAAATTAAAAATTTTAAAAGAAAGTAGGGATTGAAACACAATACACATGCTACAAAAGTAAGGAAACAAGTCAAACAAGATTAGATGACTACTTGCTAAAATGAGACCCCTACTTTTGGCTAACATCTTGAAATGAGACAAGCTATATCAAATTAGCCATAAGTAGGGATTAAAATATCTCATTTTAGCAAGTAGTCATCTTGACTTGTGTCCTTACTTTTTGTGGCATGGATCATTCTCATTTCAGCTGTAAGTTTGTTTCCTTACTTTTTATAACTATCGATCCCTACTTTCTTTCAAAATTTTAATTTTTTTAATAACTAATTCTAGCTAGCTAGCTACATTGTACACAATCACATTCTTTCACTGATTTTAACACTAGAATAGAGTTCATGGCCTCCTAACTATTCTTGATATTTTGCAGGGCTGGTCAGGTAGAGTAATGGCTAGAGTCAGGTTACCACTAAATAAGGTTACTACTAAAGCTGTATGCAAAACTAAGCATGCATGCTGTTTATGGGGTCTGGATTTCCCCCATCTGGGACTAAATTCAAATAGCCACTCTGAGATTGCATTTGAGAGTGTTTCAAGACAGAAATCAGCGGTTTATTTGATGACTGTTCTATTAGAGTATTTTATTGTCTGTCTGTTCTATTAGAGTATATCGATCTGTACTTTTAATCAACAAAACCTGCTATGGCCACTGCTGTAGTGGCTGTATAGTGCCTTGTTTTTCCTTTATTTTTTCTCAGCTATTTTCTCTTTGTTTTCTGCATAGTACTTTTGGTTGTAGCTTTTTCCTTTGTTCCATTCAAAGGCATAATTACCTCACCAAAACCTAAACTGCCAAGACCATAAAGCAACTAGAGATAGTGACTCCTTGACTACTACGCCTGTCATAATACTCATCTTGCGAGGGAATTCATTAAAATCACATGCAATAATCACGTGTTAAGGCAGTAATGTGTGCCACAACTATCAATTATCTTTTGGGAAGAACGAAAGCCAATGTATGATGAACACGAACAGCATGGTGTAGTGGACAAAGTGTAATCGAAACAACAGAATCTGCCGTCATTACCTTGGCTGCCTGAAATTTCTGGAGCTGTACACCGGGTCTTATGGCAGGCAGATGAAATGCAGGTGAATTTTGAATTTTTTAAATTTACTGTACATCGAAACAGTCAACTTTTCACTTTGTTTAACCAAGGTACAGCATCATTACAGCTGTACTAATGCATTCCAGGTGATTTTTTTCTGAAAAAGTGAATTGCAAGGCTGCTTTTTAAAGTACAAAAATTTGCAAAGCCATATCGATCCCTACTTATTAAGTACTACTGTACTTAATGATATACATCCCAGTTTATTGGTTTGATGTATGTGAATATACCACAGTGTTGGCCTGATATGGAAGAGTCCAGAAATTTAACTACCGGTATAAATATGCCAACTCTTGACAGAACAACATACATGCAACTATCCTGAGAAAAGCATGGTCTCTGTGTACACAATCCAACTCTAGCAAATGTCACTAAGAATTCAAAGTATAGAAATTGACATTCAGAAGATCAAATGTACACGTATCACAGTTTGATGGTGGAAGTTAAAGTTGTGATATCAGAACTCTTTTTGCTGTTGCTACCTGTGAGCAGAACTACCTAGGCAAGAACACAGACTGGAGGTCCCTTACAAGGCAGTGAATACAAGTTCCAGTACTAATATCTTGAGTGTAATGGCGTTATGTAGAAAATAAATTGGATATTGGGTCCATTTATCATCATTATCCTACGGGGATTCCATGTCATTAGTAGTTTATGTACTTCATCATGTTAATAAGCTTAGTAGCATTTGTGTATGGAACTCTGTGTAACTGAATGTTATATTAGAGTGTATGGTAAGCTACTCTGACTGATATATTGTCTCCATAGCATTGTCCATGGCATGCAAATTCCAACAACAAAGCTAACTATTCCTTCAATATCTGTATTAACTGCATTGTGTGTGTGTACTTGAACTCCATTAACTTAGAATGGCGATTCACACAGGGAGAAGTATGCTCAAATCCAGGGAAAACACTACAGATAAAAACAAAAACTACCACATCACACATTGTTTTGGACACAAGTATGTCTAGAAAGTTTGAAATGACAAAATCTAGGAGTTCAGTAGGTGGAATACCAAGGGGAATTTTAGGAAATCCCTTTGGGTTTTACATATACTGTGGAACATTAAGAGAATACAATTACAGGTTTCCAATCAAAGATCCATCATGAAACTATAGACACATAACCTTTATCTCACATGATAGCAACATTGATTTAGTTTATTCTGAACCATACGTTTGGTGAAAGATTGATAAAGCATTAACTACTATAGTCACTTGGCTACAGTAAAAACTCTTTTTCAAAATTCTTGTGTACAACCCTGCTTTACATAATAACAATCAATAATTTCCTCCATATCCAGATGTGTATGGATACATGCACAGAATACTGAAAAATAGCTACTGTACAGCCAGTTATATTAAGTAGAAAATTTCTCAGAAAGGGCAAATCTGAATTCCAAGGGTTTTTAAGAATGAAATTCAAGAACTGCATGTGAAAAATTACAGGATTTATGGATGCTATCCATAAATCCAACATATAATTATGTACTGAATGAAGACTTAGGAGAAGTCTTGAGTGAGACATTTTCTCATCATCAATACAGTATAGTTATCTCCACTAGAATAGCAGTAAGTGGCCAATATGGATCTGTTGCTTACTCAGGGGAGGCTCTAGGGGGGTTTCTGAGGTTTCCAGAAACCGGCAAAGCAAGATTGAGATACCCTAATAGAGCAGTCAACTTACATAAACAACAGTCTGAAAAGCATTAAATAAACTGCTAAACTGACCTCAAATCAACCTCAGAGGATTCCACTTTCAAAAATTTCTTACTCCTCTACACACCAGCATGCTTTGGATGCTAGTGACACTAAGGTACTGGTATACGTCTTGCTTTCCACATTATTTTAGCTACAAAGTACATAACTAGGCCTAATTAATGTGTATGGCAATGCAGAGGCAAAAATCTGAAATAGAAACCAGTCACCGAAATTTCTGAAGCCATCCATGTTACTGGCTATAACAATACTGTTTATTTGAGGTAACCTCAAAGAACATATGATAAAATGTGCATCTACCAATGCCACACCAAACTATTGGAGCACTTGAAGGCAAGTTACATTTAATCATGGGAAAACTTTTTAAACTAAAGTTAGATGCTGTAAAGAATATATAGCAGTAAGCACAGGAAGTTATTTGTATAGCCCCCCCCCCACACACACACACACGTGCATGCACACACCTCTTTCCCCCAAACAGAATAAGGAAACCTGCCTACTGTAACAATTTACTAATAGTACAAATAATTTACTACCTTTCCTCAATCACATTCATAACATGCAAAGGGACCTCCTCAACCTCACACTTAATATGTAGTTTGTAGAAATGCTTATAATTACAGACACAAAACTATACTGCTGGTTGTACACTTTTAATCAATCCAGTATCAAAGAGTTCCCCTCTATGAATTTAAGGTGGCCTGCGGATCAAGTCACGATGGGGTTGCCTTTTTTTCAGCCCTTCTAGGTATTTGTCCCGTTTCACTTTAGGATATTTAGCTCAAAGATTTTCGCTTAGGCTCCTAGGCTATGGGTAAACACCTCGAACAGGCTCTGCCTTCTGTGTACACCCTCCAGTGCCTAATAACAATAACAACAATAACAAATAGGTCCTTTAGTGCTCTTACATGGTGATGAGTGTTTGGCAAGAAAACTATGATGGCAAAATCACAGGATAGTGAAAACCTTGTGGCTAAAAGCAAGCGTTCCAGAACTTACATATAGTCAACAAAACTGTCTTGTTCTTTATGTGCCAGTTTACTTGGTGCCAACAGTGCAGGTGCTTGCAGATTAAATGAACATTAAAACTGTGACACAATGTAAACTATTAACACTAGCATGGATTGGTGAAGTCACTGGATCACATAGGCACACTTTTCCAGTGCGTGACCTGCGACCCACATAGCTAGCGATGAATATACTTCGTACTTGTCACTTGTGGGTTGCAGTTTTTCGTCCTTGACCGTTGACTAGCAATTGGCACCGATTTGATGGCCTTGACCTGTGACATTTACCGCGGTCGCAGATCTACCTACAGTGAGTAGTGCCTGTTTGTTCTCTATTGGTTCTAGCTCACGAGTCACACTGAGATGCAAATAGCAAACAGGCTTACTTTTACGGCTGTTCCTGCTCCAGATTTTTTTCCGCCTTTAGCACCTTCGCTAGGAGCATCTTTAGCCTTTCCACTACCTTTACCGCGAGCGCCACCTGATGCACCACCTTTCCCTTTCGGCATTCGTAGAACAGTGTATATTCTATTGTTTTCGAACAACAGAATACAAGTACTCTAATAAAACGCCCTCATGCTAGCTCAGTGCTTAAAAACACTCTAATAGAACACACACCTCATTGGAAACACTTAATTTCCTGTACAGGGGCGGATCCAGAGTCTGGAAAGAGGGGGGGCACCTTGCTGAAAAAAAGTTGAAGAGCAAAAAAAAAAAAAAAAAAAAAAAAAAAAGTCACAACAATAATAGCTAGTTATCCTTTACCAAATATATTATATCACGTATGTTATGAATAAAATCCTATTTATAGCTTCCTAAGTAAGCTACACTTCCCCATGAACACTGTGACTGCTTTATTAGAGTGATTGGTGATTGACTGCTCTATTAGAGTATCTCGATCTTATATACATTTTTTAAGGGAGAGGCACGTGCCCCCTGTGCCCCCCCCTGGATCCGCCACCGCTGTACCTATATGGATAGTTTAGTGGCTCTGTGATCATTACAGTCCTTGTTGAGCTTGATACTGCCAGCTGATCTAGCTAGCTAATGATGTGTAACTTGAACCTCATAGCGATGCCAGCATGAATATAATACTATAATTATGACGATTAGTAAAATTTGTCAAGAGATTCTGGTAAATTGCTCCAAAACTGACTAACATAAAAGCTGAATTTATAGCTATACATCTCCTGGCTTAATTCTAGTTGATAGCTAGGGGTGGATCCAGACTTTTTAAAAGGGGTTCCGCTCTGGATCGGAATTGGAACTTCAGCCTAGCTGTAAGTCAAAGACCAAAAAAAAAATCACCTGCTGACAATAGCTGCTCCTTACCATAGATACCCTCACCAACTATATTTAATTGGATGGCTGCCTAGATCCAGTCATGGATTTTTTCTCTTTTCTCCACCTTTTCAAGCACACTTTTTGTAACAACTTTAAACAGGCTGTAGGATCGGACCAGGTGTCCTACAGACCATCAGCACTTGTGCTGTAAAGCCTTAATAATAATAATAATAAAAATTCCTTATTTATAACTCCACACGTAGTCTGCTACACTGCTCCTCTAAAGAATACTGTGACTGTTCTGATCTATTAGAGTATCTTGATCTTGACTGCTCTATATATTATAGAGTATCTCAAGTAGGAGAGGCTCTTTCAAAATGGGGGTTCCACGAAACCCTTTGAACCCCCCTGGATCCGCCCCTGTGAATGAACCGTAAGTGACTGCCCCTTTTGGTTCTTGTAGAATGTTGGATATAGATTGAGAGTGAAAAATTCACATGTGTTCACAAATTATTTTGTAAAATGTAAGTAAATGTAGTTCTTTGTTACAAGTTTCAACACTACTCCAGTCATATCAGTTACACTGCTCGTCCAGAATAATTTGACATTACGAATCGGGTAGTACATCGTTGCACATTCTCTAACTTGTTACTTACTAGCTAGCCAACTGGCAGTCTCCTGGCAATTTTGAACATATCAGAAATGTTGGTTATATTTTAGGCTAAGTATCTTCTCAAGTTCAGCATGTCACAGCTGAGCAAACATCAAACTGGCTATCCTTTAAGCTATCCAATAGAAAGTGTCAAGTTAGCTGTATTGTCAACACTTTAACTTACCATCTAGCAACATAGCTATCCACCCCTTTATTGCTTTTACTACACACATTCCCAGGCTAGAACCTTTAATTGATGTCATTTATCCATCACCAAAGGTATAGCTAGCTATTTGATTTAGTAAAGCAACAAAGTTGGTGACAGCTGTGATGACAGTCATAAGTAGATTTTCCAGCTGCAGGTATAGCTGTTTGTTTACAAGTCATGAGTGGTTACATTGACTGCTAATGAACTTTGCATTTAAATTTGTACATTGTGTTCCTTGTAGCTAGCTAGCTACGTGTTTATTTTGTAGCATGGATGTACACAGTAAAAACAAAGTAGTGAACGTCACTACTTTATGTAGTGACGTTCACTACTTTTAGATTCACTACAACGTAGTGAATTATCAAAGTAGTGAAGGTCACTACCAATGTAGTGACGTTCACTACATTTTAATTCACTACGTTGTAGTGAAATCATAATGTAGTGACGTTCACTACAAAAAGTAGTGACGTTCACTACATTTTAATTCACTACGTTGTAGTGAAATCATAAGTAGTGACCTTCACTACATTGTAAATTTTTACTATACATCAATATAACAGCATGTCAAGAACACTGTTACTGTCAGTAACATTTAACATTGGTATATAAAGGACAGTTTCTGAGGTATCATAACTGACTATAAACCAAAATTGCAGGTTGATAGACTTTTTTAAATAAATGTTACCTTGAAAAATGACAACCTCTTTATAACAGTATGGTCACAAAGTGTCCGCTAGAAGTATCATCTACATATTTCACCACAAAATTATGTAAACTTGCTGTGTATTCACAGTAGTATAGGGTAAATTAGCAAAACCAAACAAAATATCTGATTGTACATATGTGAGTGTGGGTGTGTGTGTGTATGTGATAACACTGGAAATCAGCAGTCATGTATTGTAGCTTCAGATTTTCTATTGGTAGGGACTATACAGTACATTTGATAAATTTCTGATTTGAAGATTAAGATTCCCACCTGAAGCCATTTATTGATGTGAAAAGGATGCTTATAAGAAGATATGAGTTTGCACACGAAAGATCACATGACAACCTTTAGAAACTTGCAGGGAATATGATACGGGATGCTGCTGTCAATGCTAAGGAGCTAGGATTTACTTCACAAAGGACTTTCATTCATTGATTAGGTTCAATATGCACTTCTGCAGGAATGTCAATGAAGTCTTTGCAGACATTCTACTAGGCTGTAGTAAGCCAAGTAAAAAAAGTTTTGACTACTTTTCTGGACATGGGGAAACTAGGCAAATCTGATGTCAAACTGTACTCATAAATTTTAGTATGTAAATGCTATAAATACCTGCATTTATGAAACCACTATACTTTCACATTCATGTAATCAAAATGGTAAATGTAAAATATCAACTATACGTACTGTTAAGTTTAACAATGGAATATATGTATATGTATAATGTACATACGCAATAAAAACACATCTTTGACCAGCTTCTGCTTTTCTTTTCATCTTTCATCCAGCAGCGGGCAGAACGAGTCTGTAAAAAAACAATATATCATGTACATGTATCTGGAAACATAGACATTTTGTTTGTTCTGTATTTATTAGGGATGAAAAAATTACTCGCTAAGGAAATTCACTCAGACAGCAAAGGTGCATGTGTGCTTTCAGTAGCTAGCTACTACATTCATACTAGAATCCACTCAAACTAGCTCATTATGTCACATGACCATACAAATCCCCTTCTAGCCTGAGTATTCCTGGGGTTTGCAGGTCGAGACATGGTCGGGGTTTACATTGTCAGTGCTTACCTGGTAGGTGGGAAACTATAATTTTCAGTGATGCAAATCCCCACCTTGGCCAGGCAATAAGAATGTAAAGCTTCTCTAATTGCAAGTCCTGATTTTGACTTGAAAGGCAAGCCATGCAAATGGTAACCCAGAACCTTTGCATTATGCAATGTTTCAGAGTCTAACTGTTATACTTTAATTTATAATACAAATACTGTATTGCCTTGAGTTATGCACCTATCAGTGTAATCCCCGACTACCACTGATACGGGGTGAGGTGGGGGCAAACAGGCTGTGTGAAATAGTTCACTTGTGAAGGTGGGTTGATATTTCCCTGGTTGAGAATATGTAGCTGACACAGATAGATAGTCTGGGCATGTGAAACTATGTTGGGTGGAGGTGCATGTGTGTAGAGTATTTTCTGTTCAGCTTTAGACTATAGAACAAGTGCCCGCAAACAACATATATGTGACCATATTTGTGAAAAGGGGTCTTCCATATATCTAATTTACCAAATTTAATGACTCATAACCAGACCTCTTAACTATCACAATTTGGTCATGAGACGCACGATTTCAGCCTTCATATCACAACCACTTGTTGATCTCACGATTTCCAATAAAATTTTCTAAGGCACGCTAAATCTCCTTGATTTAAGCCCCAAAACGTCTTATAGCAGGTGTCACGTGATCAGTTAATTAGAATAGTGGGGTGCCTCTGTATTTTGAACTGAAAATTTTGGCAGTTTCCCATACTTTTGAATGTGTCACAATCAAGTCACTTTGCTGCCAAACTCAATGAACTGACCCCTATTTAAAGGTGAAATCCTTTGAGAAAAGACTCAGTACACTGAAGAATTAGGTGAAATCCTACCAGTTGTGTTATTACAAATGTTTATTGCTTAATTTCGGTTGTTGTGAGATGTACTTGTGCGGAAAATCAGTGTTGAACACTAAATCCACAGCTGGATACTGATTACTCAAGAAATGGGAGGTGATTTCAACAACGAATCACTGGTGAACCAGTACATCAGCTGAGTTGAAAGACTGATATCACGTGATTCAACGATGGAGCAAAATAGTAGGTTCTATAGTATAGAGATATTATAAGCTGCAGTAAACAGCAGTACTGCACTCACATAGCTAGCTAGTTGTGCCTTTTAAAACATTTTTTTGTTAAAACAAATGTAACTATGTGCATGAGCCCCAGCACAAAGATGGTAGGCTTCACAACTGCATGGGGATGGGTGGCTGGCTTTCTCACAACCAGATCTGCTTCCAGGTTGAGAGGTCTGTCATAACTTTACTGAGACTGAATAGGCTATTGATTTAAAAATTGGACAGTAGTGAGCACTAACATAGTTTAGTGGATGGACAAATTTTCAAGTTAATACGTTCCTTGAGCAGTGAGTTATGGACTTCTGAGTTCATAGAATTGGATGTGTGTGGAAGACCCCTTTTCATAAATCCAGTCACATACCGAGTAACCATTAGGCCCCTATTTGGTGATTATTAGTTTCTCATCCACCGCCCGCATCCTTCTTAAGCTACCGCATGGTAAGCCATTATTTACTCTGCGCATGCTCAGAAGAACACGTGATACCAAACTGTTATAATTTTTGTTGATGAACGCTACAATGCGCTATATATCACCAGGAGAACTGTTGTTTTCCTTAGCAAATTGCTGCAGTGCCAGTTGCAATCGTGCTCTATCGACTTCATCAAAGCAGGCTTTCAGTTGACTGTCGAAAAACAGTTGGCGATCACGAAAAGTAGTGAAGGAAATGTTTGTAGTAAGAAAAAAGACAATTTGGACAAGGTCTGTACATCAGTGTGTTAACATTATAAAATAATGGTATAATGGTAATACCCTCCCGCCCGCATCATAATAATTAGAAAGGCTGGATGAGAAACTAATAATCACCGAATAGGGGCCTTAATTATCTATGAAGGAACACACCTAACACTCACACATAAGTTTCATGATTCTGTATAAGGCCACCCCATGTAGTTTCCCATCATCCGTTCAGCATCATGTCTGGGCTCCACATATGTCCCAAAGTCAGCAATTGCGCCCTGAACTATTAGAATAGTAAAGTTGTACGAAAGTATTAGAATACTCTTACAGGATCCATGTATCAACAGATTAATGAATTTCTAGACGTAGACTCGTATGAATCGAGAGGTTTATTACCATCACTGAACTGGCAAGCGTGAGTTACGTGTGCAGTTTGCTCAGTAACTTACATAGCACGGTAAATGTAACTGTATCGTCCCAGGACTGGGCAGAGTTTGCCTCTCTGCCCACTGTTTAAGTGTTTATTTATATCATATTATTGTCATTGTCAAAACTATATCGTTGCCATTTCTAAGCTTTATAGTTAACACATTGATACGAGACAATATAAAGTCAACTCATAAACTGTTGCATGGTATAACTGATCATTTTTTTCTCGGGCTAAATGGACTGTGGCACGTGCGGTACCAGCAGCTGATCGAAGAGCGAACTTGTACATGTACCTGAAAGCCCATCCTTGGAGAGACATCATCTGATCAGCAAAATAAATACCTGTGGCTGTTTTTCAGTATTAGCTCCTACTGTTTATCACCTGAAACTTGTAGTAACAGCCCATTGCTTTTCAACTCCTTCTAGACAACAAAATCCATTTAACAGAGCCCGGTTGGGGGTAATGCATTACGTTATATTACTTTCTGCAGTAATTATGTATGTGCTGCATGACAAAGTAATGAGTAATGTAATTTATATTGGACATTACATCCGGAAATTGTAATGCATTAGTTCTAATGTGCATTGTATCCAGCACATGATTGATTACATTTGGGCCTGACAACACTGATATAGTGTATGGGGAGTGTCCTTCTATAACAAAGAAGTTTTTATGGCTGAACTATACCAGAGAAAGTGTGGCTCACTGGTGTCACTTGTAGTTATAGGTGTCAGAAGGTTGCACTTAGTTTAAAGCTTATAGTGAACAAGTGTATAATGTGTAATAATATTACTGAAATTAGTATTTAGTTACTGAGTGGACCCCTGTTTACAAATTACAACTACTAGTTGTAGCCCTCAGAGTAATGACTTTTTCTGAGAGTAAACTTTGCTATAATGTGTTCTATTGTTGTTATCATAGTTGTTGTATATACGTATAATATTTTGAATATGTGTGTTCACAACTAGTTGTCAAATACATGATATTTCAAGCAGATCATTGTTTTGCGTTGCATTCCATAGGGCTTTGATACTGCCAACGGATGATAAGTGCTGAGTGTTTGTTGTCGCCGAACTGTTATTTCAGATGTACCAAGGACTTCATAACCATGAAAATGATGATGATACATGACTGTATGCAAAGCTGATGTAACGAATAATACTTCTTCACATGTTACGATGATCTCCATTATCTTCCCAAAGGATGGTAAGTTATTATCAAATTCAAGTATAACAGCCATATCTTTGTGATATCTTACTCCATCAATTGTAATTTTGGTATTTCTGTAAAAACATGTACGTACATGTCTAGTGAGTTTGTGAAACAGTATTAATCAGTTTTGCCTTTCCTTTACTATGTACAGTATGCCTTAGCAATACAGTCTCACATAGCCAGGTCACTGTACTTTTCTTTTGTGTGTGGATAGGAAAAATGGGACTAAACCCACTGCGGACTAATTGTATATTATAGTTGTATATTGGGATGGGATGCATTATATAGACATACTAGAATATCTATAGACTTGAAATGTTGTACAACAAAACTAAATGGTTGTCTTTGGTTTTCCAGAATTTAGTTAGGCTTATTGTTGATCCAGAGTGCTAATAAGGACCTATGAGTTGCAACCCACAGCTGAACAAATAGCTGGCCCTTTACAAGCAGCTAAGCCTTCAAAGCTGCTTGTAACATAGAAATATAATAAAACAAGGTTGTTAATTTTTTTTCTTTTATATGACCATGGCTAATTATTTAATTGGTGGCATACTAGTTTCTGATCTTTTATAGATCTCTTTTAAATGGATAGAGCACACTTGACACTTCAGCACAATAATAAGTGCTTAAACTTTTAATTCATACTTTATAATTAGCTGATATAATTACAGCGTACAACAATACAAGCATGGATAAGAATGAGATTTATTTGTTCTTTAGGTAACAACCTCTGTTTTAAGGCTCTTTATTGTACTAGGTTACAAATTTCCTAATTTTTCATTACACTTGTACGTTGAGATCTAACCTGTAAACCACGGTGTTGGTATTAATAGATACTTCAAATGATGCAGCTAACAACTTCTCCTTATATTCAAGAGATCCCACTGTACTATCCTGATCTGTTACATATACGTAGATCATATTACACTAACGCAACGTTAGTACTGACCTTTATTGTATTCAAGCTTTGCTCTTAGGTACATGTGATCTGACATGTGGTAGCACATATACTGTTGGTGGTGGTCTGCCAGTGTTTTGGCAACATTTTTAAAGTTTCTACACACTTGTGATATCCTTTTGAAGTAACTGTGCTTTGCCTCGTAACGCATACACCAGATGTTGCAAAGAGGACCAGCTCTATATACAATATTTTAAAGTGGCTACAACTAATACACAAGTAGTATCTACCTTTTAATCCATGTACTTAAGTGAATCATATAATGCATCTTGGGGATGAGGCGGCGGTGTGGATATAGGTCAACAAAATCACTCAAGAAATCTTCAGTAGCAGCTGCGATATAATCTGCTTTGGCTGAAGTTAGCAAAGGAGCAAAAACGTAATCCATAATGGAAAGCAATGTCAAAAAGTTTTCCCAGTGATCGTTATCCTCGCAAACTAGAGTGCCAATTAGGAATGGTAAATATCTTGCCAAACACCACATCTGACTTGCTAAAATGAAAATATATATACTGTACAAGTAAATTTTGACAATGTGACATAAATGTACCTGACTGCTTCAAATAACTATCTGTTGCCAAGTGTTTACGTTGTAGTTTGGATGGTTTGTTTTGTTTGTCTGAATGGCCGTAATTGAATTGGTGGATCCTATTGTTCAGGATATCCAGTGAAAATGCCTTTTCTTCGAAAATTAAATAGATCAATAAAAGACGCATGCATAGTTCCAGCGATCCCTCTAAAATTATATGCATTATGTCTGGTGCAAGACCTTCTGTCACATGGAAAAATTGGCATTGGTTTAAAACAGAATTGCGTACAATTCCATATGTTGTGGCTAAATGACTTGCTAGTGAGGGGTCATTACAATCCTCCTCGTTGCAGTGGTAGTTGTATGTCTCAGGTGTTCGTATTTGTACATCACTCTCGACAAACTAGGGTGAAAGAAATGGTAAATTAATTATAAATATTTATATACTATATACTTACCTGTGTCTGCATTTGCTCTGCAGTAACCATGCAGTACTGACATTTCCTAAAAGCTGATGCTAACGCTTTATATCCACCAACTGACCAGGCAGCAAGATTGTCAGCTGAAAATACGGTAAGTGTTCCTCTGAATGCCACCCAGTGCCCATCAAACAAAAACTGTACTCCTTTCTCCTATTCATTGAGATTTATTTTAAACATTTATATGTATGTATTACATGAATAAGTATGTTAAGTATTTTAAGTCTTGAATAAGTATTTAATATCGTGTACAACTCTGCTATTTTTGTTATGGTATCTTGAGCACAGTAGGAATATAACGCTTCTCATTATTTTACTGTGATTTAATGTCATGCACTACTAGTACTCCAGCTTTTTCAGTACTTTTTATTGATGTGCTATGGTCGTTAGAATTTTCAAAAAAATTTTTTGTGTACGTGATTGTTAAGTTTTTGTAGAATAAACAATTATGACTGGTGAACCCATGCATACCGCATCAAAAGAAAAAGTGGTCAAAGTAGCCACTATGAAAAATATGGACGATTTCTGTTACTAAGGGAAACCCTGCCAAATCGACACCTTTCACTGTCAGCAAAGATGAATGGACAGAACACTAGTTTGTCCATGAAGAATGCATTGTATGTACTGCTGTATATGCCAAAGGCATGTGGCTGACTGAAGCAATGTTGAGCAGTGAAAAATCAAGCCATTAGCTGTTATCGAATTATGCTTGTCTGAAAGCATCAGTCAGTCAGTTACTCAGTAGAAAACTATCATTAAAAAAAAAATCATAGCAACTTGTTGAAAGCATTTCGGGTTGATCTAAAGGCTTGTTTGGGCTTAATTTTACCTAACCAATACTGCCTCATTGTTGTAAGAAAAGTAATATATTTTGTACTAGAAGCACTTTTAGGATTAAATAATTGCCACAGAACTGTATGAAGGTGTTATGAGTCTGGTTTCTGGTGGGAAATTGTAATCCTAGTATACATACATACACTGCTATTCTATTGTAAAATATTCGTCTTGACAATTGCAAGTTTCAATAGAATATAATTATTTTATTGTTTTGTCATTACTATGAAATAGCAGAAGCAAAACAAGAAGTTAAATAAAGTATAGAATATGCTCTCGAACATTCCAGACCACTAGCAGCTGTGTTGGATCAATTTTCAGAGCTCAGTTATATAACATGATTCAAAAAACATACGTACATGTATGTGATATACTCTAATACTTACACTTTCAAGTTGTTTAATTTCTTCTACAATAGGTGACAGAATGTGATCAATCCCGTACTTAGTAACAAATTGATGTTTTGTAATGGATAGCAAGTGGATGCTTTTCAAAGAGGATCTCAACTTTGGCTCAAGATTTCCCAAGGTATAGTACACCAGTCCTATGTAAAATGTGTACATATAAAACGTGACCACCTGAGTGAAAACCAGTCATTTTTGCAAATTCCATTTTTATGCTTTTTTGTTATCTATATGAATCAAAGGACCAAAGTTTCAGCCTTTTGTAAATCTTAAAATTATTTAAACGTTTCATTCTTTGTGAAGAAATGATAAAAGTCTGAATATCATTTTATTCACCTACTCAAGGGGAGTTTGAAAATCTTTTTTTCATTGCAGCTGACTAAAGCATTATGTGAATTATGGGCTTTTGTTTATGTCACATTGAAGCAATTACACGCAATCGATCTTTCTTCACAGGAAAAACTTAACCACTCCCCTATTCATAACAGGTCTTCTACCGTGTGATAAGTCACTAGTAGCCAGTAATAACTAACCAGTTTGTGACATCAAAACTGGTTTTTCTATAACATTTCTGTTATTAATTTTTTGGCTAACCTAGTTTGTGTTTCTTTGCTTTGCTCCCGAGGGGGTTACATACTTCTAGCTCATCATAGAACAGTTGAATCTGGAGTGCACATGGATGTTCGTTGAACAGCTCTGATTCCTTGAAGGCTGTTGTATCACAGTAGTCTCCTAGAACGCTGTTTGGACGGCTATGCGAGTTCATTACCTACAATTTATTAATGTGACATAATTGAATATCAAAATATTTCATGTTGACCTGTTCCCTGATGACTTCTATATTTAGCAAATGTTGCAGAGATTTTAGTAATGGTATCTCATATGAGCAGTCTGTTGTTTCTTTCAGTTTTCCATTTTTTTCAGTGTAGTAGCGACCCAGTACACGTTCTGTTTGCTCCTTAAATTGAAGTGAAATAATTAAAGTAAACCACATGGTAATCAGTTCAATTTCTTTTAAAATTGCGTACATTTTCAACATTTTTATTTTCAAGAGAACCCAAATAGACAGCTACACAGTTTTGTTTGCTCAGACAAGCTGTTGTAATACTCTGGTATGCTCAAGAACAGTCTTATGCTTTGTCTTTTATGCTTCGTCTTTTAACTTATGGATCTAAATGTATGTTTATGTAATGATTGAAGCTATTATTGAAAATTACTGTCATAAGAACTTTATATACACCATTTCCTTTTCAACCCTTTTATTTTATATACGTGTATATATATATATATATATATATATTTTTTTTTTTCCCAGTGATTTAACTTCCTGCTACTGAAGGGTCATCATGTGCATCTCAGAAGAAATGGTTTACTGTATCAAAAGTTTGAACTATGTATTTGTATATGCATTTTATACTCATCATCATTTTTTTTCATTTAATATTTATATTATTGTGATTCCAATGCAATTACATTACCAAATACTTTACCAAATAATTGTAATGCTTCTGGTAGTACTGTCGTTGTTTATATTCAGTTTCTAGGCCATCAAAGGGAGAAATGGTCTGTAGCATTTCCACGTCTTCGTTATCCAGTTTTTCCTGCATGTGTGTGATATTATGTATTATCAAGAGTTCATAATATTTGTATGATGGAGAGTGTCTAACTTGAATGCATTCACCAAACACCCTGCGTAAAGTAATAGCTCAGCCTTATTTCAGAACAAAGGCTTTGCCTTCATCAACACCAATCAACAGTTTTGTATCCCGGTGAAGGTGTTGATTTGATGAAAGGTGAACTTTGGTGTACTTTACACAGGGTGTTTGTACAAACCACACTGAGAGTTAGACACTCTTCCCCTATACAAACATTACGAACTCTTGGTATTATGATACTGTGCATTGTGCTCATAACTAATTAGTAAATATTATACCTGTAGCTCTTGTGTCGCTTCTTTCCACAATTCTTTAATACCATTTACCATGGAATTCAGTGCAGACTGTGTCACTTTGCATTCTTGATGTAATTTTAATATAAGCCTAGCTGCTGAAGATTTCAGGTCTGGTTTATTTTGAGCACTATGTTCCATCTGATCATCATTATCGCTACTGTCACTACTGACATCATCTGGGTCATTGTTATAATCAGGAACATTATTGATGTCATCATCATCAGTCTCACTATTGCTTATATTATCAACACTAAGAGTTTCGTTATTGTTGACTGAACCACTAGGATGAAGCACTTCCCTATGCTTACGATACACATGGGATCGGAATGATTCATAGATTGTATATGTTTCTTGACAAGAATTTATTCCACATTTCAATTGAAAATTTTCATCATATTGGTGGCATTTTACATGCTGTAAAACATTTCCATAGCACCCAGCAATGTATCGCTGGCACAAGGTGCATAGCCATGCCATTTGTGTCACCCTATATTTGATAGTACATAAAGATTAACACAATTACACACCAGGGCAGAGGCAGTGGAAGCGGAGGACTTGACAGTGAAAATACAACAGATGTGGGTAGTATTCAATGGGGGGGAAGGGGGGCTTGCCAGCAAGAAAAGAATTGTATGGTAGAATTTTGCAATAATTTTGTGAACTGACTGTTCTATTAGGGTGATTGTCTTATCAATTAGTGTGGCTACTTACGCGGTGGATCTTTTACAAGCATTGGCTAATAAAAGTGGGCGTGGTGGTGCAATGGTCCCCGGCTTCCACCTGGCCGGACTGCGTATATATGCATCAGCAGAAATACACTGTAATTAGCTATAATTCACAAACCTTAGCTTTGTAGGAGTGGTCTGTTAATTGATTAATTAATCAGCAGATATCATACTTCCTCCCTATTGTTATAGCGCACTTTCAGTTGATTTTCATTTTAGTGAATGCACCACGGCGGGCTAGGTGAAGCTTGCGCGTGTTCTGATTGGATGATGCCATGGCGGGAATTTTCTGTTCATATTCGGTGTTGCCGGTAAAACTATGGAGGACATGAGTATCGTGCAGCGCGCTTAGGACCAGTGGCTTTGAGGAGGAGGTTGTGTCAACCTTTCGCACTCAGAAGATATCTGGAAGTGTCCTTGCTATGTTGTCAGACAGCGATATGAAAGAATTGGGCGTGACTACCATGGGAGACAGAAGAAGAATACAGCATCTGCTTAAAAGCCAAGCAGCTTTTTCGATGGTATGTGTAATCAATCTGCACATGCATACTTTAAATAGTGGGTTTCCAAAGCTTCATCATTATGCTACATCATGAACGCATTGATTGCTCTATTAGGGTGTATAGCAAAACTTGTTGTATGATACTGTCTGCATGGTGGCTGTACTATTAGAGTATATTAGCTGAATTTATGTGCATATATACTATTAACATGCATTAATGTAGGACCAAGGGACTAAAGAAAAGGAGTCTGGTGAAGAAGATAGTAATGATGATGATGATGATGATGTGGAGACTGTATGTACTGAATTTATAATAATTGTATTATGTCCAATTGAAGTTATCTGTTTTGTTTAGCTTGCTAAGCCAACCAGCAAAAAACCCCAACTAAGTGTACAGGATGTGTACAGTGATTCCAGCGATGATGAGTTGTATACAAAAGTAAGTAAACAGTAATACCACAAACAATATTGTGATTGAAATTCATGAACCTGCAGAGCAAACATGTAAGGCTTGATCCAGATGCTTCCATTGTGCAGGATGACCCAGAGCCTATCAAGAAGAAACACGGCAAACGTATTTTTGCTTCGAAAAAGCAGCAAGAGCTTCCATTACAGAAGCCATTTCCGTTGCCAAATAACTTTTCATCTAATATTGAAGATGGCTTGAAAACAAAACATCTTGTTGGAAAATCCAGGTCAAAGTTTGTTACAAGAATAGCAGAGGCCATTTTTTGTCATAAAAGTTATCCAACAACAGAAGAGTACAGACATGTAGTAAAGATGATGTTCGATAAATGGCCTTTTCTTAAAACCGCTGGAGAAGTTAGTTTGGAAGATTTATCCTATAATAATAGATTTCAGCATTTCTAACATTACATAGGGTTACTTTGAGGAAACACTACGGGAGAGAATGGCATATTTACGGAAACCAGCTGGGTTTAAAAGGGGGTAATCACTGACCGAGGATCAACAGAGAAAGATCAAAAAAGTGCATCACAAAATGCCTACATGTTCACTGCTGCCACCAGAAAATGGTGAAGATCAGTCAAGTCATGACAGACATGTGGAACGTATGAAAACCGAGTGGAAGGAGCAAAAGCACCCTAGTAAACAGGCATGCTCAATTCCACATTATAAAAGAATACTTTAACAATAATTTCTTTTCACAGCTGACCAAAAGTTTGATGAAACGAAGTTATCCTTTAAGAAGGAAAACTATCATGGACAAGGTGATACCCGTACCTCAATTACTAAAGGAATATCCAGGCTTAAGGGACCCTGATGAGGTGTGTATGCAAGTATAATTAGGTACTGTGAATAGATCACTTAAGAACTTTACAATACACAGCTTATTCGGGAGTTCAGCCGAGTAATCAGCAGAGAAATTTTGCCATCAGTTAAGGATGAGTGGGTAAAAATGGTCTCAAAAATCATTGAAGTTTCCAGAGACGAAACCGAAGGTGAGCCTGTCATTGACCAATTGTTTGAAGACTTTGGCATTGAGCTAATGGGTAAGTACTGTGCCATAATTTTAACAATTGTATTACAGAATATTTTGTGCATTGTAGAAGAAGATTTGGGAGTGCAAACCATTGTTGCCATATGCTGTATTTACCGCTTAGTACCTGATCCAAGGATAAGGGTAGACCTGTCAAAAGTTGTTACCTTTGTTGATGTAAGTCAAATTATGTACACAAGCAATAATACTGCATGTGATGATATACAATCAAGATTTCATGCAATCATAATTTTGGAATTTTAATTAATACTTAGAACACATGTCTTACAACAAATACATTGGAATGCATTCCCTCAGTATTTTGTGTGTGCATAAGTATGCTAGACCAACTTAGACATTTTTTGTTGCATTTGAAAGGATGGAAGCACAGAAGATGTGGTAAAACAGTTGCCCATGGCACAACCATGTATTGTTGTAAAGAGGGATGAGGAGAACAAACTACAATCTGCTCTTGTGGTTGAGAGATCAATTCTTTGTGTGGTGCCACCAGAGCTGGCTGCCATCCATCTATTGGGTGCATTTAATATATTTTATATGCACTACACAGAGGGCTGCAGCAACTTCTACGCAGCCCTTGAATCCATTCTCCTTGGCTGCAATAAGCCAGGTAGAAAGACTCGTTTGGCTGCTTTTCTGGGGAGACTTGGCTACTCCAATGAAGAATGATACTAAACTCTATAAACAAACATGCAGTACTCTGTACTCATGGCAATGCTCGTGGTGTGTGTATGTACTTATAGCATACTTATATGCACTCTCATAGCATATTCATTTACACGTACTTTTGATATGTACTTTCATAGTGTATTCATATTAGTAATAATGTACAGTACTCATGTAAACTTCACACTAACGTATTTTAAGGAATATACAGTATTTTACGCTACATAGTATATACTACGTAAATAAACCACATATAGTCTAAAATTATAGTACCTTAACATCTAAGATAATAATGTTGAGTATCTGGTTATGTTTTTAAATGCAACGTAGCCACCCTGAAGACACATCCTTTGCCAGCTTCTTTCCAAGTTCCAACTTCTTTTTTATCTTTCATCACGCAGTGGCCATTACAGATCTGCAATAGAAAACAATACTTTAAACTGAAAAGATATAATGAAATTATTGCACATATTTTGTGACTTTGCGTATGTGATTGGCTGAGCAAAGACCGGTTATTTTCGCCCATTCCTTGGATTCTATTTTATTGCTTCTCCGTTATCTATAGTAACAAAAGGAGTGGACAAAGAAGAAGACCATTCCAACAATGAAGTGACCATGGTAAACTTAATTTTTACCGCATCACCCATAGCTCACATGGCTTCTGATGTATATACATGAAATAAAGATTGTCTTACTCCCCATGAAAAGGCAAATCTGATGGTTTATATAGGTTTTATTGATTCATGCTTTGTTTCAGTACATAAAAACTAAAACATGCATAATTTTTTATGTAGCATGCATATTTTTATACTCAATACTTTTTTACTACAAAATAGAACCATACAAAAACAGCTGGTTTTCGCTCACTATTATAACTGTGGATAATCGACTCTGCTATATCTGATTACTAGAGATCCATTAGCTACAGTATTAAGTAACTCTTGATACCTCCAAGTTTACCCTTAAAGCTTCTGAGAAAGCTGGTACATGTCTCAGTGACACTATCATTTGGCAGTGTTTCCTGTAGGGCTGGTGGTGAGAGTATTCATGGCAGCAGGCAATTACATATTATATGCATAATTCAATTATTTGTGAATGGTTATCGCTATCATACAGAAGCGATCATGGAATTGAATTGAATAAAAGCCGATGGCATATAACAGGTTTAGCATCATCCTGTTTCTTGCAGTATTGAAATGTTAAATATTTGCTCAGCACTTGCATTTACTGGAAGTGATACAATACAGACTGGAAATACGGTTGGTCAAGTATAAACACAGGGGCAGATCCAGGGAGTTCAAAGGGTTCCATGGAACCTCATTCTGGAAATTCCCCATGCTAAATCCGCCATTGCTTTGGTTCCATTCCAAGAAGCCAAAATGCTCCAAATGGCTCTCTATAAATTCTCTCTTGAAAAGCACCCTAGTGATATGACTATGGTTGACAGTCTCACAGTAAACAATGAAGGTGCAAGATACTCTAATAGAGCATACCAATACTACAAGAACAATGGCTGGTCTCTGTAGTCAAGCGATGAATAGATGTTTGGTTCCCCTTTTGCATTGGTCCCATCAGCAGCATATGGAGAATATAGTAATTGTTTAAACAGAACGACTTCAGAATTTACTTCTGGGGGCCGCACGATATAAGGATTCCACCCATACCCTACTAGAAAGAGTACTACCCTGGCAGCACCCACTCCTTCACAAAAAGAGGAAGGGTCTGGTCACTCTCACTATAGCATTACAGAGTTGCAACTATGGAAGATAAATAAACAATGAGATCACAATGGCAGCAAGAATGGCATGTTTAACAACCATACACAGTAAGCATAGTTATAGGTTAAACAAACTCAACCAAAAAGCACAACCAAAAAAATAGTTTTTATATTGATTAGGCATCACGAGTACATCAGCTCCAACTACATGGCCCTCTACCTCCATCTTTTGTTCTTTTAAAGAACACCCTATTGTTGACTACAAGCAGCCATTACATCTTCACAAAACATATTACATAATTCCAAGAGCTATTATTAACTCTTGATAATTCTATAGTATCAATGCATGGTAACTTAAACAAAAATTGTGATTACCAACAACATAATCTGATTGGCACAGCCTGCTTTCTGTAACATGCTACTGATTTGAATGCTAGAGTAACCGGACCAGGATGGGTACCGGCACATTATACAGTAAAATAACTTGACCAGAAATGAAAATCTTCCAGCACTTGCAAAGTCGAGGCTTCATATTCTGGGAATGGCATTACAAGAACAGTGAACTCTTTAGGATGTCTTTGGAGTGAGCTCCATAAAAAAAGTTATCACAAAATGATCTCAGTAGTATTTCTGACCCTTTAAAGAACTCTTAGATAACAAGGGAAGAACAAAAATTTTGGTCTCAACAGTTATAGTTAATACATTTTTTACCTCTGAAAGAGGAAAACCTGCAAAAAATGGATAAAAATTCTGGGTCCCAAAATGTCCAAAATAGCACATGAATAAATAGTACATAAAATCAGTCAATAGTGAGGACAAACCTTTCCATAAATATTAATTGAGGTCTGGCTGACATTGACCACAGTTGCAGGTCGCACAGTGGACTGGCAGCTAGTATCCTAATTAATGCCTGCACATCCACAAACTTTGGCACAGTCGCAATGTGTCATTGGGTTCAGAAAAGAAAAGAATGCCATAAATTCATTTTCCAGGTCAGTAGTCTGGCCATGCAAGTATATATATATATAATAATAGTGAGAGACTATTGACCCCGGGCCATCAATAAATAATGTCAGTAGCATATAGACCCTTTGCAGGTGAGCTGCTGCCATAGCAACATTCACCATTTTGGAGTACAACCTGATTTGCAACCCTGATAGCCAGTGTTGGGCAAATTACTTTGTAAAAGTAACTAGTTACATATTACATATTACTTGCAACTGAACTATTTAGTTACAGTTACATATTACTCATAAAATAAAGTAACTATAATAATATTACATATTATATTACTTTGTGTCCACAGCCTTAAGCTGTCACGTGTGAAACTACCACTTTATCACATGACATGATTGCGTTGTTGGAAAATGTGCAAATCTTGGTTTTAAGTAAGAAGCTGGTGAATAAGCTTCATTCAGCAGGCTTCGTTACTTCGTTGTGGCTAGGCATTACTCAGAGGATAATGAATGAGATTAGTAACTTCGTTACTTGTAGTAATAATATTACATAATATTAGACTCGTTACAGTAACTATATTACATAGGTAACGCGTTACATTTGTAAGCAAAGTAACTTGAGTTATATTACTCGTTTTTATAGCGTATTTCGTTATATTACTTAGTTACCACAAAAGTAATAATATTACGTAACGCGTTACTAATATAACGTGTTACTCCCAACACTGCTGATAGCATAGGGGAGAGTGTACGTTTAACCTACATGGTCAACCTTTGCTGTGGAATGCAGGAGAAGCAGCCCTAGGTATTGTTTTACTCTTATGAAAAGCAATGCTATCAGGTTTGCAAAACTGGTTGTACTCCAAGATGGCGGATGCTGCTATGGCAGCAGCTCACCTGCGAAGGGTCTATAGCCATACCAGGGATGGCGATGACCAGGGTTAGAGCCCTGGTAATCAGTCAAAGCACCGGTAATTTGTCAGTTCAAAGTGCTATTAGCCCTGGTAATAACATCTTAAAACCTTCGTAATTATGAAAGGCTGGCCATAGACAGTATATTGTACGTAGAATATACTATCTATGGGCTGGCTAACGCCGATTAATTCAAATGTGTGTTTACAGTTACAGCCAGTTTACTTACGATTTTAAACAGACTAATCAGGAACGGTTGATTACAGACGATAAACACTATAGATCTTCAGATACAGAGTGCACAGCACTAAGCAGTAGCACCAGAGGTAGCACCTCGAGTAGCATCATGTCAAGGAAACTCTAAATAATGCCACATATAATTGATGACGTCATCTACTTGGTAACATCGTTGCTCACTTAGTTACGTGCTGTAGAAGTCGTGTAAGTGGAAGACTAATAATTGTTCTTTTACTTCTGTTTTCTATTGACTAGAGACTGTTTCGTAACTGTGACGTACGGTCAGGTGGCCGCAGAGTGGTCTCCCGAGTCAACTGAGTAGGCTAGGCAGCTTAGCACTGCGTACCTAGTAGCCGTTGCATTTAGCAAATGGTTAACAATTCAGAAAAGTAAGTCTTAAATTGCAATTATTTGTTTTACACTTTTGCACACGTAGACTACCCCAGCCTGCAAAGTTGGCTGCCCGCCAATTTCCCGGCGCCGGCACTGTAGTACCAGAGCCGAGAGGTGATGAAGTTTGGGGCTTTCATTTTAATATACCATAAGGTATAGCACATAGTAACTGAATTGAGTGATGGAGTACTGACACTTATGGTGTGACTGGCGGTTGCTTACAAACTGGATTGTCACAGTGTACACTGACGTATTTTAGCTTTCTGACATACCTGAGCTTCACGGTTTTACCACTACTAGCTAATCACTTTTTTTTTGTTTTCTGTATGTATGCATGTTTGTCAGTTTTGTTCTTGTATTTACCTTGCCGTTCCCACGCAGATCTTTTACTACGATCTGATTGTGGTTGCACGAGACCGAGGTCGCACATACTGTAAGCTAACTCTACTAATTGTGTTTTCTCATTTATAATAATGATGGTTCTCTCTCCATGCAGTAGCCGATTGATATTCATTGCAGTAGTGTATACCTGTGGGGTACTACTGTGTGTCTGCAAGTGTTTAAGGTTTGTAGCTTTAAACAACCATTCTGCAGTTAAAATGTTGTTTGGCAGTTTAGGTAACACTGACTTTCCATTGGTAGCAGTTTTAAACAGGTAAATGCTTTAGCTTATTACATTGGAGATCGTTTACGATCTTTGTTTCTTGATATAGCGAATACTGCAAGACTAGCAAATGAAACAATTTGCTACCACTATACTGTGGTTACTAATAGGAACCGATCTAACATATCAGATGGTTATACTCCCTTACGCACAGTTGTGCAATAGTTGGTAAGTGCATATATGTTTATCTCATATTACATATCAACAATTATTTCATCACAGCATAAATCATGTACATCTGCTCTATTGTAGCTATGCTGGTAAGTTTTATTTAGCTACCATAGTTTGTGTTATATTGTTATATCTTGCTGTTCAATGAGAAAACTTGCAATATACACTGCACAGTATCTGATGCATCTTTGCTGCTGCAGAATCTTCTCACAAGAAATTTCTGGACTAACATGTATGCACCTATACAAAAAAAACTGACATTTTGTATACATGTATTTTTACTTGTATATGCAGTATTATTTTTAATGGAATTCTATGGTGCATGAATGCATAAACTGGATGCAAATGCGATGTAGTGAAATCACCGCAAATAAGTAGTGACGTTCACTGTAAAACAGTAGTGAAGTTCACTACTAATGGCACTGCAAGTAGTGACGTTCACTACAATTAGTAGTGACGTTCACTACTTTTTTGTAGTGACGTTCACTACAAAAAAAGTAGTGAACGTCACTACACAAAAATAGTGAGTATTGTGGCAGAGGTTTCACTACTAATTAGTAGTGACGTTCACTACTTTGTTTTTACTGTGTACTGTGGCTGTATAGCTAGTTGTTATGTATTATATTTGTGTGGTACTGTTGTAAGTATGTGTTCTCCCACCAGCTAGTATAGGTGGTAGTATAATAGAGTGGACAAAATAGTCTGAGATTTTGTACTAATATCTAGATAGCTAAGCTAAAACGATTAGTATAGAATTCTGCTATGTGCATAGGAATATGGTGGTAGCTAATTTAACACCAAATGCCTCCACAAATAACTATTAGACGCCTTAAAAAGGAAATCACCTGATCAGTGAGTCAGTGACCAATCTAACTATATCAACTGGTTATGCTTCAGACCTATCTGCATTCTTCTTAAGGCCCTATAATGCCTTGAGTGCTAATTAAGATACCGTAAACGAGAAAAATTTTGCTGGGCAAAAGTTCTGCATTTTTTGTAGTTTCAAAGTAGATTGCAAATGTTTTCCCACTAAATCATTAATGCACAATATAGCTATGTTTAAGCTTTACCGCAAAACTTTCACTGAGAATTGTCTCAGTGAGCCTTAACCGTGTAACTTTCCCCGTTTACAGTATATATGAAAAATACTTACAAAGAAAGCAATTGGCAATTTGTATAGCCAAGGAAACAAGGCATGTGACTAAATAAATGTTGGCTATATATTTTAATATTGAGGTTAATGACAGTGCGTAGCTTCAAATTTGCATGAAGCTATAGTACATATACATTATGTTTATATGACAAGTATTATGTTTGGCTCTAGCTGTATGCTCATTACATATAAGTCAAATTACTACTATGCATGAGTATCCCAAATCTGCATGTGAGAGTATAGAAATACAAAGCAACATTGTAAATGTAAGCATATGGAAGCAAAATGTACAGGAAAACTCATAATCCACGTATTTAAAGACCTTTATCTATCAAAATTTACATATAGATGCATGCTGTTAAATTGCTGCCATATGACTAGTCTGCTGAAGGCCATGCAGGTGCACATGAATATGTGCAGATTATGTGTGGAAACAGTGTAGCTAGTGTCAATACTGGTTGACTACTTTATTACAGCTATGCCACATAGCTATATTATTAGGTTAGTTTACCAGTACTGTAATGACATATCATCATATACAGTGGAACCTGCAGTCTAAGCTGGTCACTTTTGGGCCAAGGCCTCAATGGACAGGTGGCTACTTTAGACAGATGCATCAGCACATAAATGTCTCATTTGGGGAATAGAGAGGTGGCCTTTCTATACAGGTGGCCAGTAGCTAGGTTCCACTGTAGTGAGAAACACATATACCAACAAATCCAGATAAACTACATGTGTCCCATTTTTGTATCAAATTATCAATATTCGTGACTGCATATCAGATAGTCCAAGGAGGAAGATTCCTGAAATCCTTATACCGTGACCATACTCTCCTGTATATATGCTCCTGTCCAATAGTGCTTTACTGCTCTTTTATGACATACGTGTACATAGATTATTGTACATTATTGGTAAGTCTGCAGAGGCGTATCCTGGGGCTCCTGAAACTCATCTACCTGATGATGTGACAGTTTAGAAAACCTTGAACAATCAATGAATTTAATCATGTAGTTTAGTACTCATGCATGTATGAGGTTTGTTCATTAAAAATCAATAACCCCTCTGAAATGTTAACTTATGGGTTTGCAGCAGGAACACAAGACTATCTTAGTTTAGAATCACCAATATGCAGAATAAATTAGATCAGGACAGAGAAGTATAGTTACAGTGTAATAAAAAGCTTAAATACTGAAATATTCTTGTTAATTTCATGCTTCAGTTTTCCCACCCATGCTTCTATGTCTCACCATGCACCTAAATTTGGTCATTATTATGACATCATGCAAATTTTCACCATTGTTCCATTATATCAATGGTTAATGATTGTATGGGAGTAATAAACTATCTTGCTATAGCCAGGCATAGAGGAAAGTAGGCTATAGCTATAGATGGGCCTGTAAGACTCTATCCTGCCTGCCCGCACTAACTTGCCTGATCTGAAACAAGAAGTGGCCCTTGGCCAAAAACATTGTCATTGATTAGTTGTAAACTTGAATTGGGCCTATCTCCTTCAGCTGCTCAGCTATTTGACAATGCATGTATATTTTCATTATGGCATATAGCTACACTTCATATATCATTATACCGTATATGTACAAACTTTCGAGGTATATAATTTTCGTTAATCATTGATTATTTTTGATGATCACTTGTACACAGCTCACCAATTGAAAATCCTCATGCAGGAATGAAAACTTCGTGGACATGCAGGCAAACACCAGGAAATACATCTGTTGAAAGTATACAGTTTGCTGCATGCAGTATATATATATATATATATATAGATGAGTTATTCGTGCATGTGTCTATTGAGGGCAGGCAGCCTTAGCCTTCAGGGTCATCTTGTTATCACCAGCAATAGTGAGTATTGGATCATCAACTGACTGATCACAGATCAACTTCACATCAAAACACTTTCCACCATCAGCAGTTGCAGGATAGTGAAGAACAAGATCTCCATCATCCTCAGTCACCTCCACCTCCTTACTACCAATGCCAGTATATGTTGGCTGAGATAAAGAGGAGTCCATTTTACACACAGTCACATCCTTACACTTTACATCAAGCTCCAATCCATTACAAGGATTATAGTAGTATGTTGTGTGTTCGTCAGCAGCAACTTTGAGGGGAGTGTCTAGTCCTTGTAAATTCACCACCTTGCGCAATCTCATTTGCCTGTACAAACATTTATCTGTCTGTATCCACTTGTCTGATACTAAAGTCTTGTTGGGACACTTTCCAGGACAGGCACACATACTGATGAAGTTGAACGTGTAGTATAGTTCCTTTGACTCATTAGCAAACACAAACTTTCCATGTGCTTCGGTCTCATCACAAATCAGGGATACTGAACTAATACTTTCCTTGGAACGGTAAGTAGCAACTAGGATGTTGTGGACATAAGCAAACTGAGTGGCATGAACTGCCCCGAGACTAAAAGTTAAATTGCGTTGATAGTCATGCTGACAGAGTAGGGCATCTTTGCATGGATCCTCATTAGTTTTCAGTTTACCAGCAATAGAAAATCCAATGCAGGGATTGAAATAATAGGTATAGGAATCTTTTACCCATGGAGAGGTAAAATTCACTTCGAACGCTGGCAAGGGTTGTGCTGGGATAACCAACGGCAAGAAATTGATGACTCCACTTGAATTAGTATCCGTGGGCATGCAGGCGCAATCATTGATCTTCTTGCAAGTTGGAGCAGCAGCAAGGATGTTCCCAGCAAGTGAAAGGACGGAGAAACACACTAACAAATTATAGGCCATTTCTCAGTAAGTGTGAGTACGTGATTATAGTGTAGGGCCTCCCACTATATTTTCCCCGAAAATACGTAATTGGGGCAAACGGCCACTTCGATTGGCGGGCGCCGCCAGACTAGGTAATAATACTCTAATAGAGCAGTCAAAGCAAGTTCTATGGCTAATACATTCATTGTAGTATAGGCTCTAATATCTATGCATGCATTGTGAACGTGGCTGCATATTCACTACTGTACAGCTCTGTTTATAAAACATAACACACAGGCCTACCATCTACAACAACCTCTATGAATATACATATTAGCAAGAGTTCATAATATAAAGTAGTAAGAGAGAGTGTCCAACAAGAGTACATTCCAGCAAATACACTGAGTAAGATAGAATATCAACACCTTCGTTTGTACAAAGGTTTCACCATCTCAACACATATCAGCACTTGCCTTCCACCTGTAAATGTGTCAGTTGGATCGAAGCTTTCAAAAGTCCAATTTTACTCAGTGTGTTTGTACAAGCTGTATTGGCAGTTTGACACTCTCCCTTAATATTGTATATTATAAACTCTTGATATTAGTATAATGTATTTGCATCACACCAATTACATGCTTACCACAGAAACCTAATATCTTATGAGTGCAAAATATTTGTTCTCCAAGTCAGCAAACGTGTCCAGTTTGAACAAGTAAACAACAGATGGATTGTCATCTGTAATGAAACAATATCCTACTGGCATTGATACTGATTCAGAATTCTTCTGTGATCACACCTTCTGCTCCAAGATAAATTATCCAAACTGATTTACCTTTTTGGACTTTTAAATCTTTGATTTAGAGACTGAAGTTACATTTTTGACTCTTTGATGTCATCTGTCCAGGTACAGCATTATAAACTTCAGGAGGACTAGAATAACAGCTGTCTCCCCACCAGTAAGGGCTGTAACCATTCTCTAAAGTAGTAGAATGCATAATGGTACCAATTAATTAAGAGTCAACACTTTTTGTACGTAATAAACCCTTTAGCTCTTTCAATTGTAGTGGCGGCTATTGCACCGTTGACTTGAGGGTACTTTGGATTGCTATGTTGTGGAGTACGTATGTGTATAGCTACATACTATTTCTGAAATGATATAGTTTCAGGATGAGGAATGCCATATGACTAACAAATAATGGCTTGAGGTGTTATTACGCATTCCGTCAAGGCCCTTTAACAGTGGAACAAGAGGTTGTGGTCTTTAGAGACCTGATGTAGCAAAGTTAGCTATAGGCATGCCTATGAAAAATACCAATTGCAATTTTCATGGATACATTCCATGATATTTAGTAGTGATCACTGAAATCTCATGGTAATAGCATGGATTATTATTCCAGTAGTGACAGTGTAGATTTTGAAAAGGAATTCACACATCACACAATAATTACATAGTATGATGCATGTAACTATAGTAGGAATCGCACACATGCAAATACAAGATGAAGTCCATATTAGTATTGTTTACTACTGATGGCAGGAATCTTTAGCTTTTAGGACCATTTTGTTATCACCAGCAGTAGCAAGTATTGGAGTATAAGCTGACTGATCACAGATCAACTTTACATCATAACATTTTCCACCATCAGTGGTTGCAGGATAGTGAAGAACAATGTCTCCATCGTCCTCAGTCACCTCCACCTCCTTACTACCAATACCAGTATATGTTGGTGGGGATGTGGACATGTCTTGTTTACACACAGCCACATCTTTGCACTTCTCATCAAGGTTTCCCAGCTCCAGTCCATTGCAAGGATTATAGTAGTAGGTTGTGTGTTCATTAGTGGCAACTTTCAGGGGAGTGTCTAGTCCTTGTAAATTCACTACCTTGCCAGATCTCATTTGCCTGTACAAACACTTATCTGTCTGTATCCACTTGTCTGGTACTAAAGTCTTGTTGGGACACTTTCCAGGACAAGCACACATACTTGTAAACTTGAACTGGTAGTTAATCAACTTCGGTTCAGCAACGTATTCAAATTTTCCATGTGTTTCGTTTTCATCACAAATAAACTGCACTGCTGATGTCCTATTCGCTGATGAATTGGAATAGTAATAAGCAAGCAAGGTGTCATTGACATAAGCAAATTCAGTACTACCAGCCTTCCCTAGGCCATAAGTTAAATTGTCTCGTATTAGTATCTGACACACCAAGTCCCCTTTGCACTCGTTATCACCATCATAATTTTTGCCAGGCATGGAAAACCCAACACAAGGGTTGAAGTAATAGGTGTAGTTGTCTTTTGTCTGTTGAGAGGTTCCATTCACCATGAATGTTGGTTTTGTAGAAGCGCTATTTACTAGCGGGTAGAAGTTGATAACTCCAGTAGCATTTGTATCTGTAGGCGTGCAGGCACAATCATTGATCTTCTTGCAAGTTGGGGTAGCAGCTAGGATGGACCCAGCAAACAGGAGGACGAAGGAGCACACTCGCCAATAGGTCATAGCTAATTGTTCGGAATTCAAGGTCAATTTTCAAATCAAACGTAGCGAGTTAGCTACTTGATAGCGCCCGCCCCTTTGTATAATGGGGACTCGGGGCGCAGTCAAGCTAAGTGAAAATAATAAGGTATAATCGATCGTGAAATGTGTTAGTTTATACACATAGCTATTACCCGCTTTCTAGACTTTCGTGAATTTAAAAGCGTGAAAATCGTATTTTGCACAGTGCCCTCCAACTCAATAGCTAAAAGGGTCAGTGTTAATTATAGCTTTGCACGTAGTTTAAATATCAATGTAAAATACATCGAGGACACCTGGTCCTACAGCCTGCTTAAGGTGCAGAAAGAGAGTAATCCATGACTGGACCTGAGCAGTCCTAAACCTGTAACCATCTGATTTATGCTCGAACACTTACAGGCAGTCAGGCTGATGTTTTCCCTTTGTCAGTTTCATGTATTTGTATCCATAGGTTTACACATAAACAGCTTTTAAGACTCTGAAAAGGCCAAAATAGCTAATAGCAACAGTGAGATACTACTAAGAGGTGATTATTTGCTGCTTCAAAAATGCAGCACTGAGCAGGGGTTCTGGCTCTCCCCAACCATTTACTGTTTGTGCCCCTCCCCTTGCCAGCCCCTGGATCCGCCCCTGGACAGTGACGGTCCGTTGTCGTGGTTAAAATAAATGATAGGGATAAGTACTACAGTTAGGTAGCTTAATACTCGTTTGTAAACCATCATTAAGTGTTTTGTGTGATATCAGTGGTGATAGATGACTTCCGGAATGAAATACTGTCTCTGGTTCTTTTCATTACAGGTGCCAAGGCAGAAAACACTTTTGAGGATGATGCTTTTATTATTAAGTCCACAGAGGCAATAGAAGCAAAAGGAAGTGACACAGAGCCTGTTTGCTAGACGGCTGGTGTTTTGCTGCTGAAAACAGGTTTTGATTTAAAATTGCCAAGCCAGTTATGCCACATTGTGAGGGCAATGCTCTTTGTTATATGCTGCTGGCTATGTTTGTAGACATCTATGTAAGAATTTAGAATGTGAGAGAGAACGTACATGAAACACTGCTCAAAGAAATAGTCTAACCATGCATATCAATTCATGGACTCGGATTTTCACTGCAAGCTTCTGGGTTGAAATCAACCAAAACAGCACTAAAAAGCTTACATAAGCCAGAGACTTGTACAATAGCATGTATAATGTAAGAAAATACGAAACATCCATATTTAATTGTTCACAATGCTATATTACTTTGTGATTACAGCAATACATTGATATAAACACTGGTGCAAATAAAAATTGAAGTCTAGTAACTATATTCACAAAAAGGGAATGTTTCTGCAGGAGCAACTCCTGCAGTACAGTTTGTGTTTCAGAATTTCTGTTTTGCATATAATGTACATCCACAAAAGTGTTCCTTAATGGTCCATCATCTTAACTTCAAAAATAAATATAGAAAATTCTCTAGTGGTTTTTTTTGGATCGTATCAATCCACAATCTACCCTGTAGGAAACAAAGTATATGCATACACATTATATAATACCTTAAGGGATGACACAGTACATCGCTTCACTCTACACAGCAACCTTTCTAAAGACTCAATATCAGGTGCAGTGTCAGTAAAGGAAGACATAGGTATAGGCGACAGCAGCAGACACCGTCCTTCAGTATATTGACACACCTCTCAGTGAGATGGACACTGGCAAACCCTTGGGTTTAGGCTGAAAGTGCTTTTACTGCTAAGCCTAAGCTTTCTATGACCACTCCTGTCATTTGTAGAGTGGGAATAGTAATCATAGTAAAATGATTGTGTAGTTGTAGCTAAATTGAAATACTTGCATGTGCTTCAAAGAATCGAATATTTCACTACAATAGTACAGGAAAATAGCTTTCAAAGGCATTCTCATTGATTTATATATGTATGAATTACTGGAAATACGTCAGAAAGTTAGCTGAAAACGTCTATAAAAAGGCTTGTGAACCCCGAACTGTAGTACTGCAAAATGCTGTCATTTCACCACAGAACGGCGGAACTAAAGGTTTTGGCTTACATGGATGGATATGTTAACGTCTTAGCTTTCAATCAGTACCATTTACATGGAAAAACAACGCTTCTATCGTGCTCTCAGAACCCCGAACCATGAGGGTGCGATCTAATAATCATTTTTGCATAAAACGCGTTCTACGAGATTCGCTCTCGAAATTTAGACGATCATACACCAGTAAAACAACAGTATAACTCTTACCATAATAAGAAATCCTTTTCATCTCCGCTTCTAGAAGGCTTATCTGCCCTTTCTCTTCGTTCTTCTTGTGCCAGATGAACCCATACCGATCAAAGGTAAGGTGTTGATTATTGCAATGCTGACGGCTCGCGCATTTTGTATTGAATTTACTCCGGTTTCCAATCCCGGGTAAGGTATATATTATCTATTAGTCCGGTAGATTTAAGGTTGGACCCGGAAAAAATTCGAAGAAAGCTGATTTTGGTATCATTAGAAAGCAAATTTTTCATAGAATAACATATCCAAAATCCCCTAAAATCCGCCTTGGGGAAAAAATTTTATGGCCAATTTAGTATTGAGGCATACAGTATGTGACTGGATTTAGGAAAGTGGATCTTCCACACATATCCAATTTACCAACTTTGACAACTCATAACTTCAGATTGGAAAATGGTATTGACTTGAAATTTGATCAGTAGTGAGCACCAGCATCACTTATTAGTTGCAGAAAATTTCAGGTTGATATTCACCTTGTACACTAAGGTGTGGTTTCTTTATTAAATGCATTTAGTATAGACCTATTTTTGCAAATTTGGTCATTTGTGGCTAATAACAAAAATACATATTATTCTTAAAATATTTTCTCATAAGAAATTCATTGCAATCAATATTAGCTGTATGAAATAAGGATAAGACTAGTTATAGAAATAAAAAAGGTTCCTATCATGTAAGTTCTGAACAAATATATTTGTCACAATTATTGTAAACGGTTTCTTCAGCACTTCTGCAACTCTCTCCCTTGCAACTGCCACATGCTGCAACATACTTTAATCCATGATTACACTGAGAGCATAATATTGCTACCACATGGACTTGCAGTAGAAAGCTTGCATTTATATTGTACAAATTTAAGTTAAGACTTCTGGTGCTAGTCCCATGTCTGTTATCATCAGTTGCATACAGCCTCGATCCTTCTAGTTTCCAGCTCCATTATGGTAATGGATCAAGTTAGTCATTAAGTTCCTTCTAATGAATAACTTATAGACGCACATACAAGTTGTGAAAGTGTGTTGTTCTTGCAATCATTTGCACATCATTTTCTTCTTGATTAGGCCAACTTTACCCCTTTCAAATGTCGCAGATGTTGTATCACAGCCACTCCATGCAAGCATGCGAAAACAGAAGATGTAATTATGACATTACAATAGGACCTATGTGCCCAATAATGTCATCAATTTTCCAATACTCAAGTGTTTCCCCACCTCTGAAAGAAATATATACTTGCTATGCTCTGGTGCACCATGCAGGAAGACAAGAACATCAGTGTCATCAGCTACAACACACTTTACTTCCTTCAATTGCATATTGAAGTGCACATTGAACGATCAGTGTGTCAGTATCCAAATTACTCTGATGTCCAACCTGGCCATCATCTCTCAGATATTGGACAATCAATTGATGTTTGCTCTTTTCATTTGCAAGAAAACTTCCTGGCTTTTGTATGTTTCCATAGATTCACTTGACTGAATATCTGCACCTGCACATACGTACTATAAACATACCTGGGGATGCTGCCAGCCCTACACACTGATTGCACACATGGAGATTCTGACATACTGATGGTCCAATGCGCACTTCAATTTTGCAATTGAAAGAAGTAGAGTGAATGTTGTAGCTGATGACAACAATGAAGTTCTTGTGCTACTGGTGCACGCTGGAAGCAGAACATGACAAGTACATATCTCTTTTCATTCAGAGGTTGTAAAGCATTTGAAGATCTGGAAAAATGATGACATTATTGGGCACATATTTAGGTCATCTTTTCACATGCCTGGGTGGCTGTGATACAATGTCCGCAACATTTGAATAGGTAAAGTCAGCAATCAAATGATGTACAAACAATTGAAAAGTTAATGATGGATTATATAATGTAACAATTGCACATGTTGAAAAAGTTGGAGTTTGATGGGAATCAGTCTGATTTAGTCTCAGGTATACAAAACAAAGTACATGGAAATGGTGGCATCAGAAAGTTATTACACATGTGAGCTGTGAAAGTGTGCTAACCCTTGCAGTTGGATGGAGCTTTCAGGATCAATGGTTTTAGCTGATACAAGAAGTTATTCATTGGAGGGAACTTAATAATATGGGGCTGGAAACTAGAAGGACTAAGGCTGCAACCGATGATGATAGACATGGGACCAGTCTCATAGATCATATAATTAATTTTGTACAATATATATTCCAGCTTTCTATTGCAAATCCATGTGATAGCGATATTATGCTCTTGTTGCAAACATGGATTATTAGTGTGTTGCAAAATGTGGAAGAGTGAGTTGCAGAAGTGCTAAGGAAACTGTTTCTTGTGAAAAAATAATTTAAGGATAGCACATTTTTGTTGGTCACAAATGACCAGATTTGCAAAAATGGGTCTGCAAATACATCCAATTGAGAAACTACAACTTAGTGTTCAAGTTGAATATCAATCTGAAATTTTCTCCACCTAATAGGTGATGCTGGTGCTCACTATACTGATTAAATTTCAAGTCAATACCATTTTCCAAACTGAAGTTATGAGTTGTCAAAGTTGGTAAATTGGATATGCATGAAAGATCCACTTTCCTGAATCCAGTCATATATGCCTCAATACTAAATTGGCTATTAAAAAAATTTCCCCGAGGTGGATTTTAGGGGATTTTGGATATGTTATTCTATGAAAAATTTGCTTTCTAATGATACCAAATTCAGCTTCGTTCGAATTTTTTCCGGGTTCACCCCTTTTTTCAGTTATATCTACCGGACTATATGGTATTACAATTTCCCGATATATTGAAGTGGGTGTGGCTCACGAAAGTACTTATCCTGCTGCTAGACTTGACTATATACAACTCTTACAATAATCAATTAGTGGGCGTGACTCCACGTAAGCTTGCAGACAGCCAACGGACACAGTTTCGTGCTACAGACTGCACTTACTACTAAATGGGCGTATGTTTGTAACGCGATAAGTGGGCGTGGCTCACGAAAGAGCTACGCGATAGCGTTTATAAGTTTCCACGTCGTCAAACGAACAATTTCGTTTCTCACGTGATCCAATCCCGGATAATTTGTAAACCGGGTCGGACCCGGATGACCCGACCCGGTTTCAACGTAGTCTCGCGCAGCCAGACCACTATTTCTCCCCACGGCGCTTATCGATTAGAGATTATAAGCGCCTGCTCGACTCCTCGACTCGAGCAGGCGCTTATAATCTCTAATCGATAAGCGCCGTGGGGACGAGCAGGCGCTTATAATCTCTAATCGATAAGCGCCGTGGGGAGAAATAGTGGTCTGGCTGCGCGAGACTAGTTTCAACGCTGCTTCACAAGCCCTTCGCTTGGAATGGTAACTGATAGCCAACTAGAATTATGTTGTGGTCATATGCAAACTGAATGGTATCATAGATTATAGACCAACGTTGAAACCGGGTCACTACTGCTGACCCGGATGACCCACTGACCCGGATGTGACCCGGATTAATTAAAGCCGAGACGTGTTTCGGCTAGTCTTGAGCGAGCGAACGAGTCTACATTTTCAGCGTTCGATTCGTGTTGAGTAAATATTACAACTTCAGCCTAGCTGTAAGTTGAAGACCAAAAAAAAAAAAAAAAAAAGGTCTTCACCTACTGACAATAGCTACCCCTCACCATAGATACCCTACCCTCAATTTCATGTTACATACTACACTTACTAACAAATGAGCGTGGCTGAGCGTATGTTGGTAATGCGATAAGTGGGCGTGGCTCATGAAAGAGTTACGCGATAGCGTTTATAAGTTTCCACGTCGTCAAACGAACAATTTCGTTTCTCACGTGATCCAATCCGGGTCAGACCCGGATAAATTGTAAACCGGGTCAGACCCGGATGACCCGGAGAAAATGTGACCCGGACGACCCGGATGACCCGACCCGGTTTCAACGCTGTTATAGACTATAATCTATGATGGTATGAACTGCCCAGTGACCCGGACGACCCGGATGACCCGACCCGGTTTCAACGCTGTTATAGACTATAATCTATGATGGTATGAACTGCCCAGTGAAATTGGATTTATAGTCATGCTGACAAAGTAGGGCATCTTTGCATGGATCCTCATTAATCTCTTTACTAGCAATAGAAAATCCAATGCAGGGATTGAAATAAGAGGTATAGAAATCTTTAGAGGTACCATTCCATTCAAACGCTGCATGCAAAGGTTGTGTGGGAACTATAGCGGGTAGAGGTTGATAACTCCGGTTGCATTGGTGTAGGAGTGCAGGCACAATCATTGATCTTCTTGCAAGTTGGAGTAGCAGTGGATGGTGCCAGCAAACAGGAAGACAAAAGAGTACACTCGCCAATAGCTAGCTCTATCTGTCTGGAATTCAAGGTCAATATTTTCAATAGCAGTTTGACAGCACCCACCCCTTTGTATAATGATGTGGGTGCAGTCATGCAGCACAGTGGTAGCAGCTAAGCTAAGTAAAATACCCTCCAACTAAATATGGGAGGACGGGATGCTCAATTAAAGTATATAGCTAAAAGGGTCAGTGTTAATTAGCTTTGCATGAAGTTTAGAATCAGATATATCAATGTAACACACATGCATGTTTTACATATCAAATAAGTGGCCCTTGTATGTGGTTTAGTGGTTGAATCAAGTAGTGATGAATTTTGGTGAGTTGGGTAGCTATAGCTATACATTCTTTAGATGGAAACGTAGCCGGACCTTTTTGTGTGGGGATTACATCATGACCTGAGTGTGTGAAACCTGGGGGGTCTGGGGGTATGCCCAGGAGCAGATCCAGTGGGGCCCTCCCTTCAGAATATTGTTAGTGTTGCTCATTGAACATAGCTAGGCACCTTAGACATAATTCTACCATTTTTAATGCAGTTTATGACTATGTGTAATATAATATTAAATATGTCTGTAGCAACATATTGACATAGCACAAGGGGAACTAGGTGGGATAGAGCACTCTCTATGTTTAGAAATTGAGATACTTTAATAGAACAGTCATTTACTCTAATAAAACAGTCAAGAGTAACATAATTATAAAACACTGTTTGTCGTTTTAAACAACTAAAACATCTGTTATAAATTGAGTTAATGACTCTATCCACACTCTATTGACTAGAAATTCCCTGGAGATGCAGCTGCACACCAAATGCCAGGATTATTTATATGCTTAAATTTTTTGTGATGCTTGTGCAGGGGACCTTTTGCAAATTTTCAACTTCCAAAATTAGCACCAAAATCATTCTCAAAAAGTCAATCTTTCAAAATTTCTTTATAGACTTTATAGCTAGTACAGCTCAGTAGCATTCATGCTTCCAGCATTAATTTTCATAAACATTTACAACTTTTAGCCAAAATTATCTCACGGCAATGTTAAGTTTTCAAAATTTCATTAGGGAGCAGTTTAAACTAATTCTGCATGGTTTTTAACTCAGTAGCTTCCAGTGTTTGAACTATCAACAGGTTTCAGTCAAAATTGTCACCAAATTTAATCTCAAAATGCTATATTTTCAAAATTTTCTGTGGGGATGCCCCCTAGAAAGCTCATGCTTTGCATTTCACGGAGTGTGCTTCGCACACTGTGGAGTGCCCCCCCCCCCCCCCCCTTAGCAAACTCCTGGATCTGCCTCTGATGCCTTCAGGAAATAGATACTGAAAAGGCTGAATTTGGTGACATAATTAAATTGTCCAAACAGTTAATAATAGTGAAATCAGGCAGTAGCTATATGATAAAATGTCTGCAGAGGGAGGGAGTTCTCAGCATTTATAGCATGCTCCAAATATGGCACGCTCTACCAAAAATAGCTGTGACTCTGGAAGCAATTTAAGAGAAAAGATCTGCAAATAATACTAAGGGGGACAAAACTTAAAAGAGCTATACATGTATGCAGTAACATGGTTACAGGTTATATTAAAACAACTATATTGTTTTATTAGATTTTAAAATTGGCTAATACTAGTGAACTGTAAAAAGTATAGCTTGACTATATGGCAACTTTTAATCAAATACTGTTGATCACAACACAGAAAACGTTTAAAAAATGATCATAAGATCAAATTCTTGGTTAAGTAAAAGATATTTAAAATGCACACATACATAAGTTTGACTATATATAGCTAAACTTTCTGTGGTGTACGTTTCTGACTTACAACTAGCTATAAGTCACTATTTAAAACTGGCTAGCTTTTTGGCCACAAATTAACTAGACCATGTTTTTAGCCCCTGCCACATGGCAGAACTGTACTTGGGTTTAAGCCCCCTTCCCCCAGGCAAACCAGTTGATATATACCATGAACCTGCCTGTGGCTAATGGTAGGTACATACACTGTACTACAAGACGATTATAACACAAGTTATACAACCCAAGATATATAAGTGCGCCTAACTCCGGACAGTTTTTGCTTTCGGTGCTCTATCTCGGCCATGCAAGTGAATTACTTAAACCTTAAAATACAGTGATAAAGCCTATCCTATGGTGCATCAGTCCTGCAAGTTTCATCAAAATATCTCCATCCGTCGAGGAGCTGTGCTCCAAATTCAACTATGTGTAAATTTCGCGCATGCTCCTAACTCCGGACACTTTTTATCACTCCTGATACAGCACTTCTGAAGTTGATTTCAAATTTTAAACACTGCCACATTAAGCGTCCACCTCATACTCCGGAAATTTTGAGAGTCATATGGTCATATATGCATAGTACCTTTTGTTGCCGAGTTATGGGTATTTCAAATCTAGGTGTATTTACGCAAATATTTATGCAGCTTCAATGAGACTGGCTCTTACAAAATCGTCCATAGCAAGTGTTTGGTTGATTGTTTGCAAACGAAACTTGGTACAGTGGTAAGTCATAATTGTCCCTCTGCACTGTAGTAAAATCAGCCAGATAGCTCTTTGAGTTTGGGAATAAGCAGCGATTATCGAAGAATTTTTGATAATTTTGCCACACATAATAATAAATAATCACCTCGTTCGGAAAACTAACAGGACTTTTAAGCTGATTTTAGGATCACAGCATCATTGTATATGAAGCATTAATCACCTAAAATTTCAAGTAGCTAAATGCTGTAGATAGTTTTGGAGATATGACGCCAAATATTGGAAGTGTCTGGAGTTAGGAAGTGTCTGGAATTAGGCACACTTACCTTATAGAATTGAGCATAATGCAGATAAGACTATCCTGTATTCCCTCAATTTATGCCCCGGGGGTACTATTTTTTTTTGCCCAACAATAAGGATAAAACCCTTCGAATAGTGCCGCACTGCGGTATGGCCACTCCAAATAAATTCTCTGTTTCCTGTCCATCACCCGCATCTAGTTACTGTCAGCTCTAAATATTCCATTATTCCGTATTCTTCCATTATTTTCCGGTTATTCCTACATACTGAGAGGCTCAGTAAAAGCCATCTTGACACAGTGTCAGCTCACGTGTCAGCAGTGCAACCGAGTTGGCACAAACTTCACGTTTGTACTATTTTTGCAACTCGAAAAGGAAGGAACAAGCTTAAGCATGCTTTTATGCAGCTTTTTATGGTTGTACCAGGCAAATAATGGCTTGAAAAGCTGCCAATCTTATAATGAAATAATAGGAATGAACCACCTGCCTGCATGCAAATATGCTTGAATCCAGGACAGGAAACAGATGGTCAGCCAACTTCGACCGTCACAAGCTCAACGGAAAGAGATGTACATTTAAGATCTTGTAGCAGTGGACCATAGCGATCTTGTTTTCTATGGCTAGCAGCTGAAAAGTGGTGCTTGGTATTAGTACGTAACTACAGAAAGTTCTAATAATGTGATGGAATCGGGTGAGACTAACACCAAGTCTGGTCTACTTAACGATGTTGAAAGATTAGAAGGAATGGTGCTAGGAGGGCTCTCACTAGCAAGATGGCCATGGAGATCAGCATAAAGTTTGGAACTGGGTGACAAATCTTTCAGAAGACTATGAACAAAAACTTGTAAAACCGAGTCATGACGCCAAGTGTATCTACCTTGGTCAAGAGCCACAGAACAGTCAGTTAAAACGTGGCTGGTTGTGGGCTGGGTTGACTGACACAGAGCACAAACTGGATTAGTAAATCATTTTCCACATTACCAGAAATAGTTGGTCATTGACGGTTGCATGGCTTCGATTGTTTAATTAGAGTGTTTTATCAGTTTTTCTTCAATATCTCAACAATCTTAATTAGTCACATCTTATTATAGGTAAAAATATTTTCTTACATATATTTCCTTTCATGTGATCAAGAAAAAATTCAATGTTTTAAATTTCTAGTTTTGGTTTCTAATTCTATTATGAATAGGCTTCAGTTTGCTACGGTGATTAATGTGGTTATTATAAAATAAACTATCACAAGTGTTGAAGTACTAGTGGAAAATGACTTTTTGACCTATAGCTAAAGCACACTGTATTCATAAGTGCAGATATCCATCAAAAGGTAATACACTCTAATATAACATTCAGCAATACATCTTCTTTTGCAAATATACCAAACTCAGATGCAGTAATAAATAAAATAAACACTCTATCATGTCTGTGTTGAAATTTATCCAAGGATAATAAACACCCTAATAGAGCACTCAATGACCAGATTTGTATGTAAATTTCTGGTAATGATCTAGCCATTTATTTGGAGTGGCCTATTATTCTAGGGTGCGCTACTAATATTTTAAACCTGCCACTACAACACGTTGCTGCTTACCGTTCTTCTATTCAAGACCTTTCTTTCACTTAAGTCCTCCTAGCACAACCATGTCACGCCTCGTGCTACGTGGTCAATTTACTAATATCCGGAATTTTGATTATGTGACAGCCGCTCGCAGCCGTTTAAATTTTGCCAGGACAATACCTTCCTTAAATCGGGATGGAGATTACCACTAAAGGTATGAAAGCACTAGTAAAGAGTAATTACAAAATAATTAATTGCATTAATTTTACTATATAAAATAAATTTAATTGCATTAATTTTACTGTATAAAATACTACATAATTTAGCTACTAATTATACCTAGCTCAGTGTTATCTTCCAATAAGATCATCTGTATTGAGGACCTGCTTTTCACACAATTTTAAACTTGTACCTTACCAACCCAGAATCAACTTATATAAGTATTCCTTCCTTCCTTCCAAGAACTGTACCCAAATGGAATAAACCGCTGAGTGATGATACTATTGAAACTAATCGTGTAGAATTGTTTACACTAAATTATAATCATGTAATAATTATTAACTGTATTTGATTGTAATTGTACTGCACATCAGCATTATACCCCTGGAGGGTCCTGCTGATTGAAAATAAATAAAATAAATAATAATAGTATGGTACTATTCGAGGGTATGGTACAATTAAAATTATTTTCAGAAACAAAGATAAAGACCTTCGAATAGTACTGCAATGTGGTACTATTTGAGGGTGCGGCACAAATCGAGTAAATACGGTAACTGCAGGTTTGTGGATGTATATCAGGATTATATATGTATGACTATAGCTATATTTAGACTATGATATAGCTCATTTAGAGGGTTACTAAATCACTTAGCAATGGCGGATCCAGGATGGGGCGTTTGGGGCAAATTCCCCCCCCTCAATTTGTGGAGGAGCCACTGGCAGTCATACTTCTGATTAAAATAGCTACTAAACTTTGTCGGGCCAAGAAACTCATGAAAATATGCACATTTTACTAGCAGTTGTTACAAATTCACCTGAAATCAAAGCGAACCAAAGTCAAATTACCTGTGAAATTGTCACCAAGCACCTTCGTACGTACTTAGCGCCTCTAAAAATAATTATTGTGTTGCATTTGTCTAAGACATTCAGAGCCTTTTAAACAACTTTTAAGACTTCACAACCATCTGAAAAGGCAAAAATGGCAAAAATCAACAGTGAAACACTACTAAGAGGCGATTATTTGTTGCCTCAAAAATGCAACACTGAACTAGAGAATCTGGCTCTCCCCAACCATTTACAACTTAGCTTGTTTGTGCCCCTCCCCTTGCCAACTCCTGGATCCGCCCCTGCTTAGTCACCTGACTTGCTCATTTAGTCACCTACACATGTTCATTTAGTAACCCGCCCTCAGGCAATTTTGTATGTGAAAATAATTATAACACGAAAGGTACACTGGAGTACTTGATAATACTGTAATACAATTCTTCTCCGTGTTCTGCGAATAATTCTGGACAAATAGTAGACTAACTAGTAAGTGGCGTATCTACTGTAGCTTTAACCGTTACTCTGGTTACCGGTCGAATAATTATTTTTGTGGGCGCTGTAAGAACTTCAGGAAGAAACCGTTCTGTTGTTCTACATTGCTCTTTCACTCCACCCTAATGTTCTGGCTATAAAGGTATGTACTTTAAACCATAGTCTAAATAAGTTAGACACCGCGACCAACGGGAACTAAGCAATTTAGTAACCCCTCTGGCCCTTAGTAGCGCCCTCGCTGCGCTCGGGGGTTTTACTCTTTTCACCACCTTTCATAACCCTTACGTAATATTAAGCTCAAAAGCATCCGGACTTCCTACTGTAGTTGTTGCTCTCTCTCTTCGACTTTAGGGCACGCATCTAGTAGTTGCCGAGAGTAGTCGACTTTAGGGGATGCGTCCAGTAGTTGCCGCGAGTAGTAGACTTTAGGGGAAGTCTTTTTTTTTCTTTTTTTCCCGGGCTTGATGGACTGCCCTTTCCTACCACCCCCAGCACAGATTGCAAGTGCTGGACAACTGAACAAAATTAAGCAGACAAATGGGATTCCACAGTCACTAAGTCCACTGACTGTGGAGTCCTGGTGTAAACACCAATGGAAGAAAGTAGACTTTAGGGGAAGCGTCCAGTAGTTGCCACGAGTAGTAGACTTTAGGGGAAGCGTCTAGTAGTGTTAGCGTTAGGGTTAGAGTTCAGCTTTGGTTTCTTCACCTTTAGGGTTAGGTTCTTCTTACTATATACAGCTTATTTCGTTAGTCACATTTATAAGATACAAAAGAAGGGACTTAAGGGAGCTAGCAGCGGTAGCATAATCGGTAGCACACTGAACCATCACACTGGGATCCTGGGTTCGATTCCCCTTCAATACTGAACTTTTTTTTTTCGCCTTTTTGGTTCACCGTTTTTTGTCTAAGTTCTGTAGGGTTATGAAATAGGGTGAAAAGAGTGATACCCGGACGCTACAGCCTCGGGCCATCAGGGTTACTAAATCGCTTAGTTCCCTTGGTCTTGGTGTCTAACTATTATATAGTGGCTACTATATAGAAGTCGTACATTGAAACATCTAGAGAGAGAACCATCATTAATAATTGATGAGAAAACATGCATGATTACAAACAAATTATATATTATGTGTCCTCGGACAACATGCGACCACATGTCTGACCAACATTAAAGCAATTTATTATTATTATTATTGTTTACTGAGCAGTCAGCCCTGCTGGTGTGCTCAGGAATCACATGAACAAATACATTAGGTACAATAATATGATTGGAGTCTAGCTGTAAATAGATCAGTATCTGCAATTTCAATTGTATCAGTTGGTAGTATGTTCCACTCGTTTATTGTTCTTGAGAAATAGCTGTTTTGGTATGCCGTGGTGGATGAGGTAGGTAAAATATAGTGAAGATGGTGGTATTGTCTTGTTGGTCGTGTTTTTGGTAAGTAATAATGAGGAATTTGGAGTGATAACTGTTGGTAGTGTATCTTATGCAATATTTGTAACCTAGATAATTTCCGACGAATTTGTAATGTAGGCCATTTCAGCTGATCCAACATTAGAGAAACTGAACTGAATCTGCCATAGTCATTCAACACCCAGTGCGCTGCTCTTCGTTGTACTTTCTCTAGCTCTGAAATATCTCCAACGTGGTAGGGATCCCAGACAGCAGATGCATGCTCTAGTTGTGGTCTCACCATTGTTAGGTAAGCTGATTCTTTAACTTGTTTTGAACATTTGTTTAGATTGCGTTTTAAGAAATTGAGTGTTCTAGATGCTTTATTGACAACATTTGATATGTGAGGTGACCAAGACAGTGATTTATGAATTAAGACTCCTAGGTACATATGTTGATCAGATATATCTAGTATGTGACTGTGAAGTGTGTAGTCGTAAGTGAGTGGTGATAAGGATCTCGTGCAACGTATAACTGTACATTTACTAATATTGAACTTAAGTTGCCAAGTATCGGCCCATTCTGACAGTTTATTTAAATCTTCTTGAAGTCTGTTGATGTCTTCTACACTATTGATAACTCTATAAAGCAAGCAATCATCAGCGAACAGGCGGAGTGGTGAGTTGATGTCTTTAGTTATGTCATTTATATACAATAGGAACATTAGAGGTCCAAGAACTGTGCCTTGTGGTATCCCAGACATTACCGACACTGGACTAGAGGATTCACTATTTAAAACAACACACTGAGTACGTTGGGTAAGCCAAGTTTGGATCCAGTTATAAGTACTGCCATTAATTCCATAATATCTTAGTTTGGTCATTAAGCGTTGGTGTGGTACTGTATCGAATGCTTTAGAAAAATCCAATAGGATGATATCTATTTGTTTCTGATGGTCTAGAGCAAAGGATATGTCTTCTGTAAGAGTAATTAGTTGAGTTATGCATGAATGATTAGATCTGAACCCATGTTGATTTTCAATTAATATGTTGTTTTCGTTTAGATGGTTGATGATGGAATGATATATAATGTGTTCCATAACCTTTGCACAAATGGAGGTCAAAGATATGGGGCGATAATTACTAACACTACTGTGGTTACCTTTCTTGAATACTGGACATATATTGGCTTTTAACCAATCAGATGGCAATGAGTTAGTTGACAGAGAATGATTGAAAATTATGTGTAATATTGGTGTTATTTCATCTGCGCAATGCTTCAAGATGTAAGGGGATATACGGTCTGGACCACTAGCTTTATTTGTATCAAGTGTTATAAGTAACTTATGTATTCCAGATTGTGAGATAGATATATCAGGCATGTTGGGTACTTCAGTATTACTATCCATAGTAGGCATTATTAACAAGTTTTCCTTTGTAAACACAGATTTAAAGTGATTATTCAAAGCATTTGCTTTGTCTTTTGCATGATGGATTGTTTGGTCACCTATAAGTAATGTCGGAACATCATGTTTATCTTGTTTTTTGGCTCTGATGTACTTCCAAAATTGTCGACGATTTCCACTGAAGGAGTTATTAAATAATCTGCTGTAATAGTTATTGTGTGCTGCTCTCACTTTCGAATTTATAGAATTCTTTAATTTACAATGGACACATTTAGTCACTTGCATTGGTATTGGGTGAGAGAGTAATATTTTGGTATCACATTTAGCTGCATTTGACACTAATATATATGTTTGATCCAGACCCATGCTAAGCTTTAATGTGAATTGGACTAAAATTGTCCAGAGGTTTTCTGGATCAAAAGTTCCTGGCTGACCCTATGAAACAAATAGCAAATTTTACTAATCAAATAGTTGTAAACAAACCGATTATTCAATTATTTTTTAAGCATGAATAAGCATTGAAATCTTTAGCCTGATCTTTATTTCTATCTCTTCTAAAATAGAATTTTTCAGTATGAATATGTCACTTTGTTCACAACCTCAAGCTTCTAGGTTGGCTTCACTCATCAATCACAGCTTACTAAAGTGCTAACAAATATCCAAATAGCATCTTAATGAATTGAATAGTGCCATGCCAACCAAATATTCAAATATCCAAATAATCGTTTTTGTAGTCGTTGTGGAATCTTCTTTTTCGCACACTTTACAAAAATGTATATACAATAAACTTGATCACTTTGAAATTTTGCTTACATTAAATACATTTGTAATTTCTTATGGTGAATTCACATACCAATTAAGTCTGGTGTAAATTTAATAAGCATTCACATAGATATGGGTGATTATAATACTGATTTTTCATCATAAACAGTAATTATCTTGACAATCTGTTTGTAAATAGGTTTAACCTTTTGTTTAAGAGAAATTGCAGTGCCATGCAGCCACAGATCTAGAGTTAAATGGAGAAAATCACTTGGTGTTTGGTCAAATCATTCTAATAAAAAAAACACTGATGGGAAATGTCCATAAACCAAAAAAAGTTGTTTACATATGTAGGGTTCAAACTAAGGACTTCCACACCTATTACTCTTGTTACATGGGCCAGCTGCCCAAACATTTAGTAGCACTGTGAAGCCCTTGAAATTCACAATGCACACTAATTGTTACTGTATGTGTCACTATAACAACACGGAAGTCTATCAAAATTCATAAGGAACTGATTCCTTACCAAGAATATCACAGTAGCTACACCCACTTGTGTACTTATAAGGTGAAGCCTTTATATTGTGTAAATGTTAAGAGTTCTCAGTGCTAGTAACAATAATTTCAATCACTTTACCCTAAGTAGGCTATAACCATGCAACGTACTGGTATGAAATGTATTGTTTTTAGCAGATGCTGAAGATACGTAGCAACTACTGAGAATTATATACCATATGTTATCATATAGTAGGGATCACAAAGGAGTAGGCGTGGCCCATGAAAAAACATCATCCAAAAACCAGCCTCATTTTTCTCTGACGACGATAAAGCAGTATTGGTTAGGTAAAACTAAGCCCAAACAACTCTTCAGATCAACCTGAAATACTTTTAACAAGTTGAGGCTTATAACAAACACAGACTTATAACAAACAGACATTGTTTCAATGCTTAATATTGTGTAGCAACCGTATATTAAAAACATTTTACTGCAAGATAAGTCTGAGTAAACAGAAATGGTATATTAAGCACATGCAGATATTGCTATAATTTATTATACATAATCTAGTTGTTAAATGATACACTCAACAAGTATTGATGACAGGATAAAAGGATTTTGCATAATGCTTGATCATCCTCTGCAGGTTTTTATGCCATTGTATAATTATACTGCACAGTCAAACCTGTATTATATTAGGGACCAACCAAAAGTGTCCTGATTATATCAAGGTGTCCTGATTAACAGATTCCACTGTAGATTCTGAAGTACTGTACATGAATTAATATCAACTTTGTAACTGGTAGGTTTATATATCTTAATATTAATCTATGCACTATACAGTACTACTTTTAGTGTATACCAATAAAATGTTAAACGTATGTTCATACACCACTTTAATGTGGATGTTTAAAGGCACCACTCAGAGTTTGACTGTTATATTGCCAGGCAATACATTGGAAAGCAATTTGCTCATGGTATTGATGCCCAGATACAGTAGCTCAAAGGTATGCAACACTTTGACTCATTACATTGAGTGATACAGAACTTTATTTGTGGAATTTAATTTTAGAGATTCAACTAGGCTTAGTGTAGTTACAAGGTTTTGACAGGTTGGTTGTACATAAATAAACTATATGATTGGCAATGCGTAGATGTGTTTTTCTACCCATCATGTGTCAGCTATTGAACAGACCACGCATGCATGAAATGACAGAACTGCTACATTAAAATATGTTAGTCCTACGTAAGTTCTCTACTTAATAGGCTTAAAATTAAAAACCCATTCCCATAATCGTAAGATTACTAACAATAATCTTAAAAGATTGTTGTCTCAATATCACATTGCCACAACTTTAATTTAATTTGATACCATAGATGAACTTGATTTGATGGAAGCCTTTGTCTCACCTTGTTTCTTTGCAGCTGTTGTTAATATCCTGAAAGTTAGTATTGAGTTTCAACGAATACACATACAGAAGAATCACCTATATGTATGCACATAGGCCAGCTGCTCAAACATTCAGTAGCACTGTGAAGTCCTTTAAATGCCAAAACTATTTAAACTGGAACTGGTTGTTTAAACTGAAACTGTTTGAATTGGTTGTTTAAACTGGTACAAACTGGAACAACTTTAAAAAAATCCCATACATATAATATAGACAATTCAGGCACACAAACATGTTTACAACATGAAAACATGCTTGTTCATTGTTCTAGTACAAAACCATTGGGAGTGAACACATGTTCACCTCTTTGATGTTACTATATTTGGTGAGGGCTCAGGTGGACTATACATTAAAATATGTGACCGGATTTGCAAAAGGGAGTCTTCCACACACATCCAATTTACCGAGTTTGGCTTAAAGCATAAAGTAAATGATATAGAGAGAATCGACAATCAGTATTCATGGCTTTGCTAATCTGATTTCTATTTACATAATGCACATACATGGACAAAACACTTTTATAAAACCAGACAGCCGAAACGTTATATAAACAGCTCCCCAAGATAACTGGAACATTACATAAAAACAAAATAAACTAATTAGTTTATTTTTCATGAAAAAAAGATACCAAGTTCTTAAGCAGATTCCTGTTTCAAGTGTTAAAAAATGATGTGGATGAGTGGTTACTATTCATTATGGCTAAACCTTCTGTAAAGGTAATTTTCGTTGCGTAAGATGTCTCTAGGATAATTTTAAAGGCAGCATTTCAGGCAGTGCGTGTCACTTTTTGGGGATCCCTACTTAAAGAGCACTATTTGGTAGTGAAAATTTTGTGACACTTCTGCTAAAGCATGCAGATGGAAACAGGAATTTATAGCTAAGAATCAACTTGGTTTAGCCAGAACACTAGTTTTAGTGGGAATTTAGCCCCTTCAGTTTTTAACTCTATCATACAGTTTGGTAGTACTGTGTAGAATCATGAAGATTTGCCTAAAATATTGACTCAGTTGAAGCCAGAGAGCGATAACTTATTGAACCTTATAGCAGTGTTGGTTAGGCATTTTTATGCGTGAAACACTTCCAATAAGTTGCTAGTACTTTTTTTTAAAATGTGTAGTACACAGAAATGGCTGACCATACTATTTTCCTAATACTTTCAGACCAGAATAACTCAGTAATGACTCAGTATACAGGCTTAAGTTTGTACTAGTAGGTGTTGTTTCAGCTCAACAGGTACCTTTTAGCATGTCACAGTATATACAATGCATGCATCATGGACTTAGCTTTGTCTCACACTTCCTTTTGCAAACAGTATAAAATGTCAATTTGCACTAGCAATAGTGTGCTTGCGTGTGCTGAGTATCAAGGCTGTATTCCTGCATTGATTTTATTCTTTTCTAACCTGCTGAATACGCAACTGAAAATGATTCAGAAGTGTTAACTGTCAGTAAATGTAATTAGAGCATGCCTCTAAAGCTAAATTTAATATTTGACACCATTTTTTCATTCATTCTGCGTGGGCTCACCATGCAGTCATAATTATGTTACAAAAAAGTAAGCAAACACGTAAAAGGATAAATGCCATATGTATGTTTGATTAGGTAAATATATAGAAGTTGTGAAAAAGGGAGGTCACCTACTGTAACTGGGAATCAATACCATGAGCAAATTGCTTTCCAACGTATTACCTGGTAATATAACAGTCAAACTCTGAGTGGTGCCTTTAAACATCCACATTAAAGTAGTGTATGAACATACGTTTAACATTTTATTGGCATAGCTAAAAGTAGTACTGTATAGTACATAGATTAATATTAAGATATATAAACCTACCAGTTACAAAAAAGTATAATTATACAATGGCTTAAAAACCTGCAGAGGATGATTGAACATTATGCAAAATTCTTATCCTGTCATCAGTACTTGTTGAGTGCATCATTTAACAACTAGATTATGTATAATAAATTATAGCAATATCTGCATGCGCTTAATATACCATTTCTGTTTACTCAGACTTATCTTGCAGTAAAATGTTTATAATATACGGTTGCTGCATGATTTTAAGCATTGAAGCAATGTCTGTGTTTGTTATAAGTCTGTGTTTGTTATAAGCCTCAGCTTGTTGAAATCATTTCAGGTTGATCTGAAGGGTTGTTTGGGCTTAGTTTTACCTATAGTAACCAATACTGCTTCATCGTCGTCAGGGAAAAGTGAGGCTGGTTTTTGGATGATGTTTTTTCATGGGCCATGCCTACTCCTTTGTGGTTCCTACTATACTGTACCATACTATACAGTACTATGGTACTGTATGATAACATATGGTATATAATTCTCAGTAGTTGCTACATATCTTCAGCATCTGCTAAAGACAATACATTCCATACCAGTACATTGCATGGCTATAGCCATTCAGTGCTAGTAACAATAATTTCAATCACTTTACCCTAAGTATAACTCTTAAAGTTACACATTATAAAGCTTTACCTTATAAGTACACAAGTGGGTGTGGCTACTGTGATATTCTTGGTGAGGAATCAGTTCCTTATGAATTTTAATAAACTTCTGTGTTGTTATAGTGACACATACAGTAACAATTAAATGGTTTAGTACAATAGGATACTGGATTATATGCTATAAAGAATTCAATATAGCAGGAACCTTGTACAATGTATGGATGCAATTTCAGTACATCATATTAACTTTACTGTGACCTGACACTAATGCTATACCATTCACAATCGGATGGCTGCAGGTTCGAGGCTGCCTAGGTCCAGTCATGGATTTTTTCTCCTTTCTCCACCTTTTCAAACACATTTTCTGTAACAACTTTAAACAGGCTGTAGGACCAGGTGTCCTACAGACCTTCAGCCCTTGTGCTGTAAAGCCTTAATAAATAAATAAAAAATAAATAATACATTCAGATGTACTAGTGGACATTTAATCCCTATGCTTCATTCTATAGCAATGGCTTAGGTAGGGATTAAATATTTGCTAGTATATCTCTGCTGGTGTATGCAACACTTTGACTCGTTACATTGAGCGACACAGAACTTTATTTGTGGAATTTAATTTTAGGGGTTCAACTAGGCTGAGTGTAGTTACAATGTTTTGACAGGTTGGTTGTAAATAAACTATATGATTGGCAATGCATGGATGTGTTTTTCTACCCATCATGTGTCAGCCATTGAACAGACCACGTATGCATGAAATGACAGAACTGCTGCATTGAAGTATGTTAGTCCTATGTAAGTCCTCTACTTAGCAGGCTTAAAATTAAAAACCCATTCCCATAATTGTAAGATTACTAACAATAATATTGTATGCTTAAAGATTGTTGTCTCAATTGGAGCCAGCCATTAAGACTATACTTGTTGCAACAGTAAATATCCACTTTACCACAACTTTAATTTAGTTTGATACCATAGATGAACTATGTAGTTAACTTGATTTGATGGAAGCCTTTGTCTCACCTTGTTTCTTTGCAGCTGTAGTTAATATCCTGAAAGTTAGTGTTGAGTTTCAACAAATACACATATACGTAGAAGAATCGCCTACATGGGCTAGCTACCCAAACATTTATTAGCGCTGTGAAGCCCTTTTAATGCCTGAACCATTTAAACTTGAACTGGTTGTTTAAACTGGAACTGGTTGAATTGGTTGTTTAAACTGGTACAAACTGGAACAGCTTTAAAAATATCCCATACATATAGTATAGACAATTCAGGCACACAAACATGTTTACAACATGAAAACAGGCTTGTTCGGAGTTGTTCCAGTACAAAACCATTGGGAGTGAACACATGTTCACCTCCTTGATGTTACTATATTTGGCAAGGGCCTGGGTGAACGCTTACAGACTATACTATGTGACTGGATTTGCAAAAAGGAGTCTTCCACACACGTCCAATTTACCGAGTTTGGCTTAAAGTATAAAATAAATGATAGAGAGAATCGACAGTCAGCATTCATTGATTTGCTAATCTGATTTCTTCACATACATGGACTTAACCTTGAGTGAATAAGATAGCTACAGTCTATATAATTATACAGTACTAGGACTAACAGTATGTAGAAAATTATTCATGACCGGGTCTGCGAAAATAGGGCATGTGGACACAAACTACACCCTGTCACACAACAGGACATATCTCAGTATTGGAATAGGATATCTGCATTCTATAACAAAGCCAATTAAGTGAGTAATACGTGCTGAAAATTTCATGGTCATAGATAGCTTAATAGTATCAAAAATTATGAGCCATGAAATCTTGAAAAATTAGGCAAATTTTATGTGCCCACATGCCCTATTTTTGCAGGCCTGGTCACATTCATTAGTAATAACCCAATTTCATCAATGCACAAACTTGATCATTTTTGTTAACTTACAGCTTTGTCTATGTGGTTTTACAGTATCAGACTAGCATGCAAACCTAAAAAGTTTTAAATTCTCTGAAACACTTTTATAAAGCCAGACAGCATGCATTTACAGTATTTTGGAACCACATAACTTTGCATTGCAGCACATAATGGTAACACAGTTAACTGACTCGTTTGGTTTCTGTAGTCTACTATAAAAACAGTTTGACATTTCTACTGTGCAGTCTCTCAAATCCTTTCTAACAAAAAGTTAAGTGGAGAGAGGATTTTCAATAGTCAAGAGCAGTAACAGTAGTGTGACCAAATATGGACAGCAATATCATCTTCATCTTTTCTGCGTGCATCTTCAGTTGTTTCTATTCAAGAGGTCTTGCACAAAGTAAGTATTATATGAAATAATGGCTATTGTAAAGCTGCTGTAAAACCTATAATTAAATTGCCATATTTTACTAAGCGGATCAAAATCACTCATCAGACTAAATCAAACTAAAGTGTATTTAAGAGCAATCTATTCTGGGTGATGTGGCATTGCAGTGACAAGCTTGAATGGTGATTTCTGGTCTTGTCAATCGAGGATTGAATTAAGGGTTGCTTGTCTCTAGTACATATCAAGTTGAAACCTTGTCATATGTTGTGAGCTGAGGTTTTAAATTGGTTTATGGTGAGGATTGGCTTGTGACAGCATTGGTACAAGCAAATAACTCACAGTAAATCCTATCACTAATGCATTTGCATTATGCCTCATCCAAACCCTAAAGTATATTGTTACTGTTAACTATTCTACCATTGCATAAGGATTAATACATGCCATACAACCATTGAAATTGAGCAGTGGCGGAGGAAGTAGTTGATGGGAGGGGGGGGAGTATAGAATCTCTGGCAGCAGGGGTCTGGGGGCACACCCCTAGAAGCTGTAGCCATTTTAGATTTTACATGTCTCATAGCTCGCCAGAATGCACAATTTGAAAACTTTTGTGTCAAAAGTATCTAAAACAGGCTAGCTACTTGCAGTTCATAAAAGCACCTTTGCAATGTTGAATACTGGATTAATGAACATACAGCATCCAGAAACAGAGGTCAGTGGTTCGATTCCCGCTGTAGGCATTTTTTTTCGTTTTTAGGCTACTTTTTGGAACACGTTTTTATGAAGCATTTTTGACTGCTCTATTAGGGTATTTGAGCGTTCTATTAGAGTATATTGATCTTTTTCACGGTTTTCAGCCCCACTCCACCCCATTTCGGCAAAATATCCGATAATTCTGAGGGGTGCTCCCCCCTCTTCCCCTTTCTGCTGCCTATGAAACTTTGTTTGTAGCAATTTTATTGTGCATATATCAATTAGATTCTTTTAAACTTGACTTCTTCAAATGTATATTACAAACACTTACCACATGCATCCTGTTGTAAGGTATCAATACATGAGTATTGTATCAACACATTGTTTCTTTACAGCTTGCACTGAGGGTGATATTCGTCTTGTGGGTGGTGCTGGAAATTATGAGGGTCGTGTGGAAGTGTGTCACAATAATATATGGGGTACTGTGTGTGATGATGCTTGGAATACATTTGATGGAATAGTTGCTTGTCGTCAACTGGGATTGAAATTTGTTGATACTGTCAAACGTGCCTCCTTTGGAGAAGGAATAGGACAGATCTGGTTGGATAATTTGTTTTGTACAGGACCAGAGTCTCGACTAATTGATTGTGGACATAATGGATTTGGTATACATGACTGTAGACATGATGAAGATGCAGGCCTCATTTGTGAAGGTAATTGGAGAACAGCTGATGTTCTTCTTGTATGTTGCATTTTAACTAAAAGACCAAAGTGACCATCCTATTGTATATAGGTTAGAGTTACATATAAGGAGTAGAATATGATTGACAAGTAACTACCGTAGTATAACTGGGTGCTAAAGACTTGTAGATGCTTCAATGTATAATTATCACTATATATACGTAACTGGCATGTGACTGGCATGTGACTAGCATGTGAAAAGGGATCTTCCACACTCATCAAATTCTATGAACTTGAAAGTCCATAATGCATTGTCCCAAGAACCATGCAACCCTGAAAGTTTCTCCAGGAAATACTCTAATGATAGAAATACTTTCTGTAACAACTTTAAACAGGCTGTAGGACCAGGTGTCCTACAGACCTTCAGCACTTGTGCTGTAAAGCCTTAATAAATAAATTTAAATATATATATATTATGTGACAACAGAAATGCATAATAATATGCAGGCTGTATGTGACCGGATTTGCAAAAAGGGCCTTATACACGCATCCAATTTATCACTTTGACAATTGAGATAGGAAAAGGCTACTGACTTGAGATTTGGTCAGTATTGGGTGCCAACATACTGAGTGATTAATGCATGCACTGATAATCTGTATGCATTGTGAATACTCAGTACACAATGTTCAAATGGACAGAATATACACATACTAAAATTATTATTATGATTAATGCTTTACAGAATTGCTTGGAAACGTTTCAAAAGCTGATCTAGGGGTAATCCTCCCCTCCAAAACCTTTACCATACAGTACCAATGGTCAAAATCAATTTGTATAATTATACTACCTACTGCAGTTATGAAAAGTACACAAATAACCATATATTATATAAATGTTGCAGCTAGTTTTACCATAGAGCCATATAGGAAGTCATAGATTAGTGGGATAGGTAGGCTAAGCGGTTGGAGCCCCCTTAGAATGAAATCACTAATTTTGTTTCCTTAGAGTATGACTGAAACCTGTGAAAAAAGATTAATGTACTCTAATAAAACTGTCAAATTGAGCATCTGGAGCTTTCATTAAAATGTGTTCTAATAAAAGTTTTGCTTTTTTACAGGAATTGATTACTCACTCCTCACTGGCAACTGATTTTTTGTACCTCTTACCACTGCACCAAGTGTTTCCAACCATATAAGATGTGCTTTATAAATGCTCTATACGTAGTTTTTAACCTTACACAGATATATAGACCTTTTAGCTTGCAAATAGCTTGTTTTAAATACCTAGTATTGCTAAACGAGTTGGTGGTTTAGTTAAATTGCTAAAAACTACATCTCCACAATGATTGTATGTGAACTTTCAACTCTGAGACATCATGAAAGCTAAAATGGCTAAAGCTTCAGGGGGCTCTGTCCATTAGGTCCGCTAACAAAGATTCTATATTTTGGACATCCCCCTCACCTCAACTACTTCTTCTGCCACTGGAAAAAGTATTGATGAGCTAAAGAGTACTGAGACATGTTACTTGGAGAGTAATTAGGACGTAATTTCCCTCACTGATTTGACAATGATAGATGATGACGTTAATTTTGTTTGTGATACACATGCTTGTTTCTCTGTAGCTACATCAATTATGTCTTTATGTACACACTTTATAACGGATTGATTAAAGGTGGCTATTAATTGTTGTGCATTAGCTCCACTAAGTTCACTTGTAGCTGAATAATACTTGTAGCTAAATATTGAATATTAAAGATTGCACAACAGAGGTGACTTTGGAGATTTGTAATTCACAGCCAATAGGACTAAGCTAAACATATGCATAATATTTGAGAGTTGCCTTGCTATAAAGCACAGAAAGAGTTGACCAGCTTCAATCTTACAATAATTGTCACTCAGCCAACTAGATGAAGAAAGCTGTATGCAGGTCTGCAGGCCTAGACCTCTCCAATGCCATAGCAATGATTTTCTTTGTGGGTTTAAAGAAATATCGTGTCCGATCTGATGGTGGGTGAAAATTATTGGTGGCTTTCTCTAGCAAAGCAAAAATTTGCTAGATGTGAATTGTTATGTACTTGCCTCCTTACTGGCTTTTTCATGTCCAATATATTAGCTAGCATTTGTAAAATCAAGGGTAAAGAGTAAAGATGTGAAAGTGTTCAAGTTATCTATATATCTATGTGTGTTACCCGAATGCTTTACATTTAATTTGTGACCCTGGATTAAGAGTAATAAATTTATTTTGTAGAATGTGATTTAACATGTCAGAATGGAGGTGTACTTAATGATGACTGTACAATGTGCAACTGTCCAACTGGTTTTACTGGCTCAGTTTGTGAAACAAATATTGATGATTGTGATCCTAATCCTTGTGAAAATGGTGGTAGCTGCACTGATGGAGTTAGTTCTTTTACTTGTGATTGCCAAAATGGATTTTCAGGAGCCAATTGTAGTACGTTTATGGTTCATACATATCTTATACTTGGTCAACTCTGATATATAGTTGGACTAAAGATTACTATAGTGCAACTGTAATAATATTCTTTGATACAAGACTATTTTCTTATTCACAGATAAAGGATGCCATCTTAGTGGAGTTTGTAATGATGCCAGTATTACTATCCAAGCTACTAGTGCGTCTGATTGTTGTGAGAAAGGAGGATGGTCTTTTAGTGATGAATCTGGCTGTCTTCCGGCATGTGGCTTAATTGGTGAGTGGAACAAATAAACTTTTCATAGCTTAACTGTTTCAATTTCACTATGAAATTTGATAGAGGGTGATCCACATTTCAGTGTACCATTGTTATCTAAGGAAGTTCTCTGTTACTCCATACAAGGATACTCTGGGTTGGCATTCAACTTGATCTGTAATAACAACTATCTCATCAATGCCTTGTTTGTGGACACAGAAGGTGATAACAGTGAAGCTACTTGGATCGGAAAATTAGCAATTCTCCCACAAAATAATGATAAGTCAGATGCTGTAGTCTTTGACTCTGTTAATCAGGAAATAGTAGTAGTTGGTGATGGAAATTTGAAGGCTGCAAAGGTTAAACAAATTATTTTCAATGAAAATGGCACAGCCAAGTTTACCCAAACAACACAGAAGGAGAATGGTAATCCTACTATACGTGTGATGTACACTAAACCATGAGCTAAATTTGATGTCACCTTCTACAAAAATCATCTCAATGTGGACTGGAGTATGAATTATGATGAACTTCATGACTCACATGGACTAATGGGTATGATTGTAGCTGCATAATATGTTACTATAAGTAATCTTTTTAAAACTTTCCCAATGTTAAGATATGTACACTAAGCATTGTAAGATTATTACTGTTTCATTCGCAAATAAAAATTTGAGATATGTGCACAGTGCTTTGTAGCAATATTCTATTGCTTCATTTCCAACACAAAGTAATTGTGTGGGCTCAATGAATAATAAGTTGAATGCATTATCACGTCAGTGAAAAGATAGGCCTGGGTCAAATATGCTCAAAATTTTGCCAAAAATGATTTCAGAAATTTCCCAAAATTTTCACCTATTATGTTCTTTCAGTGTTCCCATTATGTTTGCATTATGCTCCTAGGTTAGCCACATTTTTTACATTTCTTAAAGCTCCATACTTTGAAATATCCATCTGATATGCTAGCATTATGCTGGCATAGCACTCTACCCTATAATGCTTTTTATTATGCTGGCATATTTAATGCAGGTCTAGTGAAAAAGATACTTTAATAAAGAAGTCAAACACTTGTTGATGGTGACCCTCTTTCGTATATGCATGTAGCACTTTCACACCTCAGGATCTTCCTGGGCTACATTTGCAATGTGGCAACTTGCTCTTACTACATCTGAATGTGCAACTGGGCAGTGATTGTATAGATATTAAGCATTAATGACAAGCAAACATACCCATCTAGGCCTTTAGTAAACTCCGCAATTAGACTATAAACTATTCACTACCATTGCAGCTGACCCATAATTGAATCTTTCAGGCATGTGTACACATACCTGTATAATATATCCAGTGGTTGCATTCATATTGGCTTGGGTGATTGATTGCCCGGTGCGGACTATATATTAACTTGCAACAGATCTTAGCTGTAACATGGGGCATTCAGGATTTTGCCTGATATGTATGCCCTCAGCCCTTAGGCCTACAGCCCTTGGACTGTTGGGCATGCATACAGCTGAGGGCACACTACTGACACTATGTATTATTCTACATCACATTATTGCCTGCATAGTCTGCTCATCTATATGTACCCCAATTATCATCAACTTACTTAATAGCTAATACTAAATAACATTTATTACAAGTACAAAAGACTTTTTTGAATAATACAACACGTGTATTCCAAGTGAGCTTATATAACCTACTCAACTACTGCTCTATCCTACCGGGCCTGCAAAAATGGCATGTGAGCACAAACTACATCCTGTCACTCTACAGGTCATATCTCAGTATTGGAACAGAATATTTGCATTCTATAACTTGCAACATAAAGCCAATTAAATGCTTAATAAAGGCTAAAAATTGTATTGCCAAAGCAGAATGGTAGAAAAAGATATGAGTGATAAAAGTTTGAAAAAGTAATGTGCCCACATGCCCTATTTTCGCAGGCCCAGTCACATATATACTAAAGTAAAGAGAAACCTACAGTTAATATAGGAGAGGTAATATTAACTCTTGGTGACACAGTAAAACATGTACGTGGTGTTTTGAAAAAGGAAGATGTACAATGAGAGATAAAGGCATCATAAAATAGGTCACGATAAAATTCCCAATGAAAAATGAGGTGTCATAATCACATATAAAAATGTGTATCAATAACATTCTGAATAAAGAAAAAAAGTGCACAATAAGGTTGGCTGGCTAAACAAAGGGAAAAAAATTGAATCTATGCAGACTTGAACCCACGTCTGCACACAGCATTGAGATTATGAAGCATGTGATTTTACCACTAAGCCAACTGCACATACAGACATGTAGCTTACTAAAAAGTGTTTGGTATTTACTGTTTACTTGCAGTCATGCGTGCAGCTTATAGAAAGAATTTCATTGAGCTTTGGCTTGACACTCCAGTCTTCACAGCACTATAGAGAATGAACAAAAGTACACAATGATTCATAACAACAAACTTGGAGTTGCTAGATGATGTGCGCTTAATTTTATGGAAGTGTTGTGTCGATACGTGATAGGGTTGCTGAGTTAGTGGCATTATGAGAAAAGAATGGAGACAGACAGACACCATTCTGCTTATATATGTATATATATATATATATATATATGTATATATATATATATATATATATATATGTGTATATGTTATACTACAGATATCATGATATTCGAAATATATACCAAAAGATATACAAACTTAGAAAAGATGTTATAGTGCGAGGCGAAGCCTCGCACTATGGCACCCTTTCCTAAATATGTATATCTTTTGGTATATATTTCAAATACCATGATATCTGTAGTATAATATGTTAATACAACATCTTGTCTCCCACTTGGAAGCAGTAACAGCAATTTCTCAAATTTTTACACCATTATTAGTACTGGTAAGTAATTCCTTGTGATTAGCATGCTGAAGAAGTATGCACATGTGTTGCAGCCTGCAATCTTCTTGAAAATCGGTCCAACAATCCATAGCAACTGTTGCTAGGCAACAAAATTTAAAGCTGACCTAGTTATAGGCCTTTTGACAGTTGCTTAGCAACCGTTGCTATGGTGTCAAAATCATTTCTAAAATCAGTAGTGGTAACCTAGCAACGGTTGCTAGGCAACAGTATTGTTGCTAGGTAACATGTATTGGTTACTATGGTACCACTAGTTGTCAAGTCGGACATGCCTAACTGGTAAAACAACTAAACACTATCAAGAATTTTTAGCCAATCAGATGCGTATATCAAATGTACAAGTGATATACTGATTCTATTGGCTAGTTTGCTGTAGTATATCAAAAATATACCACAAGCTGCTATTGGAGTTTTTGTACAGGACACGATATTGATGTTGTATTATATATATATATATATATATATATATATATATCAGATAATGTTTCATTATTCTGTGCTCCAACTCAACATCTTTTTGTATAGAGCTACCTGACCACTGACATTTATCACTATGGTTATTTTAAATGTGGTATTTAAATAAACTTAAACTCTGTTACAGGTCAGTTTATGAAAAAAGGTATCGATGTTGATTCTAAGAAAGAGATGTTGGTACATTCAGATGGTCGAGATCCTGTACCAGTGACTAGGGACTCTGTTATGACTGGGAAGTGGTGTTGGAAGGCAAAGAATTATGGGAATCAAGGAGAGGGCTTGATCGAGGGTGATATACTAGATTATGTGGTACCTAATATCCTTGGTGCTCCCGACAACCTCAAGAAATACATCAAACAATAATTATCCTGGACTGCAATTTGTGAAATTGGGCAATATATCTGCAAACTCTTAGGCCACGCATGCACATTAATTTTGTATTGTTTCATTATACACATTATAGGCTACACACAACTATAACTTTACTGTTATTTCTGTACATTGTATGAAACTTTTCAGTTTGCAGAATAACGTCTAAATAATAAGTTTCTGGTAGATGTATCTTGCACAAAAACATAAGCAAAGCATTTCCAGAAAGAATAGTAATAGACTTTACATGTTAAAGTTTTACATGATTAGTCTATAATTTATGTCTAAATCATAATAGCCAAGATCTAAAAAAGGATGTGGCCCCAAAAAAGGCCAGGTTGAAAAAAGTTATGAAATCAAAATGGCGCAGCCAAGAAATGGTAGGTTAATGGCAAAACTTATGACAATTCAGGTAAATTTGTGCTGCCTCCCCCAAGTTTCACTAGGCTTCAGCACAATCTTTGTTATTAAAATATTAAAATTTTGCCATTACTCCACCATCACAGCCAATTGGCCACCATTTTTGATTTCACAACTTTCTCACCCTGGAAATTTTTGGGGGCTTCACCCTTTTTTACAGCTTAGCTGTTTTGGTTTAGATATTACTTCCTTTTGTAAAAGCAATCCACAAAGCCAACTGTATACTGGCTTTGGGACTTCCTTTTCTTTACTATAGGAATTGTTGAACAAGAGAAAGAATTTTTTTGCATACGTAACTTTATGTCTAATTAAAGAGTGTATAGCTGATCTCTCTACAGAGTGACTTGTTTCCCTCTATTCAAATAACTTTCTCTTTTTTGTCCTGTTGTGTATTGCTCTGTTATTAGCTATCTGTCTCATCTTAGTTGTTGTATCCATGTGCATTTAATGTTACTGTATGTATGTTTAATTGTGGGGAGTATGTTTGCAGGCTTGTCCTTCTGTACGACCCTGTCATTTTGACAAAAATGATAATATAATACTAATATTCTATGTACAATGTGACTTGTTTCTATCTGATCTCTATACAGGGTGATTTGTTTTGGAGCTGAACTCTCTACAACATGACTTGTTTGTAATCGAACTCTCTACAGGGTGACTTATTTCTAGCTGATCTCTCTAGAAGTTGCTTTGTTTGTATGTAGCTGACGGGGTAACTTCTTTCTACGGTAGCTGATCTCTCTACAGGGTGGCTTGTTTGTAGCTGAACCCTACACAGGGTGATTTGTTTGCAGCTAAACTCTCAACTGGATAATTTGTTTGTAGCTGAACTCTCCACAGGGTGACTTGTTTCAGCTGGTCTTTCTACAGGGTGATTTGTTTGCAATAGAACTCTCTACAGGGTGAGCTGTTTGTAACTAAACTTTCTTACAGGGGTACCTTGTTTGTAGCTGAACTCTCTACAGAGGTGATTTGTTTCTAGCTACTCTATGCAGAGTGACTTGTTTCTCTACAGGGTACACAGGGAAAAAGTGACATTTCCAAACCAAAAATCAGCATGGAAATGTGCAGGAAATGTCAGTGTTGAATTTACTATATCAAACCTGGAGTAAATCAGTATCCTGTAAATGTCACATGTTGTGACATTTCCTAAAACATAGGAAATCTCCTGTGTCTGGGCATTTCCTCTACCAAACATTTGACATGCATGCTTTTATATTTTCTGAAATTTTGACATTTACGTAAGATTTCCTTATTCAAGGACACATGGGATTTCCTATACTATGCAGAAATTTGAGATTTCCTAAGTCAAGGACACATGGCATGTAGTGAGATTTCCTAACCTAAGCAAATGCTCACTCATTTTAGCCCAAGATTGTCACTTCAACTGCTGTCATACTTGACTACTGTAACACTTTACAGATTAGGATAAGGTCTCTGAGTAACCTGTGCTAGCTTTCCTTTTGTATTTGGAAATGCAATATATACGGTACATTATAGACTCCATTATAGGCCAAGAACACATCATGGAAATATCATAATATAATCAAGACACACGGTAGTGTGTCGTGCGGCCCAAGAAGCCGGCGCGTAACACCCGTGAGTATATTGACAGGAAGGAAGAAAACGCAATTTTCGCACCTCCGTAGCTCTGTGCTGCCTTGATGAAACAAGACGATTTTTGCTGTGGACACTCCCCCCAACTTCAGCACTCCACATTCCAAATTTGAGCGAAATCGCTCCACGCGTTCCCGAGATATGCGACTTCAAAAATTGGCTTAGTTTCTTCGTTTTTTTTTCCTTCTTATTTTTCTTCCTCTTGTCGCACACTTACAAAAACTGCTATAAAACGCGAACGCCATATCCGATTGCCTTGAAATTTGGCACATAGAAGGGGGTATAAAGGCGCATCTCTGTACCAACTTTGGCTGGTATACGATACACAGGAAAAGAGTTATGAGCGATTATTCACGAACAATAACACCAATATGTTGTCACGCCTACAGGTTAAACCGCGTATGGGAAGAAGCTGAAAATCGGTGGGTGAATAGGTTAACTATTGAATCTCAAACCTTTTGTGGTTTGAAAGAAATCGAGCTAAAAACCAGGAAGATACAACGAAAAAACCTACACTGTGTAACAATTACGTAATCGAGATTAGCTAATAAAAAAAACCACTGCTTGCCACGTCTACCAGATAAACCGCTTGGGGTAATGCTTTGAAAATCGTTGTACAGATGGAGTAATCATCTTAGAAAGGCTCATCAATGGTGTAGAAGAATCAGATTTAAAGCCACGAAGTTATAATATGAAATCCAACTTGGTGCAGCAAGTGCGAGATCGAGATACTCTAATAGAGCAGTCATCCTAATAGAGCAGTCACCCTGAAAAGAATTCAAGAGATCAGTTAGAAACAAGAAACCTGTATAGAGATCAGCTACACACAAGTCACCCTGTAGAGAGATCAGCTAGAAGAAGTTACCTTGTAGGCAACTATGGAAAGAGATAGTTCAACTAGAAGAAATCACCTTGTAGAGTTCAGCTACAAAGAAACCACCATGTAGAGATTTCAGTTACAAACAAATCGCCCTGTAGAGAGATCAATAGAAGAAGTTACCTTGCAGAGAGTTCAACTACAAAGAAACCATCATGTAGATAGTTCAGCTACAAACAAATCTCCCTGTAGAGAGCTTAGCTAGAAGAAGTTACCTTGTAGAGAGTTCAGCTACAAAGAAACCAGAGAGTTCAGCAACAAACAAATCTCCCTGTAGAGAGATCAGCTAGAAGAAGTTACCTTGTAGAGAGTTCAGCTTCAAACAAATCACCCTGTAGAAAGATCAGCTAGAAGAAGTCACCTTGTAGAGAGTTCAGTTACAAAGAAACGACCATGTAGAGAGCTCAGCTACAAACTAGTGACCTTGTAGAGGCATCAGCTAGAAGAAGTTACCTTGTAGAGAGTTCAGCTACAAAGAAACCATTCTTTAAAGAGCTCAGCTACAAACAAATCACCTGTACAGAATTCAGCTACAAACAAATCACCCTGTAGAAAGATCAGCTAGAAGAAGTTACCTTGTAGAGAGTTCAGTTACAAAGAAACCACCATGTAGAGAATTCAGCTACAAACTAGTGACCCTGTAAAGACATCAGCTAGAAGAAGTTACCTTGTAGAGAGTTCAGCTACAAAGAAACCATTCTATAAAGAGCTTAGCTGCAAACAAATCACCTATATATAGAGAATTCAGCTACAAACAAATCACCCTGTAGAGAGATCAGCTAGAAGAAGTTACCTTGTAGAGAGTTCAGCTACAAAGAAACCATCATTTAGAGAGTTCAGCTTCAAACAAATCACCTGTGGAGAGTTCAGCTACAAACAAATCACCCTGTAGAAAGATCAGCTAGAAGAAGTCACCTTGTAGAAAGTTCAGTTACGAAGAAACCACCATGTAGAGAGTTCAGCTATAAACTAGTGACCTTGTAGAGGCATCAGCTAGAAAAGTTACCTTGTAGAGAGTTCAGCTACAAAGAAACCATTCTGTAAAGAGCTCAGCTGCAAACAAATCACCTGTACAGAATTCAGCTACAAACAAATCACCCTGTAGAGAGATCAGCTAGAAGAAATTACCTTGTAGATAGTTCAGCTACAAACAAATCACCCTGTAGAAAGATCAGTTAGAAGAAGTGCTACAAAGAAACCATTTTGTAAAGAGATCAGCTAGAAGAAATTACCTTGTAAAGAGTTCAGCTACAAAGAAACCACCATGTAGAGAGTTCAGCTGCAAAGAAATCACCCTGTAGAAAATTCAGCCACAAACAAATTGTCCTGTAGAAAGATCAGTTAGAAGAAGTTACCTTTTAGAGAGTTCAGCTACAAAGAAACCATTCTGTACAGAGCTCAGCTGCAAACAAATCACCTGTACAGAATTCAGCTACAAACAAATCACCCTGTAGAGAGATCAGCTAGAAGAAATTACCTTGTAGATAGTTCAGCTACAAACAAATCACCCTGTAGAAAGATCAGTTAGAAGAAGTTACCTTGTAGAGAGTTCAGCTACAAAGAAACCATTTTGTAAAGAGATCAGCTAGAAGAAATTACCTTGTAAAGAGTTCAGCTACAAAGAAATCACCATGTAGAGAGTTCAGCTGCAAAGAAATCACCCTGTAGAAAATTCAGCCACAAACAAATTGTCCTGTAGAAAGATCAGTTAGAAGAAGTTACCTTTTAGAGAGTTCAGCTACAAAGAAACCATTCTGTAAAGAGCTCAGCTGCAAACAAATCACCTGTACAGAATTCAGCTACAAACAAATCACCCTGTAGAGAGATCAGCTAGAAGAAGTTACTTGTAGATCGTTCAGCTACAAACAAATCTCCCTGTAGAGAGATCAGCTTGAAGAAGTTACCTTGTAGAGAGTTCAGCTACACACAAATCACCCTGTAGAAAGATCAGCTAGAAGAAGTCACCTTGTAGAGTGTTCAGTTACAAAGAAACCACCATGGAGATTCTGTAATCAATATAATGTATTATATATATATAATTTGTACATTTACTGATAAAATATTTAAAGTACATCTACTTCATCTTTTCTTCTTCCTGTGGTAAAGAAAAAAAGATAGGTTAAAAAAGTCCCAAAGCCGGCCATAGGCCGGCTTTGGGGTATACAAATACAAAAAGAAATGAAATCTAATCCAAAACAGCCAAGCTGTAAAAAAAGTGTGCGGCCCTCAAAAAGGCTATGGTGAAAAAAGATGTGAAATCCAAGGTGGCAGCCAAGAAATGGCTGTGATGGTAGGTTAATGGTAAAAATTTTAATAATGACAATTCAGGTGAATTTTGTGCCAAGACCAAGCGGCACAAAAATTCACCTGAATTGTCATTATTAAAATTTTTACCATTAACCTACCATCACAGCCATTTCTTGGCCGCCACCTTGGATTTCACATCTTTTTTCACCATAGCCTTTTTGAGGGCCGCACAGTTTTTTACAGCTTGGTGTTTTGGATTAGATTATATTTACTGGACATTTCCTACAGTAACAGGAAATGTGATAATCCAAACCCACAATGAAACATGTACAGTATCTTGGATATAGGTTTCTTATACATTTTGGAAACTCTATTATAGTATATAGGTAAGCTAGCTACTATAATGTACTAATGCTGTCTGTTTCTTGCCATTTATAGGAAATGTCCATAATCATGTGTCCTGAACTTGTGGAGAAGATAATGCACATTGGCACCATACTGTCCCCCATCTATTATACTGTGCTTAGGAAATGTGACATTTACTGACATTTCCTAGACAGGGAATTTGCATTTTGACATCTATCCTGAATGCAGGAAATGTCAAGAAATTTCTAAAAATTTGTGTTTAAGTAATGTCACTAAATTTCATCTAGGAAATGTCAGGAAATATAATCCTGCTATTAGGAAATGTCATGGAAATTGCATCCTATACTAGTTGAGGAAATGTCAAGGAAATATGCAAATTTCATGTACATTGGAAATGTACAGAAATATGGTACATTTACTGGGGAATTCCGGATACCTGAAATGCAGCTTTTCTTCCTGTAGTGTGTGTGTGCAATAATATAGTTGCAAAAGAAATAATTTATTTTTGGAGGAACAAGGTACTGGTATTATGCCATTCCAATGCATGGCTACTGTATTGTAGAATTCTCAAAAAGTATTTCTTTATCAGCATGAATAAACTACTGTATGTTACTTCAACAATGTTGATGTAATATACAGTAGCTATAGTACGTTCGCGTTGAGCTGAATCCTGAGTTGTTGATTAAGAAGCCATACAAGATCAAAGGTTTTAAACATAATGTTTATGACGCATTTATTCGTAAGCCCATGTTACGGGCGCGCACTTAATTGTTGAGAATATGGCGTCCAGTGTACCGTCAGCGAGTGCGGAGCGAAACCCTTTTGGGAAGACGTTAAACAGCCAAACGAAGTATCTACTTATGAAACTATGGGAGTACTTTAAGCAAGAAGCGAAGAAATGTAAAATTTCTATCAACATCATGGAGAGAATCTCGAAGGCCACCGGTATTGTATCATGCCTTCTTTGCTGGGTTTTGGCATACATTACGCCACGCAGGGATTTCAAGGACATCCATTAGAATGGAGCACCGCAAGAAAGGCGATTTATTTACGCCAAGAAAAAGGTACAAAATGCACTTTGCACAAGCCCGCTCAATTCTGTAATCGTCAGGTACAAATGTTCACGAGTCCTTGTTGATACAGACAGTTTTAACCCAGATACTATCAGACAAGATCCATTCATTGTACGGAAGGGAGGAAATCTATCGCTCTCAAAGATTTTGGTAAGTTAAATTTTGAAACCTGGAACTTTGTCACTTACTCCGTCTTAGGCCAAACTTAAGAATGATGGTGTTTTCTCTGGGGGTAGAACATTGCTTTAAAGAGTGTTGAGTGATATGGGATTTAAGTACAAGACGATTAATGACAAGAGCTTAGCATTGAAACTGTTTGTGCTTTAATTTCACTACACGTATGTGCAGGGTATGCTATGAGCAGCCCTGCACAGTCCATCAGTATCATAAATATTAAAGACGAACGAGGTGCAACAGAACTGAAGGAAGACCAGTTGTGTATTTGGATGAGACTTGGGTAATGAAGAACTTCTAGAGCAATTCCTCATCCAAATCGGCAGTGATAGTGAAGATGGTGATGGTGGTATTAATGAATTGTCCACTAGCAGCAGCGGGTCCAAGTCTTCTTCTGGGCTTACTTCATCTGATGTAAGATTGTTTGATATTTGCAGCATTGGTGTTATAACTTGATTTTGTTCCCCAGGAGTCATCAAGTAGCTGGGATTAAACTCTGTGAAGTACATAAAAATACAGATGAAGTACGTGTAAGTGTGTGCACTTTAATAAAAAATATCATTGCTTTATTGTGCTATCCGAAGTTGAACATACCATCCCTTGTATATTTAATCAGTGCAGGAGTGTTTGGAAGTCACTACAGGTACTATCAGCCCAAATTCATACAAACAGTATTATTTCATTTGTTGAAACTTTTAGAGTTTTTTGGGAATGTAACTTCAAAAACAAAATGCTGGCTGGAAAAACTGTGTACATGTGTGGCGAAGTGATGAGAAAAGTATTAAAATGACAAATTGACTAAATGGGAACAGAAGACGATAGTCAGCTGTGGTGAATGTGAAGTAAAATACATGTTGTTTGTCTCACTTGCAGGAACACCAATGCTACATAATGGATTTTGAGCTGTTATAATTTGGTTTTTTTCTCTTTTGAGGCTGAAGAAGTTTTTACCTGAATATAAGCAGGCCACTTATCTTCTAAATACAGTGCAACAGTGGCCCCAGCTCTTCTACTTATGTAACTCTGTTTTACACACACAAAATCTGTTTTATTTTTCTTGTAAAAGTGTATTACAGCCTCTTACATAAGGGATGGTGAAATCATGCGTGTTGAGGGGCGGGTATGTGACGTCTGGCTTCGCCACAAACATGTGTCAACATGACCATCAAAGGGCCGCGCTTTAGAGGCTTCCCCATTGAAAATGTATGGCGAAACTTTACAGTGCCATAACGGGAGTGTCTTACATTCGAATGAAGCGCTTTTAATATATTTTTAGCGGATCGAGAAGCGCTACGTATCGAGCTATACAGGAGCCCCATGCGATGTAGCAATCGTAAGTTATTAATCGTTTTTGAGGGTTCAGCTCAACGCGAACGTACTATAGGTTAGTCACCTTATTACATACCTGGTTCTCTATTACTACAGCCAAAATCATGACACATAGGCTAAACAATTAATTCAATGTTATAGAGAACCAGGTATGTAATAAGGTGACTCAATAAGGTGTTGTGCTGGTGGGTGCTATACAGCAAATCTTTTTTACATTCATGAAACTGTAGCTATACTGTACGTACGTATGATTTCATTTTATGCACCTGGTCTGAAGTCAATTTGTACTTTCATTCTCTCTTCACATTCCTGAGCCTATTGAACCCAAAAGAAAACTATTGGTTTATTGTTCAGACACATACATTCTCAATCTCCTCTGTCGTCATGTGTACTGTGTGTGTCATGTATAATAGCACATTAAGTGAACTATGCAGTATTTCCTTTCCATCTTGTTGCTTATGTGTAATTGTAGAGCATTTAAATTACGCTTATAAAACAATTTATACTCAAGGTAGTCAGTGCTTGCTGCTTTTCCCAAATACAGTGGTGATATATGTATGTGCAGTTTGGGGCCTTATATTGACGGAGCCCTGGTCAGCCAGGTAGGCACCAGCCTATTATGATGGCATAATTTTGAGCATAATAGGTGCCTGAAAGCATTGAGCATAATGCTAGCATAATAGACAGAATAATTGTCATACTGTAAGCAAAAATGTATGCCACAGAAAAGGTTTACTTCAATAATAGAACAGTCGATGCCACTGATATGGCATTAATTAGTTATCTGACACCACTGTTATTATAGTTTACAATGCAGCCAAATTCTTAATGCACAACGAGTATTTTTTACATTTAACCAGTTGTTTATAAGCCAAAGTTTATCATTATCCATAGAAAGTAACAAAACATGGGAACTGTGACAAAAATTTTGAGCATAATTATGAGCATAATAGGCAAAAATTTTGAGCACTGCAGCAAAGCATAATAGGCAAAGTTATGAATAGTCGACATCAGGGCCGGAGCCAATGCCGGACCACTTTTCAGCTACTTGAATTTGTAAAAAGATCGAGATACTCTAATAGAGCAGTCATCATAATATACTCTAATAGAACAGTCATCGAAATACTCTAATAGAGCATTCGGTATAGAATATAGCCACCATTCTACTTTGTCTAAGCCATTACATCTGTGTTAATTGTTCCCAAATCACTTAAAAGTTCCAGTGAGTCATCTGTATGGCACTGCATTGAGCTAATTAATCATGCGTATCATGCATGCAATAGCAATTACAGTCCCAATAGCTTCTGTATCACAAAGAACTATGATTTCACTGAATTTTGAAAGTAAAATTAGATATGAAATTGAACTAATTGGTACTATAGTACAAAATTACCAGGACATATTCTAACTGATGTTAACAACAAGAAGAAAGAGGATTTGTAAGTATAATAGCTTCCAGGTGTCATTTCAGAGTATCTATTTTCAAAAATTTCCCTGGGGGAGCATGCCCCCCAGATGGCCGGACCACTCAAAATCTCTGGGCTCTGGCCCTGGTCGACATTACAGAAGAGGCATTAAATCCAAGTTTTAGAATTTTCATAGGACCTAGTACTCATGCAGCTAAGATATAACGTTCGCCATGAATCAATATACAGTACTGTAAATAGTGTTTCTAACCAATTATGTAATTTTATAATTAGTATCTGTAATCTTAAAAAGTCATTACCAACTTTGTGTGTACCGTCAAGGAGGGACATGACCAAATGCATGCAAAACATCCTAATATAGTACATGTCTTGACAGTATTATATTGTTATCTCTTTTTTATCATTGCTAGTTTTGCATGCAATCACTGAATAATCGTGGTTGTAAAGCTTCTTCAGTAACAATGGAATGTACACTTCAGATTAGCTGTAGATTTACTTTATTAAGGGCCTAATTGATAGAATATTTATCAGGGTAAAAATGATACTAAGTTAACTGTTTGTTTGCTGTGCTATGTGCTCTGTGTGTGTGTATGTGTGAGGCAGCATAGCCAAGTGGTTAGGGCATTGGCCTGGTGATTGAAAGGCTTTGATTCCCAGTTACACCACTTTGGTGTTGTTGTTTCCTTGAGAGAGAAACTTTACTCACATTGCTCTAGTTTACCCAGCTGTTAAATGGGGACTTGGCAGCCTGGTGTCAACTAGGGAAGCAGCCCACCCAGCTGTAACATCAATGGGTACCTGGTGTAAACTGGGGAAGCAAATTCCCCAGCTTATGGTGTTGTGGTCATTGTGGAACTTTGGGCTCTATACTAGTCTATATTATGTACCTTAGGGAATTTCCAAAAAGTTCAAATGACAGCCATATCTATCTGTAATAGAATATACATTTATAGCAATACTTTAAAGAATGACTATTAAAAGATATGCAGTGAATTAAGATTACACTTTTAAGCTGTTAAGTCTAACACTAGTATGTGATGCGCAGGTGTGTGATATGCTACACACATTTGATTACTGGTGGTAAGTGATCAACCAATGAATGTTAGTCATACTAAGGTACGCAAAAAATAATAGCTCAAGTCATTGAGATATTTTTACACATTTTTTTACATTTTCTTTATTTAGTAATGCAGCTTTAAGTTGCACATAAAGTTTGAAATACGTAAAGTGTTGTGATTCTACAGTGCGTACCTAATTAACTATACAGTATAGTGAAACACCACTGGACTTTTCTGGATCTATTTGAATATGTATGATGTCTCTCATGCCCCAATTACTTGGCCAATGATTATCAGAATTGTTCATTATCCGAACTGTGGAAGTGACTTTTCTATTAGAGTATTTTGTTTAAAATGTGTGACTGCGTGTTCTATTAGAGTAATTGAACAGATCTCTGCATGGGCTTCTATTATCTAATTCATAATCTGAACTTTTCAATTATCTGAACACACTCAGGGAGCCCAATTAGTTAGGGTATAATAGAGGGACCACTGTACTATGACAATCCCCAGTTTCCCCACAAATTACAAGCTACATAATTATATATGTGCTCAATGTATAATACTGCAATGATTATGGCACAAACCAGATAATGATCAAAATAACACAACCAGTGCATATGGTATATAACAATGCATAATTTTATGTAAAGTATTCAAACTCAGTAAACTTGTGCAGCTACAAACATTCGACCAATTGAGTTGCTTGGTTTGTAGGATTTAAAACATTCTGGAGATTTCAAATATAGCTCTTTGTGGTGTACTTTGAATCCAACTTTCTGCAAGGATACCACAATGTTCTCTTCAGTGATTGGATAGCTTGGGTACCGTTTGCCATCAATGTGGTAAAATGAGCACCCCAAATTTGCCATTGTAAGGAAAAAGCCTTTGGGACTAAGTAGATTCTTAATTTGTTGAAGAACAGTTTCATATTCTTTAACAGATTTCACCACATTCTCAATACATGCATTTGACACAACAATATCTACTTTACCAGCTGCAATTTCAGGAACAATGTTTGTACGCCTAATATCACAAAAAAGAACATCTTCGATTTTGCTTCGTAACATCTCAATTCTCTCAGTCACAGCATCAGGATCATTCTGACCCTCCAGGGTGTTTACTACATGCTCAAAATATGGTGACCAGTCATAAGCATTAGGGTCTTTTTTCTTCCACATCAGCACTTCATCACGACAAGATTCCACATAATCAGAATGATAGATCTTAGCCACATATGGTGCAGCACTGATTTGACAGTGGATACAAGGACCACCACCAAGGTCTAGCAAGGTGGCAGTAGAAGTGTCCCACTCTTTGTGGAACTGTTGGTAGAATCTGTGATAGCAAGGCATGATCCAGTGTTGTGAAAAATTGGCATTTGCTTCAGCCTCAAAAATATCACCAGGATATCTCTGATGAAGGTAATATCTAGCATTGAAGTGTGCATAATCAGGATCATCCATTTGGAGTAGTAGGTAAGCTGTGGAAGTTAAGCAAAATCATCTTAATTATTGTATCTAAACGTAGTTTTCAAGGCAGCACAAGAATGTAGCTACATACAGAGACAATTGAGGTGATTGTATCCCAACATGACTGTGACTCTCTAAATCTATTACATTATGCATAATACAGTGCGGCTAAAAGCATATATTGTCAAAAGATCCTGTTGAGATACTTATCATAGTGATCTCTGCACTGTGCTAGTTGCATACACATGCAACAAAAATTAATTACACAGCATATATGATGTAGCTATGCATGTCTAGCTATGCGCCAAACATAATATCTGGTGGAAATTATATTAATGTTAATTGATCACTTGGTTGTATGTCATGTGACTAATGGAGTACAAAGTTCAAGTATACTTTGTGTGAAACTGTGGCTTATAATTAATGTGGTTGGGTGTAAACAAACTACATGTGACTGGTCGGATAGCCGCAGACCATCAATTGCATACCATGAGTGGGTGTATGGCCTTACAGTAGCAGGGTAGTTCAGCACTGAGCAATCATCGCCAGGAAACTATAGCTAGCTATAAATGCTTATGCACGGTGCATAATTCCCAAACTTTTACACGTCTGCATGACTTCAGTAGCTAGTCCTCTAAGTTGCAGGTCCCTAATAGAATAGCGATAAATGCACTTGAAGCGCGGCGTGCATCTACCAGCTGGTCTACACAATATAGCTGTAGCTATATTTACGTATGTCTGTACCTTGAACTTTCAACGATCTTGCGTCGATCTTTTCTTGTGTGCCGTTTCAGCGATTACACATCCGGTCAAGGGAGCGCTTGCTAATTAGAGTTCTCCATTCATAATTATATAAGCGCCTAATATCGAGAAGTCATGCACGTGTGAGGTTCATCCCTGCACGCATCTCATTGATGATTTTCAATCTCAAGCATTGTAATTTGACGAAATATCGACTGTCACATAATAAACCTCGGATTAAACTAATTTCCACTGAGGAAGGCATGTCAAGCTGCACCCTCCACACCGACTGTGGACTTTTTTTTCTTCCAGTGGAAGTTTGAAGAGGAAAATGATTGCTTTGATTGGGTAGGTCACTAAAGTGTCTATAGCTAAAATTAGTTTTATGGGTTGCAGTGCTCCTTGCCACTACCCGACTAAGACGTTAAAAAGTGCTAGACAAATAAATGCTATAGAAACCCTATACTACAAGTGTTAGGAAGTAGGGTTCACAGATAAATAAGCTACGAAACAAGGGAGGTTACTGTAACACCTGCAGGCTGCAGCTATACTACATAGCTTTCTTCTCCAGCCTGTCAAAAGTATAACTATGACTGGAGTAGAGTTTAAATGTACGTAGCTCCAGTCTTGTTTCATTGCTTATTGTTTATTAATTTTGTGATCCCTACTCAAACTGAATGTAAAATTCTAATTTTTCTTGTTTACTTTTTGTAGTAACACAATTCATTACCATCGCTACTTTTCTGCTGCCACTGTTTCATTTGATGCAGTATGCTATACCATCGCATACTGCATCAAATGAAACAGCCAGTGGCAGCAGAAAAATTAATCATGTGCCCTAATTATCAATTACTGAAGCCTTTACTGAAATGCGAAGTTGCCATTCTGCTTCTTTATCTGCTATATATTCCATCTGTTATAGCTACAGCTTTACAAATAAAGAACAGTAAGAGAAGCTCCTCTGCAATCAATCCAGTTGCTATGGAAATTACAGTTGAAAACTTGCCCCAACTGTCAATTGCGAAGTGTCCATTTCACTTGATAGCAATAGTTCCAGCTAGTTCCACCTGTTATACAGTGTTACAAATGAACCAGAAGCACCTCTGCAATTGATCCAGTCACACTACAGAAAATAAAACACTGAAGCCATGCTACATTCAGTCAACATGTGCACCTATGCACGATAGTGGAAAAATAAATGGACACAAAGGAGGACAAAGGTATGTACATGATGCATGTATTGCAGCTGCTGTGGCTTGCAAAAAGGCACATTTCTGGCTGAAGCAACATTAAGCAGTGAAGAGCTGTAGCCTTATCTACAGTTGAGTTATGCTTGGCTGGAGGAATTAGTCAGTCAGTCAGTCAGTCAGTCAGTCAGTTAGTTAGCAGAAAATTAATAAATAAATTTCATAGAAATGTGTTAGAATTAAGGATTTGATAATAAATTTGTGGGCTGGGTAATTATACCTAGCCAATACTGCCAAGTTGTTATGCAGGAAAGTGCAGGCTGGGTTTTGGGATGATATTCTTGGGAAAGAAAGCCATGATCCCTATACTACGCATACGGTACTACCATACTGTATGATTAGGAAGCAGCTAGGGACATGGTAGGAATTTGATCAGCTTTTTGCTCTAATATATAATACAAAAGAATTTGACATAAGGATGCATCAAATCCCTGTATTGTCCTGAACAGTGCAACCAAATTGGCAGATTATCCAATTTTACAGGAAGGAATATTTTCACTCATAATAAATGAGCATCTTACTCATTTAAGCCTTAGGTGTAACTCCATCTGTATTTCACAGGTTGAGGTCTCTGTTTGGACTGATTGCTGTTTTGTTTTTTGTCACTTGATTTTTTCCATTTAATATAAGTGGCCATAAAAATTCTGTTGTCTACTATACAGTGCAGACCATTTAGATATCATCTATTACCTATTATGTGCGGACTAACAGTAAACTAAAAGGAACCTCAGTAGTAGTATGCTTGCAGGGAGTTTACAAATCTCATATAACTGCATATTCTTACATGTATTACCCACCAAACTGTATCCTTTTCCCATGAGATAACCAAACTGTGGGAGATTAACTATGGTAGTCATAACACTGATAAACACACTTGGATTGCTATAGGTGTATCATACTCACTACATTAAATGGAATATACTTATGAGACTCTGAGAATTCGTTTGTTACAGTGCTGATGTAGTAGATTATTCACTATACTCTACTGGAAATCTATGGTATTTTCTTTGATATGGGAGGAGTGTAACCTATGTATGCATATGTGCATGGATGATTACAAGCATATAGTATATATTTATAATTGCTAAAACTCACGTGCATGAATGTAGTGCAATGAATCTAATAAGTCAGTAAAAGAGTCAATAATATTGTCTCTGCTTTTACAACTATAGAGCTGGCAATTTGTTCCATGTAGAGATGGTAGTTGGAAAAAAAGCTGGACGGATTTTACTAATTCTATAGGTCATAAGCCACTCATGAAAATAACTTTATACTGGGACTATAATATTATATTATTTGCAAGCGACGCCACTCAATATAATTGTACACATGCAGAAAAGTAAAGTAGCAACATGCATTAGTAATGATTTAATACACTGCAAATCAAAGTAGTGAAAGTCACCACATATAATTTCTGCTACAATGTAGTAATGGTTACTTCTTTGTAGTGATGTCATTACTTTCTTGTATTATATAGTTACCCTCAGTCCCTCACTACTTTGGTATAGCTATTGACGGTCAGTACCTAATAGTGACAGTCACTACGAAGAAAGTAGCAACTGTCACTGCAAATTTAGATATCTTGGCAGTACATTCTGCACCCCATAGTTTATAAATTGTTTACATTGTCTACAGGTGAGTTGGGGCAGTGCCCTCATGTACCCCTTCACCATGTAATTTCTACTATAATATACCCTCCTTTTGCCAAACCCTAATAAAGTTACATGTATTCAAGTACTACCCTACAAGGAGATGTGAGAAAGCCAAGTTAATGTTTGCAATGCTCTTATAAGCTTAAGTGTTGTTTTTTTTTGTCACAAATATTCAATAGCACAACTTACCAGCAAAACAAAGCATTTCATTTTCAGTTTTTTTAGTGTAATATATGTTTTGCTAACTCGATACTATTGCTGAATATTTGCTTGACTGCTGTATTAGAGTGACTGTTCTATTAGAGTATCTCGATTTTTAATGCAGTGTAGCCAAAGATTTTTAAATGCAATTATAGGCATGCTGCTAAATAGTAAAATACAGTTATCCAAACCAGGGTGGTCCATAAGTCTGAAAAGTCCGTAAATAACCATAAACAAGGTTGCTAAAATTATCATATAGTTTTTGAAGTATTAGACTACCCTAATAGAAGCAGTCATTTCTGTACTTCTGTTAACCGAGAATCCAAATAAGTGGGGTCTGGATAACTGAAGTTCCGTTGTACAGTGGTATGTAGTTTTTTTACTGCCAATACAGTAATAATAAAGTACTATGAGCTAATAAAATTTAAAAGGACATTTCTGTTGATACCTCAGAAACCTGTCTACTGTTATATACAAAAAAATCAGCATGCTGCACCAATATGCAAGATCAGGGCTGGAGCCTAGAGATTTTGAGTGGTCAGGCCATGCATGGACTATACAATGGATGTCATAATCATGCACACTACTAAGTTTTTATTGATCTAATATAATCTTTAAATTAGAGATTATCTGCTTTCATGTGGTACTCAACTGCATGTGCTAAGCACACACAGCATGCCAAACTAGGGGGGGTCTGGGGGCATGCTCGCCCAGGGAAATTTTTGAAAATAGATGCTCTGAAATGGCTATTTTTTGCATGCAAAGTCTCTTTCTCCTTTTTGTAAATGGTAATTTTGTGCTACAGTACCAATTAATTCAATTTCATATCTAGTTAGTAGCTAATTTTATATTCATTATACAAAAAATTCTCAGTTAAAATTTTGTTCTTTGAGATACAGAAACCATTTACTGATTTAGATTGTAACTGTTAATGCATGACCAATACAATGCCATGCAGATGATTCACTGGAACTTTAAGACAATTGCCAGAGATGTAATGGCTTAGACAGCAGTGTAATTAGAACAGTGGCTATATTCTATACTGAATACTCTATTAGAGTGTCACGATGACATGTTCTATTACTAGTATTAGAGTATATTTTGATGACTGTTCTATTAGAGTATCTCGATCTTTTTACAAATTCAAGTAGCTGAAAAGTGGTGGCCCTGATACATAGCTAGTTACACACCAAAATAGTGGAATCACACACATCAGTCATAACACAAAATTGTTCAGTTTCGTTGGTCACACAAGTATCACTGGCGACAAGCTTGTTTAGTCTTTAGGATTATCTTGCTATCACCAGCAGTAGTGAGTATTGGATCATCAGCTGACTGATCACAGATCAACTTTACATCAAAACACTTTCCACCATCAGTGGTTGCAGGATAGTGAAGAACAATGTCTCCATTGTCCTCAGTCACCTCCACCTCCTTACTACCAATACCAGTATATGTTGGTGGGGATGTGGACATGTCTTGTTTACACACAGAAACATCCTTGCACTTCTCATCAAGGTTTCCCAGCTCCAGTCCATTACAAGGATTATAGTAGTAGGTTGTGTGCTCGTCAGCAGCAACTTTGAGGGGAGTGTCTAGTCCTTGTAAATTCACTACCTTGCCAGATCTCATTTGCCTGTACAAACACTTATCTGCCTGTATCCACTCGTCTGGTACTAAAGTCTTGTTGGGGCACTTTCCAGGACATGCACACATACTGGTAAAGTTGAACTCATAGTTGTACGTCTTGGGTTCAGAAACGTACACAAACTTTCCAGTAGTTTCCTTTTCATCACAGATCAACCGTACCACCGATGTCCTGTTGATTGTTGACTTGGAATAGTAGTTAGCCATCAGGTTACCCTTAGCATCATAAGAAAACATAGTAGAAGCAACTGCTCCCAGATTGTATGTAAAATTGTACTTGACAGCTTTTTGGCAGATCAGATCGTTTGTGCAAGGATTACCAGTCACAGATGAACTTACGGAAAAGCCAACACAAGGGTTGAACATAAACGTGTATTCATCCTTCGTTATGTTGGATGTTCCATTAACCATATAAACCGCTTGAGCCTTAGTGTTGTTCACGAGCGGCCAGAAATTGATAACTCCAGTTTGATTCGTATCTGTAGGCGTGCAGGCACAATCGTTGATCTTCTTGCAAGTTGGAGCAGCAGCTAGGACAGTCCCAGCAAGCAGGAGGATGGATAAACCTATCAACGTTCCATCCATTTCGATTTGACCTTTCACTACGAACTAGACCTAATTGAAGGAGGGGCCAAGTTTAAAGTTTTTCGGTAAATGAATTCACGAGTCTACCACATGCACCCCTGTCCGGCATAGAAGAAAAAGGACCCATACATGCATGCTTTCAGGGCATGTTTATGCAGGAAGATGTAGACTACGCATTGCTAACAAAGCATTGCAGTTATACACTGCAGCCATAGATAGATAGATATACTATCTATGCTGCAGCAGAGCTGCAAAAGTTGCTACCACAGGAAGGCGAGCAGGGCCGCCCACAGGGGGGGGGGGGGGGGGCAACTGGGGCATTTTGTCCCGGGCCCCAGCCTGAAAGGGGCCCCAGGAGGCCCCATGAAGGGCCCCCTGAATACCTGTTTAAAAGATCGATATACTCTAATAGAGCAGTCAGATCTAAATACTCTAATAGAGCAGTCACAGTATTCTTCAGAGGAGCAGTGTAGCAAGCTTATAGATAAGGAGATATGGTTGGTGATGGGTAGTTATTGTCATTACCAGCAGGTTGCGACCTTTTTTTTTTTTTTTGGTCTTCACCTTACAACTTGGGTCAAGGGCCCCACTTTAACTCTTTGCCCTGGGCCCCTTAATTTCTCTGGGCGGCCCTGAAGGCGAATTGTAGCAAACATGCCGGGAACAGCATAAGCAACAAAAAGCAGCTGGCAACAAGCAACAACAGCACAACAAGCATCAGTATATCAGCAAGCACTAACCACAAGCAATGGTATAACAGCAAACAATTAAAAGTATAGCAACAGCAGAAAAAAGGAGTAGCATGCACCAGCAGCATAGCAAACAGCAAGGAGCGCTGGCCACTGAGCAGCAACAACATGTAGACAGGATGCATGTTAGTAGCAAAATCTGTGCTGAAACATATGCAGCTATGTAGCAGCAGTACACTCAGTTGCTGCTGGCCTTGTATGATTCTCTCAATGATTGTTGCCATTCACGTTGCACATGTAAGTATATACTTGCAGTGAGTCGCAGCAACATGCAATAAAGCCCTGTAAGGAAATTCATGGGTGCTAAAATTGGAGTACGACTGGACACCAAACAGTAGTTGTGAATGTAGTCTAACATGCTTTCTATTCTATTAAACTGGATATATATTAGCGTTGACTTGTAAGTGGGTGGGTCAGTACTGTTGACCCGTTTGACCCACTGGCCTGAATAGTAATCCGGATGGGACCCGGATCTGACCTGGTTTAATTAAAATAGAGGCGTGCCCCAAGACTAGATTAAAAGTCCACAAGTTCCACTAGTCAGCCCTACATTTATTTTACACTATAGAAAGGAGATTGTCTGCAAGAAGTGGGTAGCTAGTCTGGCATGCGAAGGGGCGGGCGCCGCCAGACTAGTGGGTAGCTACGTATTCTCAAGTAGGTGTGGCTCCACGTACGTATTATCAAGTGGGTGTGGCTCCACGTAAGTTTACGGCATGCCAAGTAGCAACACAAATCTGATGATGCCTAGTCTGGCGTAGCCGACCCGCGTGCGTAGCGCGAGGGTCTGGTGACAGCCGAATTCAGTACCTGTGCAGATGGAATGCAATTAAATTTGAAAATACGCGCGAAACACTTGGACAATTTCCGGTAACAGAGCGCGACAGCTACTGTACTTGCACTTGAATGACGTCTATTTCCTCTACAAACCCTTACATTTGTGCTGGTTGTAGAAAAGACATGAGAAGCTCGCCATAATCAGTGGCCAAATCGGAATAACGTCATAGAATGTTGTTAATTGGTCACTAAGAGATCTGATTGGACGCACCAGTTTTTCGTAAGGCTGGCACAGGTACTGAATGCGACTGTCACCAGACCCTCGCGTTACGCGCCCGGGTCGGCTACGCCAGACTAATGCATGCCCACAGAGCACAGCTGATACAATTCCGATAAGTGGGCGTGGTTCTACATGCCCCGCACAGACAGCAAACATATTCTTGAATGGTGGGTGTGGCTCCACGTAAGTTTCTTGAGTGTTTACAACTGCATTTCCACCAATACAATCGAGCTTGTTAACTTATCGTCACACGTGATCTCATCCGGGTCAGACCCAGATATTCAGTGAAGTGGATAAGACCCATTTGACCCAGACAAAATGTGACCCGGATAACCCGGATGACCCGGCCCACTTACAACGCTGATATATACTGCTAGGATGTTCAGTATTTGGTTGCAGTAATTGTTTAAGTGCGAGACTTCCTACAGCCACTGAGGCTAAGCTGTGTGGTCACATCCTTACTCCCAGAACCAAGAGTAAAGGATGGTAATGGATAGGCAACGTGGGCGAGAGACTAATACAACACAAGGCAAACAAATCAATAATGTGCATATATAGGGATAAAAACAATACAAAAAGAAGGTTTGAAATATGCTACAGGCAAGAGTCATGAAGGGCAGCTTAAGCAGTCACATCATGTATATAACTGCTGCGCTGTAAATGTTTACCAATGTGGACAAGCTTGTTTAGCTTTCAGGATCATCCTGTTATCACCAGCAGTAATGATTTTCCACCATCAGAAGTTGTAGCAGATATAGTGAAGAACAATATTTCCATCTTCCACCTCCTTGGTACTACCAATACCAATATGTAGGCTGCCACATGGCCATACCCTTACACTTGTCATCAATACTTCCCAGCACCAAACCATTACAAGGAATTGTAGTAGTAGCTATATATGGTGTGCTAGTCAATGGCAACTTTGAGGGGAGCCAGTTGTAAATTCACCACCTTACCAGATAGAGAATGTCTGTACAAACACTTATCTGTCTGTATCCACTCATCTGGTACTAAAGTCTTGTTGGGACACTTTCCAGGACAGGCACACATACTGATATAGGTATACATTTTTCGGTTCCGAAATGAACATAAACTTCCCAGTAGTCTCCTTTTTATTGATTTTGATTTGATTTTTTGTTTAAACTCATGACATTCGGCCGGCATAGCCATTCTTCCATGCCAGAGTACAAAAAGCATACAAAGACAAAACACACACAAATAAATTACATTTTTTAGACACCCCACATGATACTTCAATTATATAACATGGCATAAAACAAATGAATTAAAAGCACAAAAACAATAACAGTTACTGCATAAGTGATGGCAGTCTGGTCTCTATCTGGATGAGATCGACCGGTGTTGTTTCTAAATCTTCCCTTAGATGATCTACATCCCTAATCATAGAGCTCGAGTGTAAAGGATCTATGCCCTAATCATAGATACTACACCCACCTAAACATCTGATTGCTGATCTTAGGAGTGAAAAACGAAACCAGTGGCCAGAAATCAGTTTCCGTACCTATAGGTGTGCAGGCACAATCTTGCAGCAGCTAGCAAGCAGGAGGACGGAGATACACGTGATTCATTTGAACTGCGCGACTGTAAACAAAATAAATGGGAGTGGCAAATTTCTCCGTTATCTATTCCGTTTTCTCTCGTGGTTACGATATTTTTTTACGCGTAGTGTTGATCAACACCCCATCTTGCCCAACACATGCCAACATGAGAAGGCGGTTCGCTACGATCTTCTTTGCTTTGGCATTCACGTTGGCATTATGGCCAATGCTCGGTTTATTTGCTGGACAATACACGATTCTAAGAAAGAGGGATTCGGTTGAAAGGAGTGACACACTGGACCTAAACCTGAAGGTGTTCTCCGATTACGATGAAACGAAAGCAGAGGATTCCTCAAAGAGATTAGGATTGCAAGTTGAACTACAGAAAATTTTATCGGTTAATCAGTCCAGTTCGCGTGCAGCATTTGAAACTGTAGTAGCTCTAAGCAGTCTTTTACCACGTATCAGGGATGTGCCTCGCATTAAAACCCCAACACCCGAAGCATTTCGTAGCTACATTGCTCCTGTTGGCCTGCCAGTCATCTTCACTGATATGCTAGTAGGAACACGTTTAGCTGACTGGAACTGGGATATGTTAAGAGCTAGATATGGACATCAAGTATTTCACAACACTAGACAAGGAAACTATTCCACTAAGAAGACTTCTTATGGTAAGCAAGTGATTGGCCGAACATCCGTCTCACTTGCTGACTTCATTGACGTTGCTACTGGCAAACGAAAACCCAAGAAGGGAGAAGAAGGGTTGTACATTACAAAGCAGAGAATTATCCCTAAAGAAGCATTGGATGAGGAATTCCATTACCCACCATTTTATCCAGGCTCTCATAAGCAGTGCTACCTGGAACCAACTGCATGGTAAGTGTAGTTTGTGTGGCCAAAAGTAGCAGCAATCAAGTTAAAGTGTATTTATGACATTGACCACATAAGTGGGTTAAAATTCCACCAATACTGTTTTTTTTTTAAATCAACTGCTTGGGTGAATTTTTGCACCTCTCAATGTATTGCCCCACTAACCCCCCTCCTTGGGCATATATGGGGGGGGGGGGGGCTATGGTGGTCATTTTACAGTCAAATGTCCCATGGTAGGAGGGCAAACCTAGTGTTTCAAATCCCCACCAGTAAGCCCCAGCTGCAACACAGGATTTGACGTAGAAAATATAGCAACAAAAAATAATGGTTGTTAAATGTCCCATGGTGGGGCAACAGTTTCATGTCATTTCCCCCTGTACAGCCCTACCTATGCCCAAGGGTACATTGATAGGCGCATTAGTCTTTTGCTGCTACCAAGACAGGCCATGCTAATACTGCAAACACTGTCTGGTGGCAATGTTTTGACTTTACATGGGTAGATGTTCATGTTTCACCAGTCTCAAGAAAATCAGATCAGTCATTTACCAAATTACCTTAAACTACATAATTAAATCACTATACTAAATATAGCTAGCTACTGTTTACTTAGAGTTCATGTTACAGAACGATGATTCGAAAATGTGGCTCTGTAGGCTGACATTCAAAGTCAATGTCACTGGTTACTTTTAGAATAAGTATAAGGGACCATATACATTCCTGCTTCTGTGTTGTACGTCATTAAATTTACATATGCTGTCTGTTGTGGGTGGCAAGTCACATGGTATCATTCATGATGAAAAAATAGCAATTGTTCAAATAGGCTAGGATAACCATGTGTCATGAACTAAGTATCATCATCAGGAGTATGTGATACCACAAGGCTTGTGGTGCTTATGTACTCCTGTCGTAATGATTGGCTCCTGTTACGGTATAATGCTTCACAACTTTACAGTTTTTGTTAGTGCAAATTTTCACGTGTTAGCTGCTTTTTTGTTCACGAGTAGATTTTTACCAAGTTCACATGCTTGTATGTCAACAAGGTTTTACTTTTTGGTTCCTGAAAAGTCTCTACAATAAGATGTGCGAATAATCAAATGGGTTATCTGGCAGTCATTTGTGTAACAAATCTGGAATACAACTTGAATGAATTTTATGCAAGTATATAATACAGCAGCAATTCTAATAGAGCAATCAGACTAAACACGATTGTGTGTTCCTTCACTAGCAAGATCAGTATTGAATGAGCAGTAGAGTAGAAAGCATTTATCTGGTGTGATGTATATATTCTACCTCACACTACCTTCTAAGTCAGGTTTGACTCATACCGTAAACGGGGAAAGTTTCGCGGTAGAGCTTAAACATAGCTATATAGTACACTGTAAATTATTAATTTAGCAGGGAAACTTTCACGGTTTGCTTTGAAACCATGAAAAACGTGAAACTTTCCCCGTTTACGGTAGTTGTGGCGAGCCAGGCACCTTAACAGGTAGGCTGGCTTGTGCTGACTACACATTTGGCAGTGTAGCCAGCAGGTAGAGCTGTTATATTATTATGGAGGATACTTGTAGTTCATGAGTTGTTGCATGAATAAATCCAGATTTGTAAATTAGTTGGAACAATATTGCTCTCTTTATTTCACATCTGTAGGATTGGCGTACCTGGGACTTTCACTCAAGGCCACATCGACAGTAAGGACAACTTTGCATATCAAATACTGGGAGACAAACGCTGGACTATATTCTCACCACAAGACTATGAAAATCTTTACTATACCAAAACCAAGGGATCGCTAGAATGGAGCTCTGCACTCAGTAGCTTAGAGAAACCAGACTTGGAGAAATACCCGCTTTATGCTAAGACCAACCCAATTAGTTTTGTAGTTCATTCAGGAGAGGTACTGTACTTGCCTCGTGGTTGGACACATTTTATAGAGAATGTTAGTCCTTCTCTGATGATCAATACGTGGAGATATGGACCTGCAGCCATCACTGAACTGTGGTCAGACTTTAACAAAGCAGAGATACGCAGAAGATGCTTTTGACATTTGTTTGTTTGTAATGTTTCTACTGCAACAGAATCACTTGTATAACACAGATTTTTAACTATATAAATCTACAAAACTATCTGAGCTGTTCGCTATCACCTCCAGTGTTACAGTTTAAGTCCACCTTATGATAGGGTCAGTAATGTAGATATACATGTGCTACCTCTGAAAAAGAAACCTTACTGTATGTGATAAAAGTCGGTTCTTGTGTTAGGTTCCACAGTGTTGTCAAAGCCCTTTGTCTTGTTCATGTCTGAAAGTATGGATTATGTGGCACTAACCTTCTTAGTTACTAACTGTTAGGAAACCACATACGTATGCATGAAAGATGATTTGTTAGGGTTCTGGGATGTGTGAGTGTAGCTACCAATCCATACTTGGCTTTACTTAGGGTGTTGAGTTGAATATGTTGGACTCAATTAACTACGTGACTACTTGTACAGTTAGATCAGGTAAATGCTATTTAGAATATCTATACATAAACAAAACATGTGTTACTGGTACGAAGGGGTATGGTATTATAGCAGTATATAAATGTGGATAAGATACAAATGATACACTCTGTCATTTTGTTGGCATATGTTTGTCGAACACTTCTAGAAGGTGCTCAACATTCTTCATCATCTTCTCTTTAGTGTTAGCCATCTTTCTTTTCTGTTACATAATTAGAATAGACAAATATTAATCAGAATCATTGTGGTTGTCAAACTTTCATAAAAGTAACCATGTCAAGTTGGTCCCAAATGTGACCCTCTCAGCAATAGTTCGCACAAGCATACTATTAATAGGTGAAGCAAAGAAAAAATGCAAGTTTTAATAAAGTCATTACTCAGGGAAAAGGAAGTTTCAATTAAACATATATACCATCTTATTTGCCTGCTCATGGAGAATCTGAATATCTGTTTCGTCCCCAAAGGTATGCATGCCACATGCATTTTTTATAAGATCATTGTCATTTCTTCATTTATAACGTTTGTATGTGTGGGCTATAACTATACATTGGTGGATTTGCCAATTCATGGTGAACATTTTAAGCCAAATGCCAACCCTGTAGATGAATGCAAACAAAGTTATGGTACTGCCTAGCACTATACGTAATTCTAAAACTACTCAACATAATAGGCTGAAATTTTGATAAACCATTCTTTGGACTAGTAGCACAGTAGATAATACTAAAACATTAGAAATTGAGCAAACTACTGTATGGAGGGAAACTTTGGAGAGGAAAATTTGGCAAATCAAGCAAAATGTCATTGTTGGCAAAATAAAATTTGGCGAATTGTTAGCAAAGTGCACACCCTATTTAATTAATTATATTACTAATTGCTGTGCCTGAAGCAAGTATCTGGAGTGCCACGCTTCTTTGGCGCCTGGAGTCAGCAATCAACTAAAAGGTACTATATAGACAGTAGATCTACACCCTCTGGAATAGTGAATATCGTACTTGATATGGTAACACTCGCTACTTGTCATGCCTGTTCCGAGGCGAGGTTGGAGGATCACGGATACAGCTAGCTACCTGGTAAAGTAGTTGAAGCAGGCTTTGCTCTAGTTTGATGCCTGGCCCAGTAGCCCTTGGTCAAGCAGGAAATTGTTTAGTTCAAGGCTTGGTTTGCTGTTTTCTTCACTAGCAAAATATTTGGATGGGGAAAATTTGGCATATTCATGGTAATTTGCCAAATTTTAATGGCGCCAAAGTTTCCCTCCATACGGTACACAGGTTTTGCTGAGACGGTCACAAATATTCCACTGGGATGGCCACTTCACCTGCTCTTATGCCAACAAATAAATTAGGAAGGTCACCTCAATATAGGCCATATTTTTGTTCTCATGTGTAATAGTCTTGTATAATGAAACCTCACTTAGTAACAACCTTTTTAATAAGACCATCTTATTACAGTGACCATGTCAAGCAGATAAGGTGTTATTAACAAGAGTTCACTGTATCCACTTACTTTAATACATTCCAGTGCATAAGTTTCCAGACTTATTACTTGACGTAAACTTAATTTATAAGGATCAGCAATAGTGAGAAATGGACAATCAGGAGAATGTTTTTGATGTTCCTTCCTATAATATTATTATCAATGATCCATGGTATCTACTGTATAAGAGATGCACTCACAAAGGAGAGTCTCCTTCCTCCCAGCCTTCCAGCTCCTTCTGACACACTACACACACTGTAGTGTCCTCTGTCCCATTCACATAGTAGAACCCTGCTTCTGCTACCTACAGTAATGTATATTGTAAAGAAGATACAAGCTTGGGAAAAACCTTGAATGTCACTTTAAACATTTATATAGCATCATATCATTACCACATTGTAGAATGCTCAGGAAAGTGAGGTAGTTACAGATTAATTTAGGAGTCCGCCTGTTTATGACTGCTGGGTGAATGTTCGTGAGGACAGATAGAAGCACATGCAATACATACGCATGCACTCACTAAACATTTGCACACTTAAAATTTTCCACCTTTTCAAACACACTTTCTGTAACAACTTTAAACAGGCTGTAGGACCAAGTGTTCTACAGGCCTTCAGCACTTGTGCTGTAAAGCCTTAATAAATAAATAAGCAAATCCCCATGCCTACCCAGAGAACCACTACTGGGACACATGTGCACTATACTGAGGTGCTATGGGTCAGTACAGACAAATCCTCCTGGGGCAGAACTAGTAACCTGCAGGCAGATGAAGGTGTGGGTGCCCCAAGTCCCACCTGGACCTTCACCTGATATGTGAGACAAGGACAGTTGGAATATTCAGGTATCCATTGATGTTACAGCTTGGTGGGCTGTTTCCCCAGTCGACACCAGGTTATCAGGTATCATAGACTAGAGCAATGTGAGCAAAGTTTCTTTCTCACAACAGCAGCAACTGGGCATAACCAAGCATTGAACCTGGAATTTTCTGATTACTAATCCGGTGCTCTACCACTTGGTTATGATGTCTCAACCAAGTGGTAGAGCATCGGGCGGGTAATGGCAATAGCCACATTTGAATAGTGGCTGCACTGTGTCCGTAAAGAAAAGAAAGGTATACATGAAGCCCTTGCAATTGAATAAATGCCATGGCTATTATTTGAATCTCCTTAATAGAAATATTTTTGTAAGGAGTTAGCTGCTCACTCATGGGTTAAGGAGGTGAAGTAGACTGTCCTGTACCATTGTTCAGTAACATTATTAGTAAGGAAAGGCAATAGTCGCTCTAAATTGGCCATATCCTTTCCCGCTGCTCCTTTTTAGTTTACAAGGAACACAACAGCAGCTGGGAATCATGGAGCATCGAACGTTGGAACCTTGTAATTACCAAGTTGGTGCTCTGACCACCTGGCTGTGCTTCCTCTCTCTCACACACACACACTGGGGCTGGGACGAAGCTTTGTATGTTTCGGTGGGTTGAAGGTTAAGTAAACTTCGAATTTAAAAGTATCCTTTGAAGCTTTGTAATGCACTCATTGTTTACAAAAGAATTACAAATAAACATCATTGTCTTTATTGCAGCTGCTTATTGATCTTGTGCAACTGATGTTTGTCTTTTCGCGAGTGCCACGCCCACTTTTAAACCATCACAGTTTAGCTTTCTACCATAGTTATAGCCTTGGAACACCTTATAAAGTGATAGATATTGCAGGAAAATGTCCGTTTAGCCATTAGTTGGTGTTTACCTATGCATGATTGCAGTATAGCGGACACACCCATTGCAATCGATCAATTGCGTCATTTAGTACTGCTGCTATGCACTTCCCAATGCTTGCAAACTTATTAAATAGGACTAGAAAAATAAAACTTAAGAAGGATGATAGTAAGTACAAGAAAACCTGTAACTTGAAAGCTAACACCGAAGCTTTGAATGTTCGAACATTTTACAAGTGAACATTCGAAGGTAAATTTCAATATTCGTCCCAGCCCTAACACACACACGTACATAATACGCATGCCTACACATGCACTCACTACACATGTATGTACTAGACACTATACATACAGCATAGTGAACATACTGTCATGGATTAATTGTGAACTTTAGTAACATTGTATATAGGTAGACTTATATCATGTCTGATTGTGGGTCTTGTTTATTAATGTCACGTGATAATACAAGTGTGGTGTGTGGACGCGAACAGTCGTGGCTTTAATCCGGTTGTGGCTCGAGCATCGTCGAGAAACCGCTATCACTATATTCATTACATTGGCGCTGTGACCCGTTCGTTAGCCTTATCGTCACTCCTTGATTCTAACCAGTCACCTAGAAGCTGTGGTACCGTGGCACGTGGAATTGATAATGGTACCTGATAAGGCGAGCGAATCACCATTGATCACCAGTTGTTTTTGTGTTTTGTCTTCCTAGAGTGATCACCGCCACAATGGAAGAGCTACAACGCAAGAAGACCTCACGGAAGGGTTACAGATCCCATTTAATGCGCCTCTTTAACAAAGTGGATCCCATTATCGACTCTGAAGAAAGACTCAGTAAGAAGCAAATAGCTACTCTTACTAGTTCAGTCGAACAATTCAATGAGCGTGGAGCATTATTGCGAGATATGGACAAGGAGATAATGGCCACTATTCAAGGTGAAGATGATCTAGAGGCTGAAATTATAGAGAGTGCGGCAATACAGGAAGCCATTAGTGACAAGATAAGTCAAATCAAGAGTGTTCTCGATGCAATGACTACACCAACCCTGAATGCTTCTGCCCCAGCGTTAGTACCACCAATTGAGCAACCACCTCTGCTTGAACCCACAGTAGTAACTACTCACAGAGATCAAGTAAGCCGACTACCCAAGTTGCACCTACTTACTTTCTCTGGAGATCCCCTCACATGGCAGAGCTTTTGGGATGCATTTAATGCAGCAGTTCATTCAAACTCTGTGCTAGATGATGTCCAGAAGTTTAACTATCTCCGTGCGTAGCTGCACAATGAAGCCTCACATACTATTTCTGGTTTTACACTTACCAGTGCCAACTATCAACAAGCAGTGTCACTACTACAAGAATGTTTTGGGCAACCTCACAAAATAGTTCATGCTCACATGAGAGCACTTTCAAATTTGCCAAAGCCTAATAATACTGTATCCAGCTTAAGACATTTTCACGATACCGTGGAAAGTCACATCTGAGGTCTAAGTGCACTAGGCACTCCTGAAGAGTCATACAGTACCCTACTTGTTACCATCATGTATGATAAGTTACCTATGGAGACCAGACGAAACATGGCTAGGTCACACGCTAACCAAGATTGGACACTAGACCAACTTAGAGAGAGTGTTTTGACAGAGATTAAAGTCCTGGAATCAGGCACACCACTTGACACGGCCACAGAACACACCAATAGGGACCTACCTTCAACTATGACTGCATCATTTTACGCAGGAGCATATAATCACACTTCAAAACACCGAGTGCAATCCAAGCCCATGTCCTGCATTTATTGCCGTTCCACAACACACTCACCATCTGCCGGCAACACTGTTTCAGACCAACAGAAAAGGCTTGACATAGTAAGGAAGGAAAATCTGTGTTTCAATTGTTTGGGACGGCACGGAGTCTCTCAGTGCAAATCCAAGTCAAGTTGCAAACGATGCAGGGAAGACACCACACAAGTATCTGTGAGAACAATGACAAACAAGCCAAAGTGCCCATTCCTCCTATTACATCAGAATTTCAACCACTACCCTCTAATACTTCAGAACAATCAACTACAGGACTACCAGCTATCCCACCACTGACCAATGCAGCTCCCAGTAACACTGGCTGCTTGTTGAAAACTGCTATTGCCATTGTGCAATCAGGAGACTATCAGTGTCGTGCTCACATTCTGTTCGATGAGGGTGCTCAGAAATCGTTCATTACTGAACAGTTAGCCAAAAGTCTGCACATTGTACCGAGCAGGTCACAGATAATTCACGTTTCTGCATTTGGAGGAGGCACCACTCCAAAGAGCCACCTAGCCTCAGTTTCAGTTCGAACTAATGATGGAGAAGTTCCAATGTCTGTGCTTGTCATACCGAAGATTGCAGCCCCATTGCAGAACCTGATACCATCTCCAGGAGACTGTTATCCGTATCTTCGTGGTCTTCCTCTAGCACATCCTGTGCAAGCTATTGACAAGTTTGACATATCTCTACTTGTTGGAGCAGACTTTTATTGGCAGATTGTTCAAGACAGAGTTGTGCGAGGGAATGGTCCAACTGGTGAAGTTACTGACACCAATCGTTTCTGGAATGTAGAGTTCACCGGTACAATTGCCAAATCCTCAGCCTCCCTTGCAAATGACCAACGAATTGCTGACTATATTAACTCCTCAGTGTGTCATCAGACAGATGGGTCATATATTGTCCGGTTTCCATGGAAACACAACCACCCTTATCTCCCCTCAAATCGTGGCATTTGTGAGAAACAGACAAGATCACTAGCAAGGAAACTTGCTCGCACACCTGAGCTACTCCAGATTTACGGCAACATCATAGCAGAACAACTCACACGTGGATTTATTGAGAAAGTTACAGAATCTGATGTACCCCAGCATTGCCATTTCATACCACACCACGCAGTCAAGAAAGAATCCGCCACTACTCCAATCAGGATAGTATACGACTGCAGTTGTCGACAGTCACCACATCATCCTTGCTTAAATGACTGTCTTGAAGTTGGCCCGCCCTTCCTGATTGACCTTTGTACACTGCTCCTACGCTTCAGAACGCACAATATATGTAACAGACATAGAGAAGGCTTCCCTCATGTACAGTTAGAGGAAGCAGACCGCAAGTTTACACATTTGGTCTGGTTATCTGAAGTAGACAATCCAGAAAGCTCATTTGAGATTTATAGGTTTCATGTCGTCTTGTTTGATTGTGTGAGCTCACCTTTCATGCTGCATGCAGCATTGCGTTGTCACCTCAACCATGAGCACTCCATCACTTCTAGAGACATATTAGCCAATTTATATGTGGACAATGTTGTATCCGGATGTTCCAATGTACCAGATGCTTTAGAGTACTACCACAATGCAAGACAATTGATATCAAATGCTCATTTCAATTTAAGGAGCTGGGCTTCTAATAGTCCAGAAGTCAGAACTAGAGCTCAACAAGATGGTGTTGCAGACACAGCAGTGACAGTGAATGTTCTTGGCTTGATGTGGGATACATCACAAGACACTTTAAGACTTGCAGACAGAGCATTTTTATCTCTAGATGTAGCACAGCCAACCAAGAAAGGAGTTTTACAAGATTTATCAAGAGTATTTGACCCTCTGGGTATGCTAACTCCAAGTTACCATATCGGCAAAATTGTTTATGCAACAGCTGTGGCAAAGTAAGTTGAAGTGGGATGAACCATTGACCTCTGAATTAACCACTGAATGGAAGGGTGTCAATACAGATTTGAAGCAGACTTCTAGTCTTTATGTACCAAGGCAGTACTTGCAGCTTGACGCCTATGACCAGTTAGTCCACTGAGGATGACTCCCTGCCTCCAGCAAACATTAGCCTGGTTTTTGACCTTAACCGCTACAGTAGTTGGTCAAAGTTGCTTCGAGTGACAGCTTATGTGCTTTGATTCATTTATAACTGCAAGCAGAAGGCACCAAACCTTAAGACCTCTCAGCCACTCACTTCCAGTGAAGTCAATGAAGCAGCTTACAGATGGATTCAACATGTACAACAGTTTAGCTTCCTGAAAGAGTTTCTGGCACTTAAGTCAAACAATGCAGCAAAGCAGCGCCTCCCCTTGATTCGTTAGCTGAAGCTTTTTTGACATCTCATTTGCTGCGGCAGGAGGATTCACAATGCACTTATTGATGATGAAGCTAAGTTTCCATACCTTCTTCCAAAGAAGCACCCTATTACATCCTAGATAGTATATCATGTACACAAGACCTACCTACACTCTGGAGCCAATGCCACAGTGACAGCTCTTAGACAGAGATACAGGATTCCATCTACCAGGCAAGTGGTAAAAGCTCTGCTACATAAGTGTGTATCTTGCAAACGAGTAGCCGGAAGGCCCTATCATAGACCTGAACCACCACCTCTGCCTAGTGTAAGAGTGAAGGATGCAAGACCCTTTGAGATCACGGGAGTCGACTTCACGGGAGCCCTTCACGTAAAGAAGATGGGTGAGATTACTAAAGTGTATATGTGTCTGTTCACATGTGGAGTATCAAGAGCGATACATCTAGAAATAGTAGATGATTTATCTGTTGATACCTTCTTATAGGCTTTCCGAAGGTTTGTGGCCCGGCGATCCTTACCTCGTGTTATGATATCAGACAACGCCTCTACTTATGAGGCTGCAGCAAGAGAGTTAGAGAAACTTATCAAGACTAGGCAGATGAGTGAGTCATGGTGTACATTAGGAGTGCAATGGAAATTCATTCCAAAGAGAGCCCCCTGGTATGGGGGTTTTTGGGAGCGCTTGATCGGTCTCACAAAGACAGCACTCAAGAAGGTGTTAGGAAAGGTACTTGTTACTCTCCCTGTTCTGCAAACACTGATTGTAGAAATAGAGGCAGTACTCAACGACAGGCCCCTCACGTATGTTTCAGCCGATATAGATGATGCGGAGCCTCTTACACCTTCTCATCTCATTCGTGGACGACGTATCACCTCACTACCTCATCAGACAGTAGAAGAAACAGTTGACCCTACATACGGAGTACCTCAAGTTAAGGAATTTGCAAAGAGACAGAGTCAGTTGCTTCAGCACTTCCAGTCTAGATGGAAGAAGGAATATTTGACCTCTATTCGTGAATACCATCGATCTAGTGGAAATAACAGGCAAGAAGTCAAAGTTGGTGATGTTGTAATCATTCATGATGATGCACCAAGAACGGAGTGGAAACTTACTGTCGTGGAAAAACTGATAGTTGGTTTAGATGGTTATGTCAGAGCAGCAGATGTCCGTACTGCAAGTGGAAGGACAAATAGGCCCATCGCCCACTTGATACCACTGGAAGTGAATGAGAATGAAGCCCAGGAAGGACAAGTTGTAAATTCTACTGATGTAATTGATGTGAGTAACTCGAGTGATCGTCCAGCAGAGAGGCCCACAAGACATGCCACTATCAGGGCTCGGAACAGACTCAAGCAGTGGGCAGCACTGATTCGTGCGGCCCCGAAGGATGTCATGGATTGATTGTGAACTTTAGTAACATTGTATATAGGTAGACTTATATCACGTCTGATTGTGGGTCTTGTTTATTAATGTCACGTGATAATACAAGTGTGGTGTGTGGACGTAAACGGTTGTGGCTTTAATCCAGTTGTGGCTCGAGCATTGTCGAGAAACCGCTATCACTATATTCATTACACATACATAGGAATTTCTTTATAATGGACATTTTTGGGACCTAGACATTTTGGCCCATTCTCCCTGTAAATATAAAGGTTTTCTCTTTCAGAAAATGGTAAAATGAATGGGGTCACCTCTGTTGGACCAGAATTTTGTCCTTATTATGAAAGTTTTCCTACTGTGTCCTTAATTTGGAGAGTTTGCTAAGGTGTACATAACAAGTATGCTATGGATGATATCCACAATGACGTTTTCTGACATCACAAAACAAAATGGTCATGCTAGTGTGGGGACTTTTTACAGGAAGGTATTAGGCGAGATAGCGTTTCTCTATGTGATAGCATGTATAAATTTGAAACGGGTGAAGGTGAGACATACAGTATATAATGCAATACAAATAAGCCTATTTGTGTCTGAATTTAAAATTTTCGGTCTATTTTCCTTGTTGGAATGCGTTTTGCATCATCATGGTACGTGTACTACGTCTTACCTTTATTATCCCGTAGTTCCAAGTGTAGAGAACTAGACAACATTCATTTTGAATACTGCGTGCTAAAATCTCTGAAGCCCCCACACTAACAGCCATTTTGATAATTATGACATCAAATTTCTTCATTGTAGATATTGTCTATTGTGTACATGGTTTTGTGGTTATGAAACTAATGGGCTTGAAAATTCTTGCCCAACTTCCTTAGCTTTTAACAAAATTTAGAGTTGGAACATCAAGCTATATATGTCCACTGGTTTGACATCTGTACATCACATTGATATGGCACCTCCAGTTTGGAACAAACAGTATGACAGTTTAGCTATCAAAGGCATTAGCTATACACGTACAGTTAGAGAAAACAGCATAACTAAGGATAAAAATGTCTTCTGTAACTAAGGATATGGATGTCTGTACATTGGGATCACTCCACTCTTTATCAGTATCATACTACAACAGAGAGGCCAGCCATTCAATGAAGCGCACAAGGGAGCTTGGTACTAACATACATACTAGATACGTTCCTATTGAGCATATATGCTCAGTCAGTCACTGTCCATGGAATGCCAACAACACAAGTCACATTTTGTACTTTCTCGAGTATAGTTCGTATAAACAAGAGTTTGAAACTACTAGTTGTGTGCTGTGAGTACTGGTCAACAGCAAATCACCTGTGTACGTTTGATTCTCAAGGTATTAAGAAACCTGACAGACTGGATAAAAGAAACTTGCTCTATTTTGACTTCACCATTATTCGATCACTGAACTTTAATAATAAGACCACCAAGATTCAAATTTTTGTTTGTTCACACATGACGGAAAACACGAGGCGCGTTAAAGTACAACAGAAACTAATCCCACAGTACTGAATACAACACTTACTGTACCTTTTGAACAGAACAAGGGGCTTTATCGTCGAAAGGCCACTTACAATTTTCAAATGTCTTTAATCGTTCCTTCACCATATAAAGCGCCATGGTTTTTAATTTAACGCATGCGCAGTGATCGCCGAGATGAAGGCGCTACTGCAGCTGATGTTCGCGTGTATCCTTCACTCAAGCTTATCACTTGAAAATGGGCTAGGTAGAACGCCTCAGATGGGATGGAATTCTTGGAACCATTTTCATTGCTCAGTTAGCGCACGACTTATCATGGAAACGGCGGATGCGATGGTGAGTCGAGTCTGTGTCACGTGTATACTCCCAATTTTATTTTCTCTGACAGGTCAGTAAGGGACTAAAGGCAGCTGGTTATCAGTACGTGAACATTGATGATTGCTGGCAAGTAGCACGTTTTCCTAACAACACTATCAAACCAGATCATAAAAAATTTCCTGACATGAAGCAGCTAGCAGATTATGTACACAGTAAAAGTTTGAAGTTTGGACTGTACAGTGATGCTGGCACACACACATGCCAAAAGAGGCCTGGGTCATTAGGATATGAGGATATTGATGCTGAAACATATGCTGGTTGGGGTGTGGACTATCTGAAGTATGACAATTGCAATGATAATGGCACCAAACCAGAAATACGCTACCCAGTTATGCGAGATGCATTGAACAAGACTGATAAGCCTATATTTTATTCTGTGTGTGAGTGGGGTATAGATGACCCAGCAACATGGGCACCAAAGGTTGGAAACAGTTGGCGAACAACTGAAGATATAGAGGACAATTGGGATAGCATGTATAGTAGAGCTGTGCTTAATGATCAGTGGTGGAAGTATGCTGGTCCAGGAGGTTGGAATGACCCAGACATGTTGGAGGTTGGTAATGGAGGAATGAGCCATAATGCGTATATTGTCCACTTCAGTCTTTGGTGTCTTATGAAAGCTCCTCTTTTGATTGGTTGTGATGTTCGCAGCATATCCAAAGATGCACTAGATATCCTGACCAACAGTGAAGTTATTGCTGTGAATCAAGATCCTTTAGGAGTACAAGGACACAGAGTGAAAATGACCACTGATGGAGCTGAAGTGTGGGCAGGACCACTATCAGGTAACTCTGTTGCAGTGATACTGTTGAACAGTGGTACTAAGACTCAAAATGTGACTGCTTATTTTTCTGAAATTGGATTGTCAGCCGATACTGCATCAGTTAGGGACCTGTGGGCCCATGAAGATCAAGAAAGTGCTACCAACAGTATCAGTCGATCTGTGCACAGTCACTCAGCTGTTATGTTAGTTCTTAAACCATTTTAGATTGCAGCAGAACTGCTTTTTGCCTTATCTATAGTTTGCTGTCTATGGCTGTGATTTTTTGTCCACTGAACAGTTGCTTTAGTTATAGCTATCCATTTGTAATCGATATGCATGCATGTATATGTGCTTTATTTAACTAGCCGCAGTACAATTGATTTATTTGAATACGTAGAGGACTACCATAATTCATTTATTCGTTAACAAAAAATTTCTTGTATGAAAATTTTTTTGCACAGCTATCAATAAAAAGTTTCCAATCATCAACTTTGAGGCTCATTGCCTTTGGCTAATTTCAACAAAATAAGAATCAAGAATGTGGCTAAATCTTGTTTGTGCAAATTTTAACAGAGTAGTGCTGCACTACATAATATTCTTTGTTCAGTGTAAACTATACAAAAATATGTTTACAGTTTACCCAAAAATTGTGATTCAAATCCTCTCCTTTTTAAGATTCTGACTATCTGGTTTTAGCTCTTTGTGATATACTTACACTGTGTATAATGATGAATGATTTATGCTGTGAGAAACTCATTTTCATTGCTTTACCCATAGCTAAGCTTTTAATTTGTATGATGACTACATCTAGAGTCTAGTAGAAATTGGTCTAGATTAGTTTTGTTTAAGTCTCCAAGCTGGTTGAGGTGTAATTGTAGCTTCAGTCCAGAACTGGGGTGTGCATATTGCTCCCTCTATGCAATAGTTTGGTCATGTGTCTTATCATTGTAAGCATTACTGCATGGCTGTCAATTCTATCTCTGCTACTTGTGTGTTATGCAACAGATTTATGTATCACACAGATTTACAGAACATATCACCTCCCTGGATCTACCAATAGTGCCTGGTTCTAATCATCATTACTATACCCGGTTGTCAAGTAGACATACCAGTATATGACCAGAATGTTGTATACTATCAGACACCCAAAAATCATTTTGGCACATCACCTCACACTGGTGGGAAGACTTGCCAAATGACATCACTACACTGCTTCAGTATGTGATTGCTGAAGTGGCACATTTTTCTAGCAAAACAATCCAACACGACTCTATAATTTGAAACAATTAGCAGATAACATGTACAGTCGTGGCCTAAAGTTATAGTGGTGCTGGAAATGTAACGTGTAAGCATCTCTACCTGGATATGAGTATATTGATGCTGCAACATATGCTACTTGCGGTGTGGATTATCTGAAGAATGATGACTGTGCTTATCATGGCAGTAGTAAGGTAGCACTACTATTGGGCCTCGCCCCCAGAAATCCTTTATGTCTCCAGTTGTTCTCCAACTATTTCAAACCCTTGGTGCCCAAGTAACTAGATCATTTCTATCCCATTCAAACTAGGATTAAAATAGAATATAAATCGACCTGTTTTATTAAGAGCATCTCTCATATATGTTGGAGGTTAGTAGTGGAGGAATCAGCTATTAAAGCTTCTCTTTTGATTGATTGTGACATTCATAAAGATGCACTACCAACAGTGAAGTTATTGCTGTGAATCAAGATCCTTTGGGAGTACAGGGACACAGAGTGAACATGACCTCTGATGGAGCTGAAGTGTGGGCAGGACCACTATCAGATAAATCAGTTGCAGTGATACCATTGAACAGTGCCGGGTAGTAAGACTCAAAATGCGACTGTTCATTTTTCTGGTATTGGAATGTCATGCACGGCATCATGCGGTTGGGCCCATGAAGATCAAGGAACAGCTACTGGCAGTATCAGCCAATCTGTGGATAGTCACTCAGCTGTTATGCTTCATCTTAAACCGCTGACATTAAAATATTGAATGTTAGCACTAGTGACTAGTATAATGTATTACTTGTAATAAATGTCTTGTATTGATAAAAACTTTTATGCAAGTGCCAAAAGCTATATAAGCAAGGAGTATAAATATCACAGTATTGAATGTTCTATTAGAGTAGGCAATTGTTGTGTTAGAGTACTCGTGTCATACACATCCAAATACTTTCATGGATTAAAATATAGTTACATACATAGTTGTATTAACATTGATTCTTGGCTGCTCCAGATATCAAGTTACCTTACTTTCACAAAGTCTTTCAACAGCTGAGCTGTATTTACATTGGAAGGCACTTGTTGATTCTTGGACATCTTTTCAGCTAAGGTGTTTGTGGGGGATAGAAAACGCTTGCATAATCATATCTACATACAATTATAGTCCTATGTATGCCACATACAGTTTAAACAAAGACAGATTGCCTATCACAACGTATATCAAATGTAGTGCCAACAAATACAATCAGAGTGACAAAACTACAAGATCTAAAGTATACAAAGCAAGTAGCATGCAGTTGTAATGCTCCAAAGTCTATTGTGGCTTAAGACGTAACATAACAGCTGAGTGGCTATCCACGGGTCTAGTAACAGTATTGGTTACCATTCCTTGATCTGCATGGGCCCACAGGTCCCTAACTGATGCTGTGCCTGACATTCCAATATCAGAAAAATGAGCAGTCACATTTTGAGTCTTACTACCACTGTTCAACAGTATCACTGCAACTGATTTATCTGATAGTGGTCCTGCCCACACTTCAGCTCCATCAGAGGTCATATTCACTCTGTGTCCCTGTACTCCTAAAGGATCTTGATTCACAGCAATCACTTCACTGTTGGTCAGGATATCTAATGTATCTTTGGACATGTTATGAATGTCACAACCAATCAAAAGAGGAGCTTTCATAAGACACCAAAGACTGAAGTGGACAACATACTCGTTATGGCTCATTCCTCCATTACCAACCTCCAACATGTCCGGGTCATTCCAACCTCCAGGACCAGCATACTTCCACCACTTGTCATTCTCTACAACTTTGCTGTACATGCTGTCCCAATTGTCTCTGATATCTGAAGTTGTCCGCCAACTGTTTCCAACTTTTGATGCCCATGTAGCTGGATCATCTCGACCCCATTCGCACAAGGAATAAAATATTGGTCGACCAGTTTTATTTAATGCATCTCGCATAACCGGGTAGCGTACTTCTGGTTTGGTGCCATCGTTATTGCAATTGTCATATTTCAGATAGTCCACACCCCAACTAGCATATGTTTCAGCGTCAATATCCTCATATCCTAATGATCCAGGTCTCTTCTGACATGTTTTTGTGCCAGCATCACTGTACAGTCCAAACTTCAAGCCCTTATTGTGCACATAGCTTATTAATTGCTTCATATCAGGGAAGTTCTTAGGGTCAGGTTGGATGGTTTTGTTGGGAAAACGTGCCACTTGCCAACAATCATCAATGTTCACATACTGATAACCAGCTGCCTTTAATCCGTTACTGGCCTGTAATAAACGGAGGTGATTTACGTTGTCACGTGACAGAACTCTACTCACCATTGCATCGGCCGTTTCCATGACAAGCTGGTCGTTTATTGAACAACGGAAATGGTTCCAAGAATTCCATCCCATTTGGGGTGTTTTACCTAGTCCGTTATCAAGCGATAAGCTTGAATGAAGGATACAAGCAATAAGCAGCAACGCCTTCATTTTAGTAGACTAACTTACCGATTGCGCATGCGTGAAAACAGCAAGTTTACAATCCACGTGTGAGTAGGCTAGTATACAGTGTACTGTAACTATATCTTTGGAAGGCGATACTTACCTAGGAAGCCTTAAGGAGGTTATAAGTCATCAGCAATCATGGACATTTACAATACAAAGGCTTGAGTAGTATATTAACTCTTGGTACTCAGTATAATAACGCTATATAGCTATATTTGCCGGTTGCACTGCTAATGAGTGACAGTCAAACCTACCTTGATGTGTTATTTTTGACTTAACTCTTCCGTTTCCTACTAAAATTACTATGGCATGCCTGTGTTATGATCACAAGGCCTCCATGTGTCTTTAGCCTTAATTGTGATGTGATATGAGTCACTTTTCTTCTTCTTTTTTTTTACAATAATATTTATTTCTACAGGGATGACAGCATCAGCCAAGGCTGTTCTTCAGCTGTACCCTGAATTACACAATATGTTTCTGGTTCAGCTGGATGGCTGGAGCAATGGGGGTAAAGTTTCTTGCTCAAGGAAACAATAGTAAGTCCCTGCACATGACACATGTATTGCATAATGATGGTGATGACAGACTAACGGCATAATAACACTGCTACTGTGACCATATAGTAAAGTACTATCTGTAAAGGTTATGCCTTGTATGTAACCCTTATACTGTGCTCAACTGGAATTAAGGCATGCAGGATTGCATACAAATCTATAGGTGTTCAAGAGAGATTCCAGTTCCCAACACTGCACTACGCTATTATATCATTTGATCGTAGCTTTGCAAAGTTGGCCTGTTACTTGATATTCACTCAGTATCCCTGTACTCCTGAAGACCTTAAAACTGATTTTCACAGCAATAATTTTTATGTATGCAAGTGGTGGAAATGGAGGGAAGGGGGCAGCTGGGGCTGTGACCAGGACCAATTTAGTATGGCTCCCTATAACCAATCAACTAATCGACTAATTGATTTCATGCAATGTGATTTTGCATAGTGACTTGTACATTTGACTTAGTTTTAGTTGTACCTGTACTGAAGTGGAAAATAGTTTAAAGTTTTAAGTTACCATCTTATAATTTTAGACTGCATTTATAATGGTTATAGTTTTAGATGTTAGATTTTTATGATTTTAGTTGTCATCTTCAATTGACATTCATATAAAAGTCATCAAAATAGCTATCTAGCCATAGCAAGAGGATTGTTCAGCGCTAAAGTCAAATTAAACCTATATAGCAGCTGAATTAATAGCATGATGTGTTATATATGTTTTCCTATTAGCTACTGTAAATTATTATGCATTCTTTGGTCACACAGGCCTCATGTGACCTTGTAATGTGATATGAGTCACATGACACATATGATGAATAAATTCTTGGTGGTTCCTGGTTGTTACATAATGTTAGGTAACAGCATAGCAACACTGCTACAGTAGAACCTCATAGTTAAGAAGACACTGTTTGGCTATTATTTTCCACAAACTATATAGATGTCTTCAATTCAGGCATGAAGTTGTCCACAATTTAAAGGTGTCATTTGAGGTTGTTATCACTGTTCAACAACTGATCACTGCGACAAAGACTAGTGGTCCCATACACACTATGCACACAGCTATAATGCATATCGCACCTAATTTTGGTATAATCAGTACGATGCAGGGCTCACCGTTAGAACAACAGCAATCACATTGCATAATGATTCTCAACAATTTCTGTATAGAAAGGCAAATAAAATATCACTGTAATATTCATGACATTTATATACAACACAACTGACATTCGTGTTAAAAATTTTGGAGGGCCCTCTTTAAATCTACCCCTGTTGGATAACATGATTATCTTAAATTTATTTTTATACATAACACTCAACAACTTTGTCTACATGGCCAACACAAAAATAATTTCAGCGGTCCAAAAGCATAAAGAACAGCACTAAACAGAGCAAGTAGTTCCACAGCAGTTTCAATACCTATTGTGGTTTAAGAACTAGCATAACAGCTGAATGACTATCCACAGATTTGGTGATACTGTCAGTAGCTGTTCCTTGATCTGCGTGAGCCCATAGGTCCCTAACTGATGCTGTGCCTGACATTTCAATATCAGAAAAATGAGCAGTTACGTTTTGAGTCTTACTACCACTGTTCAACAGTATCACTGCAACTGATTTATCTGATAGTGGTCCTGCCCACACTTCAGCTCCATCAGAGGTCATATTCACTCTGTGTCCCTGTACTCCCAAAGGATCTTGATTCACAGCAATCACTTCACTGTTGGTCAGGATATCTAATGTATCTTTGGACATGTTACGAATGTCACAACCAATCAACAGAGGAGCTTTCATAAGGCACCAAAGACTGAAGTGGACAACATACTCATTATGGCTCATTCCTCCATTACCAACCTCCAACATGTCCGGGTCATTCCAACCTCCAGGACCAGCATACTTCCACCACTTGTCATTGCTTGTAGCCCTACTGTACATGCTATTCCAATTGTCTCCAATATCTCCAGTTGTTCGCCAACTGTTTCCAACTTTTGGTGCCCACGTAGCTGGATCATCTTGACCCCATTCACACAGGGAGAAAAATATCGGTCTACCAGTTTTATTTAATGCATCTCTCATAACCGGGTAGCGCACTTCTGGTTTGGTATTGTCAGTGTTACAATTATCATATTTCAGATAGTCCACACTCCAACCAGCATACGTTGCAGCATCAATATCTTCATATCCCAAAGATGCTGGCCTATGTGCACACGTATAGTAGCCCGCGTCACTATACAAGCCGAACTTCAAGCCTTGGCTGTGCACGTGATCTATTAATTGTTTCATATCTGGGAAATTCTTAGGGTCAGGTTGGATGGTTTTGTTAGGGAAACGTGCCACTTGCCAACAATCATCAATGTTGACATATTGATAACCAGCTGCCTTAAGTCCATTGCTGGCCTGCAATATACGCAGAAGTAATGTTCATAGTCACGTGATTTGAGTTGACTCACCATCGCATCTGCCGTCTCCATAACAAGTTGGGCGTTAATTGAGCAGTGGAAATGATTCCAGGAGTTCCATCCCATCTGGGGTGTTCTACCCAGTCCATTATCGAGCGTTAAGCTCAATTGAAGGATACACGCAAAAACCAGCAACGCCTTCATTTTGATGACTCTAGTGCGCATGCGTTTAGACTTAACGTAATGATTTATTTGCAAACAAACTCATAGGAGGTTAAGTACTTACAAAAATGCCTACGCGGATCTTATCTTTGTAGTCGCATGTGTCCGAGGCTCTGTATGTAATTTTGTCATTTCATCATTATTCTGATGGTTAAAAAAAAAAAAAAAAAAAAAAAAAAAAAAAAAAAAAAGGACTACTTCGTCTGTTTTGCAAAGCATTTTTTATTTCAAAAATGAAGATCATACACAGATGTAGCTATGAAATCCTATATTGATTTGATTTATTATTATCCTCTTGGTAATAATAATCTAATCCAAAACAGCCAAGCTGTAAAAAAGTGTGCGGCCCTCAAAAAGGCTATGGTGAAAAAAGATGTGAAATCCAAGGTGGCGGCCAAGAAATGGCTGTGATGGTAGGTTGATGGTAAAAATTTTAATAACGACAATTCAGGTCTTGGCACAAAATTCACCTGAATTGTCGTTATGGCACAAATTTATCTGAATTGTCGTTATTAAAATTTTTACCATTAACCTACCATCACAGCCATTTCTTGGCCGCCACCTTGGATTTCACATTTTTTTTCACCATAGCCTTTTTGAGGACCGCACTGTTTTTTTACAGCTTGGCTGTTTTGAATTAGATTTCACTTTTTTTTGTATTTGTATACCCCAAAGCTGGCCTATGGCTGGCTTTGGGACTTTTTTAACCTATCTTTTTTTATTTACCACAGGAAGAAGAAAAGATGAAGCAGATTTTAAATACTTTAAATATTTCTGATTTTATCAGTAAATGTACAAATTATAATATAATACATATATTTATTACAGAACTATCCATGGTGGTTTCTTTGTAACTGAACACTTTACAAGGTGACTTCTTCTAACTGCTCTCTCTACAGGGTGAATTGTTTGTAGCTGAACGATCTACAAGGTAACTTCTTCTAGCTGATCTCTCTACAGGGTGATTTGTTTGTAGTTGAATTCTGTACAAGTGATTTGTTTGCAGCTGAGCTCTTTACAGAATGGTTTCTTTGTAGCTGAACTCTCTACAAGGTAACTTCTTCTAGCTGATCTTTCTACAGGGTGATTTGTTTGTAGCTGAGGAAACTTCTTCTAGCTGATCTCTCTACAGGGAGATTTGTTTGTAGCTGAACTCTCTACAGGTGATTTGTTTGCAGCTGAACTCTCTACGTGATGGTTTCTTTGTGGCTGAACTCTCTACAAGGTAACTTCTTCTAGCTGATCTCTCTACAAGGCGATTTGTTTGTAGCTGAACTCTCTACAGGTGATTAGTTTGCAGCTGAACTCTCTATATGATGGTTTCTTTGTAGCTGAACTCTCTACAAGGTAACTTCTTCTAGCTGATCTCTCTACAGGGTGATTTGTTTGTAGCTGAACTCTCTACATGGTGGTTTCTTTGTAGCTGAACTCTACAAGGTGATTTCTTCTAGCTGAACTATCTCTTTCTGTAGTTGAACTCCCTACAAGGTAACTTCTTCTAGCTGATCTTTCTGCAGGGTGATTTGTTTGTAGCTGAACTATCTACAAGGTAACTTCTTCTAGCTGATCTGTCTACAGGGTGATTTGTTTGTAGCTAAACTATCTACAAGGTAACTTCTTCTGGCTGATCTCTCTACAGGGTGATTTGTTTGTAGCTGAATTCTGTATAGGTGATTTGTTTGCAGCTGAGCTCTTTACAGAATGGTTTCTTTGTAGCTGAATTTTCTACAAGGTAACTTCTTCTAGCTGATGTCTCTACAGGGTCACTAGTTTGTAGCTGAATTCACTACATGGTGGTTTCTTTGTAACTGAACTCTCTACAAGGTAACTTCTTCTAGCTGATCTTTCTACAGGGTGAATTGTTTGTAGCTGAACTCTCTACAAGGTAACTTCTACTAGCTGATGTCTCTACAAGGTCACTAGTTTGTAGCTGAACTCTCTACAGGTGATTTGTTTGCAGCTGATCTCTCTACATGATGGTTTCTTTGTAGCTGAACTCTCTACCAGGTAACTTCTTCCAGTTGATCTCTCTACAGGGAGATTTGTTTGTAGCTGAACTCTCCACAAGGTAACTTCTTCTAGCTGATCTTTCTACAGGGTGATTTGTTTGTAGCTGAGGAAACTTCTTCTAGCTGATCTCTCTACATGATGGCTTCTTTGTAGCTGAACTCTCTACAAGGTAACTTCTTCCAGTTGATCTCTCTACAGGAAGATGCTGAACTCTCTACAAAGTAACTTCTTCTAGCTGATCTCTCTACATGATGGTTTCTTTGTAGCTGAACTCTCTACAAGGTAACTTCTTCCAGTTGATCTCTCTACAGGAAGATGCTGAACTCTCTACAAAGTAACTTCTTCTAGCTGATCTCTCTACATGATGGTTTCTTTGTAGTTGAACTCTCTACAAGGTAACTTCTTCTAGCTGATCTTTCTACAGGGTGATTTGTTTGTAGCTGAGGAAACTTCTTCTAGTTGATCTCTCTACAGGGAGATTTGTTTGTAGCTGAACTCTCTACAGGTGATTTGTTTGCAGCTGAACTCTCTAGATGATTGTTTCTTTGTGGCTGAACTCTCTACAAGGTAACTTCTTCTCGCTGATCTCTCTACAGGGTGGATTGTTTGTAGCTGATCTCTCTACAGGGTGCCTTGTTTCTAGCTGATCTCTATACTGGTTACTTGTTTCTAGCTGATCTCTTGAATTCTCTTCAGGGTGACTGCTCTATTAGGGTGACTGCTCTATTAGAGTATCTCGATCTTGCACTTGCTACACCAAGTTGGATTTCGTATTATAACTCCGTGGCTTTAAGTCTGATTCTTCTACACCATTGAAGAGCCTTTCTAAGATGATTACTTCATCTGTACTGTGATTTTCAAAGCATTACCCCAAGCGGTTTTTCTGGTAGGCGTGACAAGTAGTCGTTTTTATTAGCTAATCTCGATTGCATAATTGTTACACACTATTGGTTTTTTCGTTGTATCTTCCTGGTTTTTAGCTCGATTTCTTTCAAACCACAACAGGTTTGAGGTTCAATAGTTAACCTATTCACCCACAGATTTTCAGCTTCTTCCCATACGCGGTTTACCCTGTAGGCGTGACAACATATTGGTGTTATTGTTCGTGAATAGTCGCTCATAACTCTTTGCCTGTTTATCGTATTCCAGCCAAACTTGGTAGCGAGATGCGCTTTTATACCCCCCTTCTGTGTGCCAAATTTCAAGGCAATCGAATATGGCGTTCGCGTTTTATAGCAGTTTTTGTAAGTGTGCGACAAGAGGAAGAAAAGTAAGAAGAAAAAAACGAAGAAACTAAGCCAATTTTTGAAGTCGCATATCTCGGGAACGCTTGAAGCGATTTCGCTCAAATTTGGAATGTGGAGTGCTGAAGTTGGAGGGCGTGTCCACAGCAAAATTCGCCTTGTTTCATCATGGTAGCACAGAGCTACGGAGGTGCGAAAATTGCGTTTTCTTTCTTCCTGTCAATATACTCACGGGTGTTGCGCGCCGGCTTCTTGGGCCGCACGACACACTACCGTGTGTCTTGATAAATCAAATCAACATGTGGCTTTATCTGGTTTGCAGTTGATATTGTGATGTCTGGGAGTGAAACTCTGGAATATATTCTGATGGTAGATAAGTGTTCTGTCTTAGGATGTTCAGGAGTGTGGCCAGGATATTGTAAAGGGGGGTTCCAACAGCAGTATTGAGTTACCAGAAGCAAGGGTTGGGGGCACAGCCTCCAGCCGCTGAGAGACATTCAATATTTTAATGAATCAAAACTCAGCAAATTGCTATTTAATGCAAAAAATAGCTAGTACATTAATTTTAATGCATATTAGTACCCCATGGGATGAAGCTATAGTATTAGATAAAGCTACCTAGTGGAAACAGACAGCATGACACATAGAGACACATAATAAATTAGACATCTGTAAGGCAACTCCAAGAAAATTCATTGTTTCCCATTTCATTGATCTCAAAAACTGCATGCAGTTGGGCGGTTCATTATTCATTATAACTATGCTGCCAATTTTAAATCCATGACCCACACAACAGCTATTAGAACTAAACTATAAGGGCATGAAACACAGTATATGGGTTATGGCTCTGAATAAACTTATTGCTAGAAGTAGTGCCTGTGTACAACTGCTACACATTCACGTGATAAATAATGAATAAAATGTTTAGTTTACAGCATAATGGATAAAACCATGCGGAAGAGAATTTGCATGTGGGAAACAATGAATTTTCTTGGAGTGGCCCAAGTGATAGTTATCCCACTGGTATAGGATTGTAACCATGAATCCATGCACTGATACAAATGGAATGACTTACAATCAAAACATTATAACTACATAGTATGGATTTATTTTGTGCGCCCAAGTGATAAATTACTGGAGTTCTGTGTACTTATATCTTTAAACACTGCACAGCAGTATAAGGGCATGCTCAGTTTTGCATTTCTGAAAAACTCCACTAATGAAGATCCTTAAAATGTAGTCGATATTTACATGCATGTTCTATTAGAGTATATGTGACTGTTCTATTGGAGTATATCAATTTATTTAACAAGTTTTCAAGAGGGCTCATGTTTACCTCTGTAAATCCTTCCCTGAGAGATGAATGCAAGCTTTATAAATTGTGCTGTGCCGCACACTATTACTCACTAATTTTGTCCTACCACACTAAATATTGTGTTAGGGTCCTGCTGTAAACAATTTAAATTTTACAGGGGGGGTTCCTGAAGCCCTTGGAAATCCCACCCCCTCCCTATACGCCCCTGATGTTATAGAGCATGATCAAACTAAATGTGATTAAAGTGATTCACTCATTTAGCATCTCAATTTGATTCATTTATTGTTTATCCTCAAGGTAATCGGCATAAGCTGTTCTTCCTTACCAGAGCAACTGAATACATACAACAACACAGAGAACAAAGCACAAACAAATACAAAACACAGAACTAAAAAGTACATTACTATAGTTCTAAAATAATAATAACCACACTACACATAAATACAATTAAAGCGGGACACATACAAATTTAACACTCGTAATTACTTAAATACACAGATTTAGCATAATTGACAAATATAGGACAAGTGCACAGATTTTAGCGTAGTAGACAAATACAGGACAAGTATCTCTGTAGCACTATATGTATACTCTCCTTTTACATATCTAGCAGCACGTCTCTGTACTTTCTCCAACATATTCTTATTATTTATTAGGTGTGGACTCCAGACTGTGGTGACATACTCAAGTTTAGGTTGTACCAAATGTAAGGTGAACACTCTTTCTCTTAGCTGCGATGCTTTTAGATTACGCTTTAACAAAGCTAGTGTCTGGTTGGCTTTTACAGGTAATAGATTGGATATTTTTATGCCATTTTAGGATCGCTATGCCCAAATATTTGTAATCATGAATGTTTAACAGGAGATCAGAGATGGCTATGTATTCTGTATGGTTCTTCTAGGGTGCAAGACACTCATAACAAAACATTTAGATGCATTCAATTTCATCAACCACTTTTGCTACCAATCTTGTAGGGCACACAAGCCTGTAGTTTATTTGCATCGACAGCTGTGCATATATCCTTATACAGCATACAATCATCAGCAAATAGTCTAGCATTATAGTTTCCGGTAGATGGTGTTTACTCTCCCAGATGTCTAGTCCTGTCAGGTGTTCCCCAGGGCACAGTCCTCAGCCCAACTCTGTTCTCTATCTGCAAAACAATCTAAAACAACACACTGTGTTCTGCCATTCAAAAATGAGGAGATCCAGTTTTTAATATTTCCTTGAATGCCTTTACCATTCCAATTTGTACAATAGACATTTATGTGGCACAGTATCAAATACCTTCTGTTAAAAAATTATTTCTGTTTGTAATTATAATTGTTGCAATCACAAACATATGGAGGGCAATTGTGACTGCTGAAATTGGCATTTTGAATGTTCCCGGTTAAGCTACATGTATTTCTTGATAGCTATTAAAAGCTCTGGCTGATTGGGCATAGCCATGTAGTATAAGCTCCAACTATAATTATGTATAGTGTGGCTTAGCTAATCCATACTTTTATAGTTTGGGCAGTTGGCACATGTTGCCATCTGACTCTCAACACCACCACACTATTGTTGTACAACCATTTTAATTCTGTAATCTTGCATCTGGTGTTGTCAAGCAATGATAAATAAATAAAATACATTAAACATGAGTCCAACAATGAAGCAATTGCTGGCTTGGCTAATGCTAACATATGAATACTATAGACTTTAAATGGAGCAGAATTAGACTAGACTCCCCTGACCCCTTGTAGCTAATTATATTGTACATGTAATTATCAAATTATGATGTTATATATAACAAAATATCTGGTACACTTAGCCTGTCACATTAAATCCAAAGGTGATTCTAAATGTGTGTCAACAAAAAATGGATCACTTTGTCTCCCTTGAGGGGACCAACTGTGAAAGACAGTCTAGGTAATTGTGGGTGCCAAAATGTTCCTTGTTATACGATAGCCACTCATAGTGTATGTCTTTGTAGCTACGTATGGCAACTTATTTCTTAAGTCATAACATGCAGCTGATCGTGTACAGCTTTTGCAATAGTATTATAAACACAGTCCCTTTCTGTGTATTGTTATGTTAGTCATGAGTCCAGCACTATTGCAATTGTTGGCTCAGCTACATGCCAAGTTCCAGCTAAATAGAATAGCTCTACAAAATTAATAGCCCCATACATATGCATGGGATATGGTATTGGTATGCAGAAACAGTGCATGCAAGGGGAATGGATGAATTTCATAATAACAAAAGTTGCCCCTAGCAACCTGAATTTTACAATATTTGTAGGGGTAAATGTCTATAGTAACACATCCAAATTTTAAAAGGATAGCATATATAGGTCATGACATATAACATTTTAAAGTTTGTCAGTTTTCCATACATTGTCTATGAGAGGGGGCAACAGTTGCCCCTTCTGGGCAATCACATAAATAATGTGTGAGAAAACAACTAAATTCAATTAATGTCTTTTCTCAATTTAACATTATTGTAGGTGTGAATCTCACAATTAAATTTTAAAACGATAGAGTATATGGATCATGAGATATGACATTTTGAAATTTGTGGTTTTCCCATACATTATCCATGGGATTGCCCAGAAGGGGCAACTATTACCCCCTCCCATAGATAAAGTATGGGAAACTTTAAACTTTAAAATGTCATATCTCATGACCTATATATACTATCCTTTTAAAAATTAGAGACGTTACTTTTGATATTCACACTTACAAAATACTGTAAAATTCAGGTTGCTAGGGGCAACGGTTTACTTTATTATGAAATTCATCTACGTATTAATATTTGCTATATTAATGTATAATTTTTAACTGTTAGGCACATTATAACTTGACATGTATATAGCATAGTTACAGGATGACAATGACATGAATCAACTATAGAGCTATTTGGCAACCATATAATATTATATGTCTGGGAGGGGGCGGAATAATTTCCATTGCAAACTTATGCTGCCTTAGCAGTATCCCTCTAAAGTAATCACAATTAGCCAATTACTTCTGTGCACTCATTATTCCAACAAATTCAGTGGTGGATCTAGGATTTTTAAAAGGGAGTTTCTGATAGTTGGTATAGCTGAATAAGGCATGTGATGACATTTCTCCAGAAAATTTTGAGATTTTAGAAGCTCTGAAATTAGATTTTAGGCTACTTTTAGTTAGCAAATACAATAAATCCAATGCTTTAAACTGTAAATACTATAGCTATAACTGTAGGGTAAAGATGGTGACTGTAAGCTGTAGCTTTGATTGCTCTATTAGAGTAGTTACTTGACTGCTCTATTAGAGTATCTCAATCGTTTTTAATGCAGTAGGAGATGAAAAGTGAAGTGTAGTTAAGTGTATAGCTGCATGCATGCTACTGAAATACAGTGCACAGTATAGCTATAGTTGTTTAATATGACAAATTGTTAGTACAACAATGTTTATGCTTTCAGACTGCAACTGAGGTAAATTAAAAAAGGGGTTTCTGTCGAAACCCCAGAAACCCATCTAGATCCGCCACTGAGATTATATGTAGTTTAATTACTTGAAGCAACAAATTATATACTTATATACCTCTGTGTGTTTGTAGAAGTACATGCATACTACATGTATGCATGCATGTACATAGCTGCCACAAATAGGAGACTTCAAACATTAAAGGATGAAACAGACAAACAAAACGCATTCTTTTTGTACTCATGAAAAATATGCAAGTTTCACAATGCTATCACAGTTGTATCAGATGATCAGTATCCTAGAGCTGGTAAAAGTAGTCCTGGGATGTTTAATTAAGTTGGAGACGAGATGAGGGTTATAGAAAGTAGTTGCAAGGGTAATCGCCTTGTTGAAAATAATTGCGTTGTGTGATATCTCCAATAACATTTCTCAACTCATTGTCACCCTAGTTGGTAAGTAATGACTTGTTTGGTTATATTTCTGGTTATACTTTCCTTTGTAACTTTGATTTGTTTAGAGTGCTACCTAGCTGTTAATCATAATTTGTATCCTGAACATTTTATATGAAAAAAAGTAGTCTTCAGATCACATTTATAGCTACATTTAGCATTGTCACTATATAATTGAGCTTTGTAGAGTGTTACTCGTGAGATCTTCTCATAAATAGCTATACAGTGAAAACCTGTATGCATGCATGTGTGTGTATATGTGTGAATCAGGCTTTTAAAATTTAAAAAGATAATTTGACTGCATAGAACTATGGAGAAGAGGAATCTAGAAAACAGAAAAGTTTGAAATTTTAGATGCTTTGAGGTTGCAGTTTAGGAATTTTTAGTTCTCAATCACAGTAAATCCAATCTTTAATATTGTGAAATGAATTGGCTAGCTATAAGGCAAAATTGTTCAGCAAGCTGCTATTAGAGTAGTTACTTGACTGCTCTATTGGAATAATTATTTTGATCATTTTTATGAAATAGCTAAAGTGTTGCTGCATGTTTAATATTGCTATAATACATGTTATAGGTAAATGAAACTGCATTTGTACTGTTGATATAATATAGTGGTATATAGGATTGTCTGCTATGATATATAGTTAACACATCAGATATGGTATTGACCAAAACTATCTATATTTGTCACTGTGAATGCATGTGTTTGCCGTCATTGTATTTTGAACAGAAGTGGAGACCACCATTCCATGACTAGTATGATATGCAAACTATTGTATTGTCCCATTTAAAAGTTTTCATTAAATTGTTATCACAGACTCAGAGGAAATCTATGGTCAATGATTCATGCAAGGACCTCTATAATAATGTAAAATGAACTTTTTGTCTACAATGTCTACAATGCTATCTACTACACATGCACAAGATGCAGCAAAAAACTCTTCAAATCACATACAAATTGTCAATTTAAATATATATATTTATTAATGATTGGAATTCATTACCGCAGTCATAATCAGCTTTAAGAACTCACTGGACAGGCACCATGCTAATGTTGGTATGTATATGATGTTGTTATTATTAACATTGATTCCAACCATTTCTTGGCCGCCACCTTTTAACACTAGTTGTTTTCATGCTTTATTACAGCTTGGCTGATTTGGCATGGATTATAGTCATAGCCCGATAATCTGTGGTTATACTACTCTACTACCTGGGTGCAACTCCCCTTTCCTGCTTGTAGACCTCCTGCAAGTATATTGGTACATTTTCTCCTCTAAGACTATTGTAAGTAACAAATATGTCACAGTATGTACTACTGTATGAATTTACAGATATTGAAGTCTAATCAACAGTACTTCCCTTGGCTGAATTAATGATGAACTAATCAAAACTGAAAATTTGTAAAAAGTAAAGGAAAATTACAGTGCTATATAGCAATACAGAAAATTGGTACAAGTTATGTAATATGTAGTACTATCCCTTGTGTGCATATGTGTGAACTTCAAACACTACAGTGAGTAATGATTAATAGCTTGTACTAGCTAGTCAACAGTTATTCAAGCACTTGTTTAGCACACACATACTTGGTAGTAAGTGTAAGAGGATAGGTAATCACACCTTTAGGTATATCACCATGTGCTGCAAGTATTGGGTCATCAGAGTCAGGATCACATATCATTTTAACATCAAAAGAGCGGCCCCCTTCACCCCCAGTGTAATGAAATGTAAAAGATTTTGAGGTAATGTTGTAGTCTATTTTAGGACCGGTATTTCCAATGTTATAGTAAGTATCATGGAATGGATCTTCTTGACAGGCAGCAACTCCATTGCATTTTCCAATGGGATTCTCTAGCTTTATTCCACTGCAAGGATTGTAGTAGTAAGTATAGCCTTCACTGTCCACAGTAGTCAGTGGTGCATGTGGGTTGTCTAGATAATGAAGGTTTATCACTGCACCATCACTAGTACTCTTACAAGTACATGAGTCAGTTTGTTCACAAGTTTGAGGAGTGGGTGGAGTACTGCATCCATCAGGACAGGCACACACGCTGTAAAGATCGAATGTCTCTTTGTCATCATTTACTCTAAAGAATGGCTCTTCTCTTTGGCTTTCATCGCAAATCAGATTGACAGTTGCTAGTTGAGATGCCGGTTTCAAAGTTTGCAAGATATTGAATGCTAAGCATATTGTTATTCATTGTGAATTTAGCAGTATCAGTTCTACCTAAGCCTGAAATAGTATCTCCTTGTTTCTTACACACCGAGTGTGCATCACAGAAAGGATTTGTAATTGATGAGCATGGGTTGTAGAAAAATGTTTGTTCTGGATTTGGTCCATCACTCATGGGATTTGTTGGATTGTCAAGAGAATGAAGGTTAATTGTACCACTTCCATCGGACATTTCACAGCTACACAAATCTTTAGCTACACATTCAGTTTCTGCAGATACACATTTCCCAGGACAGGCACATTGGGTGTAGAGTTTAAATTTGTAATTGCGCTCAATGGGCTCTCTGATATACTCAAATTTTCCTATCACTTCATCTTCATCACATACCAGTTCAACTTCTGATGATCTGTTCTGGCCATACTTGTCAGTGAATCTAGACTTGTAAACTGCAACCACAAAATTGTCCACAACCTTAAACTCAACAGTGTCAAGATTTCCAAGATCATATGCCTCCACACCATCACCTGTCTGACACAAACCAGTCTGTGGACATTCATGATCAGAGAAATTCAAGCATGGGTTGTAATAAAAGTTGTATTCTAGTCCAGTTTGCTCAGACTTCCCTGTAGTTTCAAATTCTGGTCCTTGCCCACTAACTAATCCATGGAGATCAATCAACCCAGGTTGTTCGACATTAACTAAATTGCAAGAGCATTCGTCAATCTTGACACACATTGGTTGGAGATCTATAGCCACTGGCAAAGCATTAGAGCAAGCCAGAATCACCAGCAACATTAGCATCTGAGCGAATCTCATTTCTTCCTCACTGTTCCAGGTAGATATCTTAAATTAAAGATACTAGTCTGCTTCACTGTACACACTTTTATACTTGCTGTGGTCCACATGATGCAACAAGTGGAGAAGTGGTGCCACTGATCAGGTCATATGCTGCTTGTCACATGACGGAAACGTGTGATGGAAAACATGGTGCATGTTTGCTACCACACACTTTCATCACCAGTTACTACATTTAAAGGGGATAATATTTAGATTTTTGTGTACACTTATATGAACCATCAGTTATCATAATGTATTCATTGACAATGATAGTATCTTGTTTGTGACAACTTATTGTTACACAACTTTGTGTTCAATCCTATTTATTGCACAGCACACTTTAAATAAAATGTTTTAAGTGTAACATAGCGTCTCCATTTAGTATTTATTGGATGCACAATACTGTGATTAGCTTTTCTATGTACATATAGCGCATAAGGTAGATTATATTGCACAATTTGTTGAAATTATGTAAGCCATATGACTGCTGCATAGTGAAAGTGACCAGTCACTTCTGGTTTTCCCCTTCCCACAAATCAGATAAACAGATCTAGATAAACATCCCTTTCCTGCCTAGCAAAGTGTAAAGAACGTCAACAAGATAATGCACCATCAAATGCACATATCATTAAGTGGTATAGTGTATACAGTTTCAATGCTTCACCTTGCCAGTAAACATAGAGGAAACTGGACTCATAAGCAGTATTCACTGCTACACAGGATCCCGCAACACTATTCAAACCACCATAACATGTAGGAAAAGCAACCGTTCTAATAAACATAGCAGGATATATATGATAGCTACCATCCTAAAAGAGCCATGAAAGTGCAAATTACAAAATAATAAATACAGTGAGACCATCTGAAATGCATCATCTAACAGTTGCATGGAGTTTATATGTTTGTCCCAACAACATTACAAGAGTGATTAATTGAACACCCAATAAATTTGAACCTTGAAAATTACTGCAACTAGAAACTTGATCTTGTAGAGCTTGTAGCAAATTTTATAGATTATGCTGATTGATGTTAAAATGATCAGATGGCTGTTTAAGGCACTTTACTAGAAACATTAAGTCATTGAGTTCTAAATATGATAGTGGTAGCAATTGTAGCTGGTCAAGTCAAGTGTTTTAAGATGATTCGTAGTCATTTAATATGAATTTAACCCATCTTATCTTACCCCCTTTCGTCCATGCCTACGTAAGTAAGTTAGTTATTACCCCATGATATCTGAAATATTGAGATGACAGAATAATATAATGGTGAACATCATAATAATAACAATGAGATCAACAATCAGTACCCTTAGTGGAGAATTTTAATTCTATTTTCATTGCTTTACAGATACAAGATTACATGAATGGTGGGGCAAAAAAATCAGATGGAATAGTTAAGTGAGAGACAAATGACCAAACACCTAAAAAACAAAATACTGATATGTCTGTGTCAACAAAAAAATGGATCACTTTGTCTCCATTGAGGGGACCAACTGTGAACGACAGTCTAGGTACTTGTGGGTGCCAAAATGTTTCTTGTTATATGATAGCTACTCATAGTGTATGTCTTTGTAGCTATGTATGGCAACTTATTCTTAAGTCATGACATGCAGCTGATTGCATACAGCTTTTGCAATACTATTACAAACGCACCCCCTTTCTGTGTATCTTTATGTTAGTCATGAGTCCAACAACAAAACACTAGCAATTGTTGGCTCAGCTACATGCCAATTTCCAGCTAAATGGAATAGCTACACAAAATTAATAGCCCCATTCATATGGGATATGGTACTGGTATGTATAAACTGTGTATGCAGGGAGAATTGATATTTGCTATATCATACGGTATGATAGTTACTGTATAGTAGGGACCACAAAGGAGTAGACGTGGCCCATGAAATAATATCACCCAAAAAACAGCCTCAATTTCCCCTGACGATGATGAAGCACTATTGGTTAGGTAAAACTAAGCCCAAAAAAGCTTTCAAATGTACCCAGAATGCTTTCAACAAGTTGCTACGGAGTTTTTAAAAAATATATCTAACAGGATTTTGTAGTGACTGACTGAGTAACTGACTGATGCCTTCAGACAAGCATAACTCGATAACGGCTAAGGCTACAGGCTTGATTTTTTCACTGTTCAACTATTGCTTCGGCCCGACAGGTGCCTTTAGGCATAAGGTAAGTGTTCCTATTATGGGACACTTATGGATGATTGAATATTACTGCACACAGATAACTCATACAGACTTAAATTTTGGACCAAAGATTCATCAATTAGTCTATTAATGTCAGTCAAAAAATTATCCATAAAGCATAATCCAATGATGAGAACTTGTAAGGTGTCTCAATGTTGTTGGTGTACATAATTATGAGACAGTGTACATATTATGAGACAGAAAAATGTGCAACATCCTCTAACTTGGAGCAGAAAGTGTGTAAAGCAATAAAATTTGGACCAGGTACACACCAATATGTTCCATATAGAATATTAAAATTTGATGGATATTGCTTGCAAGAGAGCAGAATTTCTTTGTATGGCTTCCTGAAATGTAAATGTCCATAATTATGAGACAGATGACCATATTATGAGATAGCTCTACTTTCAGACACTGACAGTTGCATTTAGCTGTGAAGGTACACTAAAACACTTACTAATACATCTTTTAATAAAAACAAAGTATATCGACAGTCAGTGCAGTACAATTCCAATGTAGAGGCAGATATAACCACTGTAAGTGTTTCCTTCACTTCAGATGTTACTGAAACATGCCGAAATTAACTCCTTAGCTGAGTGATTACTTTTTCTACCTTTTTGGATAATAGATAATGTTTCAAACAACATGTTATGAAGACGAGATGCTACACACGATTGCATTTCATCATATTTACCAGCTTTTTACAGGGTCATCTTTAGACAGCAAAATTAAGCTTGATTTACATGGTTTAACACTAGGACATCTTCAATAACTCTCATGATTTATACACTATTTAGCTAAAATTTTTACACACTTCTGAGAACTGGCATGTCAAAACATCTTTATAGCATGCTGCGCACACTGAAGTAAGTGCCTAATAGTAATTATTTTATTTTATTTTTTGCCAAGAAATGCGCAGCCTCAGTTTGAGGATTAATGCACATATGAAACATGCATACAAAATGTTTTACAATGTGATTGATTATGGGATTACTGATTGGTAGGGGAAAAATAATAATAATTTCAGTTAGTGCTTAAAAATTTGTAATGATTGTTGTTGGATTGGGTCAAGTGGGAGTGAATTATAGCTCAAATTATCAGTGTCCCGTAATACGTACTGTCTCATATTAGGGACACTTACTTAGTACCGCAGTACGTACACTGTAATCTTCATCATACCAGTGTTCTCCTTTGTGTCCCATGCATCTTTGCTGACAACGACAAGTGTCGATTAGGCGATAGCACGTGATGGCTTCCCTTCGTAACGGAAATCGTCCGTATTTGTCATAGTGGCCGGCTAGCTATTTTGATAGCAGATCTAGAGGTGCTTTTCAAACAGTTCTTGATTAGTACTGCTGTGTAACGGGTTGAACATATCCGACTCCCTGTATTCTGTCATGCTACAACCGGTCCCCCCGGACCAGTTGCAGCAACCATACTTGGTCCCCCCGGACTACTTGCAGTACTGCAACCTGTCCCCCCCGGACAACTTACGCCGCCACAGTTGGCCCCCCTCTGCCATAAGTGGTCCCCCACTGGCTTTATTATAGACTCGATCACAGAGATCTTTGAGAAGGCGTAGGGCTAGGCACAAAGTGCCCCACTGTGCCGACCTAGCTTCCCGTTCCACTGTGGCCTTCGAAGTGGCCTTATAATTACTAGTATGCGTACGTGTTATGCAAGATCGAGAAACTCTAATAGAGCATTCAGTCAATACTCTAATAGAACAGTCACCTAAAATATACAGTTGCATTGGTACATTTAGCCTGCTAAGGATATCTTGCAAATGAAATGCATGCGATCTTGTGTATGCCATTCTTTAGGTCTATAATAATAATCTGCTGGCATGATTGTCACTCTATACAACTCTTGATCAATGTAGTCCACACAACAAGCAGTATGATCTAGATGTTTTGTCCTGTAAAAAGCTTTAGTTTCTGGGGGGCACAGATCTCTACTCCATATACTGGTTCACCCCCTTTGATAAACCCTGGACCATGCAGCTGCTGGAAACATTAGGGGTAAAAACACTGTAGCTAGCTAGTACATACAATGGAACCTCTCTTAACAAACTCCCCAAATTAAGGACACAATAGAAAAACCTCCATAATAAGGACAAAAATTTTGGTCCCAACTGGTCTGGTCAATACATTTTACCTCTGAAAAAGGAAAACCTCTGTATTACAGCAAAAAGTGGCCAAAAAATTTTCTATATAACCATGTGGCACCCGCGACTCTGTGTAAAATGGTGAAATATACAGTAACTTAAATAGTTGCATGGACATCAAGTGGATCTTTCAGATTTGGTTAACTTGATTGGTAGTCATTCTAGCCTATACCATAGCACTAGCTGGCCAACAGTGAGGGTGGTCTGGTCATAACACTGATGCTTCAAATTCACACACACATATACATGGGTAAATTTTCACACAAATATGCTTTGAAATTAGCCTATTATGCTTTTGAGCAGTGCTCAAAAATCCAGCCTATGGTGCTCAAAATTTTAACATTTTTTGAACATCAAGAGGTGGTCAAGTTTGAATAGCCACCACACTGATTTTTGAAACTGAGGTCTGAGGTAATAAATGTTGCAGTGTTTAACCGAGTAAATAAGGTATATGATACGGCCGGTATAGAACAATAAAACCATTGTGTGCGGTGATTCAATTAAACTATTACGTGTCACACTCTAAGTTTACTAACTTATTGGCTTGTAAAAACCACTTAAGGTCACCAAACTGCATTAGTTCTAGTATCATTGATGGAGAGTGTAAAGTTTACACACTAAGACTATAGTATATTCACGTTGAGCTGAATCCTGAAAAAACAGCTAAAAATTAAAAGTGGATTTTTTCTCAACAGAGTTAACATTTCAGCCAACCAGATGATTATTGGTAACAGCAAAGGTGTCAACAACAGACACGTATGGTTTGGCTCCATTACTAGTTTGGGAAAGGGCTATAATGGACACCGTACTTATATGGCTTCCCCATAGGAAATGTATTGTGAAAATTTTGATTGGCCATAAATATTATGTCAAACATTTGAACAACAAGATTTTGAACTATTTTTAGTGGGTCAAGCAGTACTACAAATGAGCCAAATTTCAAGATTGTGTGTAATTGCATCCATGAGTTATTAAATGTTTTTGAGGATTCAGCTCAACGTGAACATACTATAGAATAGAACTTTTCAGCTATAGCCTGTTTGTATAGCATTTTTGATGAAACTGACACTTTAATACATGCCAACATGTTCAAAAAATTATTGTCTAGAACTATTGAAGCTGCGTATGAGGCATGAAACATGCAGCTTGATTGATTATTACTTTACAGTAATGCATACAAGTATAGAATATTTATTTTTATTTTATTTTATTTACCTATACTGTACAACTTCAGAAATGAAGAAAAATGTACAGATGAATCACAAAAAAAACAATTTAATACAATAAGTAGATTATAATTTAATTATAGATTTAAATATTTCAGTCTTTAGCTTGGTTACGTAAATCATTCAAAAGTGAAATTGTTGCTGGAAAAAATGAGGACTGGATATGAGGTCTTTGATGCTTGCAATGATGGGAGGTTAAAAGGATGATAATTTCTTGAACTGGAATATGTTGCAAAGTTAGTATACAAATCAAATGGGATATCAATTTCATTGTGGATAATTTTGTACATCATGGATAATCTTAATTTTGATCATCTGCTTTCAAGTGATTCCCAGTCCAGCTGGTCCATAAGGTTAGTTACGCTAACAGTAGGGTCACGCGTGTATGTATTGGTCACAAACTGGGCTGCTCTTCATTGTATCTGCTCTAACTGGGATATTAAGGTAGACTGCCAGGGTGCCCACACTGTTGCAGCATATACGAGTTGGGAACAAATAAATACTGTGTATGCTAATTTCTTAGCATGGATTGAGGCACATGAGATATTACGTTTGAGAAATCCCAAGGTTTTGTTGGCTTTAGCTGTTATGTAGTTGACATGCATGTTCCATTTTAGGTCTGATTGGATGATGACACCTAAGTACTTGCAACTATCAACTTGGGACAAGGGAGAGTTATCCATGTAATAGGTTCTTGGGATAGCGTAAAGCTTACTTAGGGTTACACTCATGCTGTGACATTTACCTACATTAAGTTTCATTTGCCATATCGAGGCCCATTCCATAAAGGAATTAATATCGCTTTGGAGTAAAATAGCATCTTCTGTACATTTAATTTGTCTGTATAGTATGCTATTAAGAGATGTGCAATTAATAAAATCTTTAGGGTACAGTACTGATGGTCCACTAGCTCAAGGCTACCGGCCATTAAAAATCAACAATTTACTTACTGTATCACATTACTTATAAAAATTACATTACTTATACTTAAAAAGTCACATTAAAGAGGGGCAGGGTGTGTTGGAACATCTACTACATGGGCATAAAAAATGAAATGTACAAGGGTTGTCAGCTAGTAGTTCCCGATCACTGTCCAAGTCTATATCCAAGTAAACTGATTAATGATTTTCACCATTGGTAGAACAGCTATCTAACCCATACTCCAGCCTAAATCACAATATAGACATATTTTATTATAGAACTGAGAAACTATAGCCAACTGTTCGGGTGGTGTGTCATGGTCTCTGGAAAGTGGACATGGCTAATTGAGCATTACAAGTTACTGCGAAGTGGTGAAGATTCCCAAAAGCTTTATTTGTAGCCTCTTCTGGAGATGCATCTTATAGCGTTATCCTGTCACATACTGCTGACAACTGCATGTGGATGATACATGACACTATAAGCTATGTCATAGTGGTGACTGTTCTATTTGACTGATTGCTCTATTAGAGTAGGTTTTGTTAGTAATTTTGAAAGGGGGATCGAAAGGGACACTGGTGCCCACAAGGCGTTACACGAGAACCACGTGCAAATGCAAAACAATGCGATGTTCAGAATTATATGTTTAAAATAGGTCATGCATTAATTACTCAAATTTCGCTTCACTGGACTCGTATTTCGTGGAGGGCAGTGCGTTTTGATTAAGACGTTGAGCTAGCACTGACTGGGAAGCTCATAGTGAAGATTTTTTTGGGGGGACCATCTGCAGCAGGGCGGACCATCTGCAGCAACTTTACATGGTCCGGTCGGACTACTTGAGGCGCGGTAGTTGGTCCGGCCGGACCACTTGCGGCGGGGGACCACCTGCAGCGTGACAATTCACATGCTTTAGCCTTCTCACAGGTCCCTAGTGGGATAGCATTCACAGACAGATAGACAGACAGACGAACGAAACGTACCTAATGGATACTTCACTTTTCAGACGATAATTGATACGTAGTGGCTATTCGTCCGGTTCCGGATGCCAATTTCACCACGCTATTCGTCCGGCTCGGATCACGTGATCCTATTTTAACAATAATACGGCATTAGTATACTTGAACTATCCTGAACTTGTGTGCGATCGGGTGGGAAGATGCAGATGGAATCCTATGACTATGTGTCCTGTTGGCGATAGGTTCGCGATTTTTCCTAATTAGAAGAAAAAATTAACAGATACGAGAAGGCCGGGTTTGTGCGAGATTGAAGCTGCTAGAAAGAGAGTAGCTAACCCACAAGTGTTTGAGCTGCATTCAAAGAGAAGTGATACCCAATTAATCAGCAGTAAGCTCAGTTGATATGTTATTGTTGCCTCTCTGTGTGTGGGTGTGTGTTAGTATTTAGTAATTGTGTTACAGGTGAAGAGGGCTCAAGGAGCCTGTATGTATGGAGCCTGGTATGTATGTAGCCTGGTATGTATGTAGCCTGGTATGTATGTATGTATGTCAAGGAACCTGTATGTATGGCTCCATACTGCTTCGTCCATGTCATGGACTGGTAACACACCACTTCATCGTGTCAAATGGCACCACCCCATATCAGTGGCGTATCTAGACATTTTACTTTACCTGGGCACTGGGTGGGCACGCCACTCAGCCAAGCAACACACATACACATGCCCATCTTCATATGGACATCAATATAGCGTTTAAAATATGTTGTGCATCACTATCTATGTGCTATACTTACATTAACTACATGCAGGATAACTAATATTACCCCACTTGATACAAACGCTAGCTACTATCGTCTTCTTCACACACAGTACACTGGAGGAAACTTTGAAATTTCACACAGCCACATCTCAAAACGTCTCAAAAGTTGCTCTTGTCTGTTCACATCTGAATTTTGACTACATCTTCGTCTTGAATTGGCACTATTCACCACACATTCATTTGTTCTCTGTCACGATGCTGCAGTTGGTAGTCATGTGATCTTCCTTCTATTAAGTGCTTTACATTGGCAATACCACAATCGAAACCAATGCAAGATCGCCGTTCTCCTCTGCACTACCTCTGGAAAAAAAGGCTTGAGTTGACATGGATTAGAGCTACGTAAGTTGTGCTAGTACAATCATTATTGCTATAAACGGTTATTCAACATTACTGTTGAATAGCATTTACCCGGGCACGATTCAAATTAACTAGGGCCCAGACCCGGGTAGGCCCGGGTGTAGATACGCCACTGCCCCATATCCCTGTTTTAGTGATTGAGACCAGGCATCATAGACCTCCCTTTCCTCAAAGTTGAGTTGCTTTATGCACACCTCTCACAAGGAGAAGCATCTGCTTCCGTAGTTCCCAGCTATCATCCACATGCAGCTCATCCACCTTCCTAGAGGTTCTCTAATTACTAGGCCTAAATTCACAGCTTGTGGATTGGTTACTATAGCATCCCTTGATTAGGTGAGGGATGCCACCTTTGGGACGGAGGTGGAAGTGGAGATTGATATCCTAGTGTGTAGCACTTACTGTGTTCAACTAATAATTGATAGTGCACCAGTTGAACAGGATCAAGAGAATATTATTCCATTGTAACTAGCTGTACTACTACTATCTGCTGTCACCATCTTTTACAAACACTAGAGCTAATCATCACCTAAAATTCTCTCACTACCAACCCAGCACAGAAATTTACTGTAACTCTTTCCCCCCAAGACGACAATTGAGAACGGAATTCTCTACCCTACCCTGATCTACATGAAGTTGACATTAAAATATTTAAGTTATACTTATTTACATAATGTACTGTGCTTGTACATTAGCATGTTACCCCTGAGGGTTTCGCTAATAAATATATAAGCTGTAGCTAGAAACTTAAAATATGGCACATGCTGGTTGGCTCAAAAAGGGAAGAACCTGGTATTAGTTATATGACATAATTTTGACAATTTGTGTGAAGTGTGTTTTGTGAATAGGAAAAGTGTTTTAGTTGAAAAAATTAAACTCCGTTTTTTAAATGTTTTTTAATCTGCTTTACCAGTTAGGTACTGGAGGGCGAACACTGGAGGAAAAGCCTGTATGAGGTGTTTATCACGAGCCAGGGAACCTAAGCTAAAATCTTTGACTAAAGTGAAACGGTGCTTCAGAGCCTTGTTGTAACTTTTATTAATACTGATCACAACCATGAACTATAAAGAAGGTACAATATTTGCTGATTAATTGAGTATGTTTATATACATAATTATAGACATGTACCAATTTCTATATGTGCAAAAGTGATCATGCAGTTACGTATAACTTGTGAAAAGCTGGCATTGAGATAACTATAGGATAGTGTTTTGTATATTTTAATACAGTGTAAAGTTGAGCCCATTGGTTCTTTTAACACTATTTTGTATCAGTGGTAATTTACATGGATTCTAAACTAAAGTTCTACATTCACACAGATTTTACTGCAAAGAAGGCTAACTGTAATAATTATTTAGGTCTTATTTCTGAAGTATTTGAATGTATGGACTTGGATGATATGCCAAATCCCTTGTCCGTCCACTGCTTGAGTATAACAATGCAATTTGGGGGCCATATTACATCATGGATAAACATAAGATAGAAGCTATACAACGAAGAGCCACTAGAATGATTACCACCTGTTGTGATTTGTCTTAATATGATCGATTGCACTATTTTAATTTACCATCTTTACAGTACTGAAGGCTCAGAGGAGATCTGCTATTTTTGTACCAAATGATCAACAATTTCTATAGTAATACAGAGAGCTTTTTGTCATTCTCACAATCACAACAAGAGGGCACAACATGAAATTATTCAAGCCATGCACATACGAATTGCTTGTCAAGATCATCTTTCTTTTCAATTAGAGTGATTAATGATTGGAATTCTTTATCCCAATCAGTGATTGACGCCAGCTCCCCTAGAATCTGCTGGACAGACACTATAGTAATATAATGTATGATTTTTAATGGGTATAGCTACTTAATTGTGTGTATGATTTGGATGTACAGGTTATGCCTCTATCCAAAATAGATTACAATTTCAATTTTTTGTGACAAAAAAGTTGCTATACATATACTTAAAATTAATGTCCATGCTACCCTAAATTAACTGTACAATGTGCTATATACTACAGGTGAAATTTGCTCGTCTTCCTCAACAACGTCACCTGGATGATGAAAACAAGAAGAAAGCGTTAAAATAATATTGAAAGTTAAAAAAACTATCCCAACAGCCTATGATTGCAGAGACAGGCCATATTGAAGGATTAAGGAATACACACTCACTCACTGAGAAAATTGTGATCAGTTGTGCATGTGCTTATATGACCAACGTTTATTGATACTGTATAAATCTCTGTGTGCTGTTACATGTCACCCAGACATAATAAATTATAATGTGTTTTGAGAAGCTATATTACTTAGGTAACCAATGCCAGTCCCACTATGGTATGTATGGTTATCTTCCCAACAGCTGGGATTAGCTATAACCTTGCACACTTTAGTAATAAAAGTTTTCTGATATGGATTGACTACAGCAAGCCATCTAGCTATATTATCATTATTTCCCACATCTATGTCATGACTGTATTTTCATTATACAACCATCACATTTTTTTATACTTGTAGCTATGCACAGCAAAATTAAAAAAAAGTTGTAAATAAAAAAATCGTAGATAGACTTACTTATTTTGCAACTTTAATTACATCATCAATCAAGTTAGATTATTTTATGACCATCCCTTCCCAATTCTGGCTGGCTGTTCAATCTGACCACAGTAAAGTTGTCAGATCTGAAAATGGATGGCTAGCTTAACTCCATACAGCCTGCTAGTCTCATGTAGCCAGAACACTGATTTTTCCTTTTATGTGCAGGCAGGAAAAATATCAATGAATGCATTATGAGAATTCTGCAGTCAACATGAATAATCATAACTTTAGATAAATAACCAGCACCCACTGTAATATAGATTACATACAAACAATATAACAAATGTACATAACTCACAACAATATATAAGCACACAATTGGCCTGGTTCCTCAATTTGTACTGTCATGTTCCTCAGAACAGTACCACTTGGAGGGTAGAATGTCTTATCTGCTTGAATGCATGACTAGTGAAAACGTTCTAAGCACGGATGGCATTTTACCATACCATCCCAAATGTCAGGCAGTTGACAAGTGCAGGTTTTTTTTAGTAATGGTTTTGCAGGAGCTCTTCCTTGTCAAACAACATAAAAAGTGTTATATAAGCGTACTTTGATTATATGTAATTTTCTCTGGAACTGCTCCAGCACATAAAGTATTGCAAATGCAAGAACAAACAATCCACAGTCAGAACCACCTGGACATCCGGAAATGTTAGGGACAAGTACTTTCCAGGTGTGTTTGGAACACTCCCATATACAACTGCTACCATTAATGTTAATTTTGCAGTTCTTTTTTGACACAAGAATCCAATAGGATTCATAGCAATTTAGTACCAGCACAAATTCACTACTCTTATTATCAAACATGCATGTTTGGCTTCTCTGTAATCCTGATACGTTTTGAAACTTTCTCTTCAGCAAAGTTTGCTCAGCATTTATTAGTCTTGCATTAAGCCAATCTATTTGATTCCTTTAAATCGGATTCATAAACTTTTACTCCTGCAGCAATTTCAATGATAGTTCTATCTGGTTCCTCATACGTACTTTTCATCTGAACTTGTGGTGCTCAGCACCTGTGGTTTTTTAACCTCTCCTTTGCTTTTCTTCTATTCGCAACTGTTCCAGGCGGAAATGTGACATGTAATGCATTGTGTGTTTTAGGGATTACTTGTGGTGTAGTATTTTCACACTGTGTGACTTTGTTTCATTACTGTGACTCATTTAGCACAAGTGGCAAAACCATTCTTTTCACTTTGGTGTAGACTTCAATCCAACATAAGATATATGACAATCACAGCATATAGCTGTGCATTCGAAAAACTCCCTTTCACACACTTGGTAGCTGGGGTCAAACTTAATTCTTTTTCTCCATGACCTGACACAGTTGAGCCCATCCATCATCAGTGAAATGCTTTCTGATTCAGAATACTTAACATTTTCATCTATGCAAGTATTTCGTATCTTCATGTCTTGCTTGTACTGATGCTACATCCAGTTCGACACCATCATTCATAGCTGTGTTAGCATCAAGAACAGAAACAAACCATTTCAGCATTTCCTGAAGAGCAGTGCATTGCTATAGTGATGTAATTAAACAGATAATAAACATACCTCTTTCTTGATACTTGGGATGCTGTCTAAAACAGCAAAAGGTCCATCTGCTAACTTCACTTTCTTTGGTAAGCCAATAACTGTTACAGTAAGTCTGAGCCTTTAGGCCTCCCTCGTTTTGGTACTCTACCAGGCAATCTATATCAGACAACTCAAGTTCATATCTGCAGTGGATGCATATACACATAATACGCTCTAGAAACATGTGGGGGTCAAGAAATAAATCCTTTCTCTCATAAGACATTAAGCCATAGATATACTGACTCAAGGTTAGTATAATATCTGTGATAAAGCTGTTGCAAATTGCAATCCCTGACCCTGCCTGCACTGCAGCAGAGACAGGGATACTGGTGTTAGCTAGCCAAACCACCAAAAAGTGCTGGGTCATCATGCAGCCCTATGACATGGTCATGGCAGAACAGAGTTATACCCTCTCTCTCTCTCTCTCTCTCTCTCCACACACACACACACACACACACACACACACACACACACACACACACACACACACACACACACACACACACACACACACACACACACACACACACACACACACACACACACACACACACACACACACACGCACGCACGCACGCACAACACGCAAAAGCATATAGGCTAGGCCAGCAACCACATCAAGCTTACCGCTGATTGGGTCTCTTTCCTTCAGTTTTACTTTTAAATGTCTTTCCTCCGTGAATAGCTAAAACAGTCTGAATATACTATCTCTTCCTTGAAATTCTTGTGGGTTTCTCTCCGGCTCGGTTGTTCTCTTTCTATAGCAGCTTCAATCTTTCTGCTAGCTATCTCTCAGAATTGCACAAACCAGTTCCTTTCTCGTATCTGTGAATTTTTTGAGAAAAAGTTGCGAACCTATCAAAACAGGACACATCAGATTCTCATTCCATCAACACCATCAAGTTTAGGATACTGTAGTTCAGGTGCACTAAAGCCATAGATATACTAATCCCAGGTACTATGCTAAAGCCGTATATGTTAAAACCGGATCACGTGGACCGAGCCGGACGAATAGCCTGGTAAAATCGGCGTCCGGAACCGGACGAATAGCCACTACGTAATTGATATAACTGGGGCGCGCGGCACCATTTCTTTCGGTATGCGTGGATTGCAGAGGTGCTTTTCGAACACTTCTTGATTCGAAATGCTGTGTAACGGGTTGAACATAGCTGACAACGAAGCGTGATGGATACTTCACTTTCAGACGATAATTAGGGCGCGCGGCACCATTTTAGATGCGGTATGCGTGGAATCACCAGTCATAATTATTTACAAAAAAAAGTTAACAAACAAGTACACAGAAAAATTTGGAAGTTTCAACTAGAGTAGGGACCATAGCACATTGATAAAAAGTGCTGAAACAAGCTAGAGTAGTGCACGATATTAAATCACAGTAAAACAATAAGAAGTGTTATATCCCTACTGTACATTTCCATTACGGTATCTTGAGCACAGTAGGGATATAACACTTCTTATTGTTTTACTGTGATTTAATATCATGCACTACTTTAGTTTGTTTCAGTACTTTTTATCGATGTGCTATGGTCCCTACTCAAGTTGAAAATTCCAAATTTTTCTGTGTACTGACTACAGTGAGCTACTTGTTTATGTATAATTTTAAACTGTTAAGCACATTATAACTTGACATGTATATAGCATAGTTACAGGATGACAATGACATGAATCAACTATAGAGCTATTTGGCAACCATATGTGTCTGGGAGGAGGCAGAATGATTTTCATTGCAAACTGCCTTCCCAGTATCCCTCTAAAGTAATCACAATTAGTCAATTACTTCTGTGCACTCGTTATTCCAACAGATTATATGTAGCTTAATCACTTGAAGCAACGAATTACACCCCTGTGTGATTGTAGAAGTACATGCATACTGCATGCATGCATGTACATAGCTGCCACAAAAAGGAGACTTCAAACATTAAAGGACAAAACAGACGAACAAATTGCATTCCTTTTGTACTCATGAAAAGTATGTGAGTTTCACAATGCTATCACAGTTGTATCAGGTGATCAGCATCCTGGAGCTGGTAGACGTAGGAGATCTATGGTCAAGGATTCATGCAAGGACCTTTATAATGTAAAATGAACTTTTTGTTTACATTGTCTACTATGCTATCTACTGCACATGCACAAGACACAGCAAAAAACTTCAAATCACATACAATTGTCAATTAAATTATTTATTTTAAATTAATGATTGGAATTCATTACCACGGTCATACATAATCAGTTTTAAGAATTAACTCACTGGACAGACACCATGCTAATGTTGGTATGTATGTGATGCTGTTATTATTAACATTGATTCCAACCATTTCTTGGCCGCCACTTTTAATGCTAGTTGTTTGTCATGCTTTATTACAGCTTAGCTGATTTGGCATGGTAAATCATAGCCCAATAATCTGTGGGTACACTACTCTACTACCTGGGTGCAACTCCCCTTTCCTGTTTGTAGACACCCTGCAGGTATATTGGTATGTGTTCCCCTCTATTGTAAGTAACAAATATGTCTGTCACAGTATGTAATACTACTACTGTATGAATTTACAGATATTGAAGTCTAATCAACAGTACTTCCCTTGGCTGAATTAATGATGAACTCAATCAAAACTAAAAATTTGCAAAAAGTAAAGGAAAATTACAGTGCTATATAGCAATACAGAAAATTGGTACAAGTAATGTAATATGTAGTACTATCCCTTGTGTGCATATGTGTGAACTTCAAACACTACAGTGAGTAATGATTAATAGCTTGTACTAGCTAGTCAACAGTTATTTAAGCACTTGATTAATTAGCACACACATACTTGGTAGTAAGTGTAAGAGGATAGGCAATCACACCTTTAGGTATATCACCATGTGCTGCAAGTATTGGGTCATCAGAGTCAGGATCACATATCATTTTAACATCAAAAGAGCGGCCCCCTTCACCTCCAGTGTAATGAAATGTAAAAGATTTTGAGGTAATGTTGTAGTCTATTTTAGGACCGGTATTTCCAATGTTATAGTAAGTATCATGGAATGGATCTTCTTGACAGGCAGCAACTCCATTGCATTTTCCAATGGGATTCTCTAGTTTTATTCCACTGCAAGGATTGTAGTAGTAAGTATAGCCTTCACTGTCCACAGTAGTCAGTGGTGCATGTGGGTTGTCTAGATAATGAAGGTTTATCACTGCACCATCACTAGTACTCTTACAAGTACATGAGTCAGTTTGTTCACAAGTTTGAGGAGTGGGTGGAGTACTGCATCCATCAGGACAGGCACACACGCTGTAAAGATCGAATGTCTCTTTGTCATCATTTACTCTAAAGAATGGCTCTTCTCTTTGGCTTTCATCGCAAATCAGATTGACAGTGCTAGTTGAGATGCCGGTTTCAAAGTTTGCAAGATATTGAATGCTAAGCATATTGTTATTCATTGTGAATTTAGCAGTATCAGTTCTACCTAAGCCTGAAATAGTATCTCCTTGTTTCTTACACACCGAGTGTGCATCACAGAAAGGATTTGTAATTGATGAGCATGGGTTGTAGAAAAATGTTTGTTCTGGATTTGGTCCATCACTCATGGGATTTGTTGGATTGTCAAGAGAATGAAGGTTAATTGTACCACTTCCATCTGACATTTCACAGCTACACAAATCTTTAGCTACACATTCAGTTTCTGCAGATACACATTTCCCAGGACAGGCACATTGGGTGTAGAGCTTAAATTTGTAATTGCGCTCAATGGGCTCTCTGATATACTCAAATTTTCCTATCACTTCATCTTCATCACATACCAGTTCAACTTCTGATGACCTGTTCTGGCCATACTTGTCAGTGAATCTAGACTTGTAAACTGCAACCACAAAATTGTCCACAACCTTAAACTCAACAGTGTCAAGATTTCCAAGATCATATGCCTCCACACCATCACCTGTCTGACACAAACCAGTCTGTGGACATTCATGATCAGAGAAATTCAAGCATGGGTTGTAATAAAAGTTGTATTCTAGTCCAGTTTGCTCAGACTTCCCTGTAGTTTCAAATTCCGGTCCTTGCCCACTAACTAATCCATGGAGATCAATCAACCCAGGTTGTTCGACATTAACTAAATTGCAAGAGCATTCGTCAATCTTGACACACATTGGTTGGAGATCTATAGCCACTGGCAAAGCATTAGAGCAAGCCAGAATCACCAGCAACATTAGCATCTGAGTGAATCTCATTTCTTCCTCACTGTTCCAGGTAGATATCTTAAATTAAAGATACTAGCCTGCTTCACTGTACACACTTTTATACTTGCTGTGGTCCACATGATGCAACAAGTGGAAAAGTGGTGTCACTGATCAGGTCATATGCTGCTTGTCACATGACGGAAACGCGTGATGGAAAACATGGTGCATGTTTGTTACCACACACTTTCATCACCAGCTTCTACATTTAAAGGGGATAATATTTAGATTTTTGTGTACACTTATATGAACCATCAGTTATCATAATGTATTCAGTGACAATCTTGTGGTTATCATAGTATCTTGTTTGTGACCACACATTGTTGCACAACTTTGTGGTCAATCCTATTTATTGCACAGCACATTTTAAATAAAAATGTTTTAAGTGTGACATAGGCTAGCGTCTCCATTTAGTATTTATTGGATGCACAATACTGTGATTAGCTTTTCTATGTACATATAGTGCATAAGGTAAATTAATTATTGTCTCTTTCACTATGCAGCAGTCATGTGACTTCCATAATTTCAACAGATTGTGCAATAATTAATTTACCTCATGCACTATATGTACATAGAAAAGCTAATCACAGTATTGTGCATCCAATAAATATCAAATGGAGACGCTATGTCACACTTAAAACATTTTTATTTAAAATGTGCTGTGCAATAAATAGGATTGACCACAAAGTTGTGTAACAATAAGTGGTTTTCCCCTTCCCATAAATCAGAGAAACAGATAAACATCCCTTTCCTGCCTAGCAAAGTGTAAAAGAACATCAACAAGATAATGCACCATCAAATGCACATATCATTAAGTGGTATAGTGTATACAGTTTCAATGCTTCACCTTGCCAGTATAGATAGAGAGAACTGGACTCATAAGCAGTGCTCACTGCTACACAGGATCCCGCAACACTCTTCAAATCACCATAAGCAACTGTTCCACTAAACATAGCAGGATATATATGATAGCTACCATCCTAAAATAGCCGTGAAAGTGTAACGCTGTGACTTTGTCGAGAACAATTATACTTAGCTACCACTAGTATTATTCTTAACACAGACTGACTTGTACAACATAAGGAAACCTTAACATAACTACTTAACATCCAAAGTGTTAATTGTCCAACAATATATAATTAAATATATGTTACTACAGAGGTCTGTTACACTATCCTCCTCCACTAAGAAGATGTCCCATCTTCACGTTCTCACATAATCCTGCAGTCTCACAGGAGGCCGGTGCTGTCTGGTTGGGTAACGTCTTGTCTCACTTGGGGGTTGATCAGTTCCAACATTTGTAGGTTGTGTTGATGTAGGTTGATCACTGGAGTAGCATTCATCATCATAATCTACCAACTCCAAATCTGTTCCCACAGGTGGAGCTCGAGGGGTAGGTACATGTTCCTCACTTGCTGCGGCCGGTTGATCACTACTGGCAGAAGTGGAAGGCAAGTCACCATCTAGTCGAATGTCCTGTGGACATGGCTTTAATCGGTTAAAATGCACCACCTGTCGCTGCCTCCGTCCCCTTTGACACTGTACTCTATAGGTGCACTCGGACAGCTTTTTCATGACTTTGAAAGGTCCAGTCCAAGGGTGGAAAAGCTTCCTACTACTGTTCTTTGGGACTTTTGGGTTTAACACCCATACCATGTCACCAGTCTTAAATGGTGAGCCATTTGCCCTCTGGTCATAATATGCTTTCTGCCTTTGATGCTGCACTCCAGCAGTCTTTTTTGCTACTTCAAACGCAGCTGTCAGTTGCTTCTCAAGGTCTACTGCATATTCATTGATGGATTGTGTCTTGTTATCTATTGCAGTGCCATATAGGATGTCTATGGGTAGAACTGCCTGACGGCCATACATTAAATAAAATGGTGCATAACTGGTCGAGGCATGAGTACTGGTGTTATAAGCAAAGCATACCTTGCGAATGTGATTTTCCCAATCCCACGGATTGTCTTTGCAGTGGGTAGCTAACATGCTTAGTAGTGTTCTGTTAAATCTCTCCACCATGCCATCACATTGTGGATGGTATGGGGAAGTTCTACTCTTTTGAATACCTAAAAGCTTGCATACCTCTGACATCAGCTGTGACTCAAACTGTTTCCCTGATCTGAGTGAAGCTGGCTAGGTACTCCAAAACGCATGAACACCTCATCTACCAGGCGAATGGCAACAGTCTTAGCCTCTTGATTCGGGATTGCAAAAGCCTCCATCCATCTACTAAAATAATCAGCCACAACCAGTATGTAACTGTTGCCAGCTTGGCTCTCAGGGAATGGTCCCAAGATATCCATGGCCATAACTTGCATAGGATAGCTTGCTGTTATTGTACCTAGTGGCGCTCGTTTGGAAACAGGAGGTGATTTCCTAGTAGCACAACTTGCACAGGTTTGACACCAGCTGCAAGTGTCATTCCAATATCCAGGCCAATAAAAACGTTCTTTAACCCTTCCAAAGGTCTTCTCCTGTCCCAGGTGACCACCTGCTACTCCATCATGCAGTGATGCCAGAATGTCTGACCGATGATTCTTAGGGACTACAAACTGTAGCCACTTCTGATCCCTCTGAGGTTCAGAGAACTGCCTATACAACACTCCGTTGATGACTATCAACTGGTCCCACAACTGCCAGAGTCTGCGGTCCTCGGGACTGATATTGCTCAGAACAGCCGGTTTCTGATTAGTTTCCTTAGCAGCCAGTACTGATGAAATACGGGGATCATCTATCTGGGCAGTTCGAAGTTCCTCTGGGGAGTGAGCACTCAGTGAAGCCAGATCAGTAGGGACTACTGCTGCTAGTGCAAGAGCCTCATCAGCTGGAATGATTCCACATTGTTTACAAGGGATTCTTGACATGGCATCAGCATTGTTGTGACTTTTACCTGGCCTATGCTTAACTGTGAAGTGATACTCTTGTAGCTTCTGTACCCAACGTGCAACTTGGCCTTCTGGGTCTTTAAACTTCTGTAACCACGCCAAGGCACCATGGTCAGTCCGAATTGTGAAATGTGATCCTAGAAGGTAAGGGCGGAAGTGCTGAAGAAAGGTCACCACAGCCAATAGTTCTCTTCTCGTCACGCAGTAATTGCGCTCAGCCTTAGTCAAGCTTCTGCTGGCATATGCAACAGTACACTCTCTGCCCTCTTGGATCTGGGATAACACTGCTCCAATGCCCATGTCACTGGCGTCAGTGTCCAAAATGAAAGGCTGTGACCAGTCTGGTAAAGCAAGTATAGGTGCAGAAACTAAGCGAGTCTTTAAGCAATCAAAGGCTTCCTGGCACTGGGTAGTCCATTTGAATTCAGACTTCTTCTCTGTAAGCTTGTGCAATGGTGAAGCTACTGAAGCAAAGTTTTTGATAAATCTTCTATAATAGCTGGCTAAGCCTAGAAATTGTTGTGTTTCTTTAATGGTAGTAGGTATAGGCCATTCTCGTACACGACATGTTTTGTCTGGATCAGGTAAGATCCCATCTGCAGAAACAACATGCCCCAAGAATTGCACTTTAGGTTGCATGAACTGGCACTTGTGGGGTTGTAATTTTAGTCCTGCTCTGTCTAATCGTTCAAAGACTTGCCTAAGGTTGCTCAGATGTGCCTCAAATGTTTTACCTACAATAATAATATCATCTATATAGACAATGCAACTGCTCCATTGTAACCCTGACAATACCATATCCATTAACCTTTGAAAGGTTGCTGGGGCATTACACAGCCCAAATGGCATAACATTAAAGTGAAATAGACCTTCATGGGTACAAAAGGCAGTTTTCTCCCGGTGCTTCTCATCTACCTCTACTTGCCAGTACCCGCTCTTCAAGTCCAATGTAGAAAAACATTTTGAACCAGCTAAAGTATCCAGGGTGTCGTCTATCCTTGGAATTGGGTAAGCATCCTTATGTGTTATTTCGTTAACCTTCCGGTAATCAACACAAAACCGCAAAGAACCATCTTTCTTTGGCACTAAAATGATTGGTGATGCCCACGGACTCTTAGATGGTGCGATAATTTCCTTTTCTTGCATCTCTGCTATCATTTTCTTTATCTCATCCCTTTGAGGTAGCGGTACCCTCCTCACAGCTTGCCGGACTGGATTTCCTGTGGTCTCAATTCGATGGCTAAGCACATTTGTCCTACCCAAGTCATCTGGTTTCAGGGCAAACAGGTGAGCATATGAGGTGAGCAGTGCACTGAATTGTCTCAGCTGGTGTTCAGTTAAACTATTTGGCATTGCACCCAAAATACTGCTCAAGATAGCTTCCCAATCTCCCTGCTGCATCAGGACATCAGATTTGGTTACCCCCGATACCTCATCCAATGGCTCTATCGCTGTGGCATCTGCAACTTTGGTCCCTTTATGTACAGTGACGGGGTGGGACTCCATGTTAAGCATACGCATAGGAACAAACCCTTTTAGTGGTATCACAACAGCACTAGCAACAAGTACTTCTGCTTTCTTAGACTTCTTATTCTCCACAATCCAATTCCCCTGACAGGTGACTGGCATCATCCCCATTACTTCAATTTCACTAAGAGCCCCAATAGTAATGGTGTCTTGCACGGTGACATCAACCTGTGTGACCGATGAGCCAGGTAATGTATGAGCACACAAGGGTATTTTAATAGTACGAGTGCGCAACTCACCATGACCAATGTCCAAAACACATTCATGAGCCTCAAGGAAGTTTAGCCCTAGTATACCCTCTGATGTTAATGCATCAGCTACAATCACCTCCTGTTGGAAAATTTGCCCTAACAGCTGTAGATTGACCATCACAGATCCCTGTACTCGCATTGGTGAGCCATCTACACCAACCAGCCGCATACTAGCATGGTTTAACTTGGGAGAATTACTCGGCTTGATTCGATCCCACACCTCACTACTTATGAGGGACACAGCTGCTCCCATATCAATCAGGAATGATACCTGATGGCCATACACATGCGCAGGCACGGAATATTTAGATACACTATTAATAGAAATTGTGGGTGTGACATCATTATCTGCTGTGGGGTCAGCATTGCTAGCATCCTTGTTCCTTTGTGTCTGCATCTCACTTGTAGTCATTGCCTTATTTTCTGGGTCCACAGGTATACTGCTAGCACATCCCCGAGCATAATGCCCTGGTTGCTTACAGACATGGCACATAATTGCTTGGGGCTGCCTCCTTCTCTTTCTTTGTCTCGGTGGTTGATATCGACTGCTTTCTGCATCTTCCACTTTCTTCTCCAGTCTGCTTAGCTTCTCCAACAAATTTTCTATCATCAATGTCAGGCCCGGTTCAACGGATGCTACAGCGTTCCCTTGAGTTGTTCCGGGTTGCACACCTGCGCCATCACCTTGAGCGCTGCACTGTATCAAATACGACTCGAGTTCCAGAGTAGCTGCAAGTGCTGCCACCATCGTTGAAGGGCGTTTTTGTCTCACGCCAAACGCCACCTGGGAGTTGTCCAGTTGGTCGAGGTATCTATTGAGTGCGATGTGTTCCCTAGCTGCTTCTTCCAAGTCTGGATAAGCCTTGTCTGCTAGCACAGACAGTGCGTCAGCAAAATCACCCCAGCTCTCGCCCTCTTGCCTCTCACGAGAGTGTAACTCAGCTTTGTACAGATTCTTGGTTACTGACGGCTCAAAGCGTTCTCGAAGCGCCTCTATAGTGTGTTTGTACCCTGTGGCCTTAATTCGAGTAAGCGCCACGTGAGCTTTACCAGTCAATCGCACGTGCAACCAAAGTGTCTTCTGTACCTCGTCCCACCCGTTGAGTATGGCTACATTATCAAAGTGCTGGACCCAGTCGCTAAATTCCCCTTCCCCAGAAAACACATCAGGAAGAATCACTGGCCTTTGAGTTGTCACTTGACGTACTGGTCCTCGCTCCACCGGGTTCTCGTCGGACATTCCAGAATCAGTGCCTCTCGGGTCAGGCTTGTGGGGCGGTGCTCCTCAGCTCTGAAAATGTTTAAGCACACAACAGTGTCTCGGTTCAATTAGACTCCACCTTATCAGGTACCGTTAAGGGTGGCCACGGTACAACAGCTTTCTCTCCTTGGGTTCAGAGTGGCGGCGATGACCAATCCTGCCGACTACGCCAATGTAACGCTGTGACTTTGTCGAGAACAATTATACTTAGCTACCACTAGTATTATTCTTAACACAGACTGACTTGTACAACATAAGGAAACCTTAACATAACTACTTAACATCCAAAGTGTTAATTGTCCAACAATATATAATTAAATATATGTTACTACAGAGGTCTGTTACAAAAGCACCAATTGCAAAATAACAAATACAGTGAAATGCATCATCTAACAGTTGAATGGAGTTAATTACATGTGTCCCAACAGCATTACAAGAGTGATTAATTGAACACCACACACATTTGAACCTTGAAAATTACTGCAACTAGAAACTTGATCTTGTAGAGCTTGTAGCAATTTTTATAAATTATGCTGATTGATGTTAAAATGATCAGTTGGCTGTTTAAGGCACTTTACTAGAAACAATAAGTCATTGAGTTCTAAATATTATGTGTACATTAGTGGTAGCAATTGTAGCTGTTCAAGTCGAGTTTTGTAAGATGATTCGTAATCATTTAATATGAATTTAGTTGAGTATATCCATCTTATCTTACCCCCTTTCCTCTATGCCTATGTAAGTTAGTTATTACCCCATGATATCTGAAACACTGAGATGACAGATCTAGAATAATGGTGAACATCACAATAATAACAAAATTTAGACCTAGCAGTATGGGTGGGAGATCTGAGATCAACAATCAGTACCCTTAGTGGAGAATTTTAATTCTATTTTCATTGCTTTACAGACAAACACATTACATGAATGGTGGGGTAAAAAAAACAACAGATGGAATAATTAAGTGAATCTGAGAGAGAAATGATGATTAATGTCAAACACCTAAAAAAGACAAAATACTTTGGTACACTTAGCCTGTCACATTAAATCCAAAGGTGGACAATTTGATTCCAAATGTGATCTGTCTGTGTCAACAAACGATGCATGGATCTCTTAGTCTCCCTTGAGGGGACCAACTGTGAAAGACAGTCTAGGTAATTGTGGCTGCCTTGTTATACGATAGCTACTCATAGTGTAGGGTGGAATAATTTCCATTGCAAACTTATGCTGCCTTCCCAGTATCCCTCTAAAGTAATCACGATTAGTCAATTACTTCTGTGCACTCATTATTCCAACAGATTATATGTAGCTTAATCACTTGAAGCAACAAATTATATACTTATATACCCCTGTGTGATTGTAGAAGTACATGCATACTGCATGCATGCATGCATGTACATAGCTGCCATAAAAAGGAGACTTCAAACATTAATGGACGAAACAGATGAGCAAATCACATTCTTTTTGTACTCATGAAAAGTATGCAAGTTCACAATGCTATCACAGTTGTATCAGATGATCAACATCCTGGAGCTGGTAAAAGTAGTCCCAGGATGTTTAATTAAGTTGGACACGAGATGAGGGTTATAGAAAGTAGTTGCAAGGGTAATCCCCTTGTTGAAAATAATTGCGTTGTGTGATAACTATCTCCAATAACATTTCTCAACTCATTGTCACTCTAGTTGGTGAGTAATGACTTGTTTGGTTATATTTTTGGTTATACTTTCCTTCGCAACTTTGATTTGTTTAGAGCGCTACCTAGCTGTTAATCATAATTTGTATCCTGAAAATTTTACATGAAAAAAAGTAGAACAATTGTCTTCAGATCACGTTTATACATTTAGCATTGTCTCTATATAATTGAGCTTGGTAGAGTGTTACTCGTGAGATCTTCTCATAACCATACAGTGAAAACCTGCATGCCATGTGTGTGTGCATGTGTATACATGTGTGAATCAGGCTTTTAAAATTTAAAAAGATGGTCTGACTGTGTAGAACTATGAAGAATAGGAGTCTAGAAAATAGAAAAGTTTGAAATTTTAGATGCTTTGAGGTTGCAGTTTAGGAATTTTTAATTCACAATCACAGTAAATCCAATCTTTAATATTGTGAAATGAATTGGCTTGCTATAGGGCAAAATTGTTCAGCAAGCCGCTATTAGAGTAGTTACTTGACTGCTCTATTGGAATAATTATTTTGATCATTTTTATGAAATAGCTAAAGTGTTGCTGCATGTTTAATATTGCTATAATACATGTTATAGGTAAATGAAACTGCATTTGTACTGTTGATATAATATAGTGGTATATAGGATTGTCTGCTATGATATATAGTTAACACATCAGATATGGTATTGACCAAAACTATCTATATTTGTCACTGTGAATGCATGTGTTTGCCGTCATTGTATTTTGAACAGAAGTGGAGACTACCACTCCATGACTAGTATGATATGCAAACTATTGTATTGTCCCATTTAAAAGTTCCATTAAATTGTTATCACAGACTCAGAGGAAATCTATGGTCAAGGATTCATGCAAGGACCTCTATAATAATGTAAAATGAACTTTTTGTCTACATTGTCTACAATGCTATCTACTGCACATGCACAAGACACAACAAAAAAAACTCTTCAAATTGCATACAAATTGTCAATTTAATTTATTAATGATTGGAATTCATTACCACAGTCATAATCAGTTTTAAGGACTCACTGGACAGGCACCATGCTAATGTTGGTATGTATATGATGCTGTTATTATTCATTTAGCATTAATTTCAACCATTTCTTGGCCACCACCTTTAACACTAGTTGTTTTTCATACTTTATTACAGCTTGGCTGATTTGGCATGGTAAATTATAGCCCGATAATCTGTGGGTATATACTACTCTACTACCTGGGTGCAACTCCCCTTTCCTTCTTGTAGATCCCCTGATATGTTCCCCTTTATTGTAAGTAACAAATATGTCACAGTATGTAATACTGTATGAATTTACAGATATTGAAGTCTAATCAACAGCAGTACTCCCCTTGGCTGAATCCATTTCTTGGCCGCCACCTTTTATTTCACAACTTTTTTCACCTAGGCTTTTGAGGGCCGCACTCTTTTTTACAGCTTGGCTGTTTTTGAGTGGATTATATATATATATATATATATATATTAATGATGAACTCAATCAAAACTGAAATTTGCAAAAAGTAAAGGAAAAACTACAGTGCTATATAGCAATACAGAAAATTGGTACAAGTTATGTATTATGTAGTACTATCCCTTGTGTGCATATGTGTAAACTTCAAACACTACAGTGAGTAATGATTAATAGCTTGTACTAGCTAGTCAACAGTTACTCAAGCACTTGATTAGCACACACATACTTGGTAGTAAGTGTAAGAGGATAGGCAATCACACCTTTAGGTATATCACCATGTGCTGCAAGTATTGGGTCATCAGAGTCAGGATCACATATCATTTTAACATCAAAAGAGCGGCCCCCTTCACCTCCAGTGTAATGAAATGTAAAAGATTTTGAGGTAATGTTGTAGTCTATTTTAGGACCGGTATTTCCAATGTTATAGTAAGTATCATGGAATGGATCTTCTTGACAGGCAGCAACTCCATTGCATTTTCCAATGGGATTCTCTAGTTTTATTCCACTGCAAGGATTGTAGTAGTAAGTATAGCCTTCACTGTCCACAGTAGTCAGTGGTGCATACGGGTTATCTAGATCATGAAGGTTGATCACTGCACCATCACTAGTACTCTTACAAGTACATGAGTCAGTTTGGTCACATGTTTGAGGAGTGGGTGGAGTACTGCATCCATCAGGACAGGCACACACGCTGTAAAGATCAAATGTCTCCATGTCATCATTTACTCTAAAGAATGGCTCTTCTGTTTGGTTTTCATCGCAAATCAGATTTACAGTACTAGTTGAGATGCCAGTTTCGAAGTTTTCAAGATATTGAATGCTAAGCATATGTGACCCGGTCTGCGAAAAGGGCTCTTATAGCCTTTCCAATTATCCATGTTTGGCTAATCATAACTCCTAATCTACTAAAGCTATCACCATGTAATTACACCCACAGCTACTGCCAGGTTAGGGTTGTTGAGTGACCAAATTGTAGGCTTGTACCATATTCACCAGTAAAGTTATGGGTTACCATATATATGCAATTGGAAAGGCTATAAGAGCCCTTTTCGCAGACCGGGTCACATATTGTTATTCATTGTGAATTTAGCAGTATCAGTTCTACCTAAGCCTGTAATAGTATCTCCTTGTTTCTTACACACCGAGTGTGCATCACAGAAAGGATCTATTATTGAAGAGCAAGGATTGTAGAAAAATGTTTGTTCTGGATTTGGTCCATCACTCATGGGATTTGTTGGATTGTCAAGAGAGTGAAGGTTAATTGTACCACTTCCATCTGACATTTCACAGTTACACAAATCTTTAGCGACACATTCAGTTTCTGCAGGTGCACATTTCCCAGGACAGACACATTGGGTGTAGAGCTTAAATTTGTAATTACGCTCAATGGGCTCTCCGATATACTCAAATTTTCCTATCACTTCATCTTCATCACATACCAGTTCAACTTCTGATGATCTGTTCTGGCCATACTTGTCAGGGAATTTAGACTTGTAAACTGCAACCACAGAATTGTCCACAGCCTTAAACTCAACAGTGTCAAGATTTCCAAGATCATATGCCTCCACGTCATCACCTATCTGACACAAACCAGTCTGTGGACATTCGTGATCAGAGAAATTCAAGCATGGGTTGTAATAAAAGTTGTATTCTAGTCCAGTTTGCTCAGACTTCCCTGTAGTTTCAAATTCTGGTCCTTGTCCACTAACTAATCCATGAAGATCAATCAATCCAGGTTGTTCGACATTAACTAGATTGCAAGAGCATTCGTCAATCTTGACACACATTGGTTGGAGATCTATAGCTACTGGCAAAGCATTAGAGCAAGCCAGAATCACCAGCAACATTAGCATCTGAGTGAATCTCATTTCTTCCTCACTGTTCCAGTTGGATATCTTAAATCAAAGATACTAGCCTGCTTCACTGTACATACTTTTATACTTGCTGTGGTTCACATGATGCAATAAGTGGAGAAGTGGTGCCACTGATCAGGTCATATGCTGATTGTCACATGACGGAAACGCGTGATGGAAAACACGGCGCATGTTTGCTACCACACACTTTCATCACCAGCCTCTACATTTAAAGGGGATGACATTTAGATTTTTGTGTACACTTATATGAACCATCAGTTATCATAATGTATTCATTGACAATAATAGTATCTTGTTTGTGACAACTTATTGTTTCACAACTTTGTGTTCAATCCTATTTATTGCATAGCACATTTTAAATAAAATGTTTTAAGTGTAACGTAGCGTCTCCATTTAGTATTTATTGGATGCACAATACTGTGATTAGCTTTTCTATGTACATATAACACATAAGGTAGATTAATTATTGCACAATTTGTTGAAATTATGTAAGTCATATGACTGCTGCATAGTGAAAGTGACCAGTCACTTCTGGTTTTCCCCTTCCCACAAATCAGATAAACAGATCTAGATAAACATCCCTTTCCTGCCTAGCAAAGTGTGAAAGAGCATCAACAAGATAATACACCATTAAATGCACATATCATTAAGTGGTATAGTGTATACAGTTTCAATGCTTCACCTTGCCGGTATACATAGAGGAAACTGGACTCATAAACAGTGCTCACTGCTACACAACACTCTTCAAATCACCATAAGCAACTGTTCCACTAAACAGAGCAGGATATATATGATAGCTACCATCCTAAAAGAGCCATGAAAACGCAAATTACAAAATAGCAAATACAGTGAGACCATCTGAAATGCATCACCTAACAATTGCTCGAGTTAATTACATGTGTCCCAACAACATTACAAGAGTGATTAATTGAGCACCACACACATTTGAACCTTGAAAATTACTGCAACTAGAAACTTGATCTTATAGAGCTCGTAGCTAATTTTATAAATTATGCTTAAAATGATCAGATGGCTGTTTAAGGCACTTTACTAGAAATAAGTCATTGAGTTCTAAATATGATAGTGGTAGCAATTGTAGCTGGTCAAGTCAAGTGTTGTAAGATGATTCGTAGTCATTTAATATGAATTTAACCCATCTTATCTTACCCCCAGTGGCGTAGCTACCATTGAGGCAGCTGCCTCGGTAAAAATTCCAACAGGCTGAGCAGGCCTGGGTTTTGGCATCTCGGATTTTCTACTCAAACGTTTATACTAGACAGCATTAACTGCATCACACATAATAGAATCTATGGCTGTAGTACTAATCAAGGCCGGAGCCCATGGTGACACGGTGCTGGACCACCGTTTTCAGCTATGAATTTGTAAAAAGATCGAGATACTCTAATAGAGCGGTCATCGTAATATACCCTAATAGAGCATTCAGTACAGATTATAGTTATTGTTCTCATTACATGTAACTACGTAGCTAAATTCATTTTGTTGTTGCTTTCTCTTTCTTTCCTGGGCATATCAGCTGTGCTGTCTGCTTATAAATAGTATAGTACATGCACTTCTTGGTCTAAATCATTTATGTTAATTGTATAAATTACTTTTCGAAAGGTCCAATGAGTCAACTGCATGGCATTGCATTGAGCTATTTTATCATGCATTAACAGTTACAATCAAAAATATTAATATAGCCTCCACATGCCATTTCAAAGCATATATTTTCAAAATTTCCTTGAGGGAGCATGCCCCCAGACTCCCTAGTTTGACATGCTTTGCACATGCAGTTGAGCATCACATGAAAGAGATAATCTCTGACTTAAACATCACATCAGATCAATAAAAGGTATATTTTGCACGATTATGACTTCCCTTGCAGTCCATGGATGGCCCGACCACTCGATCAAACTATCTCTGCATGGAGTAATTCAGTTTCTTTGTGCCAGTTGAATGCAATTAAACCAGTCTTAATAATTGAAGTATGGTATACTGTAGCATTAACTAAGCTGAAGCATTACTTATGACATGTAGAAAAATGCTCAGAGTCTTCTGAAACAGTTTCTTCTATCCAACCAGAGAGTCAACCTGCATATGTTGTACCATGCACCCATACTTGAAGTGTTTGTGAATCAGATGAGACCCTCTCAATTAGCTAGGTCAATGTATAAACTTTGCCTCAGTAAAAATTTTTTCCTGGCTATGCCACTGCTTACCCCCTTTCATCCATGCCTACATAAGTAAGTTAGTTATTACCCCATGATATCTGAAACACTGAGATGACAGAATAATGGTGAACATCGTAATAATAACAAAATTTAGACCTAGCAATATGGGTGGGAGATCTGAAACATGAGATCAACAATCAGTACCCTTAGTGGAGAATTTTAATTCTATTTTCATTGCTTTACAGATACACAGATTACATGAATAGTAGGGTAAAAAAATCAGATGGAATAGTTAAGTGAATTTGAGAGACAAATGACAATTAATGCCAAATACCTAAAAGACAAAATACTGATATGTCTGTGTCAACAAAAAAATGATCGCTTTGTCTCCCTTGAGGGGACCAACTGTGAAGGTAATTGTGGGTGTCAAAATGTTTCTTGTTATATGATAGCTACTCATAGTGTATGTCTTTGTAGCTATGTACGGCAACTTATTTCTTAAGTCATGACATGCAGCTGATCACGTGCAGCTTTTGCAATAGTATTACAAACAACGCCCCCTTTCTGTGTATCTTTATGTTAGTCATGAGTCCAACAACAAAACAGTAGCAATTGTTGGTTCAGCTACATGCCAAGTTCCAGCTAAATGGAATAGCTACACAAAGTTAATAGCCCCATACATATGGGATATGGTATTGGTATGTATAAACTGTGTATGCAGGGAGAATTGATATTTGCTATATCGTACAGCACGATAGTTACTGTATAATAGGGACCACAGAGGAGTAGGCGTGGCCCACAAAATAATATCACCCAAAGCCTCAATTTCCCCTGACAACGATGAAGCAGTATTGGTTAGGTAAAACTAATTAAGCCCCAAAAAGCTTTCAGATGTACCCGAAACGCTTTCAACAAGTTGCTATGGAGTTAGAAAAAAAAATTTAACAGAATTTTGTAGTGACTGACTGAGTAACTGACTGATTCCTTCAGACAAGCATAACTCGATAATGGCTAAGGCTACAGGCTTGATTTTTTCACTGTTCGACATTGCTTCGGCCCAACAGGTGCCTTTAGGCATAAGGTAAGTGTTCCTATTATGGGACACTTAAGCATGATTGAATATTACTGCACACAGATAACTCAAGCAGACTTAAATTTTGGACCAAAGACTCATCAATTAGTCTATTAACGTCAGTCAAAAAATTAGCCATAAAGCATAATCCAATGATGAGAGCTTGTAAGGTGTCTCAATGTTGTTGGTGTACATAATTATGAGACAGTGTACATATTATGAGACAGAAAAATGTGCAAACTATTTCAACATCCTCTAACTTGGAGCAGAAAGCATGTAAAGCAATAAAATTTGGACCAGGTACACACCAATATGTTCCATATAGAATATTAAAATTTGATGGATATTGCTTGCAAGAGAGCAGAATTTCTTTGTATGGCTTCCTGACATGTAAATGTCCGTAATTATGAGACAGATGATCATATTATGAGATAGCTCTACTTTCAGACACTGACAGTTGCATTTAGCTTCTAATATATGTGAAGGTACACTAAACACTTACTAATACATCTTTTAATAAAAACAAAGTATATCGACAGTCAGTGCAGTACGATTCCAATGCAGAGGCAGATATAACCACTGTAAGTGTTTCCTTCACTTCAGATGTTACTGAAACACAGGGCCGCCCACAGGGGGGGGCAACTGGGGAATTTTGCCCCGGGCCCCAGCCTGAAAGGGCCCCCAGGAGGCCCCATGAAAGGCCCCCTGAATACCTGTTTAAAAGATCGATATACTCTAATAGAGCAGTCAGATCTAAATACTCTAATAGAGCAGTCACAGTATTCTTCAGAGGAGCAGTGTAGCAAGCTTATAGATAAGGAGATATGGTTGGTGATGGGTAGTTATTGTCATTGCCAGCAGGTTGTGACCTTTTTTTTTTTTTTTTTTTTTTGGTCTTCACCTTACAACTTGGGCCAAGGGCCCCATTTTAACTCTTTGCCCTGGGCCCCTTAATTTCTCTGGGCGGCCCTGCTGAAACATGCCGAAATTAACTCCTTAGTTGAGTGATTACTTTTTCTACCTTTTTGGATAATAGATAGTGTTTCAAACAACATGTTATGAAGATGAGATGCTACACACGATTGCATTTCATCATATTTACCAGCTTTTTACAGGGACAGCAAAATTAAGCTTGATTTACATGGTTTTAGGACATCTTCAATAACTCTCATGATTTATGCACTATTTAGCTAAAATTTTTACACACTTCTGAGAACTGGCATGTCAAAACATCTTTATAGCATGCTACGCACACTGAAGTAAGTGCCTAATAGTAATTATTTTATTTTATTTTTTTCCAAGAAATGTGCAGCCTCAGTTTGAGGATTAACGCTCATATGAAACATGCATACAAAATGTTTTACAATATGATTGATTATGGGATTTTACTGATTGGTAGGGGAAAGTAATAATAATTTCAGTTGGTGCTTAAAGATTTGTAATGATTGTTGTTGGATTGGGTCAGGCGGGAGTGAATTATAGCTCAAATTATCAAAGTGTCCCGTAATACGTACTGTCTCATATTAGGGACACTTATTTACTTAGTACCGCAGTACGTACACTGTAATCATCATACCAGTGTTCTCCTTTGTGTCCCATGCATCTTTGCTGACAACGACAAGTGCTGATTTGGCGATAGTACGTGATGGCTTCCCTCGTAACGGAAATCGTCCGTATCTGTCATAGTGGCCGGCTATTTTGATAGCAGAGGTGCTTTTCAAACAGTTCTTGATTCGTACTGCTGTGTAGCTAACGGGTTGAACATAGCCGACTCCCTGTATTCACAGGCTTTAGCCTTCTCACAGGTCCCTAGTGGGATAGCATTCACAGACAGACAGACAACGAACTTGAACGAAACGTAATGTATATACTTCACTTTTCAGCTTGCTTACCACCTTGTGCTTTTCAGACGATAACTGGGGCGCGTGGCACCATTTCTTTCTTTCGGTATGCGTGGATTACAGAGGTGCTTTTCGAACACTTCTTGATTCGAAATGCTGCATAAAGAGTTGAACATAGCTGACAACGAAGCGTGATGGATACTTCACTTTCAGACGATAATTGGGGCGCGCGGCACCATTTTAGATGCGGTATGCGTGGGTTCACCAGTCATAATTATTATTTACAAAAAAAAGTTAACAAACAAGTACACAGAAAAATTTGGAATTTTCAACTAGAGTAGGGACCATAGCACATTGATAAAAGTACTGAAACAAGCTAGAGTAGTGCACGATATTAAATCACAATAAAACAATAAGAAGTGTTATATCCCTACTGTGCTCAAGGTACCATAACAGAAATGCACAGTAGGGAGTATAACACTTCTTGTTGTTTTACTGTGATTTAATATCGTGCACTACTCTAGTTTGTTTCAGTACTTTTTATTGATGTGCTATGGTCCCTACTCTAGTTGAAAATTCCAAATTTTTCTGTGTAGCTACTTGTTTATGTATAATTTTTAACTGTTAGGCACATTATAACTTGACATGTATATCAAGACACACGATAGTGTGTCGTGCGGCCCAAGAAGCCGGCGCGCCACACCGTGAGTATATTGACAGGAAGAAAGAAAACGTCATTTTCACACATTTGTATCTCGGTGATACCTTATCCGATTGGAACCAACTTTGCTACACAGTTGCCCGCCAGCCAGGGGAGTCTACATTCCAAATTTGAAGGAAATCGCTCCAGCCATTTCCGAGATACGAGCTGCCAAAGTTTCGTTTTTTTTCTTCTTCGTTTTTTTTTTCTTCTTCGTCTTTTCGCACACTTGCAAAAATTGCTATAACAAGCAAACACGTACTCCGATCGCCATGAAATTTGGCACACAGAAAGGGAGTCCAACGGCGAATCCTAGCATCAAATTTGGTACAAATCCGATGAATGGTTCAGGAGTTATGGCCGATTATTCGCGTAAAACAAGATCGATTTGTTGTCACGCCTACAGGATAAACCGCTTCATGGAATGAGTTGAAAATTGCTATGTAGATGGAGTAACCATCGTAGGAGTGCCTTTTGGTGGTTTGAAAGGAATCGAGATAAAGACCATGGAGATATGACACAAAATCCAACCTGTGTCACAATTACGCGATCGATTTTTACGAATAAAAAAGTATTAGTTTTCACGCCTACTAGGCAAACCGCTTAGAGCAATGAGCTGAAAATCGGTGTATAGCTGGAATAATTTTCATAGAAAGTCCTTTCAGTAGTACAGAAGAATCGGATTACAAATCACTGAGTTATGATTCTAAAGCCAACTCCGTGTAGCAAATGCGAGATCGAGATACTCTAATAGAACAGTCACCCTAATAGAGCATTCGGCTAATTTATTTACTCCATTATAGAATTTTATTACATCACAAGTTATTCTGTAGGGAGTTCAGCTGCAAACAGTTAATCTTATAGACAGTTCAGCAAGAAGCAAGTCACCATGTGGAGAGTTAAGCAAATATATCACTATAGAGATTCAGAACATTACAAGTCACACTGAAGAAAGTTCAGCTATAAACAAGTCATGCACCCTGTAGAGAATTCAGCTACAATTAAGTCACTCTCTAGAGAATTCAGCTACACAGAATTCAGCTACACACAAGTCACTGTGGAGAGAGTTCAGCTACAAACAAATTACCCTGTAGAGAGATCAGCTAGAAACAAATCACCCCGTAGAGAGATCAGCTGGACGAAGTCACCTTGTAGAGAGTTCAGCTACAAAGAAACCATCATGTAGAGAGTTCAGCTGCAAACAAATCACCCTGTAGAGAGTTCAGCTACAAAAAAATCACCCTGTAGAGAGTTCAGCTAGACGAAGTCACCTTATAGAGAGTTCAGCTACAAAGAAACCATCATGTAGAGAGTTCAGCTACAAAGAAACCATCATGTAGAGAGTTCAGCTACAAAGAAACTATCATGTAGAGAGTTTAGCTGCAAACAAATCACTCTGTAGAGAGACCAGCTAGAAGAGGTCACCTTGTAGAGAGTTCAGCTACAAAGAAGCCATCCTGTATATAGTTCAGCTACATTTCAAGTCACCCAGTAGAGAGATCAGCTGCAAAAAAATATCCTGTGGGGAATAATGGGCATGTAATAAATATATGTATATAATTTGTATAATTACTAATAAAATCAAAAATAATTGAAGTATTACAAATCTTCTTTAAGTTCTTTTCTTCTTCCTGTGGTAAAGAAAAAAACACATGGGTTAAAAAAGCCCCAAAGCCAGCCATAGGCCGGCTTTGCAGTATACAAATACAAAAAGAAGTGATATCTAATCAAAAACAGCCAAGCTGTAAAAAAAGGTGCGGCCCCCATAAAGGCCTTGGTGAAAAAAGATGTGAAATCCAAGGTGGCGGCCAAGAAATGGCTGTGATGGTAGGTTAATGGTTACATTTTTATAACGACAATTCAGGTGAATTTTGTGCCACTTGGTCTTGGCACCAAATTCACCTGAATTGTCGTTATTAAAATGTAACCATTAACCTACCATCACAGCCATTTCTTGGCCGCCACCTTGGATTTCACATCTTTTTTCACCATGGCCTTTATGGGGGCCGCACCTTTTTTTACAGCTTGGCTGTTTTTGATTAGATAGCATAGTTACAGGATGACAATGACATGAATCAACTATAGAGCTATTTGGCAACCATACATGTCTGGGAGGAGGCGGAATAATTTTCATTGCAAACTGCCTTCCCAGTATCCCTCTAAACTAATCACAATTAGTCAATTACTTCTGTGCACTCATTATTCCAACAGATTATATGTAGCTTAATCACTTGAAGCAACAAATTATATACTTATATACCCCTGTGTGATTGTAGAAGTACATGCATACTACATGTATGCATGCATGTACATAGCTGCTACAAAAAGGAGACTTCAAACATTAAAGGACAAAACAGACGAACAAATCGCATTCTTTTTGTACTCATGAAAAGTATGTGAGTTTCACAATGCTATCACAGTTGTATCAGGTGATCAGCATCCTGGAGCTGGTAGAAGTAGTCCCAGGATGCTTAATATGACATGAGGGTTATAGAAAGTAGTTGCAAGGGTAATCCCCTTGTTGAAAATAATCATGACTTGAATGATATGCAAACTATTGTATTGTTCCATTTAAAAGTTTCCATTAAATGGTTATCACAGACTCAGAGGAGATCTATGGTCAATGATTCATGCAAGGATCTCTATAATGTAAAATGAACTTTTTGTTTACATTGTCTACAATGCTATCTACTGCACATGCACAAGATGCAGCAAAAAACTCTTCAAATCACATACAAATTGTCAATTAAAATATTTATTTTATATTAATGATTGGAATTCATTACCACAGTCATAGTCAGTTTTAAGAATTAACTCACTGGACAGGCACCATGCTAATGTTGGTATATGTGATGTTGTTATTATTAACATTGATTCTAACCATTTCTTGGCCGCCACTTTTAATACTAGTTGTTTGTCATGCTTTATTGCAGCTTAGCTGATTTGGCATGGTAAATCATAGCCCAATAATCTGTGGGTACACTACTCTACTACCTGGGTGCAACTCCCCTTTCCTGTTTGTAGACACCCTGCAGGTATATTGGTATATGTTCCCCTCTATTGTAAGTAACAAATATGTCTGTCACAGTATGTAATACTACTACTGTATGAATTTACAGATATTGAAGTCTAATCAACAGTACTTCCCTTGGCTGAATTAATGATGAACTCAATCAAAACTAAAAATTTGCAAAAAGTAAAGAAAAAACTACAGTGCTATATAGCAATACAGAAAATTGGTACAAGTTATGTATTATGTAGTACTATCCCTTGTGTGCATATGTGTGAACTTCAAACACTACAATGAGTAATAATTAATAGCTTGTACTAGCTAGTCAACAGTTATTCAAGCACTTGTTTAGCACACACATACTTGGTAGTAAGTGTAAGAGGATAGGCAATCACACCTTTAGGTATATCACCATGTGCTGCAAGTATTGGGTCATCAGAGTCAGGATCACATATCATTTTAACATCAAAAGAGCGGCCCCCTTCACCTCCAGTGTAATGAAATGTAAAATATTTTGAGGTAATGTTGTAGTCTATTTTAGGACCGGTATTTCCAATGTTATAGTAAGTATCATGGAATGGATCTTCTTGACAGGCAGCAACTCCATTGCATTTACCAATGGGATTCTCTAGCTTTATTCCACTGCAAGGATTGTAGTAGTAAGTATAGCCTTCACTGTCCACAGTAGTCAGTGGTGCATGTGGGTTGTCTAGATAATGAAGGTTTATCACTGCACCATCACTAGTACTCTTACAAGTACATGAGTCAGTTTGTTCACAAGTTTGAGGAGTGGGTGGAGTACTGCATCCATCAGGACAGGCACACACGCTGTAAAGATCGAATGTCTCTTTGTCATCATTTACTCTAAAGAATGGCTCTTCTCTTTGGCTTTCATCGCAAATCAGATTGACAGTTGCTAGTTGAGATGCCGGTTTCAAAGTTTGCAAGATATTGAATGCTAAGCATATTGTTATTCATTGTGAATTTAGCAGTATCAGTTCTACCTAAGCCTGAAATAGTATCTCCTTGTTTCTTACACACCGAGTGTGCATCACAGAAAGGATTTGTAATTGATGAGCATGGGTTGTAGAAAAATGTTTGTTCTGGATTTGGTCCATCACTCATGGGATTTGTTGGATTGTCAAGAGAATGAAGGTTAATTGTACCACTTCCATCGGACATTTCACAGCTACACAAATCTTTAGCTACACATTCAGTTTCTGCAGATACACATTTCCCAGGACAGGCACATTGGGTGTAGAGTTTAAATTTGTAATTGCGCTCAATGGGCTCTCCGATATACTCAAATTTTCCTATCACTTCATCTTCATCACATACCAGTTCAACTTCTGATGATCTGTTCTGGCCATACTTGTCAGTGAATCTAGACTTGTAAACTGCAACCACAGAATTGTCCACAACCTTAAACTCAACAGTGTCAAGATTTCCAAGATCATATGCCTCCACACCATCACCTGTCTGACACAAACCAGTCTGTGGACATTCATGATCAGAGAAATTCAAGCATGGGTTGTAATAAAAGTTGTATTCTAGTCCAGTTTGCTCAGACTTCCCTGTAGTTTCAAATTCAGGTCCTTGCCCACTAACTAATCCATAGAGATCAATCAACCCAGGTTGTTCGACATTAACTAAATTGCAAGAGCATTCGTCAATCTTGACACACATTGGTTGGAGATCTATAGCCACTGGCAAAGCATTAGAGCAAGCCAGAATCACCAGCAACATTAGCATCTGAGTGAATCTCATTTCTTCCTCACTGTTCCAGGTAGATATCTTAAATTAAAGATACTAGCCTGCTTCACTGTACACACTTTTATACTTGCTGTGGTCCACATGATGCAACAAGTGGAAAAGTGGTGCCACTGATCAGGTCATATGCTGCTTGTCACATGACGGAAACGCGTGATGGAAAACATGGTGCATGTTTGCTACCACACACTTTCATCACCAGCTTCTACATTTAAAGGGGATAATATTTAGATTTTTGTGTACACTTATATGAACCATCAGTTATCATAATGTATTCATTGACAATGATAGCATCTTGTTTGTGACCACTTATTGTTACACAACTTTGTGGTCAATCCTATTTATTGCACAGCACATTTTAAATAAAAATGTTTTAAGTGTGACATAGGCTAGCGTCTCCATTTAGTATTTATTGGATGCACAATACTGTGATTAGCTTTTCTATGTACATATAGTGTATAAGGTAAATTAATTATTGTCTCTTTCACTATGCAGCAGTCATGTGACTTCCATAATTTCAACAGATTGTGCAATAATTAATTTACCTCATGCACTATATGTACATAGAAAAGCTAATCACAGTATTGTGCATCCAATAAATATCAAATGGAGACGCTATGTCACACTTAAAACATTTTTATTTAAAATGTGCTGTGCAATAAATAGGATTGACCACAAAGTTGTGTAACAATAAGTGGTTTTCTCCTTCCCACAAATCAGAGAAACAGATAAACATCCCTTTCCTGCCTAGCAAAGTGTAAAAGAACATCAACAAGATAATGCACCATCAAATGCACATATCATTAAGTGGTATAGTGTATACAGTTTCAATGCTTTACCTTGCCAGTATAGATAGAGAGAACTGGACTCATAAGCAGTGCTCACTGCTACACAGGATCCCGCAACACTCTTCAAATCACCATAAGCAACTGTTCCACTAAACATAGCAGGATATATATGATAGCTATACCATCCTAAAATAGCCGTGAAAGCACAAATTACAAAATAACAAATACAGTGAAATGCATCATCTAACAGTTGAATGGAGTTAATTACATGTGTCCCAACAGCATTACAAGAGTGATTAATTGAACACCACACACATTTGAACCTTGAAAATTACTGCAACTAGAAACTTGATCTTGTAGAGCTTGTAGCAATTTTTATAAATTATGCTGATTGATGTTAAAATGATCAGTTGGCTGTTTAAGGCCCTTTACTAGAAACATTAAGTCATTGAGTTCTAAATATTATGTGTACATTAGTGGTAGCAATTGTAGCTGTTCAAGTCGAGTTTTGTAAGATGATTCGTAATCATTTAATATGAATTTAGTTGAGTATATCCATCTTATCTTACCCCCTTTCCTCTTTGCCTATGTAAGTTAGTTATTACCCCATGATATCTGAAACACTGAGATGACAGAATAATGGTGAACATCATAATAATAACAAAATTTAGACCTAGCAGTATGGGTGGGAGATCTGAAACATAAGATCAATAACCGGTACCCTTAGTGGAGAATTTTAATTCTATTTTCATTGCTTTACAGACAAACACATTACATGAATGGTGGGGTAAAAAAAACAACAGATAGAATAATTAAGTGAATCTGAGAGAGAAATGATGATTAATGTCAAACACCTAAAAAAGACAAAATACTTTGGTACACTTAGCCTGTCACATTAAATCCAAAGGTGGACAATTTGATTCCAAATGTGATCTGTCTGTGTCAACAAACGATGCATGGATCTCTTAGTCTCCCTTGAGGGGACCAACTGTGAAAGACAGTCTAGGTAATTGTGGCTGCCTTGTTATACGATAGCTACTCATAGTGTAGGGTGGAATAATTTCCATTGCAAACTTATGCTGCCTTCCCAGTATCCCTCTAAAGTAATCACGATTAGTCAATTACTTCTGTGCACTCGTTATTCCAACAGATTATATGTAGCTTAATCACTTGAAGCAACAAATTATATACTTATATACCCCTGTGTGATTGTAGAAGTACATGCATACTGCATGTATGCATGCATGTACATAGCTGCCACAAAAAGGGAGACTTCAAACATTAATGGACAAAACAGATGAGCAAATCACATTCTTTTTGTACTCATGAAAAGTATGCAAGTTCACAATGCTATCACAGTTGTATCAGATGATCAACATCCTGGAGCTGGTAAAAGTAGTCCCAGGATGTTTAATTAAGTTGGACATGAGATGAGGGTTATAGAAAGTAGTTGCAAGGGTAATCCCCTTGTTGAAAATAATTGTGTTGTGTGATAGCTATCTCTAATAACATTTCTCAACTCATTGTCACTCTAGTTGGCGAGTAATGACTTGTTTGGTTATATTTTTGGTTATACTTTCCTTCGTAACTTTGATTTGTTTAGAGCGCTACCTAGCTGTTAATCATAATTTGTATCCTGAACATTTTACATGAAAAAAAGTAGAACAATTGTCTTCAGATCACGTTTATACATTTAGCATTGTCTCTATATAATTGAGCTTGGTAGAGTGTTACTCGTGAGATCTTCTCATAATCATACAGTGAAAACCTGCATGGTATGTGTGTGTGCATGTGTATACATGTGTGAATCAGGCTTTTAAAATTTAAAAAGATGATCTGACTGTGTAGAACTATGGAGAAGAGGAATCTAGAAAATAGAAAATTTTGAAATTTTAGATGCTTTGAGGTTGCAGTTTAGGAATTTTTAGTTCTCAATCACAGTAAATCCAATCTTTAATATTGTGAAATGAATTGGCTAGCTATAAGGCAAAATTGTTCAGCAAGCTGCTATTAGAGTAGTTACTTGACTGCTCTATTGGAATAATTATTTTGATCATTTTTATGAAATAGCTAAAGTGTTGCTGCATGTTTAATATTGCTATAATACATGTTATAGGTAAATGAAACTGCATTTGTACTGTTGATATAATATAGTGGTATATAGGATTGTCTGCTATGATATATAGTTAACACATCAGATATGGTATTGACCAAAACTATCTATATTTGTCACTGTGAATGCATGTGTTTGCTGTCATTGTATTTTGAACAGAAGTGGAGACCACCATTCCATGACTAGAATGATATGCAAACTATTGTATTGTCCCATTTAAAAGTTCCATTAAATTGTTATCACAGACTCAGAGGAAATCTATGGTCAATGATTCATGCAAGGACCTCTATAATAATGTAAAATGAACTTTTTGTCTACATTGTCTACAATGCTATCTACTGCACATGCACAAGACACAACAAAAAAACTCTTCAAATTGCATACAAATTGTCAATTTAATTTATTAATGATTGGAATTCATTACCACAGTCATAATCAGTTTTAAGAACTCACTGGACAGGCACCATGCTAATGTTGGCATTTATATGATGCTGTTATTATTCATTTAGCATTAATTTCAACCATTTCTTGGCCACCACCTTTAACACTAGTTGTTTTTCATACTTTATTACAGCTTGGCTGATTTGGCATGGTAAATTATAGCCCATGCAATAATCTGTGGGTATATACTACTCTACTACCTGGGTGCAACTCCCCTTTCCTTCTTGTAGATCCCCTGATATGTTCCCCTCTATTGTAAGTAACAAATATGTCACAGTATGTAATACTGTATGAATTTACAGATATTGAAGTCTAATCAACAGCAGTACTCCCCTTGGCTAAATCCATTTCTTGGCTGCCACCTTTTATTTCACAACTTTTTTCACCCAGGCTTTGGAGGGCCGCATTCCTTTTTTTACAGCTTGGCTGTTTTTGAGTGGATTATATATATATATTAATGATGAACTCATGAAATTTGCAAAAAGTAAAGGAAAAACTACAGTGTTATATAGCAATACAGAACATTGGTACAAGTTATGTATTATGTAGTACTATCCCTTGTGTGCATATGTGTGAACTTCAAACACTACAGTGAGTAATGATTAATAGCTTGTACTAGCTAGTCAACAGTTATTCAAGCACTTGATTAATTAGCACACACATACTTGGTAGTAAGTGTAAGAGGATAGGCAATCACACCTTTAGGTATATCACCATGTGCTGCAAGTATTGGGTCATCAGAGTCAGGATCACATATCATTTTAACATCAAAAGAGCGGCCCCCTTCACCTCCAGTGTAATGAAATGTAAAAGATTTTGAGGTAATGTTGTAGTCTATTTTAGGACCGGTATTTCCAATGTTATAGTAAGTATCATGGAATGGATCTTCTTGACAGGCAGCAACTCCATTGCATTTTCCAATGGGATTCTCTAGCTTTATTCCACTGCAAGGATTGTAGTAGTAAGTATAGCCTTCACTGTCCACAGTAGTCAGTGGTGCATATGGGTTGTCTAGATAATGAAGGTTTATCACTGCACCATCACTAGTACTCTTACAAGTACATGAGTCAGTTTGTTCACAAGTTTGAGGAGTGGGTGGAGTACTGCATCCATCAGGACAGGCACACACGCTGTAAAGATCGAATGTCTCTTTGTCATCATTTACTCTAAAGAATGGTTCTTCTCTTTGGCTTTCATCGCAAATCAGATTGACAGTGCTAGTTGAGATGCCGGTTTCAAAGTTTGCAAGATATTGAATGCTAAGCATATTGTTATTCATTGTGAATTTAGCAGTATCAGTTCTACCTAAGCCTGAAATAGTATCTCCTTGTTTCTTACACACCGAGTGTGCATCACAGAAAGGATTTGTAATTGATGAGCATGGGTTGTAGAAAAATGTTTGTTCTGGATTTGGTCCATCACTCATGGGATTTGTTGGATTGTCAAGAGAATGAAGGTTAATTGTACCACTTCCATCGGACATTTCACAGCTACACAAATCTTTAGCTACACATTCAGTTTCTGCAGATACACATTTCCCAGGACAGGCACATTGGGTGTAGAGTTTAAATTTGTAATTGCGCTCAATGGACTCTCTGATATACTCAAATTTTCCAATCACTTCATCTTCATCACATACCAGTTCAACTTCTGATGACCTGTTCTGGCCATACTTGTCAGTGAATCTAGACTTGTAAACTGCAACCACAAAATTGTCCACAACCTTAAACTCAACAGTGTCAAGATTTCCAAGATCATATGCCTCCACACCATCACCTATCTGACACAAACCAGTCTGTGGACATTCATGATCAGAGAAATTCAAGCATGGGTTGTAATAAAAGTTGTATTCTAGTCCAGTTTGCTCAGACTTCCCTGTAGTTTCAAATTCAGGTCCTTGCCCACTAACTAATCCATGGAGATCAATCAACCCAGGTTGCTCGACATTAACTAAATTGCAAGAGCATTCGTCAATCTTGACACACATTGGTTGGAGATCTATAGCCACTGGCAAAGCATTAGAGCAAGCCAGAATCACCAGCAACATTAGCATCTGAGTGAATCTCATTTCTTCCTCACTGTTCCAGGTAGATATCTTAAATTAAAGATACTAGCCTGCTTCACTGTACACACTTTTATACTTGCTGTGGTCCACATGATGCAACAAGTGGAAAAGTGGTGCCACTGATCAGGTCATATGCTGATTGTCACATGACGGAAACGCGTGATGGAAAACACGGTGCATGTTTGCTACCACATACTTTCATCACCAGCTTCTACATTTAAAGGGGATAACATTTAGATTTTTGTGTACACTTATATGAACCATCAGTTATCATAATGTATTCAGTGACAATCTTGTGGTTATCATAGTATCTTGTTTGTGACCACACATTGTTGCACAACTTTGTGGTCAATCCTATTTATTGCACAGCACATTTTAAATAAAAATGTTTTAAGTGTGACATAGTGCCTCCATTTAGTATTTTGTACTTTAAAATTGCACAACACTGTGATTAGCTTTTTATGTAAGTCATATGACTGCCGCATAGTTGAAGTGACCAGTCACTTCTGGTATTCCCCTTCCCACAAATCAGATAGCTAAACAGATAAACATCCCTTTCCTGCCTAGCAAAGTGTAAAAGAGCAGCAACAAGATAATGCACCATCAAATATATATATCAATAAGTGGTATAGTGTATACAGTTTCAATGCTTCACCTTGCCAGTATACATAGAGAAAACTGGACTCAAAAGCAGTATTCACTGCTACACAATATCCAACACTCTTCAAATCACCATAACATGTAGGAAAAGCAACTGTTCCACTAAACAGAGCAGGATATATATGATAACTACCATCCTAAAAGAGCCGTGAAAGTACAAATTATATACAAAATAACAAATACAGTGATGCCATCTGAAATGCATCATCTAACAGTTGTATGGAGTTTAGACGTGTGTCCCAACAACATTATAAGAGTGATTAATTGAACACCACATAAATTTGAACCTTGAAAATTAATGCAACTAGAAACTTATAGAACGGACCCTGGTAAGTATTCCAGCAGCTAGCAAACTCTTTTAAAAGTTTGTACGTCTCCTCATAGATAAACCTTACATAATGTATTTATGCATGGTCTCCTGTAAAGTGACCTTGATTATCTCTAAGGCATTTGATTTACTGAGTAATGTTATTATGTATTTATTTACCAACAAGCAGCATGGTTTTATGCCATCAATTTACCACACAACATGCAGCTATTAAAATCTGGATTGAAGCACTACATTGCCTGTGGATGTCATCTAGTCTGGGGTGACGAGTGAGGTCTTCCACCAATGATTTCTACAAAGTCTTGCACTTGGGAAGTTGTATACATATATTAATAGGAAATGTGGACTTGAAAAATGTAAAGTAACTAACACTTGGTTGTTTTGATAACTGTTTGTAGAGCTGGTGTACAGATTATCCTAGTAAGATGCAGAGAATGTGAAGGGTGTATATACTTCTTCAAGTAAATCCTGCAAGTATTACAGAGATAACTTAAAATATGGTGGGCTAGACAAGCTAAAGGAAGCATGTTTGAATTTAACAGAATTCAAAGTACATACTGTATTTCCATGGTTAAAGGCCACACCTTTAATAGTAGGTGGTGCCACAATCAATTTAAAAAAAATACGGTAACGACTAATTTGACAAAATACATTTTTAAAGTTTGATATTCTTTTTCCTACCAGTTATTACATGCCCGGTGGTAAAGTATGGTAACACTTTACAAGACCTTTAATGCATGGACAAGCTAAACCATATTGGAGCAGGACACTAGACTTGTTGATGGTATTGGCTATCTTAGTTATGAAGATCATTTGGTTTAACAAACTATACCTACCACCATTGAGCTACAGAAGATATTGTAGGCCAAGTGCCAAGTTTACAATGCAATTAACTAGAAAGTGAATCTTGATCACTCATTGTTATTTTTATTGTTGGATTACATCACACATACCTACATACTTCAGTACAGCAAAGCATAAAAAGTCTTACATAATTTTTGTCACATACAGTGATCATGTTAGTGGTATAGTGACAGCAACATGTATGCAGATCACATGCATCGTAGTCTAGTGATAAAGCCCTAAACAAAGGGAGGATGTATAGCAATTTATTAAGGTATTTATATAGCGATAGCAAGTAGCAGAAACAATCAAAACAGCAATCAGAAATAGCAACAAGCATGCCAGAACATAGCACATAATTATGTACAGTTACACTGTTGTGCATAGAAATAAGTAACCAGAAATACAGAAGTCACTGTCAACATAAGCATCGATCTTTTGCTTACACACACATATATTAAAAAGAGACCACATACACTAGTAGATGTACTATAAGCGAGTCCTATTATTGTATACATGCAGTGACTCTAATGAGCAAAACTGTGCATACTGACATCGAAGGTAGCACATACAATTCGGGGTGCATGGTCATAACATTGCTAGGAATATTTGAGACCAGTAATGATAAAATAAAAGTACAACTTGTGAATGCATACACTAATCCTTAGCTAGTGACCATGAGAAATTTAAAAACCTTAATGGTAGCTAATATTTAGTGTGATCACTACGGTACAAGATGTTCAGTGCTTGCTGTCATTTCAGTATCCATTGATGGTTCCAGCCCATGTAGATTCTTTGCCCAATCACTCAAGATCTGTAACAAATCATGGACAAGCAATCTGGCAGCTACACTTACTCTATACTGACCTGATAAACAAATACATACTGTTCTTTTGTTGATATCATTCCTCCTCTATCTTTCCTCATGGTGGCAATGATATTAGCAATATCAACCTTATTTTCACTTTCTAGCTGTTGTCTTGCTATATCAGTAGCTATCAATGCACCACTACGACCCAATCCATCACTAAAATGATACATGCTCAGTTACCCCAACTCTGTACATATCCTGTACAATAATTACCTGCAGTGGACCACTATTGGACCAGGTTTAGACTTCTTAGCCTCATAAATTTCTTGCAAAAAAGCAATAATTCCAGTTGTATCACGAGGCAGTTGGTAAGCCCCCCATTTCTTATACCAGTAATGTTCTACATCTTTATGCTTCCCTTCCTGTTTGAAGCAATAAATGCACTTGCTGCTAGTATTTATAGTACTTACTGCATCATGAACTAGCCTGAAGGTGGTCACGGTGTAGTCTAGTTTAATGATTCGTTTTCTCACAGTAACAGTGATCAGGCCATATTTGTGGTACACTACCTCATTAGTATCTGGCCAATAACCTATGGTCTGTTCAAACATGATACTGCAAATGTATATCTCACTTTTGGGCACATACCTCATTCTCTTCTTCAACCATCACTATCAGTGCAGGTGTTTGTTCCCACACCATCTGCCAGAAGTCATTGATGGTATTACGAAGTGGTGCTTGAGTTGCTATATAATACTTCTGTGCTCCTTCATAACCCTAATAAAGGTATCGTGATAATAATGTGTCTGGGTTATGTGCTTGCATGCCCAACTGGTGTTAATATCACTGCTTTGGAAAATGTATCATACATACAGTACAGTTAGTAGTATTGTATATCAGGAGGTTAGGGTTTTTCTAGCCAAAAATATCAGCCAAAAACCAGCTTCACAATACCATCCTGGTGCCTTGGCAGTATTGGTTAGGTATAACCAAGCCCACAGTACCTCCAGTATGACCCTAAAATGCTTCCAAAAGATGGCTACAACATTTTTTAATGGAATTTTCAACTGACTGACTGACTGCCTGACTGCCTGCCTGCCTGCCTGCCTGCCTGCCTGCCTGCCTGCCTGCCTGCCTGCCTGCCTGCCTGCCTGCCTGCCTGCTCGATAATGGCTAAGGCTACAGGCTTTATTTTGTCACTGTTCGATGTTGTTTTGTCCCGAGACGTGCCTTTTGGCATACCGCAGTACGTACAATGCACGCATCATGGACTTACCTTTGTCCTCCTTTGTGTTCCATTTCTTTTGGTTGACAGCCTAAGGTGTCAATTTGTGGTAGTGCGATGCATGGCTTCCCTACGTTTGTAAACAGGAATTGTCCATAGTTTCCATGGTGACTGGATTAATTGCAGAGGCACTTCTAATACTGTTCTTGGTTTGTAACTCTGTGTAATGGGCTGAAAATAGGTGAAATCGAAGTGTAATGATCCACTTCACTTTTAAGTCAGTAATTGATAGTTGAGGCATGTGAATCATCCGTTTTTTTCGTGGTGACTGGATTGATTGCAGAGGCACTTCTCCTACTGTTCTTTGTTTGTAGCGCTGTATAACGGACTGAAAGCAAAGCGTAGTGGACACTTCACTTTCATGTCAGTAATCGATAAATGGGGCGTGCGTTCAGACGAAAACTTTATCTCTAGTTCCATCCTTTCTTTTGATCTGGTATACATGGATTCACCAGTCATAATAATGTTGAAAAAACGTAAACAAAGGAAAAATGAATTTTAAGTTCAATTAAGGATCATAGAAAGTAAAGTAGGGAAACAAGGGAGGTTGCCTACACCTGCAGTTACACTAGTGAACATTTAATCCCTAATTCAGTCATGGACTGAATTAGGGATTAAATGTTAGTATATCTGTAGGTGCAGATGATCTCCCTCTTTTTCTATGATTCCTAATTGAACTTAAAATTCCTAATTTTCCTTATACTTGTTATTATACTTGCACTTACAGCTCATACAATAATTAAGTGGGAAAAGATGTTCTGGAATGGTATGACATTTGAGTGATAATTTATGCATAATTCTGGAAGTTACTAACTAGGATAGAAATCTGTGGTGAGGTTACTAACTAATTAGTAACCTGCTGTATTTGCTTATTGCATTGATTGCACAAAAATTGGCAAAACTAAAAATAAAATAGTTTAACTATCTGGCACAAGACAGATGCCGTTAACATTAATAGGATGCATGGGAGCACTAATGTAATGATGCATAAAACAATGATGCTGGGGAGCAAGACTGCCATTCATCCTACAAAAAAGTTCTCCCTAGTTTTAGCACAATGCTATGGCAAAGTTTTTTTTGTCCATCTCTCTTACCTTTAATGATGGGTATGAAACTTTCTAAATTACTTTGAATGCACTGATAAGGTTTCTGTACTATTTAAATTCCTCTACTGATGTGGGCTTGGCTACCCAAAATTAATACCTCAACCTGTGGCCTTGGTAATTAATTTGTGGGTAGCCCTTGTCCACACAGTTCCCCAGTCTCTAAATAGCATAGAAACCTTGTTGGTGAGTTCTAACTCATTCATTCTTTCTAGCATTATAAGGTTTGCAAATCTTTTACCAAGTCTTACTCCTGCTAGGAATTTGAATGACCTGCTTTACAAAAACCATCATATTGAAACCACCCTACATGGGCTAAAGACATAACAATATGCACATCAAATTTTATTATTCTACTTTTTGTACAAACTGATTTGTAGTGAAATCAACATAATTTGATGGCAGCATGAGTTATTATACCATATAAGTGAAAATTTTGAATTTTTTTACAGATCGATTTAAGGGTTTCACAAGTTTTTGTGGATCACTCGTTTTTCACTCAGGTTACCTATTTATTATATAGCATAGAGCTAATCTTAATTGATAATTTTTGACGATGAAAAGACAGATAAGCAACTGTGAAATATGCAAGAATTATGCCTCTCTAAATTTTGTACGTATATGGTAAAACATTGTATCATGTTGACATAAAACAGACATAAAAAAATTATAGTAACACAGGGACCACTCCCTCATTTTCAAGGTGTTGCATTACAACTTTAAAACTTCGAACCTTCACATAGTTAGCATTGATGTATGTAGACTCTGGGAATGAAGATGACAGTAGAACACGAGAATCAGGACCTAATATACATTAATACACACACGTATAATGACTGATCATGATACACTCATTATCTAGCTTACTAGGGAGGTAGCCTTCCAATCTGTTCTTGTCTCGTATGCCTATATAAACTCTTTCAGTAATGATCAATGTAGGAATAGACTGTACATACATATAGTAACACAGTATACACATATACCAAAAATATGCATACTTCAAATTCATGATGAAGGTTTGGTATTTTTTTGGTAATTTCATGTAATTGATCAATTGTAAGGGGAATGGTTTTGATTGCAGCAGTTTCCTAATTATATGATAATATCAGTTGTGGATAAAGGGGGCACATTACCAGGTAAAATGTGGCCATTTTAATGGGGCTGGTGGGAACACTTGCTGTTGTTTCTAACGCCATTGGTACGTATTCCAAATTATCATCTGCAGAAGACAACTTTCTTATGGATGACTTTGCTGGTTTTCTTCTTGTGTGTCTACAAATTGACCCAATCATCTATATAAATGCTGCCATTTTATTGCACTATTGATAGTCATATTTACCAGGCCTAATGCAATGCAAAATCCAACAGCTAACACAAATCCAATTACAATGATTACAGCTCCTTGCCATTCTTCTAGTCCAAGCAAATTGTTAGAACTGTCACTACCTGTATGAAAAAATAACGTAGGTACATTGAATGCATGAATTTACTATAGATATGTTTAACCAAATATATCATACAGTACACTAGTACTGTATAGGGATCATGGAGTTTTGACCTTCAAACTCACCAGAAAACAGCCTCGATTTCCCTTCAAAACAACTCGGCAGTATTAGCATAACCAAGCCAACAATGCCTTCAGAGTGACCCCAAATCTTTCCAACAAGTTTATATGGAATTTTAGAAATTTCCTATTCAATTGGATTTTCTATTAACTGACTAACTAACTAACTAACTAATTAACCGATGCTTCGGCCGAGCATAACTCGACAATGCATAAGGGTACAGGCTTGATTTTTTCACTGTTCATGCCACTTTGTCCCAAGATGTGCCTTTTTGCCAACTGCAGTACATACAATACATGCATCATAGACTTACCTTTGTCCTCCTTTGTGTCCCAGTTCTTTATGCTGACAATGCAAGATGTCAGTTTGCAGTGGATGTGGTGGTAGTTATTATGGTTATTGCCCATATTTTCCATAGTGATTGCAGAGACACTCTGTACTGTTCTTCATTTGATCCTTAATTTAGTCGTATGTGTCCATTAGTATATCTACAGGTATAGGCAACCTCTCTCTATTCTTGCTATTCTCTTGTTTTACAAATATTTTATTCTTTGATCCCTAATCAAACTTAAAATTTATACTTTTTCCTTGTTTGTTTACTTTATAGTAATGCCTAATCACAGATAATAGACACCCCCTACCTAGATTGGAAGCACACATATATAGTGCCCATATGAAACTACACGACTATTAGTGTTTCGCCTCTGAAGTTTGAAACACTCTTTTTCATTCAAAGGTTGTTTTACTGCATGGATACAGCTCAAATGTTTTTATTACTAAGTTTAGTAGAATATTTCTTGGGTGGCAATCAGCCTACTGCTGGTATAGGTATGTGTCCAGGTATGTGTTTCATGGTATATTTGCTCCAATTCAGTCAAGTACACGATTCCTGCCTCATATCAACCTTCTGTGCTTGTCAAACTTCTAGCTCAGTACACCCACTATGAATAGACCAAATCTTATATTCCATGGCAGTACTCTCCAGTAAGCAAAAGCATGTGTTCATGAAATTTATTCCCGGTACTGTGTAAGGGGTGTGAAGCGCGGATAAATTAGGTGGCACCTAGAAGTTTTCAATTGAGTATGGGGCATCTGTTATCTATGGACTATTAAAGATGCGCATACGAAAGAATGGTGCATAAAATTAATTTTGCGTCTGAATGCACATCCCAACAATCAAATACTGAAAAGTGAAGTGACCATTACACTTTGTCTTCAGCTATGCTCTGTCTGTTACATACAAGTGAAGAACAGTATGAGAAGTATCACTGCTATCACTACAGAAAATGCGGGTGATAAGCATAATAGCTACCACCACAGCCACAGGTAGCTGTATCTTGCTACCGTGAATCAACACCTTGTGTTGTCAGCAAAAAGAACTGGGACACAAAGGAGGACAAAGGTAAGTCCATGATGAGTGTATTGTATGTACTATGGTTGGTGAAAAAGCATGTCTTGGGATGAAGCAACATCAAACAGTGAAAAAATCAAGGCCATAATCTTATGGATTGTCGAATTATGCTTGTCTGAAGGTAGTTTGTCAGGTAGTAGAAAATATAGGAAATTTTAAAAGCCTATAAAACTTAATTGTTAGAAAGATCTGGGGTTGGTATGAAGGAATTTTTTAACTTGGTCATACTTGACCAATACTGCCAAGTTGTTTTGAAGGAAAACCAAGGCTGCTTTTAGGATGATTTTGAAGCCAAAACTCCATAATTCCTAATAAAAAGCCATTTAAAACACTTTGGCTCTGAAACGGGAGTGTCCAAGTAACTGGTGAACAAAAGAGCTGATATCTGATGCAGCCAAGAATGAATATTAATAAATACAACTAGCTAGTATTTACAAAAGATTTAACATTGCTGTTTTATCATTGATTTGTGTAGCCTTGCTGTATTCCTACTTGATTCCTTTTAACTTTTTCAATAGTCATGCAGTGTAGAGAAAAAGGCGGTCAAGTTTCTAGTCAACAAGAGATATGTAAAAGGGAATTATTTAGGAACACAGTTAGGCTACATATGCATAAGTTGACTCAATGTCTACTATTGAACAGAAATATTGTTTAAAATGAATTATTAAAGGAGGAACAAAAGTCCTCAGGAAATTACAGTACTTTAGTTATTTCAGCATTAAGTCATGATTTCTAATGAAAAACTAGTCTTGAAGTTACCACATGGAGACATGAACAACACATTTATAGCTTCCCTATGCAGGATACTTTGACCTGTTAACTGATGATAGCATAAACATTAGCTTTAATCTGTTACACTGCATGCATCAGTCTCTGCCAAATGAAGTTTACACACTACTGGAAGAACTTTGTTCAAATGCAACGCTAAGGTATACTACATGAAAGCCTTGAAACTTGATTAGGGATTCATACCAATTATGTTGTGTTAGCAATTATATACTTATAAATCTGTACTTACCTGGTGATCGTGGTGTAGCAGAAGGAGTGGATGTAAACACTGTTGACAGCAAATAAAAAATGCTTAACATTATGATATTAGTTAAAGTACTATAAGATTATATCTTATGGCAGATTGTGAAGTGGGTGGTTTTGGGGACATGTCACTTGTTATGGCTCAAAATTAATATTGTAGCTGTAAATAAAAGTAGCTGAATCTGAAAGTATTTACTATTTAGCCACAAGAGTATCATACAGTACGATAGTAACTGTATAGTAGGGACCACAAAGAAGTAGGTGTGGCCCACAAAATAATATCACCCAAAAACCAGCCTCAATTTTCCCTTATGATGATGAGGCAGTATTGGTGAGGTAAAACTAAGCCCAAACAAGCTTTCAGATTGACCCGAAACACTTTCAACAAGTTGCTACAGAATTTTAATTTTTTTTTATTCAACGGAATTTTCTACTGACTGAGTAACTGACTGATGCCTTCAGACAAGTGTAACTTGATAACGGCTAAGGCTATGGGCTTGATTTTCCACTGTTCGACGTCACTTCAGCCCGACAGGTTCCTTTTGGCATACCACAGTATGTACAATGCATTCTTCATGGACTTACCATTGTCCTTCTTTGTGTCCCATTCATCTTTGCTGACAGGGAAAGGTGTCGATTTGGCGCGAGCACATGATGGCTTCCCTTCAAAACAGAAATCGTCCGTATTTTTCATCATGGCTATTCTGATTGCAGAGGTACTTTTCAAACAGTTCTTGATTCGTACTGCTATGTAACGGGTTGAACATAGTCTATAGCAAAGCGTAATGGATACTTCACTTTTCAGACGATAATTAATATGATTGGGGCACGCAGCACGATTGCTTTCTTTTGGTATGCGTGGATTGTAGAGGTGCTTTTCGAACAGTTCTTGATTCGAAATGCTGTGTAACGGGTTGAACATAGCTGACAACGAAGTGTAATGGATACTTCACTTTTCAGACAATAATTGATATAACTGGGGCGCGTGGTGCCTTTTCAGATGCGGTATGTGTCGGTTCACCAGTCATAATAAAATTATTTGCAAAAAAAGTTAACAAACAAGTACACAGAAAATTTGGAATTTTCAACTAGAGTAGGGACCATAGCACATTGATAAAAAGTACTGAAACAAGCTGGAGTAGTGCACAATATTAAATCACAGTAAAACAATAAGAAGTGTTATATCCCTACTGTGCATTTCCGTTATGGTATCTTGAGCACAGTAGGGATATAACACTTCTTATTGTTTTACAGTGATTTAATATCATGGACTACTCCAACTTGTTTCAGTACTTTTTATCGATGTGCTATGGTCCCTACTCTAGTTGAAAATTCCAAATTTTTTCGTGTACTTGTACTATAGATGTTGTTTTTAGAATGAAAAGAGTTTAGTGCTGTGATTTTTCGTTTGAGGAATTTAGGCAAACTCTATATGATACACTAGCTACAAATCCTTTTTCCAAGTCCAAAGATAACTGATAGTTAATTGGAATAATCAACTGGATATCGATACTCAAGAAGATTAGTTGCTGTGATCAGCTTATATAGAAGATTAGTTGCTGTGATCACCTTATATAGAAGATTAGTTGCTGCTGCCAAATCATCTATATAATAGTTAGAAATCAAAACACAGGGTTCTACGGAATTTAGTAACCTGAAAGGCCCTGTGTTATGGCGTACGAGCAAAGCAAGGGCGGTACTAGAGGACCTGTGGGTTTGGTAGAACCCTGTGTTTCGATGTCTACCTTATTCAGACCACAACTCATGGTTGTACTTTCACAGCTGCTTGTGACAAGAGAAATGTAACATTCATTAGTAGAAACAAGCCCAATACACCTCCCTGTAACTTGCAACAGCATATCTGTAGTCATGTGCAAACAAAATAATGCAAAACCCAGAAGAAGCAGCGAAGCACCAAACTCTATCAGACCATGAGTAACATTCGACATGCACTTACTATCCTATGCATTGCCAATGTTACAAGCGTGTAGTTGCTGTGTTTTTGTATCCCTCCAGAGACAGGGATCTATTGAGACATAAACAAGGGATCTACAGTTTAGATACCTGTAAGTAGCCAATCAAATTCAGGTATTTCATCTTGCTGCAGTCAAAATGTATGTGCAGTTATCAATTTGAAGCAGCAGTATTGCAATCTAAGTGGATGTCCCCCATGCAAGAGAGGTGCTATTTTAAAGGCAAGCTTAGTTTTAAAAAACTGTTTTAAAAATTAAGTTCTCAAGATTGAATATGCATATATTGTAGAAAATTAAATTAAATTGAGTGGGACTGAATCTGAGACTACAGTATTAAACAGGAGCACAGTTGGCAATCATCATAAGAATATTTTTAAGAATTAGATTTTCTGACATTTTTGACAGTTGTAAGTGACCATTTTGAAATAGCTTAACTCTTTATCTGCATTTTGGAAAAAAACAATCCAAATCGCACATTGGAAGTTTTGAGATAAATGGTTTTAAAAGAATTCAAGTCAGCATAACTTGCCAAGGATAGCAAGCACGTATATGAAATTTACACAAAAGATACATCAATCTATAACCTTTCCGACCACTTCCAGTACTTGTAGCTGCTTGTAGAGTTTTCTGCCAAATACAACAGAAAATTGGAGCAGTTAGATGAGCGAAGCAGTATCACGAGTGCTCACAAAGAGGTGGAGGATGGGGAGTGGCAGTGGGCAAGAGATAGACTTTAAAATGGAGGCAGACCATGATTGGAGTCCAGACATGAGATTACAGGCTGTGCTGGCTTCTTAGTGGCTGATATGGAGCAAAAACAACATTATCAAGCCATGCACCAGTAAACCACTGATTTTTGCCAAGCCAGGTCCTCCACAAGGCCAGCTACCGCCATTCGAGCTCTCCACACCACCCAGAAAAGATGTCTGCTAAAACCAGCCTTGAGTAGTTTGAGGGTCAAAACTAGTAGTACGATAGTGTAGCTATCCACGGGTGGTGTTAGTATGATTTTGCCTGATGTGTGATTTGGATTGGTTTCGTAAAATCTAGTCACAAATATGTAGCTACTATGCAAAATACTACGAATATCTGAAATTTTGGTAAGGAACTTTTTCTAAAGGCTTTATACTTTCACTAAAAGATTTATTTGAGAATGATCGATTTTAAACAGCATAATTTCAAGCCAAACTCTTACAAATATAATTTTATCTCTCATTGATAATTAGAGGTTACTTTTTAAACCAGGCGCGCGCCCACATTTCGGCCGGCTGTGGGCACGCGCCTGGTTTACTGAAATTGTTTCTGCAAAAGTGTGTGTGTGTGTACCTATCTACCTATGTTTGTCCGTACGCACCCACGTGAACAAAATCGTTAAATAATGGTAAAAGCAGCTTTTACGTAAGAAGTAAAACTGAAATGAAGTCTGTATTAAACTTCTACACAAGTGAACTTTGCTCTGAGGTGGTTCTTTTCGGCAGACTGAAATACGGGTGTGGCGACTTTCCTCAGACTACCTTCACCTTGAGGTTTTCAGGCGTTTAGCAACCGGAAAATAACGGTGCGGGCCTCGTACGCTACCAGGAATAGCCTATCGCTTCGAGTTGAAAGGGGGCGTATCCCTTACGTATGCGAACGAAAATGAAGAGCAGCTTTGAGGCTTTGTCGAGAGAATTTGTGGGAAAAAAACACGTTAGTCACACTATAAAACAGTTTAGAAGATACTTCTGTGCGTAATATGGTGGTAAAAGCGGTTTCTTTACCAAACGCTTCCTTAGCAGTGCATAGCAACGTAATTGAACGAATTACAAAAATTTCATGAATTACAAAATACGAGAATTAGCTAATAATATTATTGTACAACCAAAACTACCCTATTGCAAAATAGTAATACATAGTTGGTTAATTCATAATAGCATAATTCCAGATGAATTAGATAACTGCATGGCGCCTGGTTTTTAGAGGTAGCACAACATCAACTTGTTTCATCTTACCATTGTCTGTGCTTAAGATACAATTACATCTGTAGTTTTACTGGCTACCTAGCTAGTACACAGTAAAAAATTGGATGGAGGTGCTTCAATATCCCAAGTACCCCTCCCTCAATTCACCCCTGATATTTATTTACCAAAATTGTACTTCTACAGTAGATTGAAAAATCTACAAACACAATTTGAGTGTTAATAGTTATTTAAAGACAAGGTATTTTGTTTAAAAGTAGACATGATACCTAACAGATAGTAAAAATGCATCAACTATGAGACCCTAAAAAGTATGATTTTATCAAACCAATACTGCCATGTGTTAATGAGGGTAAAGTAAGTCCACTTTTTGTTGGATTTTTTGTGGGAAATCCCAAACCAACCTTTGTGGTTTGTACAGTCAGTACTACCATACTGTATGATACTTTTGTTTAAAATAGACATGGTACATAACAGAAGCTAAAAATACATTAACTATGAGATTTAGATTGGACATAATATTGGAGAATAGTATCATGTGGCTAGAGTGGTTAATATTACACAATGTGATAAATATTGTCTAAGCACCGTTCTTTTTGAATACATCTATAATCAACTGCTCAAATTTTAGATAAATCCACTGGTACATACATGCATAAAGGTATGGTAGAACTATTCTTATGTGGTAAACACAACTACAACTACTATTTAGTCCAAAAATTCTATAAAGTTTGCAATGATTATGTATGTGTTGTATACATGTAATTTTAGAGGAGATGGATGTCATTGTAACACTTGAGATTGCACCAGCATTGAAATTGAGTTGGGTCACCCGGGGTCAACTAATAATTCACATTTTGTCCAGGTCATTCGGGTCTGACCTGGTTTACAGATGATTGGATCACGTGTGAAATGAGTTGATTAGTTTGCTGATTGTGGAAACATACATGTTAGCGTGTCATAGTGTAGTCCTGTTGCCTAGCTTATTTTGTGAGCCATGCCCACTTATCAGAGTTACTGTCTGTAGGCATACCCCATTTATTATTAGTATTCCAGTCATGAATCCATGTTCATGTTCAGTGTAGTGACCTGGATTCAATGCTGGACTGCACACATATACCATGTACTTATTATGGAAAATGATAGTCTCCGTGCTCTATAGCTGATATATATGTTCTGCAGCTGTACTACATTGGCAGAAACTACTAATCCTTGGAATTAAAATGTCTCTCTATTTTTTTCTTTTATTATGTGTTCAATGCATATACCATGCAGTACTTTGCAAATCTACCACAAGTTATAGAACCTTTAGTATAGTGTAGGCTTACCAACTGTTGGTGAATCAACACTTATAGAAGTCATCATTATTATATCAATTATTGTTGTTTCTGCAACATAAAATTATAGTAACTTCTGGAACAGAACACACACAAATATAACTCTCCACTTCATTGCTATTCTACGTATGTATTACTATTACTTGTGTATTTAAACCATTTTAAAATGTAATGACAATTGCATATTTGATCCACAAATGCAAAATTATATGTAAGAGCAAAATTTTACCAAATGTGATCAAAATTACTATAGCCATTTCCACTAACTTGTGGAGCAGCTTTTTGACACTGAAAACCATGAATGGAGTTTGGTACTATTCCACAAACATAATAGTGGGTAACTATCTTTCTTTATCAGATGACTGATTTCAATGCAGGAAGATCTCTGACTTTCATACTAGTTTTCCATTATTATTCCTTTAAGTAGCCCATTTACCTACCCTCACCTACTACCCCAATGTCCACCACAAGTAAGAATATCACTCACACAAAAGCTGCCAGGCATTAGCATCTTGCACACCTACAAAGTGTTTGGGTGAAGATTTCATTACCGTAGCCTTTGGCACTGAGAAGTTACAATAAGATTACATATTGCAATGATGTTTGTGGATGGAGGCTGGAATGTTGTCAAATTCAGTCACATTATGTCATTTATTACAATTTCAATTACCTGCTGATGTTATATCAAGAAATACTGAAGTAGGTTCAGTGGGAGCTACAGTACTTGAAGGAACTTGAACGGTAGCCAAAAGTTCTGGAAGCAATAAAATCACATATGTTATAATGTTATACACATTTTGTACTATTGTACAAGATGTAAACATTGACCAAGGTTTGAAGCCGTACTTTCAATTATCTAGCTCATTTATCTACCCTGCCCTACATCTACCACAAATAAGATTTTTACGCACACAAAAGCTGTCCAATTTTTGGGAATCAAAATCTTGTATACCCACACAGTAATATGAATTTTGGGTAAAAATTTCATTAGTGTAGCCTTAAGCACTGGGAAGCTACAATAAGTTCACACACACGCACGCACGCATGCACACACCCACACACACAAAGTTCTGCAAGTCATGATACACAATAACGTTTTGTAAACATATTTTGTACATTGTAAACATTGACCAAGATTTGTAGCAATATATTAGCCATAGCTAAATATGTCCATGCTAAAACAGTCAAGCTAAAAAAAAAGCTTTTACCTACTCTAATACAGCACACTGTACAAACACACAGATAGACAAATATGTTGGCAATTCTACCACACAAGTGCTACAACAGTCCCTATGATGTAAGGCAGTCTTTGTGCCAGCACTGAAAACTGTGAACATGGATTGGGTAAAAATTTGCATGAAACAGATAGATCAAAAGGGTGCATCAAAAAGGTCCCAAAAGTGAAAAAAAGTTATGACCTATAAGCGAGGAATCACTTGGGGTTATGGGAGGTACACAAATTACCACAGTTGTTTGTGTCTGTAGTTTTAACAGGAAGTAGCTCAACTATTCAGTGATCCTTACGCCAGGCCATTGCTATAAAGAACAAACTAATTCATGCATTGATTTGCTACAACAACACCGAAGTTGCTAAACATGCTTTGCATGCCAAGATACTATGAGCTAAAAGTTTGCACAAAAAAGTACAGCTTAGAAAGAAAAAAATTGCCAACATTAATTTTGGATTCAAACCTACAACCTCCTACACAAACACAACACCGAAGTTGCTAAACATGCTTTGCATGCCAAGATACTATGAGCTAAAAGTTTGCACAAAAAAGTACAGCTTAGAAAGAAAAAAATTGCCAACATTAATTTTGGATTCAAACCTACAACCTCCTACACAATCCCATGATGCCCTACACACTGGTCAGGTGTTCTACCACTTGAACAGCTTGTGCTGTAGTTTTCAAAGGAAGTATTCTCTACACCTTGGCCTTCTACACACTGTAGAGAACAAACAAAAGCATGTGTGTGAACTTGTGATAACAATCTTAGAGTAGCCGGATGATGAGTGCTTCATTATCAGCACTGATTGTGCCAATTTGTGTCGAGTTTGGTGAGTAGTGGTGTGATGGACAGACAGATGGTCAGATGGACAGACAGTTTTCAACTTTATATATAGATAAGCCCTTCGCTTCAATACTGAATTACCAAGATCTACGGTTATTCCAAAATAAACTCTCACAAGTTGCTTCATGTGAATCAATAGTTTTCAGGCATGAGTTGCCTTTGAGATTGGTTGGTGATCATAAAGGTAAAAATTTCAGCTGCAAAATTAATTTGATATATCATACTATAGGCAGGAAGCCTCGCTTTTTTATTTCTATTACTTCTCAAATTAGAAGTACTATTTTCTTGGTACTTGTTTGTTAGCTTTTATAACTTAATTCTTGACTAGTGAACCTGAGGGGATGGAAAAGAATGACACTAGACACATCAGAAAAAAATGCCATCACAATGTACACCCTATATATCTATAAATTACTGGAGAGCAGTTTTACTGTTTCACTTTATTTTCAGCCTACTTATTACTTGACATTACAGAGGGAGACCAGGATGAGAAACACCTCTAGATCTGCAATCAATCCACTTCATTCAAAAATGGAAGTCATGGTATGAGCCCTATTTAATTAGTATACGATAGTTAGCTAGGGAAACCATTGGTGTGTCATTGCAAATTGATACTTTTGCATTAGTAAGATAAAATATTAGACGCAAACGAAGACATAGGTAAGTCAATGATGCGTGCATTGTAGCTATTGCAGGTTGGTGAAAATGCATGTGTGACTTTGCATAGTGATGAAATCAAGCCCAAAGAATTTGATTTATGTTCAGTCTGAAGGAAACAGTTATTAGTTAGTTAAGTAAGTAAGTAAACAAGTAAGTAAATAAGTCAGCCATGCATGTCATGAAGAATGATTTCTTCCTGATCTTCATGATCTATACTATACACAGTGCTACCAAACTATACGATGATCTCATATAATTATGCACAAATATTTTAGTCACTGATTGTACAAAGCTTTCTGACTCAATTATCTCATTAGGTAAATATTTTAATCACATAAGCAACTTGACTTTTTCACACTTGAGTGTTTAGTTCTATAGATGCACACAGCTCCTAACATATAGTTTTAAAACTTGCGATTAAGAAATACAGTGAACTTCATTAACACAACCTGTATGTATAGAGGTATTGGAAATACTGGAAGTGGAAGCTGGAAAACTGAAATGAAAAGGATAGTCAAAGTTAATATGTGTGCATGCTCTAGAATATAACCTTGCTAGTGGTCACGTCATATAGACCATCTCCAGGTGTCTCCATCAATGTACGTACAACAATGTCTTGATCATCAAACAATAGTTTTCAACTTAAACAATAGTTTCACTTGCCTTTTTAATCAACAAAGTGATTTACACAATTGCATAATAAACATGCACTAGTCCAAGAAGGATCTGGTTATTACAGAAATGGGACCCCTATAGTAGGCATTCCAATATCTGAGATTTTTTAATAAAAAAATTCTCCGTATATTCCCTAATAGAACTCTGGCACAAAATGACAACTCGTGTTTAACTTGGGATTGCTCCGTCGTCTGAGCTCCAATGAGGATGAAAATCGCTGTGGGGTTTGTCCACACGCTGATCATCATGAAAATCTTAGTTTTATCGTGCGCGTTACATATAAGTACGTTTTGTGTTGTTTTGTAATCTTTTCAAGCCTTGCCTATATATGTAGAATACTTTAAAACTTAAAAAAACGTACTGTCGGGTGGAAGGTAGTCACTGGTGCTTACTTTAAAGTGCGTAGTTACTTCACTCGGGTTAGCGATTTTCAGCTCCAGAGCAATTTTCTGATGGCTGAGTCATCAGCTCAAAAGTATGAACCACTTCAAAGTCGGCATAACAATGCCATAATCGAACCACAACTCCACCTTAGGTATTGTTGCATCATTGTGGCACCTCCACTTTAGTTGTTTACCTTTATAAGTTGTTAACTTGATGTTTTTACCAACTTGAGATAGCCACTTGCCTATATGGGTATACACCATTGTATTGAGAAGTGTGCAATAGGTGAAGCATATTTGCTCACCACAAAGTATACAAAGATCGCTGAGATCCAATAAGACCTGAAGTTACTCTCATTACATGTACAAACTTGCAGCTAGAAGCAACTGCAGTTTCAAGATAGTTCAGATTGCTAGATGGCTTCCTGATTCAATTGTGCCATTTTTCCTTTTAAAATGTATGGGGAGCCCTGGAGAAAAAATGTACCTTTTTTAAAGTTTTTAAGCACTGTGCATGCCAAAGTAGCTAATTCCAACCCAACAAACTATATATTTCTGAGATCGGCAATCAATACTCTATCTATTGAGCATATAAAAAGCCTGTTTTTCCAAAATTTAAAAATCGGGCTGGAATGCCTACCTACAGGCATTTTTGTTTGGACACTAGTGCATCCTACTATAAAATGCACAAAACAGCTTGCAGCAAAACAAAATTTTATTTCATGTATGACTTACATGGTACCATGCTTCCATATATAGCAGCCAATTGATTAAGCTCAAAACATGTACTTTGAATAATTAGTAATTACACAGTAAGACCACTCCATCCACTATAGGTCTCAAGAATCCTAACAAGATTGCATTTTTGATAGGTGGCTTATACTGTAATCTGCAGTTGCATGGAAAAAACTCTAGATATATAATCACCCAGCACATTTTGTGTGTCACATTCTGTTTCCAACTACATGAAACTGATACGTAATCCCATGATTTGAGTGAGATAGGACCAATAATATGGGAGATAACATTAACCTTATGATGAGGTCATGGAGTATATACCTGGGACCTTGACATTGTCACTATTTTTGTTAAGGTCATGAAGTACACCTCAGCTGGCCTGGCCACTATAAATGGGGTAGTCTCATTAATGAGGTCATGAAGTACATATTCCTTGGGACCTAATTACTTTACAGGTTCACTATATCACAATGTGATCTTTGTAAAGAGTTGGTCTTTGTAACAAAGTAACAATTGACTGTTTTATCCCAGATGTGACATGGTGGGCAAGAGTACATGGACACATGTGCAACATCAAAAATGAGACAAACAACAGAAACCTGAAATGTATTACACTGCAAGTAAACTTTTTGTATAGAATAATTCTATGAAATGTAATACACCATAAACAGTTAGTTAGAATTCCATAGTTTACTCATGCTGATTATACCAAATTATAGAGCATGTTATGCAATAACTTCATTGCGGTTTGGTTTTTATTATGTAAATCTAAGTAACATAGTCTGGTTCCTTAGCTTATCACCAGTACTTAGATTTATGCTTACTAGATTTGTGTATTGTAAGGTTAATTAATATGATGAGATTCAGGAATTTAGCTAGTGGTCACTGAGAAATGAGGGGTTAATTAATTTTCCCAATTGTTATACATAAAAAAGCGAATTTTGGAAGAAGGTGGCCATTATAATGAGGTGGTCTTTTGATGAAGTCATGAAATATGTCTTAGCAAAGTTTGGAGCCCAATCACTTTACAGGTTCACTGTTACAATGTGGTCTTTGTAAAGAGTTAGTCTTCTATTTCAGCTTTCCGTTTCCATTTCCACTATTTCCAATTGCTCCCCTCAAAACTATCATATGTATCAACACACACATACATATGTTAGTAATCATTACAAAACAGAAATTGATAACATACCAGTTATATTGTGGCATGCAACACCAGCAGCAGCACAAGTTGCAAATGGAATTGACAAATTAGCACATTGCTGTAAACTTAGTTCATTTCCTTCACAAAACCATTCATACTGCAATACTGGGGAATCCCCTAATGGTAGAAGATGGGCTAATGTAGCACCAACATATCCAAGCTGTCTGCAGACAACAGTGGCTTGGTCTAACTCCCAATCAATATTTATTGCATTACAAACTGTAAACCAAGTATCATTAATACAAATCTGAACAATTCCATCGGATGACATGGATCCATTAACCAAACGAATATCATCTCCTTCATCACATATTTCTGTATAAGATATCAAGAATAAGGGCATGGTACATATGTTCATCTAAACCAAAATAGCCAAGCTGCGTAGCCATCAAAAATGCCACAAAGATGGTAGCCAAGAAATGATTGTACATGTGTTAATTTTAAAAAAACCTTGATAGCATGTTGATGATATAATTATTGCTATTATAAAACTCCTAAAGCTGGCTACGGGGAAGGAATTCAGGCTTACAAATGTATAAAGAAGTAATATATCTATCTACTTTATACACACAAATTTTTAAGGTACATGTAGTTTTGCGGATCTACAAATTTCAAGATTTTCACATTTTAAATTTCAAGGATCACTCATTTTTCATTGAGGCAACCTATTAGAAAGCGTAGAGCTAACCCTGAAAATTATTAATTTTTGAGGATGAAATTTGAAAACAATGTTGAAACAGGTAAGCAGGTGCCCAGTGAGAGAATAATGGTATGGCATATATGTGCAGTAAAGAACACATACATTTAGCTTACATTTTTGCAGGGCAAAGAACTGGTTTCTCCAATCGCTTGTCAGCTTTAACAATAATAATTACTCTTTGATTTGTAAAACAATCACAAAATCCATGAAAATTACGTCTCTTGAAAATTTATATGCATACGGCAAACAACTATGCTATCAAGACTGCAACCTTTGTGAATTTAAATAATTATGGTGGGCACAAAATAACTGCTGTGATGTTAACACTGCCTGTTTTTCATTTTCTACAGACACAATAGTGTACCATATGGAGGGAAAGTTCGGCAGCAGCAAAATTTGGCAAATGATCAATTCGCCAAATTTTCCCCATCCAAATATTTTGCTCGTAAGAAAACAGCCACTCTTTGTAGCTCACTTATTATGTGTAGTTATATTAAGTGTATGAACCTGTTGCTAATGAAACTAAGCAGCCCCTGGATTACTGGCCAAGGGCTACCAAATCATCGAGCCAGAGTCTTGGTGCCATGTTTGGTCATCTAATTGAGCATCTAATATCTAAGAAGACTATGTAGCAATCAGTTACAACGTTAGACTCTCTGGAATAGTGGATATGCATGGTAGCACTCATGTATTCACGTCGTGTCTGGACTCCAAGGTTCAAGGTTGCCCAGTGGACAGGAATAGTGGATGGTAATGAATTAAACAAGGGTATGCGCTTATGGTAACAGCTTAACCCTAGCAAGTACACATTTTCTTAAAAGCATGAAACTTTTAACATGAATATATAGAGTACATGGCATGCATTTTTAGATCATAACTTTGATAATGCAATAGAGAAACATGATTTCTTGTGGGGAATCTAGTTTTATTGACAGCAGAAAGATCGTAGCTGCATGGTTCAGTATGCAGAAAAACTTTTTTAACCATGCCAAGGATCTGATTAGCTTTAGAGGCACTATTACTACTGCGATGATGAAACTTGAAACATGGTAAATCAGAGATCTTTGACAGTTCTACTTGAGGATGTAATATATTCTCCTAAGGTGTATAATTTATAATAGTTAGGGAGACAAATATACTCAACTATGTCAACAGCTTGTTGATGTTTTTTGTATCATCAGCAAATATCCATACTACTAGTACTGTCCACTATTGATGGTATTTCATTCATGTAAATTGATTAAAAGCAAAGGATCCAAATGGAACCCCTGGGGGACTCTACGTGTTAGCACATTAGAAAAACAACAGTTTTAAACTATTTTCTAACGACAATCAGTTAGGCCATTTTAAAAGTTTACCTTCAATTTTGTAGGCCTTGTGAAAATATAAATGCAGTATATCAAGTTAATCCACTCGCTTTGAATGTGGGATTACAAATGATTTCCTTATAATAACAAGAAGTCAACAATAAAAGCTATTGATATGCAATCACAAATTGATACTTTTGAGTGGAGAAGGGAAACAGGACACAAAGGAAGACAAAGGAAGTCCATGATGCATGCATTGTAGCTGCTGCAGTTGGAAAAAAGGCATGTCTCGGGAGTGCCAGTTAGTGAAGAAATCAAACCTGTAGTGTTAGTCATAGCTGAGTTTCATATCAACTTGTTAAAAACACTTCGAGTTGCTCTGAAGACACATGAGCTTGGATATACCCCTGCAACTGGCATGTCATTGTGAGGAAACTGTGAGGCTGGTTTTTGGTTGATTTTTTTGTAAGAAACTCAAAGGTTGGTGATCCCTACTATACAGTATACTATGTCACAGAAAAAATCACGATACAACATAATCAAGACACACGGTAGTGTGTCATGCAGCCAAGAAAGCCTGTACGGCACACTGTGATAAAGACACACGGTAGTGTGTCATGCAGCCAAGAAAGCCAGTGCGGCACACCGTGATCAAGACACACGGTAGTGTGTTGTGTAGCCAAGAAAGCCAGTGCAGCACACCGTGATCAAGACACACGGTAGTGTGTTGTGTGGCCAAGAAAGCCAGTGCGGCACACCTTGAGTATATTGACAGGAAGAAAGAAAGCAGGATTTTCACTCCTGCATAGCTCCATGCCCCCTTCTCCAAAGCATACCATTTTTGTATTATATAGAGCTGTCCGCCAGGTAGGGTAGGCCACACAGCAAATTCAATTAAATTTGCACCAGCCATTTGCGAGCGTTAAAAGTTTCATTTTAATTTCTTCTTTATTTTTCTCTTTATGCCATAGTTGATTTCACAACTTTTTTTTCACCAAAGAGTTTTAAGACTGCACCATTTTTTCACAGCTTGGCTGTTTTTGTGCAGATAGTGCTTAATTCAGTTATCTCAGGCATGATAGCAAGTATATTTAAAGTACATAAGTAAACTACAAGTATTTTAGACTTTGTTAAGTACAAGTCATCAAGCAGAAATCAAATGAGTACTAAGTAAAGTGTATTTTATATAGTGAGATGAGATATATACGAAAGCATTTAAGTAAATACACTTTAGTGCCATGACTCATATTAGTGGCATAATATTTTAGTGGCTATCTTTTATATCATAGGCAGATCTAAGGGGGCCAAAGGGGGGTGTACCTCCCTGACCCTTCTTTTGTCACACACTCTTGGATTTACAGGACAAATACTCTAATAGGACAGTTACCTTAATACAGCAGTCAGGCATGCAAATATTTATTAAATGGTAGCTATATTCAGAAAGTTTCTTGATTGTCTGTTTTGACAGTGCTCAGTTGATTGCTTGATATATGTGGGTTTAACGAGAAGGTATGACACTATAATTACATCATTTTTGCATAAAACAATCTGGATTTTTTGTAGGACAAAAAGATCGGGACTTGAAAAAAATGTAGGGCAAATGTTTTTGAAGTGTTTCTGCACACTAAAATACTGTACCAAGTAATCACTATCTGAAATACAAACCTTGTAGTCATAGTTTATAAATACTCGGGATTTGCTGAAAAAGAATAACTGGATGACTTCTGTACAGGTGGTTTATGAACACAAAATTTGATTAGCTAGCTACCTACTAAAATGACTTACTTTAGTGTTTGAAAAGTAACATTCCTGCATTTATTAATGGTATTAGTCCTCAAACTACCTGTTTTTACTATTGCTTGATTGATAAGCTTCAGTTGAGATCGCATTTCTTTTGCCCTACAAAAATGGCTACAGTAATTTATGCATACTGTGCATTTTTATGAAACACGCCTATAGTTTAAACAACCATTACTCACTATTGCATTTTGATCCCGGGATCAAGCACTGCTACTGAGCCTATGGAAGCGATCACTTTAATGCTACATTATGATTCTACTAGATTATAAAAATCCTAATTATGGAATTTTTCCTTCATTTGGTTAGCTATGCACACACGTACAAGCAGTGGCGATTCTAGACTTGATCTACGGGGGGGGGGAAGTAGGGAACAGCACAACTGTTGTTGTTTGGCTGCAATATAAAGTAGAATTTCAGGGGGTCTTGGGGTGCAATCCCCAGAAGCTGCAGGGTTTTTGAAAATTGAAGGCTTGAAACTGAACAGCCTAAAATTACTAGGCGTTAGGGAGAGCACATTAGCACTCCGTGAAATTAAAGCTCACATGGCCTGATGACATCACACAAGTCCACGTTGTGTTATACATCATCGTCCGGGTGCGTTCACTCCGGACTTGCAGCTCCAAGGCCACATCAAGTGTGAATTTCAGTGCATCACTTTTATATCCCTCCTAGCTGAAATCGATGGTGGGTATCTATAAACAACGTCTTGCAAATGTTTTCAGACTGTACTGAACTTAGAAAAGTCTCGAGCAAAAAAAAAGTGAACTACAGCGGGAATTGAACCTTCAACCGCTTGGTTTCAAGCCTCATGCACTACCGCTTCGCTACTGTGACTACTTGTATGCTATTTACTAATTCTAGCTATAAAGGCCAAATACTATTGAGCCCTAGTAAAGACACTGCAAGCCAATTCAGTTGCAAGAGCTTTCTATCTTTACTACCGACTTCTGAATGGCTGCCTAACCCTAACCTCGTATGTATATTTTAAAACTATTTCCTAAACCTAACCTAATATTACTACCAGTATCCAGTTCCCTAACCCTAACAGAATAGAAATGATTGCCTAACTCTTACCCTAACCCTAACCTAGCAGATTATAGATGATTGCCTAACTCTTACCCTAACCCTAACCTAACTTTTACTACCCGATGTGACATTAAAGCGAGTCAGTTCTCTAACCTCGAGATGAAACAGGCTCAGGAAAGTGTTCCTTCACTACCATTCTAATCTCTATAGACTAAATAAAAGACTAACCAGTCGTATGAACATCCGTACTGTATTCCGCGAGGCATTTCATCATTGCCTCGCGGCCAGGAAGACCAGAATAATCACGTGATATAGATTACGCGATAATTTACAGTATACTAATGTGCTTTCCCTAATGGCTAGTCCTAAAATTTACACTAAAATCATGAAAAATGCTAGACATGAACAATGTCAATCTATACTAGGGCTGAGCGATACTACCGTTTTAGCGATATATCGCAATATTTTGAAAGTATTGATATCGCGATATTTTGTTATTAACTATCGTGATACCATGCCTGTACATTATTGTCATAAAATCCATTTGCTATCTCAAGAATCCTTTAAGTCATAACCTGGTTACCCCTGCAGAGAGGTGTGAACACCATGACATAACTTCAAAGCATGTGTTACAATAACTGTTACTGTAAACAAGGATGACAGTGGCTAGTTTGATGCTACTTTTAAAGACTTCCTACAGGAATACTGAGGAATACACTATGTAGCACCAGCTATGATTGACATATTTGGAAGTATCGAGAACTATTCAGTATCGTGAATAGTGGCTTTAGTATCGCTCAGCTCTAATCTATACTGCAACTTTTCCCCAAGATAACAAAAAAGAACTCGAAAAAGAAGTTATTTTTCAGCAGGGGGAGGGGGGGCACCCCCTTAGAATCGCCTATGCGCAAATAACAATGCAGCTATAGGGTAGGAGTATATAATCTATGCTATCACAGCAGGACATACCTTGTGCACAAATTGCATCGAAAAATCCTGTAGTAACAGTCAACACAAGCAGCAGAGTTATTCCTTGCATTAAGCTCATAAATCCTTGACACAATGCTGGAACGTCACCTGCTCAGTAGCTCATCAGTGTCAATTCAATGTCGAGTTCAATGTAGTGCCAAGGGTAGCTACTACACAACAACCTGTGTACGGAGAACGCGACTGACCACTGATCATGAGCTTGTTTACTGAATTTTACGCACCCATGCATTGCCACCCAATTGAAAGCTAGAAGTAGGGCGTGGTAATTTACGGATGTTTATACTCTACGAGGTTATTTCCGCACACACTGAGATAAACGACTAGACAAGATACGATATAGCCAGAGGATCTGGGGTACCATGCTCTGAATTAAAAGGTGGCCTATACTATAATTTCACGAGAACCCAGAAAGTTTAAGGCTAGGTCATGCATCTTCCTTCCGAGTTAGATGTTGGTAGTTCAGTGGCCCGCTAGGAATAGTCAGTTACTGAATGGAACAGTCTCCAAATCAATAACATTAATAACCTATCCCTTGCAGATTTTAAACTAACAACAAATTTAATTAGTTTTGTATTAGCGTTTTGCCCCTATAGGGGCTTTGCTAATTAATAAAATGAAATGAAACAAACATCAGAAACCAAGGAGTGTAGAAAGATCAGTAGGGATAGTAGCTACCGTGAGGGTTGACACTTAATTGGCAAGTTAGCCAGTAAAATTCAGGTAAACGTTGAACACCATGAACAAAACCTGCAAGACTGAACATGCCTCCAGGTATACCTGTGCCAGAGCAGCAGAGTATCCAGTCAAGACATGATTTGTTATGGGCTGAGGACTTGACAGAGAACACTTTTAGGGTTAGTAATGATGCTCTTTCTGTCATTTAGTACATGTATATGCACGATGGTTGTACCAATGTCAAACAGTTGCCTACATTAACTTATCACCTGTCTAGCCAACCAATTATATACAGTCTGAATGCTTACAGTATATATATGCAACTAGCTATCTTTTGCAGATATAAATGTGCCTTATTATGGATACTCTGATACTATCAAATTCCCAGTGATTGTGTGCAGACATCTGAGAGAGCGCCCAGCCATATTCAGATTGCTTCCAAAAATATGCTTAATGTTGTATATTGGTGCAAACACAATCGAGTCAGGGTATGATGAATATTGTTATGTACGTATGTGATACTGTCATATTAACATCACTACAGTTGTTTCTTAGCCACCAACCTTTAATTCTGCATGACTTATTATGCGCTTTTTACTGCTTGACTGTTTTGTTATGGATACCATAGCTGATGAAATTTATGGGTCGGACTCCTGCATCTTACTAATTTGGCACACCTCTCTCTTTGCCTGCTCCCCCACAGCATATACATATACAAAATTTTGGTGTATTTCACAGTGTGAGCTAAATGTGGACTATAAGTCTGCATGCTGTACTGAATTATGATATAGCTATGATGAAACCCAATCAAAATTTTAATTGCAAAGAAAAAATTATAGTGCTAGTAATACAACAAATCGGTAAAAACTACATGTAATATGTATGTGTAAATTGCAAAAACTACAGATTAATAACTTGTACTAGCTAGTCAACAGTTATTGTATATATATTACTCCAGCATTTGTTCAGCACACACATACTTGGTAGTAAGTGTAAGAGGATAGGCAATCACACCTTTAGGTATATCACCATGTGCTGCAAGTATTGGGTCATCAGAGTCAGGATCACATATCATTTTAACATCAAAAGAGCGGCCCCCTTCACCCCCAGTGTAATGAAATGTAAAGGATTTTGAGGTAATGTTGTAGCCTATTTTAGGACCGGTACTTCCAATGTTATAGTAAGTATCATGGAATGGATCTTCTTGACAGGCAGCAACTCCATTGCATTTTCCAATGGGATTCTCTAGCTTTATTCCACTGCAAGGATTGTAGTAGTAAGTATAGCCTTCACTGTCCACAGCAGTCAGTGGTGCATACGGGTTGTCTAGATCATGAAGGTTGATCACTGCACCATCACTAGTACTCTTACAAGTACACGAGTCAGTTTGGTCACAAGTTTGAGGAGTGGGTGGAGTGCTGCATCCATCAGGACAGGCACACACGCTGTAAAGATCGAATGTCTCTTTGTCATCATTTACTCTAAAGAATGGTTCTTCTCTTTGGCTTTCATCGCAAATCAGATTAACAGTACTAGTTGAGATCTCAGTTGTAAAGTTTCCAAGATATTGAATGCTAAGCATATTGTTGTTCATTGTGAATTTAGCAGTATCAGTTCTACCTAAGCCTGTAATAGTATCTCCTTGTTTCTTACACACCGAGTGTGCATCACAGAAAGGATCTATTATTGAAGAGCAAGGGTTGTAGAAAAAGGTTTGTTCTGGATTTGGTCCATCATTCATTGGATTTGTTGGATTGTCAAGAGAATGAAGGTTAATTGTACCACTTCCGTCTGACATTTCACAGCTACACAAATCTTTAGCTACACATTCAGTTTCTGCAGATGTACATTTTCCAGGACAGGCACATTGGGTGTAGAGTTTAAATTTGTAATTGCGCTCAATGGGCTCTCCAATATACTCAAATTTTCCTATCACTTCATCTTCATCACATACCAGTTCAACTTCTGATGATCTGTTCTGGCCATACTTGTCAGGGAATCTAGACTTGTAAACTGCAACTACAGAGTTGTCAACAACCTTAAACTCAACATTGTTAAGATTTCCTAGATCATATGCCTCCACACCATCACCTGTCTGACATAAACCAGTCTCTGGACATTCATGATCAGTGAAATTCAAGCATGGGTTGTAGTAAAAGCTGTATTCTAGTCCAGTTTGCTCAGACTTCCCTGTGGTTTCAAATTCTGGTCCTTGCCCACTAACTAATCCATGAAGATCAATCAATCCAGGTTGTTCGACATTAACTAGATTGCAAGAGCATTCGTCAATCTTGACACACATTGGTTGGAAATCTATAGCTACTGGCAAAGCATTAGAACAAGCCAGAACCACTAGCAGCATAAACATCTGAGAGAATTGCATTTCTTCACCGTCTTGATTCTTGAATCCAAGATGCTAGCCAGTCTACATATGTGCTTTTATACTAGTTGTTGTACGCATGATGCAACAAGTAAAGAAATGGTGCCATCAAGACATCCGCTGCTTGTCACATGACGGCACGTGTTTACCCACAGCATTGTAGCTACCAGTCTACCACACTTTCATCAGCCCTACATTAAAAGGGGATAAGAATCAGATCATGAGTTATTGTATACACTTTTATGAACCATCAGTTATCACAATGTATTCACTGACAATTTTGTGGTCATACAGTGTCTTGTTTGTGACCACACATTATTGCACAACTTTGTGGTTTTAACTCTATTTGTTGCACAACAATTTGTAAATAAATAAAATCACGTGTGAATAATTTGTGGTTAGGCTATTTAATTAGTGCACATTGCATGCTTAAGCATTGCACAATTTTGTCAGTTTTGATGGTTAGCATCTCCATTTAGTGCACATTGTTTTTGCAATTGGTTTAGAATTACACCATATTGTGGTTAGTTTTATATAGTTATATAAATTGTTGCATAACTTGTTGAAATCATACAGGTCATATGACAGCTGCATAGTGAAAATGGCCAGATACTTCTGGTTTTCATTTTAGTATAATATTTGATAGCTGGCTAGTTTGGTAAACAATGTCATTGACTATACCTGTGGTTGTGTTGTAAATTTTTCTGGGCCTTAGCTCTAATATAGAATTTTCACTATTAGCTAGTAACCAAATAGCTGTGTCAGGTCAAATACAGATCATTAAATTATGTCTACACTGTAAATTGATGGTATGACTCCTGAGGTCACTTAGTGCGATGCTCATACTTCTGAAGTATGATGATCACACTAAGCGACTGCAGGAGTCATACCATCAGTATGAACTTCACACTTCTGAATTTACAGCGTAGCAACTTGATTTACTATCAGGTATAAGATATTAGAGAGCCCAGCTCCATCATCAGTGCCACTCCATCAATGAGACTGCAATCACCTGAGACACTATTTGACCATAACTGAAAGACAGCAAAGAAAACTGTTAAATTTCTACCAAAGGTGACCCATCCACACATACCACATTACGTGTTATGAAACATGATAGCAAGCCTCCACATCTAATCCACACTACTTCCGTTTCAACGATTGGCAGTTGCTAACACTACTGCCTATCAGCCACTGCATTACGGAAGTAAGCATCATTTCCTGACCATAAGCACACAAACAAGGTCTTCAAGCAGTCAATGGATCATCTATCCCAACCTTTGGGGTAACAAGTAAATGACAATCAAACACACATGTATAATAAGAGGAAACTAGCCGGACTCATAGGCATGTACAGTACTCATTGCTGCTCAGTATTCAACACCCTTCATTAAACTATTCCACTAAACAGAGCAGGATATAGCTAGTCAAAAATTTTTAGATGCCATGAAGGAGCCAGGAGGCATGTGCACAAGGCGCAAAATTCTGAGTAGCTACAGTGAGTCAATCATTTGAAATCATCTAACACAACCAGTTGTGTAGACTGCATACTTACATTCATTAGAGTGATTCATTGAACACCACATTTAGTAGAGCGGCATAGTGCAATAGTTGTGCAATTTTTGATACAATTATGAAACTTTCCATATAAGTGGTACTCCTTGTGACATAATTTTTTGGCTATAGAGCCATCGCATATTTGACCTTTGGTGACCTTTACAGCCATTTTTGTATTGAAAATTCATTGTTCTTGTCTTTATCTCCCTGAGGCATCATTTTGCACAGTTTCAAATTAAAGGTACTGCTAAAACGAGCTACTCGGATTTTATTTGAAGTCAATAGATGATTGCATTCCAAAGTTATGATCATTTATATTAACCATGAAATTCTATGAATTACTTGCCCATTAGTAATTTATATCCCAAGGGCAAAGAATTTCATGACTTACAAAAATGATCATAACTTTGTAGTGGAATGAGATACAAACTTCAAACAAAAGTCAATATAGTTCTTAGATCAACACTTTAATTTGATACCATGTTTTAACAGTGTAAAATAATGCTTCAGGGAGATAAAGACAAAAAGGATTAATTTTAATGAAAAAATGGCTCTAAAGGTCACCAAAGATCAAATCCGTAATGGCTCTATATCAAAAAACATATGTCACAGGGAGCACAATTTGTGTGGAAAGTTTCATAATTGTATCACAAAGTGCACGAAATGCCCATTTTTGGTGCTATGCCGCTTTACTAATTTGAGCCTTGAAGATAATATTGTTGTCAGAGTTAACTAGTTGATACCAACAGACATAAGAAATTTGATATAAATTAACATGCTAAGCTGATGTTGTTGTATAGCTGAAGTACGTATATGATGGTACGTACGAACACAAAGTACATGCATGTCTGTGTAATCAGTATTTATTCATGTGTGTATATGAACATTTCAAATGGTCATTTGATGTGTGACTGTGTACTGCCTGTAAAATATTTTATCTCATTGTTAAGATTGCAGTGCATCTGTTGGTTTATATTAAACTATGTTGACTGTGCATGGCTTGCTATGTTTATAGTACGTACGTGATAATGATAGAGCACACGGTAGCCTTTATACCAGATTACAATATGTAACACTAAAATCAAATAATTCATTACATACCTAATTTTAGCTCACTTACAACTAACCTCATTAATGGAATCAATTTGAAAAAGTTTCTAATTTGTTTTAGATTTGACTGTACTGTTGTAATTCTGTACACTGTAAAGCAAACAATAGTAAATATTGAATGGAATAAGTAATACTGAGATACACACTCCAAGTCCACATGTACAGTAGTTTCTACCCTAATAAAGTATAGGCATGCATGTGATTAAGCATGAAATACAAACCTTGGTTGTATTTCCATGAAATACAAACCTTGGTTGTATTTCCATGAAATACACATGCAGCACACTTCTAGGCAAAAACTGAACTAATTATAAGCTTTAAAAAACGTACAGTCTAAATTATGTAACCTTAAAAGCTACATCATATCCTTCATCTTTGTGTTGTTGCTGAAATTTACAGATGGAATCAATTGCCACTCACTACTTCAGTGGTCAACAGTAAGTCAAGTAGTACTTTATTGTTTTGCCCTAATATCACACATGTTTCCCAAGAAGCCATGCTGAACCTATTATCCTGCCTCTTCTGACCATCGGCTTTAAGAGCTAGACAACTGCAGCTTGGGAGAGTCCTTCTACAATACAAGATGCTTGTTGTTTGCTTATGAACAACTATCTTCTCTTCCAACTGCTAGATTTTTGTATGTCAAAGCCAAGTATTTAATGTCTGACAACATTATGAAGTCCCAATGTAATACCCATTTGCAGACACTTTCAGTACAATGCAACACTTTCAGTACAATGTAAATTTGGAGATTCTGTAAGTTAGAGGAATCATGCAAGATATATAGAACCAGCCAATGTATGGTTTTCACTCTGGGCAGTTGTCAGACACCTTGATGACTGCTTTGGTCACCTTACCAACTGCAGTCATAACTTAAGGCGATGGTGTGTTCAATCATCCTACAACTTCTGACACTTTACAGACCAGATATTGTTATATGTAACCCACATATATTCTCTGTTGCTATACTTGAACAAATCTTGTCCTTTAGGCTCAGAAAATAACATTCAATCTGGGAAATGATTATTGTGAATTGCTTACAGAATTTGGTTGCTTACAGATTTCCAACTACTATGAAACAATTGAAATTAGTGTGCTGTCACTACCTACCTACCTACCTCTATTCAGAGCATCAAGAACTTGATTGACTTTGTACAGCTTTCTGTAACCACCAAATCTTCTATCTGACAGATCGCAGCTTAACATGCTCACAAAATATTTTCATGGCCCAGAACTGTTGTGAATGTACAACCAAAACCCTAATTTAATTTATTTGTAATTAGCTATTGATTTTAAATAACTTGTATACACACCTTGCTGTGCCCATAAGATCTTCTTTTCTATCAGTGATCTGACTGTGGTCACACAAGACCAAGGACTAATAATATAACTGTATGTACATGTATTTATCTTATTATTAATGATGGTTCTCCCTACAGTATAAATCTACACACACACACACACACACACACACACACACACACACACACACACACACACACACACACACACACACACACACACACACACACACACACACACACACACACACACACACACACACACACACACACACACACACACACACACACACACACACACACACACACGACTCACATTTTAAAGCTGTATACAGTACACCTACACAGAGGCGTATCTAGGATTTTCCAAGGTGGTTTCCAGATTTGGTAGCGATTATGATCTATAGGTGTAGAGGTCTGGGGGAACAGCCCCCAGCCACTGGTGCATCTTTAGCTTCAGAGTTTACTAGATTTATGATAGTACACTGTAGCTAAATACTATTTTCAATAAAATTATGTACTTGGTTTCATTTAAGTCCTAAAATTATTGTTTTTTATAGCTGGTGAGCTTTTGCAGTGATCCAAATTATCCAACTGAAATGAAAAAATCTTGTTTAGCAACTAAATTGTCTTCAATTGCAAATTGGTTTTAACATTGTATTGTTTTGTTATGAACATTCTATTAGAGTACATCTGACTGCTCTATTAGAGTATCTTGATCTTCATAAAGATTTTTCAATACATATTCTTAATCCTATTTGAGGCATCAATATGTAAGTTCCCTGTTACACTATAGCTACTCTGTTTCCATTCATTCTGTGCTAAGATACATAGTCTGGTGCTACTGCTGCAAACCTACAAATTAAAATTTCAGTTGGAACCCCAGGAAACCCCCTAAATACAGATATGAATGTTGACTGGAGTTTTAGATGGCTAAGAAGGTCTTTGCACAGTGAGTCAGAAACTACAATATTTGCTATTCAAAATCAAGTTATTTATACTCGTGTTTATCAAGCTAAAATAATGAGATCTCCCATTTCATCTGTGTTGTGTCGCTTTTGTGGTGACCAAGAGGAAACTATTCAGCATGTCTTATCTGGATGCTCAATATTGGCCCCTACTTGCTATCTTAACTGACACAATCTGGTGGTCAAGGTGCTTCATTTTCATTTGTGTAAGTCATTTCACATCCCTGTGTCGAGTAATAGTTGGTTTACACACCATCCACTTCCCATGATTGAAAACAATGAGATCAAGATTTTGTGGGACTTTGATATGGTGACTGATGTCAAGGTATCATTAATCTACCTGATATAATGATATTTCTGAAGCAGGATCAGCGTATCATGTTCCTAGAGGTGTCATGTCCAGCAGATGTTAATGCTGTGGAGAGAAGATAAGGAAATGTTCGGCCACTCAGGTGTTATTTCAAAACATCAAAGACTTTTACTGACTCAGTGTTTGATAATCTTCAGAAGGCAGCATTGTTAGGAACTATCACTATAAAGAGATACGTAAATTTATCTTGTGTAACTTAGTTGTTATGCAATGTATTTCTGTACCTGTGTACATGTTTAATTCTTCAATGAAAACAAAGTATTAAATGTAGTAGCAGTAGCAGTAGCAGTAGCAGTAGAAAAAAAATTATAATAATCAACAACAAAAAAAAATCAGGTTTTGGTAATTTTCTATATCCTATGTGTTTTCTTGCTTTTAATGCTGTATTTCATGTTAGATGTACTAATATTATTTTGTAAAGGTGATTTTTGTGGCATAAGCTAGATGTCTCTAGGACGATTTTTGAAGGTGGAATTTTAGGCGGCACATGTAATTTTTTGGGGGATCCCTACTAAATCAGTACTACCATACTGTTTGATATGAAACTGTAGCCATTTCTTGGCCACCATCTTTTTTCACAATTCAGTCTTAATTTCACCCAGGCTTTTGAAGGCTGCACGTTTTTATAGCTTGGCTACTTTTGCAGGTTTTCTTTTTGTATTTAAAAAGCCCCAAAACCAGCCTATGGCTGACTTTTAGGGTTTGATTTTTCCCATATTTATACATACACAACGATAGTGATGATTATTGAAGACAAATTTATAATGAATTGCATGTGCTAATTGAACATTATTGTAATACTCTAATAGAATGTACATTTTTTGAGGACTTCTAATAGAATACACATAGAATGTTCTAGAATTTCCATTGGTTTGGTAGATCTATGCAATTAAAAGCATTTGCCAATAAGCAGATTTATGCTGGAATATTTTTAAGTAAGATGATCAGCCAAGATAGCAGTGGCTCAGTGGTCAAGGGTAGGCGTGGGGGTCCCTGGTTTAAACCCTAGTATTATTTTTCAACTTTTTGTGCAGTTTTTTTTGCTCTGAAGTAATTGCTCTATTAGAGTATCCTGACCTCATAATTTTACACTTGTTTGATTTTTGTTTTATAACTCTGTAGCTGTAACTCGATGCATAGTTTTTTAAAACCATCAAAAGGCAGTGTTATATGATGATCAGCCTATGTACACACCAAATTTCAATTATTTCCGTATGTGGTTTATATAGCCATGACAAAAGAGTTTGATCTTTTTTATGTGAACAAGTATTTTGTAACACCATTTAAATTATCAAATTCACGGTAAACTTGAGCTTGGTACGTGAATTCATCATTGTATGCTCTTTATTTTCACCAAACGTCAAGCCAATCAGGTTACACATTTGCATTTGGACAATTTTGTTAGTGTGTGAAAAGAAATTTAAGCCCTGTAGACCTCTTAAGACTTAAGAAGAAAATATGAAGAGAACGTCCATATCTCATAAATGGCAAGTGCAAATTTTATCAAATTTCTAGTGTGGCCTGCCCTACAATTACAATGCAAAAATAGTGTGTTTTGTAGAAGGCTAGGGGCCATGGAGCTATACATATGTGAAAATTGTGTTTTCTTTCTTCCTGTAAATACACACACAATGTGCTATACTGGCTTTCTTGGCCGCATGACACACCACCATGTGTCTTGAGAATGCTTTATGTATCATTTTGGCTTTCACTATGTATTGGTACTTAAATGCACAGTCCCATACATAGAGGAGGACTTGTGTGGACATTCTCATTTCTTTGCTTTTTGATTGTTTGGTCATTACCATCACTGAAAGTATGTGTGTGGAATGTTGATCCAATAAGTCTTTATACTGGCTGCCTTGAGGAAGACTGATGTAATCCAACAGTAGCATCAAGGTCGGTAGATTGTATTATATACATTGCTGTTTGATTATCTTGATTATCCCCATTATAGAACTTCATCATGGTCTACCCCTTCAACTCTTGTTCATGCTAAAACAGTACAACCAGGGTACATTATTGGAGGACCTCCTGCTAGTGAACCATCAACTCCCAGATCAGGTATACATCAGCCAGCTGACTAGATCATGACAATACTTATTGTATTGTACAGGAGTTTCACAGTTTAGCAGTAGAAGTTCAACACACAGAAAGCGAACATTTCAGCCAGCACCCAAACAGTCATCATCAAGGCACAGTTCAGCAGACAGTATAGATCTGGGACTGTTAGCCATAAGTCATAATTAATAGCCATAGCTACATGTTTCTGACTCCCTGTATTCACAGGCTTTAAGCTTTCTCACAGGTCCCTAGGCATTCATAGAATAATTTCAACATTCTAATAGAGCAATCACCACTTTCTTGGTGAACACACATATCTAATATTTTACTGGATACAGTAAAATATACCAAATTTGCTGCTTTGCATGAGTACTGAAGCTATGTGTTACTGAAATATTGCAAATACATCTCTCCGTTGTATGCACATGTTTAGTCAGACCACTATTGAGATATCTACATTATATGCTGGATTACTTTAAAAATGAGTAGTGATTCCCATCTAGTATACCAAGTATCTAAACGGTAACACTGAAACATAATGACCTAAATTGTGCATGCTATAAATTTAGTAGCTAATCGGAATGCTAATATTGACAATAACTTAAACAAATGCATCAAATCCTATGGACAAGGGTAGTTCTGTCCATGTACACTTCACAACTGCTATAGCTAACTATAATGATGAATTTTGTAACAGAATTGCACACAGAGAGTGTGAAGCATTGCTTTCTTAGCTTGGGGATTCTTTCATGAAGCTCAGTACTGTAATTATATTTGTGTTGAATAATTAGATTTCTTACCTCTGCTCCTAATAGTCTGATTGATCAATATTCTACAGTGCATGGGAACGAAGGGGCATGTCCTCTCTGGATTTAGTAGAAAACTAAGGGATCTTCACCCTACTAGCTAGCTGCTTGTGCTGGTAACTTAGTGATGAGTGTCCCTGGTGTTGCTTGTTCAAGAGTGCTTCCCAAGCACTTCTTCCTACACTCCTAAACATGATACCATTATAGCTTTTTGTAGCAGAATTCAGTGCTAAGACTGATTAGGGACAGACCCAGGTGTGAGAGATACACCAGACAAAACTACTCTAATACGGGTCAAGGAAAGTTATCTGGCTATAGTGTTTACAGTGAAGTATTTACTGGATCTGAGTGATCTAAATATGATGTATATAATGATATTGCAATGACTGGGGTCTATCGGAGTAACTGCATGACTACTCTATTAGAGGGTCTCAATTATTTATTTTTAAATGTAGTCTGAGTCACCTGGAGACAGAGCATTGCAGTAGAGGATGCAGCTATACATTTTTTTGCTTTAATAATATCTTTCTGTAGGTCCATGCTTTAAACAGCTATTATTATACCTTGCAAAGCTGTATAACTTGGCAGGGGGGAGGCAATTGCTCAAACTCCCCATGCTCTTTTTTGTACATTTTTTATAAAAAATGTGAATAATTCTTTAATAAGCAAAAACAAATGGATATGACCTGCACAGCAATTGGTGCCTCAGTAACTGGACAATGCAAACTGAACTAGGCACCATGATTACACATAATTGCAGATCTCAACAAAGAAAAGCTCTATTTACATCTCACCCATTCCATCACAACTGACAACTCCTTAAGAAAGTAGTGGTGAAAATTAAAGGAATAAATTAGGCATTCTCTACTTCATGAACCCGTTGTTGGTATTCACGTCTCTTTTCCCTATCATGACAATGATATGTAGAATGAAGGGGGTTGATTTGAGGGTGCATATATAGGTTAAAAATTAGTATGACCTCTCAAATCTTCCTCCCCAAAAGCCATTAGCTGCAGAGTCAAGCCATGAATTATCATCACGGTTGGCTGTTTTGTATTGAAGGGTCTCACCAGAAAGAGGCTGAAGGTGGGGTTCAATGACAACATTGTTACAGACCTCAGAAAGTAGGTTGGCAGTTACATCCTGTACTCAGTTCATTATGTCTCAAAGAAGGAAACCCATGCACCTTTGGACAAGACAGAGCATGCTTTATGCACTTGTCAATTTCATGCCCCACCCCGGCGTCCCCATACCCCAGGTGGGGATTTGACATTGCTTCTCGTCCCCACCCCTGGGCAATTGACAGTTGTCCAATTCACTGACCGATTTTCGGTAGTTGCATTTCTAAACAATAAAAAATTGCACTTACTATAATTTTACTAACTACAGTGCAGGTTTATTACTATGTGCTTAGTCATCCTTGAGGTGTTGTCAAATCCCCTACTATGGGGGTGGGGACATAGTGGGGATTTGACAGCCGATTTTGCCCCAGTATAATGGGAAATTTGACACCACGATTTGTCAAATCCCCTGTATTCCATAAAATTGACAATGTGCATTATAGTAAAAGAGTGACCACAAGCATGGAGGTAGGGCAGGCAGACGGTAGCCAATTATATACAGCAAAGTGCAATTGGACTGATCACGAAAAGCAGTTTTATGAAGCGCAAAGTTGTGTGACTTCAATGGAAGACAAAAATAGCTAATTGGATGCACCCTTCTCTTGAATCAACTTAACTGAGGAACATAGGCCGGCGGAGGGGGGGCTAAAGCCCCTTCCCCCCCTAAGAATGATATCACGCCGACTTTAGAGTAGTGCCGGGGGCTGAAAACCGTGCCAATAAACTGATCGATATATACAGGAGAACGCTCAAATGCCCTAATAGAGCATTCAAGGCCTTCACAAAAACCTGTTATTATCTACTTTACCAGTTAGGCACTGGAGTGTGTAGCTACACAGAAGGCAGAGCCTGTTCGAGGTGTGAACTTGTTTCTGAGTAGCTTTTGAAAAAGAAAAGCCGGAAAAAAAAGTTGGGAATCGAACCAGGTATCTCTTACTCAAGAGTTGGTGTCTTAGGCCACTCCAAATAAATTCTCTGTTTCCCGTACACCGCCCGCATCTGGTTACTGCCAGCTCTAAATATTCCATTATTCCGTATTCTTCCATTATTATCCGGTTATTCTTGCATACTTTTTTTTAAGTACCTAAGTTTTTTTTTGGTTATTCTTGCATACTGATAGGCTCAGTAAAAGCTATCTTGAAACAGTGTCAGCTTACGTGTCAGCAGTGCTATCAAGTCAGCACAAATTTGTCAGTGAGTTATTTTTGCAACTTACAAAGAAGGAACAAGCTTAAGCATGCTTTTATGCAGCCTTTTTGGCTGTGCCAGGCAAATAATGGCTTGAAAAGCTAGCCAATCTTATAATGAAATAATGGAAATGGACCACCCGCCCACATGCAAATATGCCTGAGTCCAGGACGGGAAACAGAGAATTTATTTGGAGTGGCCTTACCACTGTACCAAGTTTTTCCATCCAGGTGGTTTTTTGTACTGCTTATGATTCATTAACCCTGTAGTCAACAGCTAAAAGCTTGGCCAAAAAAAAGTTTTTAACTGGCAAATAGCCTGTTTTAAATAGTTTTGACTAAAAGTTGGTGTTCATTAATATGCTTTAAATTGTAGTTATAAATTAATTTTGAGACATTGTGAAAGCTAAAATAACTTCTGGGGGGCTGTGCCCCTCCCCCCCAGACCCCTGGCCTGTTGCTAGAGACTCTGTACTTCAGTCAGCCCCCCCTCCCCCTCATATCAACTACTTCCTCCGCCATTGCTGAGGAACACATGCCAGGAGGAAGTTCATCTAAAAAATGATTGGCAAATTGAAGTTGCTCTTGATAGTGCCTAGAGTGAATTCTAGACCGGGACTGAAACTGTTCATCTGTACAGCAGTTACCAAGTTGATGTAGCTACTAAGTTGAGAGAAAGTCAAGCCATCATGATGCTTTTTTTTTTTATTTTTATTTTTTTTTTTATTTATTTTTTTTTACCCGGGCTTGATGGACTGCCCTTGCCTACCACCCCCAGCACATAAATGGCCTGTGCTGGACAAACCGGGACTTTCTTAGTCCACGGCAAACTGAGACTCTGCCCGAATCAGCTCCACAATTGGGGGAGTCTTAACATAGTGACCGATGGATGAGCGGGCTCCGCGGATGCATTGTATGGAGGACCGCAAGAGAGAAAAAGATAGACAGCACCTTAACCACCCCATGACAACAGAGTAATCATCGCCCCACTTGTTTGAAAGTTGATGAGCCAAGCGTTGATAAAAAACAGAAGCCTCATGAGCCAGACCACCAGAGGCAGACATTACCAGGGGGGTAAAAGAGGCATGCTCCTCCTCACGAATTCTCTGAGCATACGCACGTTTCTTAATGTTCTCGTGCCTCCGATAACAGGAGGCCAGTGATGAGGACGCATTAGAAGCAGCCAGAGGGTTGAACACCCGCACATCCACAAAACATCTTTCACTTCTTCCACCCCAAAAACCATTCATGGCGATGTCAAGACGGGCACCATCTTGGATATTGGCAGAAGCAGGGTAGTCCTGCTGTGAAACCGGCTGGAGCTCTGGTTCAACAGCTACCTGAGAGCATACTTCAGTCAACAGGGTAGCAGTTAGATCTCTGATCTCATTGTGTCGGATAGAAGGTAAGCCACCCTTGGGACAGGATAAAGCATGCTCCACTGAAAAGGAAGTCCCACATGCACAGTGAGACCAGCACTTGATTTACTTGGGATGCAACAATTGAAGAATCGAAAACACCAAGGCACCCTAGCTGTACAGGCAAAACAGTATTCTCTCGACATCACCAGGAGGGCCTGTTCGACCTAGTAAACCAGGAAGAAAAACAGAAAATGTTAAAGTGCCTGGAAGCCGATAAGCGGGTACGTAGGAAGAAACACGAAAATAGTAATTCCCATCGGAAAGAGAGTTCAAATGTCCAGATTTACACTTGCTGACTCTCTGCTTTCTTTTTACACTCTGCTTTCTTGCAAGATCCCAGTGAGGTATCAGCTATAAAGGAATGCAGTAATTTGCGCATGCGCCGGTGCTATTAAATTGCGAAATGAAGGCGTTGTTGCTGTTTGCGTGTATCCTTCAGTCAGGCTTATCACTTGACAACGGACTTGGTAAAACACCCCAAATGGGATGGAATTCTTGGAACCATTTTCGCTGTTCAATCGACGCAAACATTGTCATGCAGACTGCCGATGCGATGGTATGTTCTGTCACGTGATTACTGATTATGATAAAGTACTGATATAAAATCTCGCGATAAAATAATGTTACATATCAACAGTATCTTTAAAGTCAACAGGCCAGAGCTACATGCATAGATCTAGAATTAATTAGTTAATTATTTTTGTATCTTAAATCTTTGCTATGTAGTTGCAAATTTGTTAAATTCTTTTTGTACAGATCAGGCTTTACAGGCTCCTTGAGCTTTCTTTACCTGTAACACAAATACTAATACTAATAGAAATGACACTAAGCCAAGCACTAAGCAATAGTTGGTTTACATGGTTTGTAGCTATCGTGTATGGTTAGAGCATAGATATTAGAGCCTACGGAAACTAATATCTATGGTTAGAGTTAGTACTAAATAGATGGCATAGTCATTGAAATGTAAGATTGCATTTAGGTGGGTTGTTGGCTATAATGTTTGGTCTACATGATGATAGGCTTTATCCCATATAAGGGAGATGAACGTTAATTACATTTAAGCAAAATAAAGCATTAAGCAACCAACCAACCAAGATCCTTAAAAAACTGGTGTCCCCTGGTGTTAGCTATATTAGTAGTATTGGTGTAGGTATACAATGTGAATTTGTATAAAAGGATCAAGTCCCCTTTGTGGTGCCTGTAAGCTAAAGATGTCGAAGTGTGGACAGTCACTCACTGTACATCTTTAAGGTAGCAGTTACATCACAATTTCCAGTTTGAAGGATATTTTTTAAAATTCAGTTGTGAACACATTTGGAGAGTTACCCTAAAGCAAACACTGTTACATTGTAGATCAGCTCTTCCTCTATCTACATGCTGATTTGTATGGCCATTAGACCTTGAACAATGATGCAATAGAGCCGATTGTAAGAGCATGTGAAATTCTTTCGGCGTCAGTTTACGCAAAGCTTGTAGCCATATGGCAAAGTAAAACATGGAATCTATTCTTTATAGCAGCATAAACAGGGTGCAATCAACACAAATTCGGAGTATGCCAGGCTGAAACTCAGCTATGGGATTTTGAAGTCCTTTTGGCCACCGCGAAGGGACCTAAAACCTGCTGTAACATCGACAGGCAGTACAAAAATCTTTTTTGACATGCGGCCCTGCTACAAAGACCAATCACTTATTCTACACTAATACAGAGGTCTCCCTCACTAGCATACAAGAAAAAACTGATGCAGAAAGATGTACAACTTTTTTCAATTTTTCTTTGGTTATTAAATGATTGGCTTTAGCAGCAACGTCTTTGCTATGTGTGTGCAACTTAAGTTGATGGTCAAAGGTAATACCAAGGTCTTTATGTGATTCAACAGTGTCAATAATTATGCCATTTAGGTACTAATTACTCTTTCTAATAACAGGTCAGTAAGGGATTAAAGGCAGCTGGTTATCAGTATGTGAACATTGATGATTGTTGGCAAGTGGCACGTTTCCCTAACAAAACCATCCAGTCTGATCCTAAAAAGTTCCCTGACATGAAACAGCTAGCAGATTATGTGCACAGTAAAGGCTTGAAGTTTGGACTGTACAGTGATGCTGGCACAAAGACATGTCAGAAGAGACCTGGATCATTAGGATATGAGGATATTGATGCTGAAACTTATGCTAGTTGGGGTGTGGACTACCTGAAGTACGACAATTGCAATAATGGTGGAATAAAACCAGAAGTACGTTATCCAGTTATGAGAGATGCACTAAACAAGACAGGTCGGCCAATATTTTACTCATTGTGTGAACAAGGACAGGATGATCCTGCCACATGGGCACCAAAGGTTGGAAACAGTTGGCGGACAACGCGTGATATCAGACCATGGTGGGAAAGTTTTTACCCAAGAGCTGTGCTAAATGACCAATGGTGGAAATATGCTGGTCCAGGAGGATGGAATGACCCAGACATGTTAGAAGTCGGAAATGGAGGAAATCTAACGTATAATGAAAACATTGCCCACTTTAGTCTTTGGTCCTTAGCAAAAGCTCCTCTTTTAATTGGTTGTGACATTCATAACATGTCCAAAGATACACTAGATATCCTGACCAACAGTGAAGTTATTGCTGTGAATCAAGATCCTTTAGGAGTACAGGGACATAGAGTGAATATGACCTCTGATGGAGCTGAAGTGTGGGCAGGACCACTATCAGATAAATCAGTTGCAGTGATACTGTTGAACAGTGGTAGTAAGACTCAAAATGTGACTGCTCATTTTTCTGACATTGGAATGTCAGGCACAGCATCAGTTAGGGACCTGTGGGCCCATGAAGATCAAGGAACAGCTACTGACAGTATCAGCCGATCTGTGGATAGCCACTCTATTGTAATGTTGCGCCTTACTCCAAAGCAACTTTAATGTTGTAATGTGTGTACTGTTTGTGTGAGGACTCAGCCATGTTAAGTTTCCAATATGTATTGTGTAATAATTATGCTGATCATCTCTATGATGTTTAGTATATGGACTCACATGTGCAGGCATTCACATTTTAGTATTATTGCCTTGTTTAAACTGTAGATAAAATGTAGAGCTTTTGATGTAATAGCATGTAAGATGGTAGGATGGCAGCTTTATATACGTAGTATTTACGTGTCTGTATCATTTACAGAGATGTTTTAAACCAGTGTTCAAGCTTATCTACTTGATGTATTGGTGAGACTTGTGGCCAGTGGGGTTCAAACAAATAGTAAAGCGCACTCTCTGTGCATGAAAATTATCACACTGAAAATTCTTATAGACTGTGTGTTGAATGTAAAAGTACATAAGGTAGCTATACGGATTCCCACTAGGAGCTTTTTTTATAATGTATGGATGATCATTTAAGCCCTACACTTGTTGAATGCTTCTGTGACACAGCATCATGATAGCCACAACATAAATATTGTAATATTTACTTTCACTATTATCTGCAAGTATAATATGCTATGGGTATTTATATTATCTATGTACAAGTCATGCAAGAGGCATGTTAAAATTATGTGGTTGAAAGGCTTTTATTCTACTTTTGTATCAATCTGTTTGAGCAGCTGTAGCTAGCATGCAGGCTAACAAAGGTGGTAGGATGGCATCTATATAGTGTATGTGTCTGTGTATCATGTTACAATCCAGTGTTCATGCAAGCTTATCTACTTAATGTGTATTGATGAGCCAGTAGGATTCAAATAAATAATGTACTTGAGTATTAATACACTCTCTGTACATGCAAATTATCACACTGAAAATTCTGTGTAGACTGTGTTGAAATTATTTATTACATAAGGTAGCTATACGGATTCTCACCAGGAGTTCTTGTTGTTTTGATTTGGATAATGTATGGATGATCATTTAAGCCCTACACTTGTTGAATACTTCAGTGATACAACATCATGATAGCCATGATGTAAAATTCTATGATATATATAACCTATAGTTTATAAAGAAATTGAATACATGCAAATTTGGTTTAATCTACTGTAACGCAGTATAAATAGTATTGGGTACTCAGAACAAACAGCACACACAAGTTTTGATGTTTGTATGATACAGTAAGTGTAAACAACAATGATTTGTATATGTGCTATTATTGCTGTGCACATTACACCTTCATTATTGAAGATACACATGATTTGCTATACACTGTATAGGTTTCTGTAATACCTGCATGTGTATCATCAGTGTCACTTTCAAAACTCTAAAACATGAAGTTAACATTTACAAACCATCCATTTCAGACAATTTTATTAATTAGTGGTGTCATACACTTGTTTTTAGTTTTTGCATGATAGGCACGCACACACAGAGCTAGGTATTAATGTAGTTATGTACTAGTTAGCTATAAGGATGCACATTTTATGAAATTGTTTGAAGACTTCACTCCCAGTTCTATCACCTGTACCATTTTCACAATAGGTGCTCAGTTGATGGAGCTGTGACATAATTACATATATAAGGGTGCCACAACAAAAAAATTAATGTCATGTTTATATATGTCACAAGTACATATCGTAATATTTACTTTCACTATTGGCCTTGTTTGCACAGTCCTACATAGAGGAGGATTTGTGTATGGCTACTCTTATCTCTTTGCTTTTTGATACTCTTTGATTGAGAATTAGTTTGATCAGTGAATGTCTATATATAGTTGTATGCAACATGCTAACTGAGTACTGTCTATCTCCTTAGTCTTTACTAGCTGTCTTAAGGAATACTGCTTAGATACGCACTGATGATCAGAAGTTCTTATATATAGCCATAGATAATATATCCAGGCACCAGGGTATGTTGTCTATTAAAGGCTAGCACTTGAAGTTTGGATGTACAGTGATGCCAGAAAAGACCGTATCATTATAATATTGGGGTGTGGAGTGTGGACTTCCTAAAGTATTACACTTGTAGCACAAAACCAAAAATACAACATCTAGTTACGAGAGATGCAACCAACAAAACCAGTTGACCAATGTTTTACTCATTGTGTGAACACAGTCAAGAAGATATGGTCACGTGGACATCAAATGTTGGACATAGTTGGCGAACCACTGGAATTATGTGAATTGGGACAACAATAGCCAGGAAGTTGGAATGGCAGACAATTTGGAGGCTGGTTGGAATGGAGGATGTTTAACTTAATGTAAATATTGCGTACACTTTACTAGTGCTTAGCAAAAGCTCTTCTTTTAATTGACTATGACATTTGTAACATATCCAAAGATACACTAGACATTTTTACCAACAGTGAAGTGATTGCTGTGAATCAAGATCCTTTAGGAGTACAGGACACAGAGTGTTAAGAGGCACTTAATACAGACTAAGTGGACATGAAACTGTTCTGGGTTAAAGCATAGGTAGCAGAAAGGAGCACAAAGCACATACTGTGAAAGACAGGTTACACTTTTATCAATTGTTGCCTTTAATACAAATGCATGGCTTTTGGTTAGTTTGGCTTCACGTCAAGTTTGGCCAAAAAGTGGTGAGGCTCTGGCCTCACTGGTCACACCTACTCTGACACACTTTGCAGGACCACCTTGTCCATAGAATTTGATGTGCTCCTGGTTTTTAAGTTGCTGTTAATGTTATCATGAGATAATAACATGCCAACAATGTTTAGTTACTAGAAACTATAGTTTAACTATATTTTATAGCATGCACAATTCAAGTCACTACATTTTAGGTAGGACCATGGAGGTAGGTGGGTACTACTTGATAGAATGGATGGGGAATATTTTTCTTAACAATCCAGAATGGATGGCACAAATACTGATATGTACATTATGGTGGAGGATTTGCAAGAGTTTTGAGATGTATTTGCAATGTTATTCAGTAATATAGCATCACTCATGCAAACCAATAAAAGGTATAGATTTTTGTTATAATACTGCATCAGTAAAATATTGAATATTTCTGATTTTATAGACATAATGTGTGTTCACCAAGAAAGTGGTGATTGCTCTATTAGAGTGTAGAAACATTTATGACTTGTGGCTTGGTCCAATAAACAGTCCCAAATCTTTACTGGCTGCTGAACTGTGTCTTGATGAAGACTGTTTAGATGCTGGCCGAGATATTCGCTTTCTGTGAGTTGAACTTCTACTGCTTAACTGTGAGACTCCTGTACAATAGACATAAAGTATTTTCATGATCTAGTCAGCTGGCTGATGTATACCTGATCTGGGAGTTGATGGTTCACTAGCAGGAGGTCTTCCAATAATGTCCCCTGGTTGTACTGTTTTAGCATGAACTAGAGTTGACGGGGTAGACCGTGATGAAGTTCTATATGTAATGGGGATAATCAAAATGATGTCATTTAATTTACTGACCTTGATGCTACAGTTGAACTATGTGAAGACGATTGCTGTGATGATGATCGACTTCCTGGGGCTGATGATGGAGGTGGTAAACCAGCCTGTAAAGAATTATAAACATTTTTGTGATAAGGCTTATTATTGATTATGTACCTGAGAAAACAATAGTTGCATTGGTGTCTGCAGTTCACTTTGTTGGACACTAATCTGACTAAGTTGTTGTGTGATATTCACATTAAAATCTCTCAGATCTCTCAACTCAATATCACTCTATTGACCAAACATGCATACATCTGTAATGACTTGTTTGGTCATAGATCTGACTATCACATACTTCTTCTGGTCCACTTCCCTTTTTAGCTTTGATCTCCTTGAGTAACTTAGAGGTTTGCTTACCCACACGATCTAATTTTACTTTTTGTTCCTCAATTTCCTTTGTTCGTTGAGCTATATTAAACTACACATGTGCTTTATACAAAGTGTGCACCGCTTGTGCTCAGCTCACCTTTACGTCCTCAGTCTTGGCACCATATTTACTGTTATTACCATTCAGGCTTTGTAGTGTGTTACTCATTGTTTGTAGATCTTGTTGTACTTCTTTTATTAGTTTTCTCTTGCGTCGAAACTTGTCCATGACCATCCTCAATTGTCCTTCAAGTGAATCCAGCTCTGAAACTTCTTCCCCTAATAATGTGTTTCAATCTGTTTGTGCCCTGGTGAGTTAAATTTTAGCCATACCCATGCTGTCAGCTTTGTTTAGGCTTTTTCTGTAAGTCTCATTTCTATCATTCATAAGTCTCAGAGTATTTTCAAGGGCTCTGATTTCTTTTTCAGCTTTACGTATTTTAGCATCCAAATGGTCACCAGTTCTCTGCAGCTCCTCACGTTCTTGTGCAGCCTAAAAATCATATAATTTTCTTCATTGAGTTGGATCTCAGTACCTTGATAACATAGTAGGCTTGTGAGTGTTCCTCTTCTCCTTCTGGTGGTGCCATTGCAACTGTTAGTATCTCATAACTGTGAAGAATTTTGCAACTAAATTGTACATAGAGAGTAGTGAGTACCGTTTTCTTAGCTTTTCAATCTTTGAGATCCTTTCATGAAGTTCAGTACTAGAAGATACATTACATTCGTGTTTGTTTAATCAAGTACACATAGTTACGGACCTGATAGTCTGTCTCTCTGTTTCAATTGTTTTCATCTGAGTCTGTAACATCTCTTTGTGAATTGTAATTTCCTTAGCACGTTCAGTCATTGCCTAAATGTATGGACAGATATATATATACCACTTCAGTCCTTAAATGTTAAGATAACTTACAGTTTGCAGTCGTAACTGTCTTTGCTCTAATGTCAACACCTCATCAGCATGACTGAATAATATCTCACGAAGTTTCTTCACTTCTAGCTTGATGATGTTTTCATCTACCATTAGGTTCTGTAGTGTTTCATAATTGCTCTAACCCAAAATTCTATCATCCCATTTCATACCTGTTTGTTGGAAATAGCTTTTCTTAGTTCCCGTTGTAAACTGTCAATGTGTAGATTGAGTTCCTCAATTTTTCCAGTATTGATGTCCTTCTCTTTGCAGTCCCTGTCTAGATGTCGGCTGACTTTACGCAGATCATCTTGTAATCGCTTCAACTGATGTTGTAGTATCTGAGCGCTATTTTGCTGGCTCTCCCATTCAGCTTCCAACTCCTGCATACAACAACAGTATATTGAATTATTAGCTTGTAGCTGTATCCATAAACCACGTACCTTTATCTTGGTTTGAAGTTGTATTTTTTCATCATCACTTCTTTCTCCTTGCAGGCGAGCCATGCGGTGTTCCAGTTGTTGTAGCTGGAAGTCTTGTGTGTAGAGTATCTCTTGTTGCTTGAGGGCTTCCTTGTCAACCTTGTTTTGTTTAGAGGCCAAATTACGCAATGTTGCTCTGCACCCCTACAACAAATAGGTTGTTATAACTAATTTAGTTAAAATCTACACAAAGGTTACTTGTATTTCATCGCTGCAGTTCTGTTCTTCTTGCTTGTAATTTGACACCTCTTGGAGTCTTTTAAACTAGAAAATATACTAAGGTAAGCAAATGTTTTAAACTAACTTCTAACCTCCTTGTCCCGGATCTTTTCAAGTTCTTTAGATAATTGTGTGATTCTAGTTTCTTCTTCCAAAAGAAGTTTGTCCATTTCTTCAGCTCGGCCCTCAGAAGTTAATGTACTCTCTGCCTTCTTGTGCAGCTCTTCATCTAATAAGGCATGCTTGTGTTTCAACTTCTCTAGCCTTCATGTGCATCGTGTTAATTGTAAATACCATCTAAAATATTGTTACCTTTCTTTACGTTCTTGTAGCTCCCGGCTTAAGTGATTCACTTGTGCTCGAGTTGTGTAATAATCTGTCCCAACTCGGTCCACTGAATATTTTAGGGTCTCAAGCTAAATTGTATAAAATACACCTAAATGCAAAATTCCCATCATAATGTTAATTACTTCATCCCTGTATTGAATTCTTGCATTCTCTAAATCTTGGTATTCCAATCGATATTTTGCCACCTATGGTAATTTAGCTAATTATATAAATTGCATGCAACAAAATGATGTTTTAGTACCTGTCGGATTTTTTGGCTAAGTCTTCTCTCCTCTTCTGCATTGTTTTCAATTTCGCCTTCAAGAAATTGTTTCTTTTCTTCAACAATGCTATCTTTAATTCTCTTTTCCTTGTTGATTTCAGCTAAGTCCTGATTAACGATGACATTATTGCTGATTCCCGACTAGAATTATTGTTCTTACATTAGCTAATTTATCCATGTCAGAATCTCTTTTCTTCATCAAGTTAATAGTTTGTTCCCATTGTTTGATGAGCTCTTCACGTTCCATATGCGTGCGCCTAAATGCTTCAGCTGTTTTGTCAAATTCAATCTGTGTTATTTATTTAATACACCATTTCACAATACAATTAAATACCTGGGCTGTCAACGTTTCTGTCACTTCATTTTCCAGTGCTTTGCTCTTTTGATTTCTAGCCTCAAGCAGCCGTTCTTGCTTCAAATTCATGTCCTACACAGACAATTGAAATTCCCAAAACTGAATTGTTGCAGTTTGCCTACCTTAACTCTGCTTTGGTCTGCTTGTGCGTACTTCTGCATTGTCATCACATCATCGTCTTTCTGAGCTGTCTGCTCTAACCAAGCCTCCAGAGCTTGCTGGTCCCAGTTCATCTCTTTCTTGAGGTCTTCTATCTTTTTATTGTACCTAAAGCAATTGTTCTAACAAAATTTAAAAGGTACATCTGTTATTGCACAAGAGAGAATTATGTACGTACTTCAAAAGAATTCATTTTATCTTTCAAATCTGCAATCTCATTGTCCAATCGTTGAATTTCACTCTTAAGCCTTCCTTGCTCTCTTTCAGCTACAAACATATAACACACCATATGTGTTTCCCTTAGCAGTCACGGAATTTAACCTATTTGCTTCATGTGCTCTTCTGTTTCTAAATCTCTCTTTCTAGCACCATAAATTCCCTTCAGAATTACATGGTAGGTCACTAATAGATTTTTGGGATAATTACTTGTGTGTGATGGAGTTCCTGGCGGACATTCTTCATGTGTTCTCTCATGGCGGCTACGCGCTCGCTGTACTCCGACAATTGGCCATTTATTTCACCTATTAGCTTCTGTTTCTGCTGCACCTCCACTTCAAGGAGTTTATTTTCCTCGTTAGCCACCGCTAGGCCCATCCTATCCAAGTCTAGATCCATATCCATCGCGTCGGTCGCCATTTCTTTCAACTTTAGAACTGTTTATTGTTACTATGGCAATAAGTTCACGTGCACCACAATCCACTGCATGACGCCGTCCTTTTGAAATGACGTAATATTGGATAGCCCAGTGTATCCCCTGTCAACTAGGTCAGATAGTACAACGTATTTCCTGTTGTATATATGGGCTCTTGTTTCTTATAAGTACTGGAGAGATGTAATTGAGCAGTGTTATTTTTTTCAATCTCGAATTCGTTAGCTTTGCATCAGTTTACGTGTGTTTGCCGCACCCGCGTAGCTGTAGATAACCAGTTAGTGTCACTGTAAAGAATCACAATGTCTTTCGTAAAGCCTCATGCACCGGGAGGCTGGGTTAAGTCAGCTTCTACCACTCAACTGAACAAGATAGGGCCACAGAAAACCATCCCACTTTACGACACCATCATTCTGAAGGAGGGATACCTGTCTGTACGACGATTCAAAGGAAAGAACACAGTAAGTATTTACACACATTTCGATGCAATTCTTGTAATACTAGTACCTAGCTACGCCTGTCGTGATCATACGACACTTTTTTTATTCTGGGAGCTCATTGTCTTCCCATAGCTAACTAGCTAGCTAGGTACATGCAAATTTTAATTCTTTTACATTGAGCATAGTTAATGCAATTGTTTTCGTTTCATAGGGAACAATTCAATCCAAGAGGCAGCGTTATTGCGTGCTGTGGATGAATAACTTCAGTACTGGCCTTGACATGTACTTTGATGAGACAAAGAAGAAGTTAAAGAGACGACTATCACTTGACAGAGCAGTTGAGGCAATTTCTCTCAATGTAAAGAACTACAACAAAGCTCATCCGAAGGACAACTCATGTATGCAGCTGAGAATTGGAGCAGACATGTATGAACTAAATACAGCTGATGGATTGAGAGAGAAAAAATCCTGGTGTGCAAAACTGCGACAAGTCATCAATCGAGGTAACCAAATAGTTATTGACAATTTGTGTAGTATCAACTTGTACAACACACTTGATACAACACAAGAATCACAACACCCACAATGACATAAGACGTGTTACTGTAAATTAAAGTTGAATACACAGTAGGATTGCCTTAATTGTTATGGTATGTGTTATTTATCTGGCCTCTTTCTATACACAGATGTGAATATGCTTTCAGGAGAAGTAGTTGGAACAGGGCATCCTGATGACAGTCCTGTGAACATTCAATTCAGTTGTGACTGTGTCATCCTTACATGTCCTTTCAAACATACTTTCATCAAAACATGGAAACTGGCATTTGTGACCTCATTTGGCCACAGTGGAAACACATTTACATTTGAGTGCTGCTCCAACTGTTATGGTGAAGAAAAATGCATCATTGAAGCTGACCTGTACACATCAAAATGTTTAATAACTTTAATGGAGGCAGCAATTATGGAGATCCCAAGCAGATCACAAGTTGTCTTGGAGAAGAACATCCTAGGGGACATTTATCATTGCTCCCATGTGTGCTTGAGAAGGTATTTAGAAACTCGACGAGCGTCAGCACCACCACGTAACAGAAGACGACATCGCGAAGTCACAACAAACACCATGTGCACGCTATTTTCAAGAGAAAGTACTGGACTAACAGATGTACAATCACAGTCTGTGCTAGACTTTACAGATGCTCAGGCTAAAGAGAGATACTTGTCAATGCTATCATCTCAACAACACACTTATAGTAGTATCTATAATGATCAACCACTTTACAGCACCATCGAAGACATAAGGAACTCAAAGTTTAGCAGTCCAGAAATTGATGAAAGAAGTAGCCATGCTAGTGGTGACGACACTGAGAACACTTCATTCAGTAGTTCCACATTTGCCTCTAGCACAGGAGACTCTGACTTACATCTTTATGACCACCCACCTAATGTTTCAATATATGACATTCCCAGTGAAAAAGGCAAAATGTTGTGGAGAATACAAAATTCACCCAATGATAAACTATCCTACAAAATGTACATCCCAGATTCAGATGTAGCCTATGACATTCCAAGATTCCGAGCACGATTGGCCACCAATAATGCTCAGTTGATGTATGATAGACCAGCACAGTATTCAATGAAGAAACGATGGAACTCTGTAGGTGACTCACTAAGCCCTGACATTCCATCAACTCCATTAGACTCTAACTACAGGCACATTGAATCACCCTACTCACGGGAACAGGTTGCATTTCTTTCCACACAAGTATAAATTACTGCATTACTTTAGTATATTCATGACCGTTGTACATATGTATGAAAGTATTTTAAAATTTTTATATAAACTTTTGACTTTATTCATGTCTAGAGAATGTTGGGTGTGAGTAGTTGCTTAGGTGTTCTTAATAACCCATAAATGTCCCAGAAACCATCTCCTAGCATGCATGAACCAGGCTTCTGTGTTTCCACCAACTCATCAATGGGTGTCACAAATAGGTTGTCTATTTATACATACAAATGTATAGGATATGGCTTCTGATGATAAAAATATGTGACAGGATATACAAGGATTGCAAGGGGTAGGTGGAATATATTATTTGTTTATAAAATTGTTAAGTGATCAGGTTGTGAGTTTTTAATTGTCCAAGCTCATGAGTAGAGCCGTGCCTCTCTTTATCCAGTGGTCAGCAGGCATGGTACCAGCCTTCAGGTCTACTGCAACCACAAAAGAAGCCCTTCCACTACTACCAGATCGATTAGAGTAGTAGTAACAGGGTGATGTGTAAATTCCTATACCAAATACAAAAAAATATAAATGATAAACAAGTAACAATTAATTGTCAATTTGTTTGTACCTTTGGTGCTTCTACGCTTATTCTCAACCGGTTTGAAGTGAATTGTTGGCATTCCACATACAAGCTGCATTGGTTCAGCCTCTACCAAGCAACTACTCTTCTTGTCCCAACCAGCTCCCTCTAAAAACAGGCCACGGATCCAGACACCATCCTACAAAACAAACACAAACAACACACTAGAAACCAGTAACATTGCAGTTGCACCTGCAGAATTTTCAGTCTATGTTTATTAACATTAAGAACTGCTCTTTATGCACTTTAGTACTGTTGGTACTTACCTTGGGGGCTTCAGTGATATTACTATCATCCAATGTGGACACATGGAACTCCCAGGAAAGACTGTCCACAGACACCTATACAATGTCAAACCGATACTTCAACTTTGAGGTCACTTTATTGATTTTCATAATTACAAGATAGTACCAACATTGTAAGGAGTAATAGATAGAAACAATGACACTGGTGGCACTAATTACAATATGACGCAGGAGACACAATAGCCATACTAACGTTGTTTTTCCTGGCAGCTGTTTGAAGTACGGCAGTGAGAAATCCAGTTGGGAATGTAAATCCGGACATCCAGAATAGGGTTGGAGGATGAGTGGTACTGGCCCACTTGCTAAACTGCTCCACTCGTAACATTAAATCTCTTGTCCATGCTCCAAGTGGCTTATGAGAGGGGTAGGCCTAAATACAGTAACAAAGTGACCAATTTAATCTACCTCCCCAAGTTATTCAACATTATCGTTGCTAAGAAATTCGATACTAAATTGGACCTGATATATTTGGACATTGCTCATGACTAAATTCCCTGCAGCACTAAATAATCAAATTGCACCTTTACAAAGGAAGATTACATCAAAATTTTATTGCTATAAAAGTCAACACAAAGTCTTGCGATATCCAATTGAATTATGTCCTAGCCACAATTACATAAGACGTTATAAGCATAGAAATTGTACAGCAGTACAGGTAATATGAAAGTTCTAACCAGAAACTACTGAGTGTTTATTGATATGAAATATTTTACATGATACAATCACAGTAACATTTTTGTGCACACATCTGAACAGCATCCACCACTGATCCACTTCCTGCTGTAAAGTTTGCACTTACAATGAATATGCTCAGTATCTTACAAGTCACCACATTATAAAAATCATTGATGCACGAATTAAATTCATGAGCAATTAGAGTTTATGTAAAGATCAGACTCATCATTCATAGAATAATGACGACAGTACAGACACATGACATAGGTAGATACTACCAAGAACAGATAGAGACATAATATAGGATATAGTGTGTCATATAGCATAAGAGGCAGGCGTGATTCACAACCATTATCAAAACCACAATAACACAATAAAATATTATGTGTTTTAACGTAGTTATCTTGTTTAACTACTTTAGGCTTAACTAATAGGTGAATATATAAACAATTTGAGAGCTTTAGTATAACAGATCAAAGTAGTGTCTTATAATACATCATTGAATTATCGGGCGTCAATTTATCAAATAACGCAACAATGATATATGCTATAAAGACACAACTGTTACATTCCTGGATGTTAAATAAATTTAGTTACTATGCGAAAGTACTGGTGGTGGAATGCTAAACAATTAAGATCATTACCTTTTCCCATAATGGTGGAATCTGAGCATTGTGTATACAGGTGAAGACCTCCTCCAAGTCTGAGGACATTACCACTAAACCTTTGATGCCTTTCTCAAGATCAACGAGGGATGAACGGATTGTTTTTAACAGGACATTATACCTCTGAATCTAAAAGAAACCATTGCAAAAAAGTTGCATGTGATGCTGAAAGCTTACTTCTTGTAGGAGAACTACATTTAGTGGAGACATGTCGTCTGCGATGTTCTTCAATGTTGCTTCATAATCGATCACATCAGGAACTCTCTTTAGTACATCAGCAGCCAAGTTGAGCACCTGTGTATAGAACAAAGGTATTAAAATATGTGAGATAAGCAACACACCCTCATTACCTTGTCTTCCCTACTCTCTCCCTGAGTAACAGCTCTTTGCGGTTGCAAAGACAGCAACGTGTCCAGCAAAGTTCTGTAAATGTCAAGATATATGTAAAAACCAATTCAGTTTATACAAAATATACCTTGTCTCTCTGATCTGGCTAGCAATATCAGCATTTGAGTGTTGACCAAATGCCTCAGGATGATCAACTACTGGCAACTGGTTAATATAGTCCTGTAGAAATGCTATTGGTAAAACACACACACATACTAGATGGTACTTCACATACTCTATAACTCTGTAGTGGTCCATCCTTTGGAATATAGTAAGTAGATAACGATGATAATCTAGATTGTGTGATGTTAAGTTTGGATATGATAAAGGCAACAACTCACTTAAAGAATGGAGTTTCTAATGAATCATCATGAAAGAAGTCATTGATGTATGTGTAAAGAACTCTGCGATCCCAATCATCCGTTACATGGCCGCCATAATTCACACCAGCGATCTATAATACAATTCATTAGTGATTAAAATTTCAGGTATGCATCAACAATGAAAATTTCTCACCAAATATTTCAGAGCATCCCAAGGGGTGTCTGGGTATTCATCAAGGTATATGGCCAACAAATGTTCAGAAACCTGAAAACAAAAGACACTCTTGACCTTCTGCATCTTAATCAAGTTATATTTAGTTGCAGTACCATACATTTCATTATAAACCAGTAGGTTTTCTAAATCTATTTCCACCAACACACCTCGAAATCTGAATCATTGAAGCCATAGTTGATGTTCCAGCCTAACATGAGAAATTTCCTCCGTTCTAGAAGGATGCTGTGAAAGAAGCAAAGTGTGAATAGTAACTTCTTGTATTTGTCTGCTGCGCTGCAACGAGGAAATTGCTGTTCATTCATTAACTGGTATAATCGTTTCATGTTTGCTTTCAGACCCTACAGGGGGTAGTGTTACACACTAGGTGACAAAGAGGGGAGTCATTGTGACACACCAACCTTGGGTGGTTCAGTTGTCATCTTAATTCCAGCTTGCAGTATTGAAATAGGGAAATCAGGATTAGGGCTACTGCTTAACCACAGCCGAAAATCTTGATGCGGTTCCTTGATCTAACAGAATACATAGATATCACAAAAACAACATACACATCATCACATGTCTCAATTACAACAGCATACAACAATATAAATCAATAGCTGACATAACCCAAAATAACTCTGAATGCAACTGGTGTCCCAAGAGTAACCATGTTACATGGTAAACACTGGGAAATTGTAAATGATTTCAATTAAAATGCTTGTACTATCAAAACAGTACCCTTACCAGTAAAACAAGTGTATAGTTAGCTACCTAATTATATTCAAGCATTAGACAAAGATTAACACATCTATTCACACTGCCACAATTCAATATGACACCCTCCTATCATGTTTCATGCAATGTATTAACACTATTTGAAATACCTGAAGTTCTTCTTCCACAAGTTTGTCCAACTCAGGCATCCAACTTAGAGACAAGTGACAGTTAGCTAAAAATACCCAATGGCCCTAAGAGGATTGCACGCGTTTGATAAGGAATATGTTATATGAGGTTGTGCTTACTTCTTTGACACCATTTTCAATCATTCTTCTGGCAATCGGTGCTTGTCCTTGGCCGAGAGAAAGAGTCTGAAATCTGTTCTTCATGTTACTCTGGTCTGCTAGTTGTAATAGAGCAGTGGTGGGATCCTATCCAGTAGAAATATACACATCATCCCATTGACACATAATCCGTCTATACTCTGACATGTAGGCACCATATACTGTTACACTTACCACTCCTGGGGACAGTACAAAGATGAGAGGAATACGGCAAGTGGAGTCTTCCACAGCAGCAGCCATGTTCAGTACAGGGGGCTCGGTGAACTTTGCTCCAAGGTTGTTGGTGATGAATGACGTAACACAGAATGACACTCGATCAGGACGCAGCGACCTCACAATCAGCATACGCTGCAGCTCATTACAAGAGTTCTCCCATTCTCCTACACAGTTCAATTGATATGATGTTAACAGACATATTAGATTGTACCTGGCAATGGAGTATTTTCTGGTTCTGATGAGGTGTACCATTGATACCAGTCACGAGGATACTGATCGAAGGAATTAGCTACTCCCATAAAACTACCTAACCTAAAACACATTCACACTCAATAGAAAGGTACCATACAGTAAACAGTGCATACTTGTCTAGTTCAGTGACATTATCCCATAACATATCGTCCAGCCATTTACAAGGATTATCCATTTGAGTTTCGCGATCCAAAACCACCCCACCTCGTAGGAAGAAATCGTACTCTTCCATATGTAACTTTCCAGCTGCCTCCAATATTTTAGTACACATTTGAAATGAAAACAATAGTTTGTGACACTCAAATAGACCACGGCATGTATACCTATAGGAAAACATATGGGAATTATATTCATGATCAGTGGGAGAGTACAATAGCCTAAAGCAATGGATGGTATTGTTCTAAGCCAAATAAGGTGGGAGACAATAACAGTCCAATGGTTTCTGTTTTATTAAAAACCACAAATAAAGAGTAAAGCATGATTCTAGGTAACTCACAGTCACAGAACATATAACATACTGGTAAACAGCAAACGTGTGATAGTCATTCAGGAAGTTAATTCTTTCATCCAGTTTAGGGTGCTTCAAACTCTTATCTATGGAATTGTTGAATAGTTCTATGTAAGCATCCAGTGAAAACTGATACATAGGATCAATACGGCCCATATCATTCATAACAAAGAACAGTATAGAAGCTCTTTGAGCACAAGGACGATATCCCTGAAAGAGAAATTTACAAAACTGTTTGAGGCTGTAATGATTTTGAGTACCTCTCTAGCAGTGTCAATTTTAACTTCAGTTTGTTCACTGATTTCCAATTGTTCAGTAACTTCCATAGACGTAGTCTTACTACTCTGTAGTGTGTTAACCAACTGCTCATCGTCTAATAGTGATCCTTGAGCTGTGTTCAATAGCCTACATAGATGTACACACATCTAGGTATTACGTTATGCATTCAAATATTTCTACCTTAAAATTTCATCTTCTAAATCAGCTAATTTTTTCTTTCCATCAGCAATATTCACAACAAGTCTGTCCTTTTGTTCCTCTAGTTCAGGACGCTCTTTCCTCACTACTATTCCCAGTAATTGAGCTTCCAGGCCTGTGTGAAATATTAAACAATGTGTTAAATCACTACACATCATGTGCATGTTTTTCCTGTTTAAAAAGAGAGGATGTTTCTACTATCAGCCTTCCCACTCAGACATCAAGTAAACTTTAACTCCCAGCCACACAAAAGTAGCGGTTTAGATAACTATATGCAACACTGCTGTAAACTGATACATATCTCAACAGTCATGTCTTATTTTAAGAGACTTTAATATTTTTTTAACTGCTGGGAAAATGTTTTCTTCAAAACACCACATATGTACTTACACAATACACACAACTGAAGGAAACATTGATTGATCTTATGAACATACAAGTACACATGACATTACAGTAACCAGGTACATATAAAGTACTATTAATCTATGAGTCCATTAAAGGTGTGAGATGTGGTCACTTAAATGGAAAAACAACCATACAAATTTGGATAAATTTATATAAGAATTTGATGTCACAAATACCACAACACACATAATGTAGTAGAATGAGTAGATAAGTCTCAATGGATTTTCTAATCACAGAGTACATATGTATCTTGCCCTGATAACGGTCACGTTGGTGTTTAGTAAACACAATAAGTGTGCCAATGTCTGTTGTATGGCTTTTCAACAACAATATATTGACATGACACTTGAAGCCATTGCTGATATCATTACTTGTAAAGGGACACACGTGGCTTCAAAAGCCAACAAGATTGTAGCAACCACTCTGTAAGTGCCAGCTTGCTTGGTAAATCACTTTAAAAGCAACAAAAACAACGACAACTTATATTTTTATGTTTTATAGTCGGCTACTCATAGCAGATGATGCTTAAAGTGAAACTTTTACTTATTGACTTGTCATCTGTGAAGCTCTCAAGCCACTAATGCAACACACACGCACACACACTTGTATCTCTTCTTTCATCACAGTGCACGACAGTAATAAAGGTAGTGAAGAAGCATTATCAAAAATTGCTTACCTTGCTCTTTCACTGCAAAGTTGACGATGACAGTCTTTGTAGATATTTCAGGTGTGTAGTGAGGGTTACTGAGTTTAGTTGTGATGTAGAATTTAAAGTCAGGATTGAAGTCAACCTCCTTATCACCCAGCTTGATAATTACACGATTACCCTTCTTGATCAATGATTTGTTGAGTATAGGACCCAACGATGGATCAAGCTCTTCTTGAACATTTTGTAATAACACAGGATTGCCAAATTGTACAGAGTTCTCCAAGGTACGTAAAAAATCTGGCTGTTGTAAGTCAATTATCTTGAGATTCTGTACATGAAATACAATATCGTATACCAAATGTGTACACACGGTAACACAAAATTCAGAATATTTCATTTAAATTATCCACATCCTCTTAAAATATTTGGTACCCATACTGACCACCCATGCAGCACATGTCGGACAAAACTTTTAAGTGTATCAAATGGTAAATTGTCTACTGTTAATGTGTCGTCATTAAAGGTGTTAATGGATTCCCATTAAGGAAGGAAAAACAATGTCATAGTAGCCGTGATGTAATCTAAAGTATCCTTACTCGAGATTTCTCCATGTTCTTGATCCATTTGATGGCTTGACCTTGCGGATCAATCATCAACGGCCATCTAGATTTAGAACAAACACAAATCAAACACAATCATGATCGGCAATACATGCTTACCTGCTACTCTTTGTAACAATCACACCATTCTCGGTGGAGAAGGAATCTGAAGGGAGACCTTTGATGTTCCAGTCACGTACATTAGTTGGTTTAGCAAGAAAATTGGAAAATGAAAAGTCAGGGGTGCACGGGACGTTTAACTGACGCACCTAAAATAATACAATAGTGACAAACAGCTAAACAATGATGTAAATTGACAATAACTTCATATTGACAATAATCATAACTACGTAATAACGTCACCATTTTTGCTGTGACTGCTAATTTTTATACAGTAAAAATTGTGCTACACCCTATCATAGTCAAATTGATTAAAGGGTAGATTACAGGATAAAGTTGGCCATGTGTTAAAAACATCATATCCTTCAATTCAGCCAATTCAACCATGATACTGTGGCCAAAAAATGTCATTGACAAGAACAGTGAAGCCTGTTTAGAAGCCATTAGCACATTTACAACTAGAGCCTCTACAAGTCTTACTTAGCTACTCCATAGCTTATATTACACCAGTATCACTTACAAGACTGGACGGAAATAAAGGCATGGAAGAGAGTGAATTAGAGATAAATATGGTGGGGTTTATGTGATACATGTATCTTCCATCTTTAGACCACTCTTTGGGTGGTACTCTATGGAGTCATGGTTTAGAATTTCTTGAGATTAAGTAACAGTATGTTTTCTAGACACCATAAACACCCACGTAATTTGCTGATTTGTTTCAAAACCATTGCTAGATAATCCGTAATAATCTATAGAACTCTCTAAAGAGTCATTCACTCAAATATAGGTCATCTATTATTGAACCCAATTATATAACCATTGCAAAATAGTATATACCCAGCCATTTAGTCTACAAACTTTACACAAAAAACAGTTTGAAGGTGTGGTATTCCCAATAACTCAAAACATTAGCATTGTTACCAGGTGTCTTATTTGCTGTCAAAGTTATATACCATGAAGATTATTTCATAACTTGTTTCTGCACTAGTAAATCTTTGAACAATAAGAATTTTATTGTCTGAAATATAAGGTCCTTTGATTTTAGACCATGAAAAGCAATTAATTGTAGGCATTTCTGAGGTTACCTTATGTGTCCTAGGTATGCCATTCAGACTTTAAATGAGATAAGACCTATACACCATTTTAAGGTAGGGAGGATTCTAAAGACAAGCCTGACAATTTAATTGTACGTCTATAACTTGCTAACTTATCTCAGTTTGTACAAAAAGAATAAAACACCAATAACTGTTGTACAAGAATAAGGAGTTACAAACGTACATGTTAAGAGATTTAGTGTTACCTACGCAGTTCTTAGAACTGTGTGTTATGAAAGAACATCTGTAGGTCAACAACCGCAAAAAGGTTATCGGATTGCTACTACATTTAATTTTGAACAGAATTTACCTATTTCCACTAGTGTACTAACATTACAGCAGCACGCTATTTGGTTTCAATATCATGATGAACAATAAAGGTACGTCAACCAGCTGGAAACACGTACACATGCACTGTATTCCGTTTTGAGTATCATGAGAACAGTGACACTGAAATATGACCAAAGTGTCATAGAATGTTATACAGTAGATATTATCACATGAATACAATTAACAAGTGTTTGCAGTGGGAGACTTGTACAAACATAAAGGATGTCGTGTGTGTACTAGGTATGTACAATGAACTTCATTCACAGTTTCAATTTGTACAGTGGACATACTCAAGTATTTACATATGGCAAATTCTATATTCGGTATATAGAATTCATGGTTGAAATACGTAGTCATCATGTACATTCCAAACATACATACGTGTTAGTGAGATTTTGAGAATTCAAAATAGTTTTTGAAAACACCAGTCTGTGGCGTCTTTTTCTGTTTTAAAAAAAGCTTGTGCGTTTCGTATGTCTCATGTAAGCGCAACAGAGAGACTAGAGCCAAATTAAATTCCTGGACAGGTATGGTAACAATGCTGTTCGGTAGATTTCCTCAAGACATTGCTTGTGCTATAAGTTGCATGTAGGCATGTAGGGGACATGTAACAACAGAAAATACATTAGCCTTTTCGGGGCCAGATTGAATACAAAAACACAACAAATATAAAGTTACATGTAAATAATTTGAGTTCTGAACTCCACGGTTACCTAGTAATTACTAATTACATAAATATGAATCAATTATTGAGTAGTTACTTAAAAGTTTCTATTTAACTAGTGCCTAGACTATAGTACTCTATAGAAGTTCCCATGTGTATATTAGGTAGTGTATACAAGCATGTGAGCAGTGTACTGCTATTTAAAATATCACAGTTACGACCAGGATCTGCCAGGCCTAATTTTTACAGTAGATCACAATAAACACAATGGGTGAAATGTTTATGAATTATTGAAATATTTGTTGAGCACCAAATGAAAGAATTGATGCAAAAAGACTGTATTTCCCAAGGGAAGAGGAGTTTGAAAATCTTGCTTTCAAGGAGATATAAGATATGAGTGTTAGTTTACTTCATGTTGGACGTGCAGTTCACTCTTGTCTTTTTCCCCATAGCTTTTGCTTTTGCCCTGGTTGTAGGAAGAAACTAAGTTGTGGTTACGCTTGTTTATGGGGAAGGTGATATGTACGGTACCTTTCCTATAAGACTGTATTTGTAAGTTATGACCAATTAGTTGAGTGCCTGTAGCTCATCCACATTATCACTGTACAAATCAATTTCTCCATTGTTACCACTTTGTAGCACCGTAGCTTCTAGCTCTTGGCTACTAGGGCTGTAACTTTGGTTGACAACTCCTTTGGCTATATAGATAACAGAAATACAATAAAATGGTATTTGAAAAAATGAGCAAACACGTGAGGGTCTTGCAGATCCAGTCCTCTGTACGTCAACAAAGTCAACAGCAGAACCTTATGCATCCCATGGCAGGGACTTCGTAGACAAAAAAAATTGCTTCAATAAAACAACCATCATGTGACAAAAACCTGAGATCTACCAAAGACCAGAATACGCACCACAAGTTATCATATTACAGTGGAACACATGTACAATAAAGTAAAAGTAATAATTGGTGTGTAATTGCTGCAGCTGATCACCCAGTCACATGAAGGACTTGTGATCTGGTCCATGTATAGTAATGACTCCTGTGACCAGTACATGTCATGGGAACTGATTCAAAAACATTATTATATCCAAGCATTTATTTAACAGTAAAATTGTCTGTCATTGCATAGTTGATAATGTGTAATGTGTAATATACAATTATCAAATGGTCCTCAAAGAAACACAAACTCAAAGAGATCTAAGTTTTTAATCAGGAATTGAGAAATGTGGCAATTAGGAACAAAATTTATGGGAAAATGGTATAAATTTGTCACCCCTGAAGAACAGATCTTAAAATACAGTTAAAATTATTCACTGCACAATATGATATCATAGCTAGCTAGCTGGCTGTACGGTGATGGTGGATAATAAAATTATTGCCATAACTGATACATGCTTGACTGGTATGGCAGACAATAAATCATTTACACAGCAAATAGGAAGATTTATAATTCAGATATATAATTCAGATTCTTATGGGATAACAGTGAATGGTTGGATGAATGAGACTTTGAGCATAATCTAGCCAGTGAAATAACTATGAGGCACACTGAAGTAGACATACAGATTGGTTGCCATCAAGAGAGAAGCTAGGCTAGAAGCTTTTTTTTCAAAAAAAAGTTATATGGGCACAATGTGGAGTCTATGAATTTATGTATAACTCTTTCACATTACACTCAGATTACTTACCTCATCCACGGCTGTTTCTGCTGTAGGTTCGGCAAAAGCGGCTGGTTTTCTTGCAATAATACTAGCACCATGGCAACTATGCATCCTCACGTGACAAAATAATAGCACTCGTTATATCACTGCACGTGAACAATGCATAGTGATTGGATAAACCTAGGTTTTGAGCATATGTTATATTGTGCCTGAAGGCGTGGAGTATACTAGAAAACAAGGTGGAGTATATGAGATTTATTACCCACCCAAAACAGCCTAAATAGAGTCTAACTACAGTCATCTGTTAAGAAAATATGGTTCCGTTCCTGTAGTAAAATTTACAAAACAACTTATAAGTATGATAGATAGGATATTAAACATGACTAGCGACACCTGGTCTGTGACACATGTTATGTATTTTGACACTCTGTCTTGAGTGTGAAATGCACATCACATAATCATTGAGTTATGCATTTTTCATGTATTTGTACTAGCCTTCATTCATTACAAGTCTTCAGCACTACTCCCCCTAATTACTAAAGTTATGCACATTAAAATACTTCAACTACACTACTGGTATGTTGTTCGTGTTCCACAAAAGCCGTATTAAGAATTCAGATCAGATTTTTATTTGAGAAGGGTAGGGAAGCTAGTCCACAGTACAGCAACATGTATTACTAAGACATTCACAATTTCACATTTTCCAGGTTTTTTTGAATACCACATAAAGCACACGTAATATCAACAGAACAAGACTACTGAGCGGGCGTATTACCTCGTGATTAACGATTGCATGAAGTAACATGGATATTTCAGTTCATATTGCCATTAAGGGTTGCTGTGTTTAGCCCAATTCAGCCAATAAAATACGATAACGTTAAAGGGAAATGGCTAACATTAAAGTTTCTGGCACTGCCACGCGGATTTGAAAGTGTGGAAGCACACTCGTTTGTGCAACCATTTTTTTTAGCGAGCTGGAGTTATCTTGGGTCCTTACTACACTTTCCTTGTACAATAACTGTTGAATACTTGGTTGAATAACACGGAAAACTGATGAACAAATTTAAGACCCGTTGCTACATACACATTTCAATTTATCATTTTGCGTAAACGAACAATTACGCGTTATTTTACATAATCATTAAACATGGGCTAATACACCGTTTGACACTCTTGGTTTCTATTATATACTCTTGGTAATATCAAGCTACATATTTGTCAGCAGTGGGTGTAGTCTTTGAATTACAGGACAGTCCACCAGATACTTGTACACTTGAGCAGCTACAAAAAGCTTTTAGATTTCTTGCAAGTTTTGGGATAGTAATTGAAACAAAAGGAAGCATTCTATATGCATGCACTATTTAGGTACATCTCCCATATGCATGTGTAACATCAGTCAGTATTACGATTGTGCGCACTATGCACACTTTGAATGGTAATCAAAAATCTATAAATAGTTATTCAACAAATACCACTAGAGTATTACCAGGATACATATATACAATCAAACGTAAGGGTCTTACAGAAGGTACATACACGGAGAATTATTATTACAAACAAAGACATAAAAGTGTACATCCTTTTCCCTTCTACACAATAACCAGTGGGCTGAAAAGTGTCATCCTTTTCCCTTCTACACAATAACCAGTGAGCTGTATTATATATGTAACAAGTGGTGTAGGGCTTCTAAACAATAACTAGACACTCAGTCTAATGGAACTAGGAAAGTTATTTACAAATCCAATGGTGCGTGGTTACAATGTCTGAGTAAGTCTCACATGCAGTTACTGTGCTAAACAGTGTTAAATAGCTTAATGCCCTCAGGCGTACAACTAATTTAGATGATATATAGGCACCTGGCTTTAGGCAACAACTTTGAAGCACATCGTAGCATGGTCCCCCACAATGGTTGGCACAACACATACAAATGTTGATCATTAAGTAACCACAACCAGGCAGTCCTTGGGAAATAACCTTGTTCCAGCTATTAAATTGTAGATGATACTTTGAGGGTTAGTGTTCTCCATGATGAAAGACTGATTTGTAAGAAAATTACATATGACAAGCCAGACAAATGTGCCTACTGAGCTGCAATGCTTCCAATAAGTTTCTACATACTTTAATTTTTCTTCTTTGGAATTTTATGATTGGCTGACTGTTGCCTTCAACCTCAATAATATGTATATAGCTAATGGCTTGATTTTTATAGTCAGACGTTATTTTGGCCCGACATGTGCATTTTGGTAGGCGGTACAATGCATGGATCATGAACAACATGGCATCATGGAATACTTCTCTTTTGTCTCCCACCATTTCTTTTTACTTGCAGCACAAAAGGTGTCAACCTGTGAGTGAGTAGCATGTCAATGGTTTCGTGTGTTAACCATAAGGTTTCCTTAAAAATAAAAAACCATCCTTCTCACACAGCTGCAAGATCATTCAACATGACTTACATTACCAAATTTACACAAGGAAAATCACAAAGAATCACATATGGTCATGACCACTACAACATAGGCAAGATGTATGCACTGCAAACTTGACAAAGTACTTTTGCACAAGATACATGCAGTGAAATCTTATCTATTTCCAAGGCCAGTTTAGACAGGGTAACTTTATTATAGTGGTTTCCTTGTTGGTCTGGGACCTATAATCAGTTTTATTGGGTGATATATTGATTCTTCATAAGTCCAAAGGAAGCAAGATAGAAAACAAACTAATTGTTAATATCCACAAAGCACACACACACACAATTACATTATACCATTTTAAGCCATGTCTTCTGCACCATCTCATCACGATACTGAGATAGGAAGGGTCCAGCATAAGACAGGAAGGCTGCAGCTACCAAACAGTCCCCTGGTAAATAACTGATGCTTTCCTCTAGTTGCTGTTACATATCCTGTATTATGAGATTAACAATACAATGGTGTCCATACCTTGACTGTTTCCTCCCATCTTACTCTTTCACCTGCTAATCCTGTTACTAGCTTGCCAGCTCTGTCTAGTTTAAGCTCTGTGAGTTCTGCTTGTCTTTGTAGTTCTTCCTTTTGGGCTAGTTTGTCATCATACTGCTTCTTGAGGTCATTAAGCTTGTCCTCAATCTGTATGAGATCCATAATGACACACGCATACAAGCATCCAAGTGCTCACACACTACACACCTCCTTTAATCTTTCCTTTGCTTCAGTAAGTATCTTCTGTTTCTCTGCTAGCCTACGATTAGCTTCTTCCAAGCGCTAAAAATCAGCATGGTAACATATACATACAAAATCTTAACAAATTAAATACCTTTCTCTTAGGCTCTACAACACGGAATATTCTACCATAGACCTCCATTGCTCTGACCCACATACACAGTGACTTAGCAGCACCAGACACACGACCGACCAAGTCAGGTTTAAAGTCAGGACTATTGACATAGGTACCTATCTTCTTTAATACTTTATCAGACATGTTCTCCTTATCAAAATCCACCAGTTGGTTGATAAATGTAGCATCACCTTTAAGCGAGAATTACACAATTATGAGTGGGAGAGTTACACAATTATGAGTGGGAGAGTTACACAATTATGAGTGGGAGAGTTACACAATTATGAGTAAGAATTACATAAATATTGGTATGAGTCTGTCATATAAAAACTTGTGCTACTTCATAAAACTTAAGGTGTCTAGTTTGCTAATTGCCAATTCATTTATTTAATTAATAGTAACCTTTATCAACATACTTAAGTTTGAATTGGTTACTATGGAATTCACAACAAATGATAATTAATGCACACAAAAAAATGTCTTCTCGGCCATTTAAATGTCGGTTTTCTTCCAGTACTCATGGCTACACTTCAGGACCAAGAGATTTGTACAGATACACTATCAGGTATGGGTGCACGCTTAGTTTTAAAACTACAACTCTAAACTGCAAGAAAATCATTACCAAGAACCACAGTCTAAAGGAACATAATCACTAAGCCAGCTAATGATGAAGCATCTTTTACCATTGTACATTGTGCTACGTATATACAAACAATATTACTACTAACAAGATATTTGTAAACATGTGGCAAAAGTGATGACTCAACTTACCCAATTGTCGTTTGGCTTCAGCCCATGTTGGCTCTGAGAGTCTCAATATCATCACAGCTCTCATCACCATCTCTACCAGGTCAGGTGGTTTAGTGTATGACTTGATTTCCTGAAGGTCCTTCTTGCTAAGTGCCTCTAAAGCCTATTGATAAAATCTCTCTTGTTATTGTCAGTGGATTTTAATTGTTATATACCTTTGTTGCTTCTTGTAAGGCTGGTAATGCTTCATCAAGTTCATGTTTAGCTGTTTCTGCTATTGCTAAACACTTTGCTTCTTCCTCGGCAATCTTTTCACTTCTAGCAGCGACATTCTACAAGCACAATCAACGTACATGTTATATTAACAAGCTGGTAGTAATTAAAGGACTTTACTTTCTGCTGTTCATCTGCGTCCATCTTCTGTTGCACAATCACAACCAAATATTCCTCACATTGCTTCTGAAACTGAGCAACCTTTACTCGGGCTTCTTCCAACTCTATTGTCATCTTTTCCACCTAAACAATTTATTCATAAAATAACAAAACATGTACTGATGTGTAACAAGTGTCGGTATACAGTACATGCTCTATATTTATGGGTCATTACCTTTTCTCTAGTTTCATCAATTTTAAATAATCCATTACGCAGTTTGAGTGCACTATCACCAAGTTCCTTCCTCTTGCCATCCAGTAATCCCTTATAACCACTGACCAACTCAAGATAGTTAGTTGGAGTGACATAGTTATGTCGCTTCATCTCAAACAACATCTGTTTTGACATATCCATAACTGAACGATGAATTGTCATAAAGATTGTGGCAACATTTTGCCTGATCTAAAAGGGAGTTGGCAGTAAAAAGATTGCTGCAAGCAAAGTTTACGATACCTCTATTACTGCATCTGATTCACCCTCAAATGTTACTTCTTCTAAATACTTCTCAGCTACCTCCAATAGTGCATCTTTGGGCCACTCAGTGAACCAGTCGATGGTAGTACAGTTAACAAAGGCAGGATACATACGAAGACGATTTCTATATTAGTTACATAGAAGAGATCAGTGTAAGAATAACCTAGTGGTCTTACCTGAAGGGGTCTCCAACTGGACTCATGCAAAGAATAATATGTAAATTACTACGAACTCTGTCAATCAAGTAGTTAAACAATGACTCTGGACTCTCATGAATTCCATCTTTCTTTGCAGCATCATGTAAACCATTCTTCACCTAATACATGATACATGTGAGTACGGTAAAAAAGTTTTTACTTGATCAATAGACAATGTATAGCATTACATACTCAAGACCATTTAAGACAACTGGAATTGCTACTATGCTACAGGAGCTACACGTACACACATACATAGATACACCCACAACACGCACACCATGTTTACATGTTTGTTACACTAAACAATTTAATGTGTGTACAATTTACATACTTCTTCAAAATCTTCTGGGCCATATAAATTGGGGACCTCTCCACTGCTCAAAATATTGTTAATGTCCTCAAGAAAAGATTCATCCACTACTTGAGTATCAGTGAACAGGAATACAGTTGGCTTGTTATCCACACCAGCCTTCCAGTAAAGCTTCCGCAAATCTTTACACAAATAAAATAACACTAAAATACAAATATGTAATTGAGTTTTATGAATATATACCTTCTCTAAATTCCTGTAGTCGATAGTGTCTGGTGATCTCAATCTGGAACACCTGATAACCAATAATGTAGGCCCCCAGTCTTGACAAACTCTGCCTTCCACTACCACCAATACCAACCAGTAACATGTTGCCCCTTGGTTGTCGAATAACACGGACGATACGTGTAACTAAGCAGTAAACAAACGGTAACAACAGTATACAAGTAGATGTTGTTGTATTGTACCATGTTCTATGGCATCTCTGAACAGTACTAGGTCCATGGCAATGTATCCTGGTTCATTGTTATAATCCTCAAGGTTGTTTTCCATGAATGATTTTAGCTTTTTAAAATCAGTGATATCCTCGTAAACTGGCTTCTCTTCCTTCATAAAATCCCCTAAGATATAATATATTGTGATGAATATCCTAAACATGAATAATATATACTTGCAAAACAATACCACCACACACTACATTATATCATTATTCATATTTTACAGCATTAGAACATGCATATAATATAGCATTTTCATATATACCACATGCATGCACTGATGCATATACATGCACACTTACCAAACACTGGTAACATCTTGCTAGGGCATAGGTTGTTAAAAGACATGTCAAACAAACTTCCAAGCTTGTCACTGATCAAGTTTGAAAAAGTTTCATGATCCTTTTCACCCACTAGTCTATCAGAAAACACACGACAAACTTCATGGAGCCAAAGACGTGCCATTCCTTGCTGAGTGTCATGGTAATCTCGATGGGCACGTAACAGACCTTGAAATACCTAACAGAAATAATAGTATATTTGTAAATACCAAATAGTCTCATATTACTTTAGAAATGTCTCTCAAGTTGAATAGATAGTGTATTTTTGTAGGGGTTGGCAACATACGGGTGCTGATAAAATTGTAAATATCAATTGTAGCCTGAAACAAAAGAAAACACTTTAAACATAACAATGTAACAAACCTGAATTTACCTGCGTCATTTTGTCACCTAATGGCTTCACATCTTCTTCAAAGTCTTGTAACTTTTGGTTAATCATTGTACCAAAAATTCGTTTAATTTGACTCTCCTGACATAAGAGAATGGAATTACAAACGCAGATAAAATTTCTTGAGTGCTTACTTGTGGGAAGGTCATATTGATGAGATTGAATCTGCTTTGCAACCGTCGGGATATTACCATCCTACCTCCACCAGGTGGACCCATCGAGGCCACTAAATACATTCCCTATAGGAAATAATGATAGAGTAAGTTAGCGCCGAGCAATATACTGATGATTTACTCAAACTATGGTATCTGCCTATGATACTGTCTAATTTCTTGACCATTGCAACACAATTTTGCTTGTAGTACTACATTGATCTGTAGAGCTACAGACGTCTGACTAGGTACTGTGACATTGAGTAAAACTGGTCAGCGTACATGACACTATGTCTGTGTGTACATCATAAAGTACTTGTAAACATATACAGATTACACAAGGTAAATTACAGAAATATTTAATGCACTTCCAAGTAAGCCTTTTCTTAGCTAGAATTGCACACCTGGCTGAAGATCTTTGATGGCTTTTCATGCATAATTATATTAGACGAGTTGTTGCTTAAAGGCACTTGGAGGGTATACGTTAATACATACCAGCCACACACAAAATATTACGAGAATGTATTGGAATACTTTATATAAGTGTGCAATTGTAAGATAGTGAAAGAGTGTGAACTACTCAACATACTAGGTACTAAAGCAATACAACATGCTTGAACTTAGGAGGTTTATTATCAGTGACTCATGCTAACATAACTGGCAATATGAGTATTATTGGTAATAATGAAATGAGTGCATGCAATAATGGCAATACACATGATTGTGTGTGTTGCTGTGATCTAATGAAGCTGCCTTTTTGGTTAAATTAAACCATTTTGGGGTACCTGGAACTTAACATATAATATGATCACTAAATTATAGTTGTGAATATGGCTTACTTGTCACTGTCATCTATTTGAATATAATACTAATTACACTGCAATATATTTTGGTCACTAGTTCCGTGCGTGTGTAAATTAATGCAGGTGTCACTTGTGCGGCAGTAATACAATGAATATATACATTTCCTCCTTAGCATGTGCGTAATCTGCACGTGTGAAACTAACACGCATGCTGCTGCTACACACATGCAATGTGTAAATTGGACTATGAAATATGAGTATTGTACATAATTCAGGGAGGCCATTATACAGCTAAAGAAATCCCTTGCAAAGATGGAGTGTGTTAGATAAATTATCACAGAAAGTAGAGGAAGTAATCAAAGAAAATGAAAGACAATACTATATACACTGGGAGAGGTATGCACTTTGAAGTAAGATCTTGTGTTCTTTAATATAGACCTGCCATTTTTGATATGGTAAGGCTGGCAGGAAGACAGCAACGTGCTCTTTAAAAACTGATCGTAAACAACACAACATTTACATGGACTGTAGTATGAATTTTGCAATTAAAAATAAGCAACTGTATATAATTAGGAAGTAGTTAAAATGTACCTTGTCAACCCAAACACTACCACACCTAACGACACAGCATATAGTTACTAAATAAACATATTACACAAAATATAAATCCCCAAAAACATTAGCACTGGTGGTATAATGGTCAGCATTTCTGCCTACCAAGTAATAGAAGTGGGTTCGACTCACAGCCAACACAGTGTATCATTTTTTCTTTATAAAAACTTTTTTTGGATGCTTTTATTACAGAAAACAAACGATGAAGGACTGGCAGTATACAAAACAGGCCATGCACTGACATATTTCCTTTACCTTGACTTGTTTGATAGTCTGTTTGAGCCTATCATACCAAAAGCCATAGTCAATCCACTGTCTTATCAACTCTAGGGGTGGCTGGGAACCAAATGTATCCTTAGCTGGCATGTTAAAATCATCCATAAATGTGACCAACTTCTTTCCACCAATTGGAACGTACACTCCTAAAGCACATTAAATTTGATCCACATAATATGCAATTGGTATAATGCATGCTACAGACAGACAGACAGACACACCCTTTGTTCTCTTTTCTACTTTTCCCTCAATAATATCTTGAACATTATTGGAAGATGTCTAAATTAAAACAACACAAAGTACAGAACATTTCAAGATATAAAAATTACCTGAGCTGACAAATTGATGGTGAGGACAGAAAATACAGTATTGTCCAATTTCTGAAGGACAGTCTGTGCCACAGATGTCTTACCAGTACCGACAGGTCCAACCAGTAAAACAGGATCGCCAGCCAACACTAAACTGTGGACCAGAAAGTCGTACCGAACTGTGTCCACTGTAGGTACCATAATCTTGTAGAATGGCAAACTATTGGAAAATATATTGATGTACATTAACAGTTGCTAAGCAACTGAAATTTTTAAATGTTTATACTTGTGTATGGTCATACAATTAGATGGGTGTTCATCATGTTTGGATTGGTTAATGTATAGAAAGGTACAAATCATTAGTCTGATTTTAATGGCAGCTATCAACTTGTGTGTACTATGGCCACCTGCATAGAAACATCTTAATGTGGCATCTTGTCTGTAACTATAACTACTGAACAACAATGAAAAATGATATACTCTGGCTAGCCTACAATTCTGTTTGATAAAAAGAAAAGAAAAAAGATAGTAAACCGATGATATGGCAGCCCTTTATGATGCACATACTATAGCTATATTTCAAGAAGAGGCTACAATTTTAGCTGAAATTTACTTTGGTTGGTATCTCCAGCCAGATCTTAGTTTCTCCTCCCACAGAGTCCATGTTCGGTTTTTTACGTCAACAAAGTACTCATAAGCAGTATCCTGTATGGAAGATGAAAATTTTCCCTATTGTAAACATTTACAAATATTTCTCACCTTTGCTGGGAACTGGCTTTCCATTTCTCTCAAGAAAGTATCAATTTTCTTACGCCCATCTTCATCCACACTAGCACACACTGACCAAATCAAAGAAAACAAGAACCACATTTCAACCATCCTGGGGTAATTCTCCACATCATCAGGATTTACCTGTACCACATCATATTTGAAATATACTCAAATAAGTGAAATACATACAGCCTACCCCATTCTCAGCAGTGGCTAGAGTTTCAAATAACTTACACAGAGATACTACAGAATTTAGTTGGTCTGTGGATACCAGCTCTTTGCAATGCTTTTGTTTGAACTCTAATACTTTAGTCACAAATTTATCAAACAGTTTCTGAAGGATGTCAACCAATTGCTGAAAGATAAAACTGCGATGACATCAACTCAGTATGGAATCTGTACATCACCTTATCTTGTCTTTGTTGTAGCCAGGAGTTGACATAAGGTTGCCAGCCCAAGTCTAATGTATCACTGTACACCATACCTGATCTACTGACTGTAGCTGGTGAGGCAACTGCCAAATCCTCCACTTCAAACAACAGTGACACCTGGAAATAAAATCAATTAGTCACCAAACCTGTTTGTTAACAAAATCTAGTCTTAAATAAAACAATAGAAATTAATGGAATTTAGAAACTCTCGACATTCCAGGGTATAGAATGTATTACAAAAGAAATTTTGTAGATCTCAAGTATGTTTTACTATTCATCCAGTACATAGGGTAATTAGATACTAACTTGGGGAGGCATCGAGATACGTTCTCCATTGATCAGTGTGAGTACTTTATTGTCATCCATAACAGAGTTCATGGACTCTATCCATAGAGTGTCCACTGGAGCATCAAACACCAACCACTTTTCATCAGGCTTCTCATCTGCATATACACAAGAAACATTGGTATATGCATTGTGACTACAATTTTGATGTAAGTAAAACGACCACTTGGACTTCTATTTATACACATAATTGGCCTGCTTTTAAGTCACACCTACCAGCACAAGTGTTCCTCATTACACTGGATAATACTCCATCAGTCCATTCATTAGTATTGAGGTCAAATTCTCCATACAATTCTCCCAGAGATAAAGCCTTTGGATTAATGGGAAAATCTTTCACTATGTTATACTGTCCAGGAGTTCCTTTGTTCTCTTTCTTTAGTCGTGTTAAAGTGTTCTTTAGCATTTGCCACATTACTGACTTTCCTGATCCAGTTTGACCAACTATCATGACAGCGTGCCTCGAGTTCTTAGTCTCATAAAGCTGAATGATTTTTGTGTAAGTGATAGGAATAGCCTGTAAGTTGGCAATCTTTAGTTCTTTTGTAACAGCCTCTTTCATCTACACGGATTTGAAATACAGAAATAACAAGAAAATAAAACCAATCAAAATGGAACAAAGGAATTACATACACCTACATACACTACACACAAAGTCTTACAGTGCTGTAGTCTAGTTGAGGGACATCTACACCAGGAAACAGGTCAGACGTGATACCATTAAAGAGAGGCAGGTCAGCTGCAGTCAGTTTAGCCAGATTCATGTCCTTCATAGCCAGCAGCAAGATCTGACAATAAAACATGTGTAAATCAACATCAGTGAAACACTTGTACTAAAATGATTTTATTACCTCTTCATCAGGCATGTCTGGTTGAAGGCGCTTCTTTCTTCCAGCATATTTCAGTACAGATACTAAAGCACGTAGACCAAAATCATAATGGTCTTGCTTAGATAGCTGTTGTACTGCTAGTGAGTATAGCGTGAATACTTTCTTAGCAAGAAGCTGTATAGAGATTGTACTAATACAAAACAATGTGATAATATCTATCCTGTTTACCCTAGTCTGTGAGAACCCTTCCCCGAAAAGGATGATTTCAGCAATCAAGCCAGAGTCAGGAACAATCATAGAAATTGGTCGGAACATACTCTTTAGGTTATCAGGAAGCTCAGTTCTGCCAGCGTATCCTACAATTTGTCACTCACATAAGGTCAGGTACGACTTAACACACACTCACTCACACACTACACTATACACATACAAACACAAACACTACACATACCAGGGTTCATAGTAATAAAAATCCCTACAGACTTGCTCAAGTTGATTTCTCTACCCTCAAACATGAATCTCTTACGTTCCATAGCAAGAGCCTGAAGGATGGATAAGATCTGCTGAGCCACAACACTGAGCACTTCAATATTAATCCTGTTAAACTCATCAAAACAACCCCAGGCTCCAGACTATGCATGATCAAATAGATACCATTGTAAATGTAAAATATTTCAAATTTGTAATCAGTACCTGTGCCAAGCCACTGAACATCCTGCCCATAGACTTGAAGTCCAGTCCTTCTGAGCAGTTTACTACAATAACATACATCCCTAGGGCCTTCCCCAGATCCTTGGTGGTCTCAGTTTTTCCAGTTCCAGCTGGTCCCTTGGGACTTCCCCCTCGGTGAAGATGAAGGGCAGTAGTCAGAGTCATGTAACAACTAGGAGTGACATATAATATGATTTCATGTTTTGTAATTTTAGTACCGATCTGTTAATGGAGTGATAACAAGACGTCCAGAATTTCCTAGATACTCGTATCCATACTCAAAGTGTGTGTTGGTCTGTCTAATACAGCAGTCATCATTTTCCTGAAGACATACAACAATTATTCATTGCAAGTCCTTATGGACTTGTTTAACAAATAACAAGCTAGTCTTACCCAGTACAATCGTAACTGGCTCATCCATTCAAAAGCATTGGGAGAGCTTATACCAGCCTTGAGCAGTTTTTCGATAATGTCCCTTGAATGTACCTACATGCATAAGATCAGTATACACAAGGTAGATCAATATCCCAATACCTCAATGGTGACTAATGCTACTAGCTTGGAACGCTGTAATTTTGTCAGATTGCCACGAATTAGTTCAGAAAACTTGTCCAACATTGCATTCTAAAAATAATCCACATAACATTGTATGGTATACGAACAACTCATAGTAGACAATACTTGTTTCTTTTTCAAACTCTTTAGTCCTTTCTTGTCTCCCCTACCCAGAGCTTTCTCACAATCAGCAGTCCACTGTATCTGACTTGAAGTGATCAACATCTAATAGTAAAGTACACTAACATCATGCATGACAATATGTAAGGGTTCTACCTGTCCTGGCCATTCTTTCACCCACTTCTCACGCTTATTAAGATTCTTCTTCAAATCTGCTCTACAAGCTCTCAACAAACTCTTCAAAGTAACCCTCATCATATCTTCCACTTTACTCAGCCAGATCTGAAGTTGAAATCAGCAAATATATTAATAGTAGACAAATGTACATACTTCAACAGGGCCATCTAGGCGGATTGCACTATGGAAGTCCACCTTTTCTCCACCAGCAGAGTTCATGGCTGTAGCATCCCATTTATCCCTCATTCGTGACAGATCCAATTTGACAATATTATCAAAACACTTCTTCATGTGAGGCTGAACTGCTTCTGGGTTACGTGACTGCCCCAGGATCTCCAACAAATCATCATTGGAGAGGAAATAGAATCGTGGAAACAACTGCCTCTTTGTCTCCAAATACATGTCCAGGGATTTCTGGATTTCTTCTAGTTTGTTGTTCATGTCATTCAACATCTCAAGCTGACCTGTAAGTACACATTCACATACCACTTGATGTAACTACACTATCATACATACCAGGGTGGTGTGTTCCTCTCAATGCATTAGGGTCCTTGCTAAACCTGGCCATTATCTTCTTCCAGTTACCATTAACTTCATCAAAATCAGCTGATTCTTTTGGTAACTGACGTCGAATATCTTCTCCGATAAATATATTCTAAAGTACGTAATTACTTGAAGTAAGTATAAACACTTCACAATTATGTATGTACCTCTAAATACATCCATTGTCTTTGGACTTGCATTGTCATCTCGACTACTTCTAGAATATGTGACAGTGTACGCTCCCACTGGTCTACCTACAATAAATAAACACATATACACTAAACTACAGGTAGAAAATTACAGTACACATGTTTGTAAACATGACATCAACAAGATGTCTTTTTACTCAACATAAACATCATGGGACTCACTTCCTTTTCAAAGGCCTTGACATATCGTGAAGCCTTCATAGTAGACAAGGTCACTTGGTTGTCTTCTAGTTGCTGGAAGAATTCATCAGTAGTCCTATAGTTACCAATGAGTTCATATAACTCACAATCTTAAATGAATCCTCTAATGTTTGGGACAAAAATGGTTATCTCAGCTACATGGATGCTTTGTCTGGACAATGAATATATTTTGGAGCCACATAAATATTTGGGCTTATACGGTAAGGGAGAATTAATTATAAATATTACGGTTCATACTTTAGTTTGAAATGGCCTTTATCTTTGTAGGGAGTTATTTCAAGTTCCATTACTTCCCAAGCATCAGCTATTCCCTTCAAGGCTTGTTCAATGGCCAGTTCCTTGCTGGCTGCACTAGAGATCTCTCCGATGGCCTCTGAGAACTGATCTAGTCCTAGCTCAATCAATTTCTCCAAAGTAAAGTCATCACCTAAGAAAAGAGACAGAAATGAAAGTTAGAGGAATGTATAAATGATATATGTACTTGTTTGGTCAAATGGCTTTTGTACTTCTTCTTTGAGCCTTTCCCAATGCCGGCCTCTCATGGCGGGGTTCTTAAGGTCTTGGATTAGAGGCATTGTTCGTTTAAATGTATCAATCCTCTGCTTCAAATGGTCAGTGATTGACCAGTTCTTATCCTGCGAAACAAATTGAATATTTATCCAAAACTGACGTGTTCAATGTACCTTTATTTCTCTAGCCAGTTTTCCTAATCTCTTCAACATTCCTTGTGCCTGCATTCCCATCTCTTCAGTGACCAACGAACCAAACGTTCCACTTTTCCAACTGTCCCAAGCTGCTTCCCACTCACTAGTCAAGTCCCAAACAGCCTGAAGGTGTTCAAGATCTTTCTCTAGTGTCAAGATGAGGTGTGATGGAGGCTGGTCAATCTTGAAGATATTCAATCCCTTCCTAATGTTGCTCTCTTGTACTTTGAGATTGGCCACTTGAGCATAAATGTTGTGAATGTAATCCAAAGCCTGCGTGCATGTTGACAGTATATGAGAGAGAACAGTTTAATATTATGTGTAAACATACGGAGAGCTAACCTGTTTACATGGTATTGTATGGCTAAATGGTCCATGAGTTTCAAACTCATCTACAACGCTTGACACAGTTTTCTTAAACTCTTCTGCTGAGTGTAAGAGACCAGTCCGGAATTTCTCCTGTAAGGATCACGTGATGGGATATATATATATGTACATTAAGCATGGTTATAGGTTATGGACCTTGTGTTTCTTCAACATGGCATCACTGTCAATGAGACACTGTTGGAAGGAGATCCAGGCTGAATGTAGTCCATCAAACTGACTTTGTACCTGATCACCAGACATACAGTATCACTAATATGTTAACAACATGAATTATATAGTAACACACTTATTGAACTGTAGTAATGGTACTATATTCAGACATTACTAATAATGTTCTGCTCAACTACTCTAATAGAACATACACTATATCCAGCCATGTTCAAAATAAAATCAAGCCTTATTATGCTCAACCGCTCTATTATTGCTGTAGCTAGAGTGAGTGCTGTATTAGAGTACATTCCTGTAAAATTTGAACTAATCAGCAAAGAAACAGTTAGAAATACAGTACTGTGTTCAATATTGGCTTTTCTTTTTGGTATGAAAATAATTGTTCCTATTATGCTGACATAATGCTCGATACTTTTGGTTACTGTTATGCTTTAATTAAACTATGCTAGCATAATCAGCTGGGGCCTACATTCTTGCACAGAGCACTACAGTAGTGATGCCATTTTTTAATTTGTACTCACGTGCAGACAGATAGATCTCATCAGAAGTACACTAGCTCCCATCACAGCTGCTGGATTTGCTCTACATTTACCTGACCCCCCAACCAAATCATTTTTAAACAAAGAGGTGAGCATGTGTTCATTCCCCATGTACTGAAACAACCATACTACAACAGACGAATGCAAACAGACTACAAAGCAGAGAACAAGTCAAAGCTAATAGTTCTCTCAAGCAGTATAAACCTCAATCTAAGAAGATTTAGTTATAAAACTACATTAGCGAGATACTGTAAGGTAACCATCATATCAGATTGCTAGGAAAAATACTAAACAATAATGTTAGTAAAGCTGGCACCAGCTGGACTTTCAAGAAGAATACCATTATAAGAAAACTAATATCAATATCATTTAATCTGTGTATTTGGTCTTGTATAATTTACCGAATGTTCAATTAGAGTATTTCTACATCAATGTTCTATTAGAGTATAACTTGTTAGGTATATTGACTTCATGTACACATGCAGGTACCATCTTCTCAGACTTACATGGTCAGGAATCAGTACTTCATATTTATTCAGAATTTCAAACTGGTCACTCAAGGGTTGAAATTGTGCTTCAGTTTTTGGCTGCTCATTTTGCAGCCTTTCCAATAGCGTCAAACTATCTCCCAACTGATCCAATTTTCCTGGAGGTGCCTTTAGCCTATGACATATTTTACAACAGTTACAAAAATCCACAAACTGCATACTGCACCTTTTAGCATTGTCCTCCATGTATGCACAGAGAGAGCTGAGTCTATTACTGGCCATATCCAACAGCAGGTTACAAAATTTGCTCTGCCACTCATTACAGTGCGACAAGATGGCAAATTTGAGTGGAGAACAGTCCAACACTATAAACTCCACATTGTTAATGGTGTCTTGTTTCTGTACATTGTTAGACCATTCTCCTAGGGGACCATACCTATGGGAGTATGAGGCAGTATAGTCACACACACACAAATGCATGTGCACACTAGCTTACATACCTTTGTATGTCAGCATCAAACTGAGCTACTGATGGATCCAGGGTCCGGTAGCGTCGAAAGAATGCCTCCTTTTTAGTCTCCCATATAGGATGATAGCTGTGCACAACGCACCACAAACACATACACATGATATACATAAACAGCCTCACTTTGTCCATAAACCAAGGTACTCCTGTAGCTTTCCAGCTGTCTTCTCAATCCCACTATTGATTGAACTTCTAATCTTCTTTATTTCTTCATCACTGTCAATAACAGCATGTACAGTCTACAGAGAAACACACTTTATAATGAAAATAACACGCACTAAACATTACCATTCTGTTGGGCTTTTTCTTGCTCAATAGTTCTGGTAGACGAGGGAAGGTTGATACACACTTCATCACCTCAGCTAATACATTGTTGATAAAGCCAGCAACAGTTTGAATATTTGGTTCAAATTCAATCTAAACAATTGCATTATAAATATCCCAAGATTCTATTAACATACAATCTATACCTTGGTCTTTAAGACGACATTAACTTTAAACAAAGGATTTGGTGATGTTTTACCATCTCCATTAATGGCCCTAGATAAAGCCTGAAGGGACCACTTGACATTCAGTCTAAATGCTTCTTCCACCATTCGATCCATACGTTCTGTGTAGCGTACCCAATGACCTTGAACTTCACCACCATCACCTCTGAATACCTAATAACGTGCAAATATTAACTGTCCAGTATCACTATACTGTCATATATACCTAGGGACCCGCTGATTATGCTCATTAATTTACCCATTATGCTATGCTGCAATGCCCAAAAATTTACCTATTATGTTAAATTAATGCTCAATATTTACCTATTATGCTCAATATTTTACCTCAGTTCTCATGTTTTTCTAATAACTTCGCACTTTATGGGAAAGCAGTAAGTGGTTGAAGCACAGACTGTAAATCCTTGCTTGTCAAAATGCATGTCACAGAAAAGATCGATATATTCTAATAGAACAGTCAGCTACCTGATAATTTTATTAGAGTTACAGACTGTTCTATTAGAGTATATCGATCTTTTTGTGGGATATGTATTTTGATAAGCAAAAATTTATAGTATTGCACAACTTTTCTGCCTATTATGCTAGCATTATGCTCAATGCTTTCAGGCACCTATTATGTTCATTATTATGCCAGCATAATCGGCGGGTCCCTATACATACCTCAAATGTTTGCCGCATGATTTTGATGATTTCTGCATGTAGGTCCTTAATTCTGTGGTGCACAGTTGTACAGTGTTGTATCTGTTCCACTTCAAATTCTTCTTTCTCATAAACTTTACGTCCATCAAGTTGTACCATCAACATTTCGCTGATTTGACGGCAACTTCCACCGATAGAGCGGTTAGATGATTTATAGTTCTTTATAACTTCTGACACTTTTGTGGCATGGGTGCAGCACTCTGTTACAAAGAATTCTAGAATTCCTTTAGATGCCCATGTGAGTTTGGTCATTCCAGGTCTGATCTTTTTGTCTAATGATTTAATACGTTCACGGAACAGTGACCGTTCCTCTGGTAGAAGATTTCCCACAATGTGATTGTAGTCCCTCACAATTAGTAAAACATTTTCTCGTAATACACGTAGTTCTTCACGTTTGTGATAAACTTCGCCAGCAAAATGTGGTACTTCAAATCTTAGTCTTTCCCAGTAACTAGCCTCGGTGAACAGTTTCAATAAATTCTTAGCAAAGCAGATATCAATTGTTCCTGATTTGTAGTGGCTCTTAACCATTAGAGGCATCTCGAGGTGTTTCGTGGGCTCTCGTTCAACAGTGCCTGCCCATTCGTTGAATGTTTTGCCTATAAATTCCTCTAATGCTTGGGCCAACTGAAGATATTGCAATCTGGCCTCCTCTCCCATTCCTTGTTGATGTAAGAAGAAAGCCTTCTCCAAAGCCTGTACAAACGACACATGAAAGGTAATACATGAAAACTGGCTACATCAAAAATACATCAATTTTGACTGAGCCACTTAGTATGGAGAAAACACACACACTACACTACACATACATTCATAGGTGCATCTATCCTTCTCTTTAGCAGGCGTGCCCAAGTAGCCAGGCCTGCATTACGAGGTTGTGAACGTGGCAGTTGAGGATTCTTCCCAGCAAACTCTTTCTTGACAAGATTGAGCTCCTCAGTAAACATCTGGTAGAGATCAACAGTCTTTCTGTCTATGGCCCTTCTAATGGTCTATGCAAACAACACAACGGATTTGCATATACATTTTATGAAATATGCGTACTTGTAATACAATACATGCACATACCTCTCTGGAGTTGAACTGCTCAAAAATGTCCAGTAATTCAACTCCTTCCTGTACTGTTGTGGCTACTTCAAATGCCGAAGTGATCACATTTTGCATCATAATCTCCAGGTCTTTAATGCCAGCTCTAAATCGATTGTAATCATCATGCCATCTAGTGTTCTTTACATTCAATATGCCTTTCTTGACTGCCTTTAAGTTGCCAAGATGCTTCTCAAACGTGGCTTCAATTTCACGCAAGCTGCGTGCTATTTCAGGACCTCGACATCCTTGGAAACATGGTATAGGCTTCTTCTTGCCTTCAGAGCTGCGTGTGAAATGGACCAAGCCTTCACAGACCTCTAATAGATCTCTACAGCGTTGCATGAAAGCATCCACTTGAGCAAAAATACTAGAATTGTCTAACACCCATTTCTCACTAGAGAATTTGCTGTGTACACGAGCTGTGTGTGTGTACGTATTCTTCCATGCCTCACAGCAGTCAATACATTCTTGTAAAGTGACCTTGCTGCGTTCAACGTGCCCAGAAAATATATCATCCAAAGATATGCTATTATGGCAACGATTGATAACTTCATGACTAACCTGTTAAGAAAATAGATAATTGTATACACATGTACGTACACACGCATGCTTGCTCACATGCACATGCACGCACGCACGCACCTTTCGTAACAAACTAGTTAACTTTTCTCTTGTGTTATAGTGCTCACTGTTCATCCAGATGACTCTGATGATATTAAGAAGCTTTGGTAATAAGTTAGGAATATCCTTTGGCTTAGCAGTGGACAACTCTGTACAAGGAGCCCTCAGTGTTGATAAAAATTTCAAGCAATTCTCAGCCATTGCAAAACTATCCTACACATAGCCAGCACTGTAAAGAGGATACATGGGATCATAACAAGCCCACCTGTATCTGTTTAGTCAATTTCAGAAAAGGAGAAAGGTAGGATGACTTGGCTTGTTGTAATATTGCCACAACTTGCCGGACACCTGGCTGGTCAAGTTGCTTAGTGAGACCTGACAAGTCCTCACAACGAGCCCGCCAAAACTCCAATTCTTCTAATGGACCATCTCCTTCAGTACTATCCAGTGACTCTTGACCACTGAGTACCTCCTTGATCTGTCTTGTCCAGTGGATGATGATGACTATCAAGATCAAAAAATGTACACATACATGCACGCACACAACATTGCATGTCTGACTCAATTTCATACTTCTGAGGGCGTTAATATAGCGTATGCTTACAAGTGACAATACAAAGTAGCTCACATTTCAACAATACCATTATGGACACATTGGACAGATGCTATTTACCTTCTAGTCTTTGTACCAGGTCTTTATCTTTACCAACATTTGGTCTTCTCATGGAGGGCCCCTCATCAGGTACATAGAGAACTGTATGACCAACTGTCTTGTGCTGAGCATCAGTCAAATGTGCCATGAACTTGTGAAGTTGAGCAGAGAAGTCATTCTTCACACCTGCAAGACTTGTAAAGGAAAACTTACTGATTATTAAATATTTTTCTCAAGTATATGACATGGTTTAAAGGATACTGTCTGGCCAGTTTGTGCTTTCAAAGAAGGTTGGGGCATACATATCATGCATTGCTCTTAAAAGACTATCAACAAAATTCCCTTTTGCAGTTCCCATTTGTAGAACACTGTAAAAATTATTCTCAGTAACTTCTGTATTCTGTGGTTTAACAAAATAAGCAACTTCTTCTAACTGGTAAGGTGGAATGGCCTTAGCAAGAGTAAGACCGTTACGACTGTCGATGTAGACAAGCAGTAATTGCACTGAGGTGTCAACTAGGTACTCCATTATTTGTTTATTGTGCTTGTCTGTCCACATTTTCTCAGCTAAGTTACACAAATAAGTGTTTTCTTTGACAAGTGGCACCTGTAAAACAACGCATGCGCACCTATCGTGTACAGTCCCGTTTGAACTCACCAATCTGGTAACTGGGTGAACTTGGTCTGTGCCACTATGCTCTTCTGAAATGGAAGAACGCGAGCTGCTTCCTTCATTTTCACCAGGAGATTCTCTCGACTCGTCAACTTCATTTGCTTCCATTGTTTTCTAGTGCACTAATTTGTAGAATATAAATACTGTTACCTAGGCAACCACAAATGTGCCACTTACCCGTGGCTTTTTACGCATGCGTATTTGCAAAGTGCAGAAGTCATGGCAGAAGCAGAACGCATCGTTTTCAACCGTGGCGTCAATTTCGTTCTCCCATCCGCCATTCCAACTCATCTAGATCGTTCTGACGAGTACGCTTTAGGAGATGTCTTAGTTTTTGAGAAGAAACTACGTCCCTTCATGCCATGGCGGAAACATCGCCTGGTGTTCACCGGCGCCAATATATCTGAACTTCTTAAAGACCAGGCAGAGCCACTGAACATACAAGAAAGTGAAGAGTCGATATTTGATGATGCTAACACGAGCCGTTCTTTCGGAGTGGACGCTAGAGTAGATGCGGAGATACAATACGCTGTGGCCCATTTCGGAGTGGATGTTCAAGCTACTGAGAACGCCGGCATGTCTGTGGACTTTGGCAAAGTGGACAGACACTTTACTAACCTTTCTAGCATCCTTGCACAACAATCAGGGAAAGTGTTTGCTTCACCGACACATCCTGTTATTCAAGATGCGTTGTCAAAAAATTCTACACTATTTGTTATAACGTCAATGTATGTGGCTGAGAAAGCAATAGTCAATTTAAACTTCACTGCTGGGGGTAAAGATGACACCAATGATACAGTTAAGCCAAAATCTCAATCTACTAACCCTCCACCGGCTGGTGATCAAACAGCTCCAACAGGTCAGGTCCCACCACCTCAACCTTCTGCCACAACTCCATCAGCTACTCCTGCGGTGACTGTACCAGAAGGACCTGGTGCTGACATTGATGTGTCTTTTACCACAACTGGAAAATCAGGTAGGTGTTATGTCTGCTGACTGTACATTGATACAAATCACACACAAGATTTAGTATAATGCCTTGTTTTACTGCTAGTGTGTTTGGATTGAATCACAGTTGTAACACTGGCAATTTTTTTGTCTCCCTTCATTTGAGCATATTTTTTTGCCAATAGTGTTCATTAATCACTAAGACAAAAACTGTTAACACTTGGCCAGAAAGTGGGATTCAACCCTGCTACTTTAACTGTGCTGACTTGGTACAGTGACCAAGTGACGATACAGTAGTTGGTAATCAGAAAGTGTGCTGTACTAGAAGTTTAATATTATGCTATGTGCCTTATTATCTGTAACATCTGCTATATCTTTGGCCATGGTACAAAGGTAGCCAACAATATGCTATGACCTCAACCATGCTAGTGTCATAATCTTTGTTCTCCATTTAGCCTGGAAATGTGTACAATTAGCTGTTCTCCATTATATGCTGATTGGTTGCTGATGGTACTGCCCCTCTAATAGTTCACTGTTTGCATGCACTATGGTACATATAGCAAAAACAAACTTGTACAAGCAACAAGTAAAGATTAATCACTACTAGATTTTTGCCCATGAAAGAAGTTGCTGTTCCATTGATAATTCCTAGTGAATCCATAGAATGTTCATAGATTCTAACGTTAATATTTCATGGACAGGATATTTTTCATGCAAATTTATCATGCATGATTGGTCGACAAATTATCTAGTAGTGAATGTCCACTTTCAGACCTCCCTTGTTTCAGTATTTTTATTTGATCCCTATTTGACCTTGTATTTTTTTTTGTGACTGGTGAACTCATGCATATTGATGAAAGAATGGCACCAGGCTTATTGTTTTCATCTGAATGCGTATACCAACTACCAATTGCTGAAATGGCCATTACCGTAATTTGCTTTTTTTCATTGTAAAAGAATTTTTGTATGGAAAACTTGTGTGAAAATTTCTTACAGGAATTTTAGATCGAATTACTCTAATAGAGCAGTCATTCACGTAAATCATATGAAAATATTTTTACATGAAAAATTTTTATCACAAAATTTTTTGCACGAAAATAAAGCGAATTACGGTATCTTGGCCATTACACTTTGATTTCAGCTGTGTTTAGGCTATTGCACAGCATTCGTTACAAACAAAGAACCATACAAGAAGGTCAATCCAGTCACTCAGATGATTCCTGTTACAAATTTGAGGAAGATATTGCACAGCGTACCGTGAATTGACACCTTGCACCATCAGCAAAATGGGACACAGGTTAAGTCCATGAAGCATGCATTCTACAAACTGCAGTATGGTATAAGGCACCTGTTGCGCTAAAGCAAAATTGAAAAGTGAAAAAGATCAAACTTGTAAGCTTAGCCATTATCGAGTTATATCAGTGAGGCAGTCAGTCAGTAGAAAGTGTTTCAGGTTGTACTGGAGGCGCTTTTGGGCTTGATTGTACTTAACCAATACTGCCAAGGCACAATGAAGGTACTGTGAGGCTGGTTTTAGGCTGATATTTCAGAAAAGCCCAAACCTTCATGATCCCTAATATACAGTACCATTGTACTGTACGACATAGCATACTTTCATCTCGTGTGAGTGTAATTAAAAGGGTCACATTACTTTGTAGTAAATGTTCTCGTATTTTGTTTGAGGGATGAACAATATTGACATTTCTGCTATACGATTATTGTCATTCACCATTTTTGTCTACTTAAACCCCACTGTAATAATGAACACTGAACTATTCAATGAAGGTATTTGATGAAAATTCTGAATTCACACATTTGATTGTTACGTTACTCATTGCTTGGCAATATTTTCTTCGATACAGGCATTGCTATTGTACTTATGTAGGAACTTATGCTTGTAGTAAGTGACGCTAACTCTTCTTTCATTTCTGGTAGACCAGGGTTCCTCCCCCTTAAGCTTAATGCACCTTTAAACTAAAAAAATACACCTACCTGTAGATGAGACTCCTAAAAGCTGATTGAATAAAATTACTGATCTTTATTGCAGATTTTTGCAATTAAATTTGGCGACTTTGCAATTGAATTCATCTAGTTTGCAATTGAGTTCATTGCTTTTGCAATTGAATTAGTCCCATTTGTAATTGAATTTGTCGGTTTTGCAACTGAATTCGTCCTGTTTGCAATACAATTCATCACTTTTGCAGTTAAGTTAGTCCATAACAAGAATGGCAGCTGGAGAAAACACGAAAACATGGTGTAGCAGCTGCTACAAGAACTTGTTCAAGTACAACAGTAGTAAACAACTCTAATAATTCTTCCTCTACAGCCTATCCATTCTTCCTCTACAGCCTATCCAGCAACATTCCAAACTCACAAGCAAGATAATTAACTTGTCAGACAGCTATCAGCTTTGTGTACTACCAGCTCCAATTACCTTCTAGTGTCTCAAGTGTAACTCTCCATGGCGTAAATAATTCATCTCTTAATGAACGATTGGTTTCTTGGAGCCATTTTGTTTATGACGAATTGTAATGCAAATGCGATGAATTCTATTGCAAAACCAACTAATTCAATTGTAAACAGGACGAATTCAATCGCAAAGACAACAAATTCAATTGCAAAACCTGTAAAAGTGTGTGATGGCTTTTCTATTAGTGTATATTTGTCAATGTTGGCACAGCTACGTAGATGGTGTCTAAATTTTTGGCATTCAGGACATTATCAACAAACCATGTACAACAAATTATTGATCCTTAAATATCTGTGTAAGTGGATTCATAGCATCCTCTTGTTGCAATGATGTCATGGAGGATGAATAATAGTGCTGGGCGGTATTGAAAATTAGCAAACGGTATACCTTCCATAAAAAGTATCACAGTATTACTAAATATCGCAATATTAATATAAAAGCCATTAGTATTAAAGTGACTGCTATTTACCTCAACAAAAGCACCAAATACCCATGGTAGGTCAGCAAACTTCAGGTACAAATTACCACAAACAAACTTGTTTACATAGTTTGGTTAGCTGACTACATCAGCACGGGATGGCATATTTAGCGAAATGGCAGAGTTGGCGGAACAGTAGAATCGTAGCTTACAGATTATGGACAGCCTTAAACACCAATCACCACCTAGCTGCTCACTGTTACATATATAAAGACAGCTACATAGAACTCACCACGATTAAAACATAATTATGGTCTGCATCGCTGATTTCTGTCTTCTTGCAGCTTTAAATAACATCATCAGTAGCAATCAATTCTTAGAGTGTAGTCTCAACCATCACACACCATAGCTATAATAGTTTGAAGCACATGTTACTAGAAGTGCCTTCAAGGGGGACACTTGTAATTTTCAATCTGTAAAAGCCACCTGGAGTAAATAGAGTATGGCCACCTAAAACTAAGCCTGACCATTCAACACCAGTTAAAGAACAATCTAGAACGCTCTTATCATGTGTTTGGTAACTAGCTATAGGGAACTTCTAGTAGCATGCACTTTATATGGTGTGCTAATTGGAAGGTTTGTTGGAAGGTGATGTTTAATAAATCATTAAATTAACTAATGAGGCTTGAGATAAGAGTAGAATTGATTGCCACAAATGGTAGAAGACAGAAAATTGACGCTACAAAGACCATGCACTTCAATTGTTGTGAGCTCTATATTCCAAATATAAAGTGCATGCTACTAGAAGTTCCCTATAGCTAGTTACCAAACACATGATAAGAGCGTTCTAGTTTAACTGGTGTTGAATGGTCAGGCTTAGTTTTAGGTGGCCATACTCTATTTACTCCAGGTGGCTTTTACAGATTTTAAATTACAAGTGTCCCCCTTGAAGGCGCTTCTAGTAACATGTGCTTCAAACTATTATAGCTATGGGGTGTGATGGTTGAGACTACACTCTAAGAATTGATTGCTACTGATGATGTTATTTAAAGCTGCAAGAAGACAGAAATCAGCGATGCAGACCATAATTATGTTTTAATCATGGTGAGTTCTATGTAGCTGTTTTTATATATGTAACAGTGAGCAGCTAGGTGGTGATTGGTGTTTAAGGCTGTCCATAATCTGTAAGCTATGATTCTGCTGTTTCCGCCAATTCCGCTAAATATACCATCCCCCTACAAACATTGTCACATGTCTGGTTGCCTTCTAAATATGGGATGAAACAGGACATGACAAAAACACAGAATGGACTGGAAAGAACTTGCCTGAAAACGTTTTTTGGCCATAAAAATTCACTGTATAGGTGCTAGAAAGAATATAACACACAACAAAGACCTGAAACAAACTTCTGAACTGCTCTGAACACGGTGTCTCGGAAGTTTGCTCAAGCCGATATTAAGCCCTGCGCTTAAAGATAGTCTAAAATTAAATTCATTTTGTGTTTAATTAAAAGCGCACTTTCTTTTCGCATGTGTAAACAAGACAAGACACAAGCTTTAAGCCTGTTAAGACACTATGTTACTTGGAATTCATGGTCTAGTTAATTGCTGCAATTAGTTTGATGGCTGATCTTCAGTTTTACAGGTGACAGCTCGTGACAGGTAGGCTTCGTGGTGGCCATGTTGTATTTAATCAGCTGGCAAGCCACTGGTTACTACAAACGAGGGGTCTGATACATACGAGCTGCAATCCCATACAACTTGGTTAGAATCCCTCGGAATCCCACATGGAATCACCTTGGAATCTGGAATCTTGCCTAGAATCTGGAATCTTGGGACTTGCATAATTCAGGAAACCTTTGGATATTTTCGAATACTTCTAATAATGTGCACCTGCGCATGCCCTTACACTGAATTTGCAAGCCAAGTTTTCTTTGAACTCCGCTTCAAAGCAGACTCCAAAGTGTTTAAGCTGCTCATGAGCTGTTTACTTCGAGCTTGGTTTATTTTGAGGTGCCTCCGCGGGTGAATTCCAGAGAGTAGATTAAGTTTAGTACAAGCCAGTACGAGGGTGTGGTACTGTAGCTAGTCCAAGGCAAGCTACTTTATTGCATAGCTGTGTCAAAGAGCTCGCAAGAGAGTAATTTAATCCGTGAGAAATAACACAAGTAACACTGAACTTTGCCCTGAGTGAGTTTTGCTTGCAGTGATTCTGATTTTAACTTGGATTTTGGTTCACCGGAGTTATTAGCATTAATAAAGGAAAAATTACCAGTATATGTAGCGAAATGTTGCTAGTTTGTGAGCTGCACATTATTTAATAAAATAATATAAAATGTTTTCTTGCATCAGGATTTGAAGCTATTATTGCCTTGGCTATTGCTGACATGTGCATCTCGGCTTACATGGATGCTGATTTTGCATGTGTAAAAAACAATGTAGAGAAATGACTTTCAGGCAGTTCTTGCATACTATAATAGTCTTACCAGAATTTAAATTACAACTTCAAATTGCATTTTTATTGATTTATTAAGGCTTTACAGTGCTGAAGGTCTGTAGACACCTGGTCCTACAACCTGTTTATAAGTTGTTGTATAGAGTATGTTTGAAAAGGTGAAAAATCCCTGGGCAACCTTGAATCTGTAGCCATCTGATTAATGCTCGAACACTTACCTACAAGAGTTTGCCAGGTGGTCAGGATGTTTTGTCCTTGACAATTTCATGCGTACTTTGCATCTATAGGAACTCTAGAGAGTGATATATATCTGTTTGTTACAGTATGGACTAAGGAATTAGTCTTCTGGATTGTCTTCGGAACTGATTAGAAACCCTATGCAACAATATTATTGAGCATTTTATATCTAAGTATCTGGAATCTGGAATCTTGGCTTGGAATTCGGAATCTTGGGCAAAATTTTGTGGGATTCGGAATCTCGTACAGGATTCTAGGTTCGTGTCAAACCCCTTGACTACAAATACAGTCTGTGTTATTTTGTTTGCTTAAACTGTAGCTAACCGACAACTTCGCTGTCACAGGCACTCAAACTGGCAGACTGGCGCTTTGTAAATTATCTCAGGGTAGTAATGGTGGCTCGAGCACATGTGTAGAGGTTTGTTTAAGGCTGTTGTTACGTGTTATATTCTTTGTAGCAACGATTTAGTGAGTTTCTATGGCAAAAAAACATTTTCAGGGAAGTTCCTTCCAGTCCATTTGTGAGTCTGTTTTCCCAATCCATTCCGTGTTTTAGTCATGTCCGATGAAACAAGCCCACAGGGAGGCCATAGTGCCCAGACGGTATGGCGTTATTAAAAAAAAACAGGCGGTATCAAAACTGGTATGACTTAAATATCACAGATTACTAACAATACCGGTATATCGCCCAGCTCTAATGAACCAAACCTGTAACAAAAGACATACCTTTGGTACCACTTTCAAAAGCATTTGAAGAAAAACAATAGAACAATGCTCATGATAATTATAGCCCTTTAAATTGAATTTACACATTACTCAGTACTCATTCAGTTTTGCAGTTAATGTTCACTAATTTACTTATAAAAATATACGTATAATCTTAAATATAAGATCCCAAATTACTTCCCAAACCAGCCATGATACGATGCCTTTAACACCTCCAAATAACAGACCTAGTGGTCCTCCAATAGCAACTCCTACAATAGCACCAAACAGGTGTTTCCTATTGCACCAATAGTCTTTCCAATGTTGTCTAGTCCAATCATCTCTAGTACAAATTGAACGGCATCTGGTATATAATGTACTGTGGTTGATTGGTTGGTAATTGTACATACAATAACTGACATTCTTACATATATCCATGTATAGCCCCATCATTTATCTCACTCTTTGCAAAAGGATTATAGAATGGTTTACCTATATACACATATAGACTATGAACTATAAAATCCATTATATACTCTTGTTTACTTGCTGTGATATCTGAAGACAATATTTGTTCGCATGCACTTATGATGGGGGAACAGTACCTTTATATAGCTATCACTTGCAACTGAAATGGGTATAGATGTTTTAGAATTATGACAACGAATGGGAAAGTTGCATTGACCACATAAAAACTTGTGGTTTTTATGCCCATTCTAAGTTTTGAAGGTATGAATTTATTTACTTCTAAGTTGTTTTTTTTACTTTTAGCATACTACTAGTATTTTACTTCTGCTTCACCTTGATAGAGTGTATGTCCCTGTACTTGTAACTACTGTAGCTGCTACAGTGTATGTTTTGCTCAATTCGGTCGTATTTAAAGATAGCAAAGCATGATAGTGGTAAAGATACAATGATTTAAGCAATGGAGGAATATTAGGCATTACTTAGCAGGTTCTGTGATAGGCAGCAATGTGCTTAGTCTCTGTTGTGCTGTCCCAGCTTCCTAAACATTATATTGTGAGTAATGCAGTATCTATGCATTGTAAAAAAGAATCTTGTGTCAATATTTTCTGTGGATCAGTAAAGAGGATGTTTGAATTATGGCAAATGAGATTGTTACATGTCTATAGAACAAAGATGACTAAGAAATGTTATTGTTCCAATGAGAGACCCTAAACTTTTCACACAAGTTCTTTGGCATATCTGAATGTGCTGACAAATGTTGTGGTTTTTACCAAATTAAATCTGTGGTTTTGTCAGCAGTTCAAAAGTTTTTCATTGCAATGTATAATATACATGCTTGAAACAAAAAAAATTCCCTGACATTTTAGCTTACATGGTTTCAGGTAAAGTATTACAAATGACATCAGATTTTCCCCTTGTCTTGTACAATAAACCACAGGTGGAACTTACTGAGTGTACATTTGCCTGACATGGGCCCAATTGCATATTATACTGTAAGTTAAAAGTACACATTGACTAGTACTTGTACTTTATACTTGCTCAGTCAAGTACATGAGTAATTGTGTTTTTAAGTATTGTCAAATACATACCTTTGAGTATTCGCACTTTACTTAAGTATGTTCAAATGTTCTTTGCCACATGCACACAGCTGTATTGTGTATAGCACTGAATTTGCTTTTGTATGTTTTCTTTTATTAGTTGTGGAGAGAAACAAGCCCACTAACATGGCGTATCGAGTGATGAGGATCAAACTGGGTAGAAATGGGTTACTGATACCTCAGTTACGTGCAGCTGTCCGTCACGTCAAGGTGAAGGTGATGGATGAGACAGATTTTGGTGGATCCAACTTTGTTGATGCTAAACAGTCCAGTGATGATTGTGAATACACACATGATCGTTTTGATGTTATGGCAGCTAGAGAAGACGAACCTTAAGTTTTGTAAGAATAGACTGTGTATAATAGCATAACTGATAGTCATAGATTGGTTTTAACAACCCGACTGTCTTTGCTCATTTAGTAAAGTCATCCCATTTGTAGTTCTTGTTTAGAAATACGTCCTTACCACACATTTAAATCTGCAATTTATTAGTGTTAAAGTGCATAATATAATTTTGCATACAACATTTAACTTTTGCATAAGTTTAAAATTAAGACAACATCCATTGCATGACATCACTGGTTACTTCACCAACTCCCCAAGTTAGGAATCCTCCAAATGCTCCAACAGCAAATTTTACTGTTCCACTAATCATGGTGCCAGCAACTGCATCAGTGCCAATATTTCCGTATTTCCCAACAGCCTTTCCAGTTTCAGCAATTTCAAATCCAATCTGGGCTAGGTCAGCTGCCAAACTTGCTGGATTAGCAAACTTTAGAGTTCTTTGGATGGCTTGTTGACCAGCTTCAGCTGCACCATATTTAATGGCTTGCTTGACACCATGTCTTATTGTGATTTCTCTTGTTGGAGTTGTCAGTACCAACTTTGTAAGATTGGTCATTAGTTTTTTTATGCCTTCTACAGAATCTATAACTTCACTTTTTAGTTTTCTTAGAAGATGTAAAGCTTTCTTTTAATAGCAGTTTCCACAACTTTCTCAAATTAAGCTGCTTTAACACTTGTACGCCCTTCCCAATACAATTGGCGTCTCTTTTACTAGCCATCTGATCACTTTATCATATAGTGGTGTTAAAAGGTGTCCTGAAAGACATTTCATGAATATTAATTGTTTTACTATGACTAACAGTAATTAAAACAGCTGTTGTACATTGTAGCTAATAGACAATGGTAATTACTAATGCACCTATAGTCTCTTAGGATCTTGAAGGGAATAAGAGGACTCTTCGTAAAGGACAGAAAAATGTATTGGAATGCGTGTATTCCGCATGTGGTTGGTTGCATGTTGCCATGGTGATTACTCATAAAATTACCTAGGGCTCCCCCATTAGTGAGCACTGCACCAATTATTATTTTTTTACATTTACCAGTGGTACCATGCATGCACTTGCCACATATAACTAACAGTGCATTATTGTTATACAACTGACCTCGCTGCCATTAGTTACAATATAGTATAACACCATACACGTAGTACTGTATATTAGGGATTTGGATTTTTCTGGCCAAAAATATCACCCAAAAACCAGCTTCACAATACTATCCTGGTACCTTGGCAGTATTGGTTAGGTATAACCAAACCCAAAAGTGTCTTCAGTATGACCCCAATAGAATGCTACAAAATTTTGAATTTTCTACTGACTGACTAACTGCCTGATGCCTTCAGACAAGCATATAACTCAATAAAGGCTAAGGCTATGGGCTTGATTTTCACTGTTTGACGTTGCTTCAGCCAACAGGTGCCTTTGGCATACTGCAGTACATACAGTGCATGCATCATGGACCAAACTTTTGTCCTTCTTTGTATTCCATTTCTTTTTGTTGACAGTCCAAAGTGTCAATTCTTGGTAGCGCAATGGCTTTCATACGTTTTGTTTTTTTCGTGATACAATTTTTTAATTAAAAATAAATAAATATTATACAAGCAATATAATACATCTAAAATTAAAGATTAAATTAGTCCATTGGCTTCCATATGTCTGTAAATGGAAATCGTCTGTATATTTTCCTTGGTGACTGGATTAATTGCAGAGATGCTTCTCCTACTGTTCTTCATTTGTAACACTATGAAACAGGCTGAACATACAGTAACTGAAAGTGAAGCATAATGGCCACTTCACTTTCAAGTCAGTAACTGATAGCTGGGGTACCCGTTCAGACAAAAATATTAACTCTGGCGCCATCCTTCACTGTAAAAAATGTGTCCTACACACCAATGTGTCTTAATATACACACCAATTGTGTGTTGGTGTGTATATTGTGACATTTTGGTGTGCAGGACACGCTTCATTTTCACAGTGTTTCTTTTGGTGCGGTATGCGTGCGTTCACCATACATAATAATGTTAGAAAAAAAGTAAACGAACTATATAGGAATTTTAAGTGATTGTAGGGAAATTAACAAGGAGGTCACCTATACCTGCAGTTATACCATAGATAATACACGTAACGTGTATTATCTATGGTTATACTAGTGGACATTAATCCCTAATTCAGTCATGGGCATAGACTAAAGTAGGGATTAAATGTCAACTAGTATATCTGCAGGTGTAGGCAACTCCCCTTAATTGTTTCCCTACTTTTTTTCTATGATCCCTAATCAAACTTAAAATTCCTAATTTTTCCTTATACTTGCCATTGATAGAACTTGTATATAATCAGATGCTGTGGTCTATCAGAATTTACAACCAAAAGATGTGGTTATGGCCTACCTATACTCCTGTAAACTACAATAAAGGACGATTAAGAAGGTGTGGTTTGTGAGGTTTATGTTGTGTGAAGTTATAATTACTGGCGGTGTACTTGTGAATGGAGTCCCTATGGGGTAGGGGAAAATCAAGATGTGGACGGGAACAAGAGCAGTAGAACTAATGAAAGTGGATACTTAGTAGGGATAGGGGGAAAGTAGGGCTATACAGTCAGGACTCCCTGTAATGTGACAGTGGATAGCTCAAAGGATGATTCCAGAAACAAGACTGAGATACAATAGAACAGTCACTCTAGTAGAGCAGTCACCTTAATACAGCAACCTAGGGGCGGATACAATGGGGGGGGGGGGGGGGGTCAAAGGGGGCTCTTGACCCCCCCTCAAAAAAATTTTAGTATATATACCAAGATCGAGATACTCTAATAGAGCAGTCACTCAAATAAAGCAGTCATAGTATTAGAGCAGTGTGTGGTGAGCTATTTAAGGATTTTATGTACTTTATCAGTGATAAATATGTAGTTGGTGAGGTGGGCAGCTATTGTCAGCTGGCTGTGACCTTTTTTTTTTTTTTTTTTTTGGTCTTACCTGACAAATGTAGTCATTTTGACCCCCCCTTTCCATAAGTCTGGATCCGCCCCTGCAGCAACCATCATAACTTTAGGGTGAATCTAGGACTTCTAACAGACTGAGATTTCCAGTGGTAGTATGACTCAGATGCAGGGGTAAGGTTTTAATTTTATAATGCTTGAAATTTAATACAGCTTGATGGTTTAAAACTACTATACACATTAGTTTTGGTCAACTGATCCTCACTAATATCATCTCATGCCATTACTTTCTGAGTGTTTCTTGGAACTTCTGCAATGCAGAAATACAATGGTGTCTTGACTATAGCTTATCTTGAACCTACAAAATAAATTACAGCCAGGCTACTATAGCTAGTGCTAGCTGACCAATAGTTAATGAATTATGGATAAGTCAATCTATCTACTGAATTCTAACTATATGGGTAGCTTTTTTAAAAAAAAAAAAAAATTTATTTTTTATTCATTTTTTTTATGGTGCTAGCTTTTTTTTTTTTACAACCACAAAGATAATAATATAAAACACTTAAACAGTGTGTAGAGAGGCAAACTCTGCCCAGTCCTGGGATGATGGTATTGTTGCCATTATACAAAAGCAGCATTGCCACGTTGAACATCAATGGCAACTTTCTGGGTAGCTTATTTACATTAGCTATAGGCTAGCAACATTTTTTCAATTATCTTGGAACATTTTAATCAGTGAATGCTTTCACTACAAAGTGACTGTTCTATTAGAAAGTATCGATCTAAGGCTCTGCTTCTTCATCTTGGCATATGTCCCTCGTTTTCACTACTACTGTCACCCTCTCCTGTTTGTTCGAATTCTGCATGTAGTCTTGAAAGGTTTACTATTAACAATGCACAAATTATAACGATTAAACAATGGGCATTAATTAGAAGATTAAAACTTGGGGTGTGATCCTTTGTAAGGAAGTGATAGTATCAGTTAGCTGATGAATATTGGTGAGTATGATTTGTGTTATGGCGTATGGGATAGTTTGGTTGTAGAGTAGCTAGCTAGTTGCCTAATGGCTGGACCGAGGGGTCCGACACTCTTGAAATCTCGTACGCTTCGTCAGAAATCACATTTGAAATCATGAAATCACACACTCAAAAGAAATCAGAAATCACACTTTTTGAAAACGAAAATAGTAAAACTCCGTATATTTCCGTAAATTACGGACGCATTGAATTACGCGATATTATTAATTGGATCATAACAGAAGTGATTTAAGGCCCGAATCACTTGATCTGGCACTGGTTCGGCTGCCAATCTCTAGAATTTTACAGCCCAAGCTGAGTCCACTAATGGTCAAAAGCTTCCATCACTGGAGCCATAGATTTTAGAGGCGTGTAAGCGCCTCTAAAATCTATGCTGGAGCCACACGAGTGATCTGAGAATCCATCTCGGAATCTTATTCAGTTTTAACTAGCAATTTAGGCTCTACTCGCAGCCACAAGTGACGGTACATCATAGTGACTGCATGGGTTAATGATGAAACGGGTAAACCATGTAGAAGGGCTGCAAACTATAAGCACACTTTTGCAAAGAAAGTAGTTCCCAGCATTAGCTTCAGGACAAATAATTATGCAGCTTGTCTAGAAAATATGTATGTCAGTACTGGTTAGTAACTAGCTACTAGGTGTAACTTTTCAAAGATTAGCTCACATAATATGATTCTGCTTGTTCAGCTGACCCACTAAACATCTTTACATAACTTGCAAGCAACATTTCATATAAAACAATCCTGGCATACACAATGAAGACCATGAATGTATCCAGATCAGTTGACTGTGTACTTAGGTGTTTCCTGCCACTGTGGTTGTTAGTCAATATGAAATGAGATAGGGTTGTTAACAGAGAACCATTCCAGTTTTCAATACCATTGTGAAGGAAGGGATGTGCACGTTACTGATGTTAGCAGAGATATTGTTTATGTCAACTTTCAGGTGTGATTTAATCTATTGTGTATTATAAAACTGGTAGGTAATACATACAAGTAGCTATCTTTCTGCATATAGCTAAGTCAGCTTCATGCAGATTAAATACATTACATATTGATCAGATAAGGTTTATAAGTTCTGCTAAATTTTGCAGGTATGTTCATTGCTGGCAATGCATCATACTGGTTTGCATTATATTATCTGAAGAACTGATAATGCAGGATGCATTGGAGCTAGCACACAAATTTTACGGAGAACAATTACCTAATCAGTGACTTTATGGAAATACAATGCCAAAATGGTCCTCAGACACTATATGCTCTTTGCTCGGAGGACATTATAGATTTTGTTTAGGTTTTATAATGTAGTTAAGTAGGTGTAGCTTGCAAGTAGTTTAGTTTATTGTAATTAGTGTGGTAGTTTGTAATTTGCTAGTCTTTGTATTCTTTTGTGCTTAACTTTTCTGTGTACTTGTTTGTTATCTATTTTTGTAAATAATTTTACACCTTTTTCATTACCTAATCATTACTGATTGAGTCCAAGTCTATCTCCTACCAAAGATACTGTTTTAAATTCATCATAACTCCGTGATAAAAGTGTAACTGAAATCATGTGGACCCACTGATGACACGCAACCATGTAATAGTAACCAATTCCAATTATACTTAATTAATCACTTGTATCACCATCAGCTACTTTTATTATTATTATTGCTGGGCATGCCGATGTGCCAAGGGGACGTGAGTAATGCTCCAAGGAAAAAATACACAAGATAACAAACAGTACTGCTTTATTATATCTACCGGTAAAGACGATACTCGATAATGCCTAACATTGCCTATACCATTTTTACTTTACAGCACAAGTATGTAGTAGCTTTTTGATAATGCATGCTTTCTAACTCAATCACTGAAGTTGGCAAATTATTCCAGTCGATGACAGCTCTTGGAAAGAAGGAATGCCGGTTCATGTAGCTAAGTACCTGGATGAAGTGGTAAGGGTAGTGGTGTCTAGTTGAACATTGTGTGGCTAAGAGGATAATGGTATTGATAGGCTGCAGATAAGTCGTGGATTGCCTCGTAAAAATGCCGGCGGCTAGCTATAACTAGGCCAGTGCGGCATTCCTTGATCCACGCCTATTATTTTTTTACCCTTGTTAGAATATAACTTATGCACGAAGTTCTGGGACGGCTTCTATTCATTTTTAGACAGCCTCTTTACACTGTTAGCTTGCCTGTTAATCATCAGCACTACCGTACGACCACAACCACAAACCATCACCGCTACTGGTGCCTGGAATCATCTCAGCCAGACGGCTTTGGCCCCAGCATCTTTGCTTACGAACTAGACTCTAGTGAAGATATAACTTTTACCATCCAGTTTACTGATGACGAAGCTTCTGGACCTGTTCTAGCTCCGTGAGAGTCAACAATGGTGAAATCACGGAAATCACGAAATCAAAATTGAAATCACGAAATCACAATTGAAATCATGAAATCACTAATGAAATCATGAAATCACTAATGAAATCATTAATTTCAGAGAAATCACTGTGATTTCGAAATCTCGTACGCCCTTCGAGAAAGTGGCGGACCCCCGGGCTGGACAGCTAGCTAGCTGTTCTGAAGTATTAAACAAGGGGGTGTCACTCAGGCTCTTGCTGTAGGTAGATCTGTGACCGCGGTCAAACTCTAAGTCAACGGTCAAGGCCACTAAATAGCTCTTACAGTGGGTCAAGGGTCAAGACAATACGGAAGGTTCGAAAACTATACGTAGCTATTATTAAGTTTACGGGATTATACGTAACTCACAAGAAAAGTAAGGATCTTTAAGATTTTAAAGCTCCAACAGGCACTTTGCCGTAATTATAATGATTTTTCTCTCCTAGCTGCTGGTAGCACGCACTAAGAAAATATTATACTAGATTACAAGCGCAGGTGCGTAAGGAATTGGTAAAACCGGGAGGGGAGCGGGAGCGGGAGCGGGAGATTGCTTGGTAAAATCAGGAACCCGGAATCGGGAGATCACGTGCGACTTCTCCTAAAAATCTCACTTGTAATCACGTGCCAACTAAATCTCTCACTTGCTACGAACGGCAGGCGTGATTTTGCAAGTATAGCGTTGCAAGTATAGAGTTGCACGTAGCTATAGTGCGGCCGCGCATGCACAATGGAGGAAGATGTGCTATGTGTTCCTGCAGTAGAAGACGCTGTCAATAACTTGACATCTGCGGAGGCGCATAATTACTTCTCGAAAGCTATCAGTGGAAAGCTACAGATTAGTGTAGATCCTCCTGTTCAGCCAAAAGGCGGCAGCTTGTATATCTACAACCTCGGGCCTGATTCGGACAAATAGGAACAAGAGAAGAAAAAGCTAAGGTTAGGTCTAGATATTAAAGAGTATAGTTACAATATAGCTAGCTAGCTTGTCTCAGTTTAACAAAACAAGTTTACATAACTATATTTCTAGAGTCATACAGTAATTAAATAAATTGTACATTGCAATTATTATAGGTGTGATCAATACAGATGGGTACATGTAGGATCTTACAGTGTCAAACATGGAGGATGTGAATTCAAGAAAAAATGTAGTACCATTGATCTTGATTCTGTGGATAAAAAGGGTGATAACCGATTCAGAAGATTTGAGTTCTGGGGTATCGGGCAACATTTTATGCTACACTACGTTGGGGATGACACCTTATATCAAGGATTTAGCCATCGGAACAGTAAGAATAATTCCAAGTCTTTTGTGAGATCAGCACCACATGTGAAGGATAAGGTGAGCAAAAAAAGTCTTGTGAATCAACTCACATTTATAAGCTATAGTAGTTTGCATTGTAAAGACCGTCTGAGTGTAATGTGCATAGTATAATTGATAAGGTATATAGCTATATTGCTTTTGTTTGTGTTTACATTATAGCATGTGCATGTACATTGTGTATATGTTGTGTATAGCTCGGATGCACTGTACCTCAAGAGCAAAACTGCTAATTTTGCTCTGCTCTTGAGGCGCTTCATTTTGCTCTTTATCATAATTATTACACTACTACACTCGTATCTTTTAAAAGTAATTGCTCAAAGCAGCACTATGCCTTTTAGTTAAGCTTGGCTAAAATCTCTCTGAATTTAAAATAAACATGTATATGTTACCAAACCTATAAAGGAGGCAACATGGACATATAAAATTTGCCTACCTTTTATGACACATAAATTTTCTGCAAGAAGGTTATGTCATGAAATTCCAGTACTTTTACAAATTTGAATGGCCTATGTTATAGAATGCAAATGTTATTTGAGTGGTGAGATTTGATTTAAAGACAAAACGTGCGTATGATCATATGCAATATGCTTTTTAGATATTACAGAAAGATTCAATGAAGCCACATCGAACTGTTTATCAAGAATTAGTCAATGAAAGCAGCGGTGGACCTCGACATGCAGTGCTCACACCTAGAGATCAAAATCAAGTTAGAAATTTCGTAAGGAAGTGGATAGACATACCAGACTATCCCATGACGCAATGTTTAACATGTACCACTTGTGTCATCAACTAAAGTTTAACAATCGAAAAGGTGAACCCCTTGATTTCATACGAAAATTCTCTGTGCACCCTAATGTAATTGTCCAAATGATTGGACAGCCAATAATCAAAGAGCTAGAAACTGCTTTGAAATTATCCACAGAACCTGTGACGCTTCATTATGACACTGTGTTTAATATGGGTGATTTCTACTTGTCGACCCTTATCTTCAAACACACAATGTTTAAAAACTCTCCTGTTCTGCCATTCGGATTTCTAGTCCATACCAGACGCTACCAAGTAGACCATATGCAGTTCATGGAAGCAATTCGTCAGTTGTCTCCAATTTTAGCTTCAAAAAGGATAATAATTGTATCAGACAGAGAATTCAATTTCTCATCAGTGTTCCCACTAGCCCAACAAGTTTATTGCTGGAACAAGATCTTCACTATTACCTCAAACAAAAAGCCAATTGTAATGCTGGTGAAATAAGCTACTTTGCTAATGTACTGAAGGAATTGATGCAACAAACCACAGAAACAGAATTTGATAATTGTTGGGATGAATTTAAAATGGAAGGTCCTTTTCAATCCAAAGCATTAGTTCGTAACTATTTTGAGAAAAATCTACTGCCCATTTTCAAAGAGACTTCGTCAATATGGGTACTAAAATCTGCTGGTGTAGTGAACCCACACAATGGAATTACCAATAATGCATCAGAATCCATGAATGCTGTGCTGCACAGACTTCAGAACTGGAAGCAAGTGCCACTTGATATTATTTGTTACTCATTATTTCAAATGTGCTGTTATTATCACCAGGAAATTGTGCGAGGTTCACATCAATGTGGTTCGTGGCAACTGAAAGACGAGTTTTTGTTTTGTCAACGAGATCCCTCGTTGATGCCTATTTTACCGAAAGTGGTTAACCCAGATGAGATTGTAGCTAGAGCTAAGGGTGACATTTATTGTCAATTGAATAATGGCAATGAAACCAGTTCTACAGAGACCGGATATGAGAATAGAAATGCTGCTGATGTGACAACTAACAGACCACCAAATAGCCAACTTGGACTAGCTTATCAAGCTATACAGAATAAGCAAGTTTCATTAGTAAATTCTGGCTGTTGGATGGTTATGGGCACAGATGGTACTACACCATATGCAGTCAGACTTTATCCAAAAGAGAGTTGCTCTTGTCCAGCTTCAGGTGTCTGCTATCATATTCTTGCTTGCAAAATAATGATTGGGCAGAATGTTGATGCTTTCTCAAACCCAAACATGACCTTGCTACAGCAAAAAATCAGAAGAAAAAACAAAGAGCGACCATCTGGAAGGAAACCACCCAGAGTAAAGGACTGTTGTCCAACAGAGGAAATAAAACAAGGTAAAGCTATAGAAGCATATTAATTTAATAATGTAGCAATTGGAACTTTAATGTGCTTATTTGCTATGAATTCAATTTTTAAGTATCTGTGATTTTACAGAAGAACCAGAAGACTTAGAAGAAAAAGCTGTTGAAGGAGTTGCTGATGACTAAGATTTTGTTAGCATCAAGGAAGAACGTACGTATACAGTTGATACTATTTTATGTTGCTATATTTAGTGACTTTTCTATTTATAGGCACAGAAAACAAATCTCATTCTCGTTCCCAGAAACAAAAGCATCCTAACAGTAAGTGTACTTGTTTATGTGCACAAAACAGTACTTAACAACTACACATGTTATTTATTAATGTTTATACATGCAGGCCAGCTGGATATAGACAATAGTTGTTGCAATGGAGAACAGATGTCATGTGCTCCTAAAAAGAAATTGAAGGGTGAGACATGCTAAAAATTTTGTAGCACTTTTACGTTAAATTTTGTACATGCAAATTTTATTAGGTGCCACAACCCTTGTACATCAGACAGATTCAAGTCCACCTCAAGAGGCCTGTGTACCAAATCATCCACTAACTCAGTTTCTGCTAGAATTAAGGGAAAAGGCCAGCAGTAGTGCTAAAATAAGGAGATGTGAAAGAAGAGTCAAGTTTTTAAATGAAGAATTTTGTTGGGACCGATTCTTATCTGAGTTAAATGTTGTCTGTCAAGATATTCTCCTGTACAATTATGTTTTGCAACCAAGCATTGACAAGGTAGGTAATTATATCTTCATTCATATAATATGTAGCCTCTGTTAAAATTTATCATTCCTTTAGGAAGTTACTGATCTTGACATTGGAAAGATTGCAGTACTTCAGACGAAAAGGAGTAATCGAATAGCCTTTTTGAGACGTTTAAACGATAAGGAAGATAAAACACCAAGAGTAGAGGTATTATATAACAATATCCATGCATAGATAGCGTTTACTGCAATATATTTTTGTAGGTTGTATCAAGTTACAGTGACCCTGATTATGCAGAACTAAACTATCATGCAGGAACTGCCACTCGTTCAAACATTGGAGTTGTGAATACCATTCATGTTGGAGTGCAAAGCAGTAAAGAGAATGCAAAAGCCGAGATTATAACTGCAGTTTTGCTCCTGCACATTTGCAAACAACCGGATACGGATTTGGGAAAACTGCGCATTGATTTGGTTAAAGGTTTGCCACAGTTATTTTCAGTATTGCAACAAGATGATACTGGAACAGTCAATGGCATTTCACAAGTTAAAAAGGACTATCACAGGAAAGCAGAAGAGATGGTTCAGCTGTTTTGCTACTGCCAAACACCATGGGTTGATGGATCAACATCTGCCACGCTATATGGCAATTCACAGCGAGACTTCAACATGTACAACTGTTCAAAGTGTGACAACTGGTTCCATAAGTATTGTTTGAGTGCATGTGACATTACCATACTCAAACAGAATGCCGATTTTTTTGCAGTGCATGTACTGTACCAGAATCTCTTCCATGGATGCACAATGAATACACCAACACTTGCACTTCTGATAACTTCCTGACAATATTGTCACTCCACTGCAAACAGTACAAATCTTTCTTGGATACCTTTGGTGACAGTGAAGCTGAGAACTCTCTCAAAGCAGCAATTGTATTGATGAATAAAGGAAAGCTGGATGAAGGAAAAACCTTATTTTTGCATTTGCTTCAATCAAGATTAAATCTTACAATTTCTCAGGAGAATAATTTGAAATATGATTGTTTTGGTGGTGAGAATAATAGGTGTCTTTGCTTGTTCACACATATCTGGAAACTGGTAATTAAACTTAAATGTACCTCTGAGCATTGCCCTAATCATAACACGGAGGTAACAAAATACCCTTCTACGTTTTCCTTCAGCTCTGGATTAGATAACTTTAATGAAATTTTTCCTATAGCTGGAGATATGGTTGGTTACTGTGGTGCAGAATTTCATTGCCAACCACCAAATGAATCTCTCCATGCAGTTACTGACCGATTAAATTTAACTGGCAGAAACAGAGAAACATTTTATGAGTGCCGCGGTGTACCACAGGTAATGGCATCGTCATTTCTTAATCGAGTGCCTTGGATGATCCCGATTGATATCCAGTCCTTGACTGGTAGATCAATATTGACAATTCCAAAAGTTTTAACTATATATGGTCATGGATATCAACTAGCTGGCTGCACTGTTTGTAGTGACAATCATTTTACTGCAGTTTGCTTCTGGTATGGTCATACATTATATTATGATGGCATGAGAAGCCACAGGATTCAACCTTTTAAACTTAATGATTTCCAGAACAAAACTGGGTCATATGCATATTACTTTAGGCAGCTTTGATTTTACATACTGTATGTTGTAGCTAATTAACACTTTATGATTTATTAATGTGTTTTGTATACTCAGAGAATAATTATGCTTGGTGTACTGTACTTCAGTCTATCCATTGAAAGTCTGCTGGCAATGATGGGAAGTCTAATCACGTTTAGTTGAATGGATTTTAGATTGGTAGGGTGCATGAACTTTAGTATAGACTGGGGCAGAACCATGTAGCTAGGACTGGAGGCCTGTTGCTCATCATTCATTATTGTAAGACAATCCAATATGCCAAATAACTGCTGCATGTATTCACTGAAATTACCTTTCAGAAATTTTATGTCCACTAAAATAGCCACTTTGTGAATTACTGTGCTAAAAACCCACACAATACAATTTTATGCATTCACTGCTAATAACTATAAAGCTCTAATGAAAGCCTTTAATATACGGCCATCATGCAAACTTTATCTAGCTATAGCTATTTTTCCCCTCAAGCTCATAATTTACTAGTTTATATTAGTTTCTTCGTCACAGCACTGCAGGCGCTCTAGCTACGTATGTGTGTTACTTGTGACAGCAAAGATTAACACGTGATCTCCCGATTCCCGGTTCCTGATTTTACCAAGCAATCTCCCGCTCCCGCTCCCCTCCCGGTTTTACCAATTACCAGGTGCGTATAGAGCGGTTGCACAAATAATTACATTAGACGCGCTTTAAAAAACGTGTGGCAAGAATACATCGCCACAATGCATGAAAATTGCGTATTCGATTCTACTGCCACAACGCAAGTACGGATAGCTTAGATACTACAGTGTTACATTCATCCATTATAAGGTATTAATATACTAGAAGGATGAGAGCGTAACTGGTCTGGTTTCTGACATTACGATAAAATTCCGCTTTTTGCTAGTACGCTCACGAAGCCAGATGCCTATTCACGTTTACCGATGTGTTAAAAGAGTTTTTCTGAAGCAATTATGAAGAAAGAAAGCAGTTTAGTCTCGCCATTCCAACTTACGAGTGGACCTGGTTCGAAAATGCGTGGGCGAATATACACTATTTTCGCCATGTAGTCACAAAGCAGACCGGCTTTGCTTTCACTACTGTAGTATGTTAGTACCTGGTAACAGATGATTATCAACACCGACGTAGTTTGGCTGTTAGGCACCATAGGCGATTCTAAGGGGGGGCCAAGGCCCCCCCGTTAAAAAATAACTTTTAAAAAATCTTGGGGAAAAGTTGCTGTATAGATTGGCATTGTTATTTTTAGCATTTTTCATGTTTTTAGAACAAATTTAGGCTGTTTTCAAGCCTTTAAATTGCAAAAATCCTGCAGCTTCTGGGGGTTGCACCCCCCCCTGAAAATTCTACTTTATACTATAGCCAAACAACAATAGTTATACTGTTCCCTACTGGGCTCCCCCTGTAGGTCAGGTCTAGAATCGCCACTGTTAGGCACTCTACAATAACAGGAAAATGAAACACGCAATTTCCCCAGCACCTGGCTGTACAAATGCCACACGTTTCAGTTGAACGCCGCACCTGTGATGTCACATGCAACCGCTCTGTAGGAAAATAGAGAAATAAGTGTAGGTCAAAAGTTCGACAAGAAATGCTCAAGTCACAGGTCAAAGACGATAAACTCTGCAAGTCACGGGTCAAGGTGAAATTTTCCCCGGTCAACACTTTGACCGCGGTCGCAGATCTACCTAAAGCGTGAGCCGACGTGACACCCCTTGTATTAAAGTTGCCAAACTCCAAGGGGTTTCGGAAACCCCCTAAAACCGCCCCTGTAATTTTATACATCATTATAAGTTTAGCTCTCTCTTCCTCGTTGTAAAGTATATAAGTTGAGTGTGTTCAGCATACTAGTAGCACTAGATACCATCAATCAACAAAATCTTAAAGACACAACACGAGGGGTAGGTAATGACCTGATAGATCGTCTCTGAAATTATTTCTGAAAATGAAATATTGCCTGGAATTTGTGCAGTTTGAAAGATGAAATTTGACGATTAAAAATATGTAACAAAAATTTACGGAATTTTACAGAGCCTAAAATTTACGGATTTACTAATTTTAAAATTACTGAATTTTATGGATATTTGGACTGAAATTTGTCTTGAAAGATGGGCAGTCATCTGAAATTTTGTAGACGATTTTGGCTGGTTACCTACCCCTCGACACAACATGTCAACATGATCACTGCAAAAGCAAACTCAGCAAGAAGTCTAAGCTTGCACCAATTATGCTGGTATAATTTTGAGCATAATAGGCTGGAAAAAAGCATCAAGCATTATGCCAGCATAATAGGATGATTTTCAAGAAATTTAATTAAAAATGTGCAATGCGCATGCCAAAAATACTATACAACATGAGCATCCTGTACGTTATTACTGCATTTCATATCAACAAACCTTGCATTGTTACTATTTCTTGACTGATTATTTATACTTTATGGTAATAAGATCGAGATACTCTAATAGAGCAGTCACTTACTCTAATACAGCAGTCAGGAAATGCAGATATACTCTAATAAAACAGTCAGTTCTCGAGCATAATCTTGATTTTGAGAGCATAATTTTGAGCATAATGGGCTGGGTTTTTGAGCACTGCTCAAAAGCATAATAGGCAATTTAAGGGTTGGCTTGTTGAACATTTTATTGAGCATGCTGTTGGGGCACGCCCTCTTTTGTTGCTCTAAGATGGGCATAGTTTACACTATCAACCTGAATTAATTGATTTTGCCAAACAATATGGGATTGTGTCATTTTGCTTGCCACCACATACAACTCATGATAGTCAACCACTTGATGCCAGTGTTTTTAGATCTTTAAAGAAAAATTGGAAAGCAGTTATTATTTTTTTTTATTATTAGTGCTTTACAGTGACCAGCACTGAAGGTCTAACAGCAACATGTGCTGCAGCCTTAGGATTACCTAACCTACAAGGACTTAGACCTAGTGACTTGACTTAGTGACTTGACTTAGTGACTGAATAAGGTGTAACAGAAAAGGGGCCAAAGTAAGGAAAAAAAATCCCTCCAACCCCAGGATTTGAACTGCAGGTCACCCAATGTCTAGTCGGGGGCACACTCAGTCTTCCTCCAGGAGGGATGGATTTTCTTCCTTAAACTAGGCACCGGCCTATTATGCCCGAAATTTTACCTATTATGCTTTTGAGCATTGCTCAAAAATTAAGCCTATTATGCTCAAAATTATGCTTTCGAAATCAAAATTATGCTCTAGAAGTGACTGTTTTATTAGAGTATATCAGCCTTTCCTGACTGCTCTATTAGAGTAAGTGACTGCTCTATTAGAGTATCTCGATCTTATTTCTGCAAAGTGTAAATAACCAACAAAGAAACGGTTTAATAAGTTGTATTACGTGTTTTTGATTATAAAATGCACTAATAAATACTATTGGCAGTGAATATTTGCTTTCTTTCAGGCGCGCGTATTGCGCATTTAATTAATTTTTCAAACATCGTCCCTATTATGCTTGATGCTTTTGGCCACCTATTATGCTTTAAATTATGCCGGCATAATCGGCCGGTGCCTACCTTAAACTTAAAGTATTTATTATTAGTGCTTTACAGTGACCAGCACTGAAGGTCTAACAGCAGTTTGTCACACTTATATGCAATCTTACCCAACAATGACCATCACCAAGTACCAGTTTTCTGGTCTCTTGGACTAAGCTTGGGGCAAAACTATGGCCCCATCAACAACATGTGCTGGCTTTTGCAAGTGTGGTGTTTTCCCATTTAATCCTGATGCAATTGTAATTGACTGTGGTCTTAGTGTGGCTAAACCAGATAAAGGAGGGCCTAAAACTTCATCAAATGAAGCAGATGTATCCGATGAGGAACCCAAAAGTACAAGTGAGGAAGCAACTGGCAGCCAGTGGTCAGCTGAAAAGGTTGCCCTTTTTGAATGCAGATATGAAGAGGGCTATGACTTACCTGATGAGGAATACTTGAGATGGTTGCATGATACTCATCTACAGCTTGACAATGTGTCTTCTTTAGTGGATTATTTTTCTGATTTGCCTGTAGCTGCACCATTAGAAGTAGTAACCATGCTGCTATCAGAGCCTGACATCAACTAAGAAATGGGAAACCATGACTCACAGAAGGAAGTATTGGCAGATCATGGCACACAGGAGGAAGAAATGGCCCAGCAAAACATGCAAGAAGTTGAAGCTCATGTACATGTAGCCACAGTCTTTACCAAGGGAGGAAACACAACAGAAACAGGACACATGTAGCAATGGTATTCAGAATTCCTCAGGTGGTGAGTTGAAATACATTTCTAAATACCTCATACAATATGTACCAGTTAAGCCTGCTAAAATGGATGAAGCTGTTCATATTTCTGGGGCAAGAGTGCTAACTGGAGATATAAATGTGCAGCATTTCTTAAGGAACAGGAAGAAAAGAAGCGCAAAGAAAAAGAAGAAAAAGAAAGAAGAAGACAATTAACAAAAGAGAAAAGATAAGGAAGAAGAGATGAAGAAGAGATGATGAAGAAGAAAGCAGCCGCAGCTGAAAGGAAAGCAATTGCAGCAGAAAAAAAAGGCAGTTGTAGCTGAAAAGAAGGCAGCAGCGACACAGAAAAGAGGGACAGGAAAGTCTATTGCAGGTACCAAACAACCAACTAGTTCTTCGACAAGACCAGTGAAGCAAGCAAGAAGTAAAGCTGCTTTGATAGACCCTGATGCTCCTTCATCTTCAATGAGTATGGTATGGCAGTGCCCTGTCTGCTTTGAATATTACAATAAGGAGGATGAAGAAGATTGGGTGATGTGTGGGTGTAGTAGATGGACTCGTGAATCGTGCATCATGGATGTGGTCTTTGATTCTACTGGAAAGGAACTTTTTTGTCCATACTGTTCAGTTTAAGATTACTGTTATCATAGTGTAGTTATTTTTAATGTGTATGATTGTAGGTCATATTTGCTTTGAAAAATCATGAATCATACATACAGTATTAGATCAATCTGAAATTTCTTGGTAGCTGTCATTATACTTGCTGGAACCAGTGGGAATTATTACAGAGTTTTAGCAGTGACTGCGCTGGTGTTATAACTTCAGGTATTGCACATTACCGATAATTGGTCTACGCAATTTAATGTCAATCCGGTAATTGATACATCGTACCGATAACTGGCTAATGCACATCACTCTTCTCCAAGTAGTAACTGGTGACTAAATGCACTAGTGACTTATACCTTGGCATGTGTCTAGTTACTGTGACTTAGAAGGAATGTACTTATTTTGGCGTGTGTGGTGCGAAAGTTACGTTTGTTAGGCGCTGCGGTAATAAGCATTCCGATAATCGGTAACTTACGCTACTACTGGATGCTATAATACATTTGTCCGCCCCATTCTAGAATATGCCTGTACAGTGTGGTCCGCATACCATGAACATAACATCTATAAATAGAAATGGTACAGAGAAGAACAGCAAGGTTTGTGATGAATAACTATAATAGGACAATATACCAGCTCATATACTTAAGTACTGTTGTGATGAAATAGCTCCAGTTTTAACAGTAATATTTACCCAATCTTTAAATTCAGGCAACTTACCAGAAGACTGGCTAACAGCCAATGTAACACCAATATTCAAAAAAGGAGACAGAGCTAACCCTACCAATTATCGACCTATCTCTTTAACATCCATATGTTGTAAACTGTTGGAACATATCCTCTATCATTGCATAGCAGAACACCTAAAGACCTATCAAATATTAAGTGACAAACAATATGGCTTTAGACCTAATCATCCATGTGAGACCCAGTTACTTAGTGTTGTAGAAGAAATACAACTAGCAATGGACAATCATCTTCCAGTTGACTTGACTTTCGCAAAGCATTTGATACTGTACCACATCAACGTTTACTCAAGAAATTACACCACTATGGAATTCAAGAAATATCTATATAACTGGATGTCCACCTGGCTTACCAAAAGAACACAACGGGTTGTCATCAAAGGTCACAGTTCATGATGATTCTGGTGTTCCTCAAGGAACAGTGCTTGGTCCACTAATGTTTTTATTATACATCAATGACATTACTTCTAATATTTCTTCTTGCATCAGATCATTTGCAGATGACTGTGTACTATACCGAGTTATTCAATCTGAACAGGATCACCACCACCAAGAGTTCATAATGTATGAACTCTTGCCACCACTTACAGCAGGATTTAATTTATATTCAATGGACTAAACACTGGCAAATGAGCCTACACATCGAAAAATGTGTCATACTTACCTGTTCAAGATCTACCTCTCCACTTACAACATTGACAATACAATGCTAAATTGCACAAGCCAACACCAATATCTTGCAATTGGAGTCTTATTCCATTCTCAAATGTCATTCTCAACACATATTAACAATATAGCAAGTAATGCAATAAAGTCACTAAACTTTGTGCGGTGTAATCTCAATAAATGTGAAGAGTCTGTAATGTCTGCTGCTTACCTTGGATTAATTCACCCAAAATTGGAGTATGCATCTGCAGTTTGGGATCCGTACCTATTAAAAGACATCAATGCCATTGAAAGAGGCAGCAAGATGGATGAAATCAAACTATAACTAGGAGAACAGTGTATCAACCATGCTTTCTGAGCTACAGTGGCCAGAATTACATATTTGCAGAACCATCTCAAGACTTACAATACTGTATAAAGGTCCATGCCATAACTTAATCATCAGTATAGTCTAAGACAGCTAATAAACATGATTGATCTATTAGAAACCAGAACTTTCTAAGATGTTAAAGTTATGGTCACATGAGTGGTTGTTTGGGTCATGTGAGAAAAAGCTGGATATAGTCTGCGTGGTCTGGTATATGAATGTGTATGCATTACAATTGCACTTGATGTAATGTGGAGCATTCACCACTAATGTTATTCTATGAATAAATGCTGTACAATAGAGGTTGTTTATGAAATTTTTTTTTGTTCTTTTACAACTAATCATGTAATCAGACCAGTTTAAATCTAATATACTTACAGAGCTGTAGAGCATAAAATTTAATTGCATCTCAACCATCCATGAGAAGTCATGTCAACATACCATTTACAAAGAACACATAAGATTCTTGGAAGTTTAACCATTCTCTGAATTTCATTGGTTTGTACACAACATTAACCAAAGACATTACACTGTAATAGAGGGATAGCATAAATTACGTATCCATTTGCAAATGCAAGCTAACACACAATCATGTACAGTATGGCATAGTGGCTATACACAACTTTAATAGAACCATACCTCTTTATAGTAACATATCAAGTAGGACAGTAAAGAGCTTCATTAATAAAAACACTTCATTATTATTGCTGTCATTGGTCTGAAAAGTGATCTTATTGATGATGTTTCACTATACATTTAGTACATGTGTATTGTGCTTGTTTCTTCTGATTTGAACTATAATTATAGTGTGTGGCATCAATATAGTACTAATTTTATACAAATATGTATAAAAATAATATGCATCTAAAGTACATGTTTGCATGTGAGCATGGCATGGGTCAACAAACAGAAATAAATGTATTTGAGAAGTGACACTGTTCCTGTGAAGGTAGCTTAATTTCTGCAACTGAATCATAATCGTGTTGCTGAATAAGATTTGTCTCAGAAAATTATAATTATGCCCAAATAAATATGGGAATAATGATGGGCTAAAAGAAGTAGGGTATTTGAAACAAGTTTGAGCATAATATCCAATTGAGATTGAGATACTCTAATAAAGCAGTCACATACTTTGATGGACAGTCAGAGAACAATTCTTTACTCTTACATAATAACTACTAAGCATCTTGCAAGCTAATAACTCCTTACTAGTTGAATTTTTGTGTGTGTGTACATGCGTGCGTGCGTGCATGCACATGTGTGTGTGTGTGTGTGTGTGTGTGTGTGTGTGTGTGTGTGTGTGTGTGTGTGCGTGTGTGTGTGTGTGTGTATGCAGAAAGACTTAACAGGATCATTTTTGATATGGTATATGGCAATTGGATACTCTCTTCTCTATTATTTACTCTTGCTATGAGTCATGACAATATGATAACCTGTACAAATTTATTACAAATGGCACATGTCCTGTTGTCACTAACCCAGTTACATTTTATGACAAAACCCATATACTCTATTGCTTGTCAATGGATTACACAAAGACTTACACAACCAAACAGGCCACAGTGTTACTTTCTACATATCCGATCAGTGTCAGTTGTATTCAGTTTGCTTAGTGTGTACAGTAACTTACTTCTAGTCACAGCATAATTATGATAGACTAACATATTCAGTACATGATTACTAATTTTGACTTTACTGTTATGTACAGTATGTATAATGCTTATTAGCTTATGATTATTCATGCATACAACTGAACTAGCTAATGTTATTAAATCAGCCAATGAGATATTATGTGAAGCAGTCAACCATGAGTGATGGTTACAATTGTTTAGTCAGAAACTCAAATTGGTTGCATATTTCTTGGAAGCAACCCTCTTCTTGTGAAACAGGTTTTCTGCAGTGACATAATTATGTTTCAGTGAATGAATTAGCTACATTTCAGTGAATTCGTGACTGTGCCAGACTTAATGTCTTTATTTTCTTTAAATTACGTATGCATAGAGTTTCACAAGTTTTGTGATTACAGGTGGCTGTTGAAGTTGAGTCAGTAAGCCAAATAAGGTACGTATGTGTGTAACACACAAAACTTGGATTATAGTACATATATCAAATGTGCTCTAGACAAGACTGCAGTAATCTGTGTAATGCTATTGTAACTGCCATGCATAGAAATCTTTGTTTTATGTTGCATTGTGTATATGCTTTGAAGGTAATTGCACAGCTGCTTTAACTCTATGTCAGTTGACACAAAAAGCTACAAGAAAATGATATGGATTAAAGTTTTGTACTTGACCTATAAACTGGTTAAGCTGTGTATAAGTTTAAGATGATCTATAATGAATATGCTTCAAACTTTGCCACTTTATGGAGCAATGAAACAGCTTTACTATTAGGCTGGCCAAGTTTTAAGCAGCTATCTAATTTACAAAGCAAGGCATAATTTAGCAACTGAAATATAAACAACCCATAAGCTAATTACACCAAGCCATAAAGAGTCACAACACAAAACATCATAGTGTAGTAATTATGTTACCCAAGTATCTGACTTCAGAAGCCAACATAGATTATAGTGTTTTCATAGAACTTGCTAGATTCTTGGAAATCTAAAGCTTCATTGAACACCGATTAAGCAAATACTGTCAAAATGCAAAGGCAAATGTAGTATTTAAACACACAGTACAATGGGTGACATGAAAAATTTTGTCATGATTATGTTATGTTGTTTGTGTTTTGTTCATATACATGTAGGATCACATGATTACTGTGACGACAACATTTTTGGCCCAAAGATATATATTTGGCCACATGTAAACTTTATTTCATTTGCATGTAAGATTGATATTTATCCAGTGTTGCTGATTATTATACTCCACTTAAAAAGTCATTTTGTGAAAAAGCATATGTGCATAAATCATCATAAACTTAGACAGATTAACCGATCAAGTATGTAAATAAAACTTTAATCCACATTATTTCTCCTTTAGCTTTTCATGTAATCTGACTTATACTTAATGCAGTTGCATAATAACCATCAACTCATATACACAACATAAAACAAAGACTTCTATATATTATGGCAGATTGAATGTTATTCACAGATTACTGCGGTCTTGTCTCAAGTATATTTGATATATATATATGTATATACTACAGATTTTGTGCTATACACACATACCTTATTTGGCTTACTGACTCAACCTGAAAAGTCACCTATAAGCACTTAACTTGTTGCTGTGAAACTATACAATCGTACATAATACTTACAACTAACTCAAGTATAAAAATAAATACAAAGAATGACATTAAGTCAGGCACAGTCACAAATTCACTAAACGTAATTATGTATGTCATTGCATGCCATAGTAGGAAACCTGTTTCACAAGAAGAGGGTTGCTTCCTAAAAATACGCAACCAATTTTAGTTTCTGACTAAACACTTGTAACCATCACCCATGGTTCACTGCTTCACATAATACCTCGTTGGCTGATTTAATACCATTAGCTAGTTGTATGCATGAATAGTCATAATAACTAATAAGCATTAGGCATACACAATAGTGAAGTCAAAAATCATGTACTGTATGTTAGTGTTAGGTGAGCTATTATGTTGTGACTAAAAGCTAGTCACTGTACACTATAATCACACTACACTATAAAGGAACAGTGTAAAGGCATGAGTGATAATGATTATGTAATCCGCAATCATAACACTGCTTACCAGCCTGTCATTGGAATAGAGGATCACAGCCATGCTGAAAAATATGATGCCAATGAAGTTGAGCTTTACTCAAAAGACAATGTTGATGAGCCAATCAAGCAGGCGTTCTTAATCCCACATGTCAAAGAGTACTTAGCAGCACAAGTGCCTGGAAAAAAGGTGGTGGATATCCTTTGTGGAACTGGTGATTGGGTGAAGTGTGCAGCAGAGAGTGGTGCTAAAAGTGTTGATGGCTTTGAGGATCATGAAGACATGGTGAAGTTGGCACAACAAGCTACTGCCAACTTTGGCAATGTTAAGATCTGTTTAGGAGATGTGAAGAACATGCCTTATGTTGATAGTACGTTTGATTTAGCTTTAAGCTTTTATGTCACCTGCGGTCTAAAAAAACCAGCATTTGATAAGCATTTCACTGAAATGTATTGCATACTTTCCCCTGGTGGAAAGGCTGTGGTGCTTAATCTTGCTAAGTCTGCTTTTGATGTCATGTATCTGCATGATGGGGCAAATCATGCAACAGTTGAAAGCAAAATAGAGAGTGCATTGGCCAAGCTGCCTGTTCGCCCTAGCAATGAGCAGATTCACAAAGCATTTGCAGATCTTACTGATGTGGTGCTGGTGACATTTACGCTGGACAAAGATGGTCGTTTGTACAGAGTGAATGATGCAAACCAGCTGAAAGATGGACAAGCTGGGTGGATCAAGACCCAAGCCATGGTCTTCCCTGATTATTTCTATACTACTAGTTTCATTAATGACCACACCAAAAGTGCTGGTTTGAAGATTGACCAAATTGAGCACTACTTTACTGGGCACAAGAGGCAGACTCATCATAGCACTAATTCAAAGGTTAGATTTGAGAAGGCCATTATTGATGACCCACCATTCTTCCTCTATCATCTCTCAAAGCCAGCCAAGTGATTCAGACAAGCATGGACATTAACTGCAGCTGAATTTGAACAATAGTTTCAGTGTTTCATAATAGGCTTAGTGTAGACTGTAGTTACACACATGCACAATTACTTTTGAATTTTGTGTGTTATATTTGTTATATTTAATTTAGTTTAACATGTCGGTTGCTGTGGCCCACCCCTGGGAGTAGTGGCAACTGCCACCATTTATTGAGGACTATATTACACATATGTGCTCATATATAGAGTTATTTGCCTAGCTATCCACCCTTCCACCGCATCAAGCTCTATAATTGCCTACTTTCCCTATGCTAAGTACGTGACATTTTCCACAAAGCCGGTAGTGTACGTAACAATACACAAAAATCAACAAGAACACAATGACACCATAATAGCAAATGAGATTATATGTACATGAGATTATGCATGACATGACAATATATGGATTATATAATAAACAACATAAAGAGAAATATGTAATAAATGTGCATGATTCACATTTTAATTTTATCTACCTGGAACCTTGAGATTGCAATTGAGTACAGAAATTAGCTTGACGACAATGCAGCCAGTGTCATAATTATGTCTTAAACGGTGCATCAATATTATTACAAAAATATTTAGCTAGTATACAGATGTATATTTTACATTGTTTGTATAGCTTTAGCATAAAATGTATACATGATACAAAATGAATAGTAAAATAGATGACCTAAAAATATATGTAACAATACCTCTAGTGGTTCAAAATATATGACCCTCCTTCACTATACTGAAGCTATGTACACTTCTACATTACAACTAAAATTGTTTTATTCTTCTATTGTTATAATACGTAGGTATACTAGTACTTAATTTCTTCACCGTGCATAAACTGATATTTATCTATAATTAAGCACTTCAGTGTGGAGATGTTCTTTGACTGATCACACTAGTATACTTAATTCTTGTAACAAACAAATGAACAAAAAAACTAAATATTTGGGACCGGCTCTATACATGCTGATACATGATATTGGTGGGACCTAATCACACCAATATAACAATATATATCCACCTTTGATACCAATTGCTACCTTATTACACACTCACACAGAAAGAAATGCACCCACAGACACAAGTACAGGCATGCCCACACACTAAGATTAACATAATGATACATACAGCAGCAAAGAGTAATTGCATACAGATTAGTTATTTTTGTAGTTAACTGCAAGGCAACATGGTGGTAGCGAAGGGAAATGTATAAGGAATATAGTGGCAAAGTATTATTTTTGAGGGTCAAAATAGTCACAATAGATAGAACTTTTGTATTGAATATTATAGTGAGCGTTTTATTAGAATAGTTTAAAGAGACATGCTTACACAGTAATATGTACTAAATTGTTACTTATATACTATCAACACTCCCTTTATCAGGAGTGGAGATGCTGCCAAAGTAGCAGAACAGATGCATCATTTAAGATTTTTAATTGAGACTGATTGATAGTGGTGTTTAAATGACACCTTAACATGTTGTGTAGAGTATAATGCATCGACATCTCAATGCAGTTTAATCCCATTCAAACTTTTTCTATATATCACCAGTAGCAAGAGTAATCTCTATCATACCAGTAGAGATAATGATGCAAAAACAACTGGGCTACAAAAAAGGGATGCCGGTCCAAGAAAGCAAAAGTAACTGGCAACCGAAAAAGCTGACATCTGGACTGGAATGGCCAAGCATGCATGTAAACAAATACATAAGCAAAGTTGTAACATTGGGTCTTAATCAGTGGTTATCCAGCTGCTGTGAATTAATACTACATCTACTGCTGTGGATTATATATACTAGCTATGACATCCACTGCTTTGGATCCGGACTAGTGTCATCACCATGCTGAATGTGCTCCATGTTCTACATTCAGTTTTGCTAAATTCCATTGAACTCTAATTGGATAACAATTTTGCCACTTTGCATATATTTTTATGCATTTTTGCAAACTAGCACAGTTATTCTGCCTATTGTACTAGCATTATGCATAATGCTTCAGGCAACTACAGCATTATGTTCACAATTTCCAACCATAAAAAATCTTTCTCTTTACACTCAGGTAATTTGGTGACTGAAAATTTAAAGCTAGAACATATGGGCACATAAGCCTTAATAAATAAACTAATATCCATTTGGTTCCACATGGGGTACTTTGAGATAATAAGTCACTCTCTAGAGTTCCTTGGATACATATACATGAAATTGATGAGGAGAAAACATCCTGACCGCCTGGCAGACTCCTGTAAGCATTCGAGTGTTAATCGGATGGCTGCAGGTTCGAGGCTGCCTAGGTCTAGTCATGGATTTTTTCTCCTTTCTCCACCTTTTCAAACACACTTTCTGTAACACCTTTAAACAGGCTGTAGGACCAGGTGTCCTACAGACCTTCAGCACTTGTGCTGTAAAGCCTTAATAAATTTAAAAAAAATTAACACATGTTACTGGGACTGTGAAAATAGGACATGTGGGTATATAATTATTTTCATGTCTCACAACTTTTATATGATGCTATGCTATGGCCACACAATTTTCCTCATTGATTACACATTTAAATGTTACAGAATGTAGATATTCTACCAGTACTTAGATATGATCATGATCTCTTATGTGGTGAGGCGTAGTTTGTGCCCATATGTTCTATTTATGCAGGCACTTGTGTTATTGAACTTTTTAACAATTCAAAACTTTCAATGTCACTATACTTTCACTGAAATTGTTATTTCAAATGTTTTTCAACACACAAAATTACAACATTTTATAGCATGCACATGATTATTAAACAAATTGTATATAAATGTGTTGAATTTTCACCCTGGGTTTGTAATGCAAGTAACAGAATGCAGATATACATATCCTATGATTTATTATGAGATCAGGTGTAGTTTGTGCCACATGCCCAATCCCATTTTGTCTCAGCTAGGCCTGAATCAAATATGTTCAAAATTTTGCTCAAAATGCTTTCAAATTTTTCGCCTATTATCCTCTTCAGTGTTAACATTATGCTTGCATTAGTTAGCAAATAATTTAATCAGTGAATGCTCTATTGGAGTATTTCACTATAAAGTGACTGTTATATTAGAGAGATCTAGGAGCTATATACAAACTATTTGAGTGCTCTGTTGCAGTTTGCAGAGGGAATATCCATCTATTTTCACAGAATTAAGCTCCATAGTTTGAAATATTCACCTAATTGTGCTGGCATAGCACTCCAGCCTATTATGCTTTTTATTATGCTGTCATATATGACACAGGCCTAGTTTCAGCCCATTACCTGCCTGGAGTGCCTACTAACTTACTCTGTCTTGATGCTTCTTTCATCCTGAGTTGTCTTCTTCATAAAATATGCTAATTTTATTGTCACTACAAAAAATTGGCATTCTTGTGTAAAAGTGTACAGCAAAATGGAAGGAAATAGTTTGCAGTCAATGTATTATGCCATTTGCAACAATTCTACAACTACAGAATTCTACAAAACAACTAAGCAGTAGGTGCTGTCAATCCCAGTCATAATTCCAGACAGGTCCACAAGTATTTCCTATTCCATAAGGTGTCCACATACATTTCTTTGCATGCATTTGAAGAGCTTCCATCAATTCAACAGCACTCTTTATTTTTTCTGGATGTTTGTTGAAAGTTTCTTGTAAAGTGGTCAGGAAACTACGATAAGTGCGATGAAACGTTTTAGCCTCAATATAACAAGCACTGTCTGGCACAACTGTATTGGAGTCTGGATTGTCTCTCATTGGATATACGCCAAAGGGATCATACTTTATTGGAGCACCAGCATAAGCATAACCATCATCATCTACTTTAACTAATCTTCTCTGGCATACAATTTCTTCAAAGCGATAAAAGTGACCATATTCACCAGTGCCAATCTGTTTGGGATTAATGGGACTTTTCCCTTCACCTTGTTCTGTAATCTGCACTATTGCTTTCAAAGCAGACTTTGCATCTTTAATAGGATACACTTTGCCTAGATCATCAGGCTCTTTCCAAGGCCACTTTACCTGATATTTAATTGTGCTTTCATCAAATATGTCTTCTCCAAGTGATGTGAGAAAGTCAATGCAAAGCTCTATTTCACTGTAAAATTGCCCTATGGTGTTAAGGTGAAAATGCGGTTCAGGTAAAAAGGTAATTGTTGGTATTTCTATGGCCAACATCGTATAGTAAACATGCTGTAAGTCAAATTTCTTTAATGAAACAGGGAGTTTTGGTAACACATTACCGGGAAGACCAGTTTTGGGATAAAAAGGGACGTGGTCTCGATCATCTATCTTCACATTTCCACCAAGTGCAATCAAAATGTTTGCTGCCTGGACAAAATGCAACATTTCTTGCATCGCAATTTCCTTAATGGCTTGGTAGGCATCAATGTTGCAATTATCCACTATAGAATACAAAGCTGTCAAGTATACCGGTATAGTATAAAATTCAAGGAGCACCGCCTTTTGTAGCTGATGCCGTAATCCACTTATATCACAAGCAGATGTTGAATTGTAACCATTTTCTAAAAGTACTTTATGTAATTCGATGTTATTTTGTTTTGATCCAAAACCAAAAAGTGCTCTTGGTGGCTGATGAGCAAGCTCTATTAGCCGTGATACATGAGGTTCTTTAAATATATTTTCGAAATGTTTATCATACTCTATCGGTTCAGATTTAAATGGGATGTGCTTCTCTCTGCATCTTGGTGGAATAAAATGTGAATCATTTGTTATCAATGCACTAAATGGCACATCACTATGAATACACTGTGAAGTGACATTGTTTGGTTGACTATGTTGTGAACTATAAATAGGGTGTTCTAGCCATTCTACTATCATTTGTTTCTTTGCTGGTGAAAGATCTCTGGTAACAGGCATGTAGTTTGGGTCATTAATTTGCTTACTGAATACATCCTTTAGTAATTCTATATTGTAAGGTAACGTGACTTGTGTAAAGTTACTCATATTCAGGATAGTCCCCATAATATAGTGCAAGTGGTGAAATTGTTTAAAAATAGGCTCCACGTCACGCACCCATTCATATGGTTTCTTATATGTCATTGTCGAAAATGCAAGGATTGAGATCATTGCTTCATCTTCTTCTGGGAGTTTACAGTTTTGTTTCATGCAGTAACGAAAATTATACACTTGACCATCGATTGGAAGAGAGTATTTGGCTTCACCACATTGAGTTGCTTCATGATACTTATTTTTATTTAAAAAATCAAATTTGTGGCTTGTTTTGTTACCATAGCACAAACATTTGTACATCTCTGCGTTAGATGGGCAAACATCTGCATACATTCGGTTTTCAGGTATTGGGCTATTCACTTTAAATGTAAAAGTTACTTGTCCATTGTTGTCTGACATCTTACTTGATTCTGTAGGTGACACAGCACCACATGGTAGAGTTGTATTAAAACTATCAGCCTTGATCTCAATTTCTTCATTAGCAACTGGTTGACCAAACCGAGTAACTAGAAGGGTAAAATCACTAGTGTCTCTAGCAGATACACTGCTACCAGAATACTCCAGTCTGTCCATGTAGTAACCCATAGGCCGAATAAAATAATCTACTTCCAGTAATAACAGTGATACCATTTCTGTATTTTTCAAAGATGGGAAAACCGATTTAACTGGATAGATACTTTTATTTGTATTATTAGTTTTATTATCATTAGTGGAATCCATAAAAATTGTAAGATGATATGTTTGTAGCTGAGTAATAATAAAATCTCCAAGTGACACTTCAATAATTCCTGAGTGCCTCCACAAAGAGCTGCTCAAGTTATTATATGGGATAGCTTCGTCAAAACTTATTACTTCATTATTTTGAAAGATGCCAAAATATAAGGTTCCAATATCTATCACATTACCATCCTCTAGTATTGAAAAAGCATTTCCAAGATCAGCTACCAAAACTTTTCTGTCAGAGTCAATCTTGAATGCTATTCTGTTGATCCATGGGCCTTCATTTGAATGTGGAGAATGATAGCAAGGATGATCAGGTGGAAAGATCATAGGCATATCTTCATCAACAACTTCCATTTTTCTTTCTCCACCAACATTCAATGACTCATTGACCCTAGCTACACCTATAGTTCCACGAACACGACCAATAACTGGAAAGTCAACTCCACACATGTCTAAACTGATAGAAACAGACAAATCACCAGTAGCACCAAAGCTCTCAGTGGCAACATGTTTAAAACTATGTATAATTTCAGATTCTGACCATGATATATCAGTAATTCTTGTAGTGCTTTGTGTACCATAAGTTGGGTCATTTGATAATTTGCTACATTTCATTTTGGTCCATAAATTTTGAACAATGACAGATGTTGACCATTTTCCCCAAAACAAGTTCTCTCCATTATGTTCTAGACCAAACTCCAGGCCATATAGTGATGAAAATTGTAAATCTACATCAAGATCTACAAGTTTTCCAAATGGACGATTTTCATTGGTGAAAACCACTGCTCTCAATAGTGGGTGATCAGGAATTTCATTCCCAGTCTCATCAACTACAGCTGTCACTACTGTATCAATGAACTCCCACTCATTAGTGCCTCTGTAGTTCCACTCCATGACATTATCTATTGGATTATTTAGATCAAAGTTGCACGGGAGATTGTTGCGAGAGTTGCCATCTGCTCTGAACTGACCAGTGAAATGAATACGCGGAGGATCCAAGTATGAAGCATATGATTCTCTAACAAACATAACCAGTAAAACAAATAAATTGCACAATGAAACCTGTAAACTTACTCTTGTCCACTTAGAAAGCACAAAAACAGTAGTAACCAATGTACATCCATTCTGTGTAGTGTATTCAATATGGTAGCTGCAAAGCAAAGACATATTACTGTAATGGCAGATTTTTTGCAGTAGATAAGGATCACCAATAGATTCATAATATATAATTTCTCACAATGACAGATCCATATCAAGGCAATTAAGGCACTTGTTAGTGTGCTGTGCTGCCAAGGAAGTGGGTGTGCCACAGTATGCTTTTAACAGCAAGAACAATAAAGCATTATATATGCATGTGTAGCTTCATGCTCCCTTATTAGAACAAAGAAATTTTTACAGCGTTGTTGCCTGCTAGGTAGGGCAGTATACATACTAAATTCAAGCAAAATATTATTGTTCGAGCCATATTTTTCACCAAAGTTTAACGTTTCTTTTTTCCCCTCACTTTGCAAAATATCCATAAAACAAACGTGTCATTTGATTGCTGACCAATACTGACTATCTATCCTTGGGACTTGTGGCTAGTATTGGGAACAGGGATTTGTTTTTGTCTCAGACTAAAATTATGGTCCCAAGACAGAGTAAAGGCAAAGTCAGTTAAGGTTGGTATTGATGCATGATAAGAAGTATTAACTTTTAATTTTTAAACCTAGAGTTTATGACATATCTGGCATAACAGAATCTTGGTTATCATGTAATATTTGATAATGGAGTTTATTTCTGACTGGATTTTTTTGCGGGTGTTCTATTAGAATAGGCAAGGGTAGTGTACTGCAGTGTAGTGCAGAGCATAGGCATGGCCTCCCTGCTGAAAAATAAGTTGTGAAAAATCTTGGGGAAAAGTTGCAGTACAGATTGGCATTGTTATTTTTAACATGTTTTAATATAAATTTTAGGCTGTTTTTAAGCCTTCAAATTGAAAAAGTCCCCCAGACCCCCTGAAATTCTACTTTATATATTACAACCATACAACAATAGTCATGCATTGCCCTACTTGGCCCCTTGTAGGTCAGGTCTAGAATCACCACTGGTGCAGAGCAAGTGTATATTGTAGTGGTCATCGTTAATGTGTATTTGTATTTATGTCTCTGGCAGAGAAGAACGGCTATCGCTAAATATCTAGGAAGAATGATTATTGCTGACTTTCTAGAGTCAAAGATCAGATGGTGGTGTAATGCTGGCAGTGAAAAATATTATTCCTAGCTCAAAATAATATTTCTTCACCCTGATTTAGAAGATTTATCTGCTTACATTGTTACTGTCAGTAGTAGAACACTGTCTGTCATTTCTAAAGGCATGTGCAAGTATCTAGTGAGATACGTCAACCAGACAATCACTCAACATCAGCAATGAGATTTAGACACGCTTATGAAGCAGCCATTCTATTCTGTGCTAATTGCAGTCCATGATCACCAGTATATTTTAACAAGAAAAGTCCAGATATGGAAGTCATCAATCTATGAGTTCTGTTAAATAATAGCAATATACTTATTCAATTAATATAAGTATCATGTTGTTGAAATTTGTAGCTTGCCATGTATAATTATAACATGTGCATGGGGCATGAAATTGATAGGTGCAAACTATAAGCTTTATTTTAACTGGCTAGCTACATATGAAACTATTATTGTTTTATGCATTATGGAATTATTTTAAATTCATAACCTAAAGTGACAACATTGTTAGTCACTGTCCCACGAGGGACCCACAAAGAAGGCTACTGAAAGCCTGTGTAGCAGGGAGGCAGAAACATGATATTAAACCCCTGTTGAACATGGCTAATTTGTCACATTAGTTTACCTCACATGTAGAATACCAACTTTGTTGTGGCTATCATACTCATTCAGTTCAAAACTGGAATAATGGATCTTCACATTGCATCAAGCGAGGTATCAAGTGACAGTGGTAGTGATAGCATACAAAGTGACGATGTGATTGGATTTTGTACTCCTGGATGATGTCGACCGAATATTCACTATATCATCATACAGTACGATAGTACTGTATAGTAGGGACCACAAAGGAGTAGGTGTGGCCCATGAAAAACATCACCCAAAAACCAGCCTCGTTTTTCCCAGACAATGATAAGCAGTATTGGTTAGGTAAAACTAAGTCCAACCAAACCTTCAGATCGACCCGAAATGCTTTCAACAAGTTCCTACGGAATTAAAAAAAAATTAATGGAATTTTCTACTGACTGAGTAACTGACTGAGTAACTGACTGACTGATTCCTTCAGACAAGCATGACTCGATAACGGCTAAGGCTACGGGCTTGATTTTTTCACTGTTTGATGTCGCTTCAGCCCGAGAGGTGCCTTTTGGCATACTGCAGTACGTACAGTGCATTCTTCATGGACTTACCAGTGTCCTCCTTGTGTCCCATTCATCTTTGCTGACAGTGAAATGTGTCAATTTGGCAGTAGCACATGATGGCTTCCTTTCGTAACGGTAATCATCCGTATTTTTAATTGTGGCTACTTTGATTGCAGAGGTGCTTTATGAACAGTCCTTGATCCGTAATGCTATGTAACGGGTTGAACATAGCTGACAACGAAGCGTAATGGATAATTCACTTTTCAGATGATAATTGATAGCTGGGGCATGTGGCGGCCTTTCTTTTGATGCAGTATGCGTGGGTTCACCAGTCATAATAATTCTATTTTATAAAAAATGTTGTACACAAAAAATTAGGAATTTTTAACTAGAGTAGGGACCATAGCACATCGATAAAAAGTACTGAAACAAGCTGGAGTATTGCATGATATTAAATCACAGTAAAACAATAAGAAGTGTTATATCCCTACTGTACATTTCCGTTATGGTATCTTGAGCACAGTAGGGATATAACACCTCTTATTGTTTTACTGTGATTTAATATCATGCACTACTCCAGCTTGTTTCAGTATTTTTTATTGATGTGCTATGGTCCCTACTCTAGTTGAAAATTCCTAATTTTTTGTGTACTTGCATTAATGAAAACAATGTGGCAAAACCAGCTGTAATACTGATTATTTGATTGTTCCCCAGCCATCATGATACTTGCGTGTTAGATCGGTATCTAGTGAGACAATTAAGCTGCAACTGCAATCAGTTTGTTGTGTTGCTTTATTATATCTATTGAACTATTTCGAATGATTCGTGTTAGCACACTGTGATGATTACAACTACAAATAGAAATGGACTGTCTATAAACAAAATCACAACAGTTTTTGTCAGCTGGTTAAACTGTGTTTAACGACAGATTTAGTTATCTGCATGTTGTCATTATACTGGCTGTCAAACTTGCCAGTAGTGCTGCTTTAGTGATCTGGTTGCTTGGAACTTGTGCCAGTGTGGCCAATTCTTCATCTTTAATTAATTGTAAGGTTGTAAGCAACACTCTGTACTTTTACGACAACTTCAGCTGATTTCAATTCATCCCAAGCAGAGATTAATACTGTAGAATTGCATTCCATACAAGTAGTAGTTGGAGATGACTCTGATGGAGTAGCCTTCCTTTCTTGCATACCACACATTGTGTCATTGAGTGTAGTTTACATATTGCAATTACAGCATCAGTCAGTGAATTGATTGGCTGCAATGTAAATGTATCTATAGTCATCAATCTGTACTCTCTATTATAGACTTTAATCATTGCACTTGCTGCTGTAGCTTCAGCCTCTGTTTTTCTTACAGAGGGGGATTGGTGTTTTGCTGTGCTTGTGTCTGCCTCTCTTTGTAGAACAATGGGCGATTGGCGCTTTGTTGCTCTTGCTTGGGAATTCATTTGACATCTTCTAGAATAATGATGGATCAGCTGATAACGAGCAGAAGATTTACTACAGACTGCATGTTCGGGTATTTACCTTATTTTATAAGCTTCTATTGTTTCAAGTTCAATTTCATGTTGCTCATAAAGCTTAAGCGAAGGCTTTGGGTCTCTTCTCAGATCCATAAATGTTGCAATTTTGATTTGCAAATATTTAATGTTGGTAATTAAAGTATGGTAGAACAAATAGACCTACATTGTTTGTAGAAGACACTGAGGATTCCGAGACTATACTTTAAGATGGCAAAACTGTTTTTTTTTGGTAAAGGCATTCATTACAAAATGTATGAGTGAGTTAGCAGTGTTAGTTTTGTAAACAGGGGCACAACTCGATTACTTTTGTGCATGTGTGGGGTAATGACATAAATGGATACCTTCTATAGTTTGAATTAGTTTGCACAGTTTAATTTTACCACACAAACAAATTCCAGTGACAGATCTATATAAAACTTCAGAGGGACTTTCAGGTTTAAGCGACAAGGACAGATATAGGATTTTACTTGGGGAGCACAGCTACGCAGCAAAGCATAGGTAAAGTATATTGGCAGGATCTCATTTTGGCAAACACAGCTATATAATTCACCAAAGCAAATCTTCACCAATCAAACCACATATATGGTAGTCATGTGCTGCTGTGTAATGAATGTTACTTTTACTATCACTCAGGCACTATTTAGCCTGCATATATAGTGCATATGCAGTATCACCCACCACTCCATAAACTCATCTGGGGTGTGAGCAGTATTTTCAAAGGAAGTTTCATTGGAAACCATTGCAACCCCTGTATCCACTGTAGGGTTGGGCAGTACTGGTATTAATTTTTCTACTTGCGATTATTGCACTGAGGTGATCATGTGATAATTGCGAGTATTGCCATGTCCATTATAAGATACTATGTGTCATAAATAAGACATTATTGTGGGCCTACAGTATTCAACTCTGATATGTAATGGCAGCACAAGTTGCTGTCAGACCTTCAGTGCTTCTAGGTACAGCTCTCTAATGTTTGTGTCAGTCCTGTAATCATTGCAAAGCACCAATAACACATGTACAATTTCTCTCTTAGCAATTATGCAGAAAATGCAATAATATTGCACAAATGGTATTGCGGTATTTTCAAAAAAGCTGCAGTATTCAGTATTGCACATCATATACAGGCGATAATATTGAAATATTTCCCAACCCTAATCCACTGCTGAATCTATGCCAATAATACTAAAGAATGATGTATATATTAGCCAAGTTTTTCTGTTCTTAAGAAAGTAGACATTTGGAGGGGAACAATGAATTCATTAGATCTGGGTAAACTATACTATGTCACATTTTGTCTGATACTGAATATATTGAGGTAAGACTTGCTTAGGTGAAACAGAAGGGGGTGGGGCAAGGATTGCTGAAACCTATTTTTTAGAGGGGGAATAATCTCTGTGCTTATAGACCAGTCAGCTACTGTAATAGAGCCATCAAATAACTCAAACAAAATAGTCTGATACCTCTGAGAAGATGATTAAGTATCCACATCACTTTCTTTCAACATGCAATGACTCAATGCTTTTTCAACAATGTCAGAAATTATTACCCAAATTCAATCTCAGAAAACTATGTTTTCATAAAGTGTATGCATGCCCTTAGATACAGAGCATGTGCTGGTACCAGCATTGAAACAGGGTTGGGTCAACCGGGTCACATTTTGTCCAGATCATCCGGGTCTGACCTGCTTTATATTGGATCACATGCTAAATAAATAAATTAGTTGGAAGTGTATTAACGCGTCATAGTCTAGCCCCAGTTTCTTTCGTAAGATACTCCCACTTATAAGGATAGTGTGCTACTGTTTGTAGGCATACATGGAGTATTGTGTGACGCTGCAATGTGAAGTTGTGCTTTGAGAATCATTGTGGGCATTACCAGCTTCACAGATTTGACACAAACTGTCTGGCTACACGGAGCCATGCCCATTTATCAGCAGTCTGCAGGTATGCACAAGTTGCTATCTGCAGGCTAATGTGGAGCCATGCCCACTAATCGATTATTAATATTTGGTGCACAAATCAATGTGATTAAATAATATTAATGTGATTGTAATGTTATCAATGATATAAAGCCTTGTAGTATAGCAGCACAACACAAAATCATGCACTTTTCATAAAAGCACGAAATTTTCCACATAAGTAGTACTTTTCACGACATAAATTTTTTGATATACTGCCATTGCAGATTTGACCTTTGGTGACCTTTATGCCAGAAATTGATCATTTTTGTCTTTATTTCCTGGAGGCATTAATTAACTTGTTAAAACATGGTGCAAAAATAAAGATTTTGTTAAACGAAACAACTTAGTTTTTATTAGGTAATTTCATTCCAAAGTTATAATCATTTATATTACCCATGAATTTTGAGATAATTTACCTCCCCATGGGTAATTTACACCCCAAGGGCAGGTAAACTCAGAGAATTTTGCGGTTTATAAAAGCAATCATAACTTCAAAATGGAATAGCCTATTAAACAACAAGTTGTTTCGTTCAATAAGATCTTTACATGTTTTAGCATGTCAATTACTGCCTCAGGGAGTTAAAGACAGGAATGATCAAATTTCTGGACAAAACTGATCATAAAGGTCACCAAAGGTCAAATCTGTGATGGCACTATATCAAGAAATACATGTCATGAGGAATACTATTTATGTGGAAAGTTTCATGGTTTCATGAAAAAGTGCACGATTTGGCTAATTTTGGGGGTTACGCTGCTATACTATTGTGGATTCTTTTGATCTGAGGTGTCAAAGTGGTATATGTATATAAATCATGGCTATGTGGTGTATTGCACTTATACACATCCCAATAATCAGGGGCGGAGGAAGTAGTTGGGGGCTGGGCTGACCCAGACTTATGGAAATGATCTACATTGTCTCTGGTTTGGTAAGGTGAGACCAAAAAAAAAAGGTCACAGCCAGCTGAGAATAGCTGCCCACCTCACTAGCTATGCATTTATAGCTGATAAACTACATAAAATTCTTACATAGCTCGCTACACACTGCTCTAATACTGTGACTGCTTTATTAGAGTGACTGCTCTCACTACTGGATAATATATCCATGCTATTACCATGGAATTCCCATAATCACCTTGAAATACCCATGAACGAGTGAGTTTTCATGGGTTTGTATGTATGTACAACCCATGAAAAACTGATGAAATCACACCTATGAAAATCCTGTGGAAAACCTATGAATGTGTTTCATAGGTTTTCCATACATTTTTCATAGGTTTGATTTCACCGGTTTTTCATGGGTTGTACATACATACAAACCCATGAAAACTCACTCGTTCATGGGTTTTTCATTGGTACATTATTTTGCTCCATGCATTTCATAGGTATTTCATTACCCATGAAAAATACCAACTGAAACTTTCATGGGTATTTCAAGGTGATTATGGGAATTCCATGGTAATAGCATGGATATATTGCCCAGTAGCGTCTATTAGAGTATCTCGATCTTTATCGCGGTTTTCAGCCCCACTCCAAGAAGGATAATTTCAGTGTGATGTCATTCTGAGGGGGGACTACAGCCCCCTAGCCCCCCCCCCTTTCCGCCGCCTATGCCCCAATTCTGAAGTCAGAGGAAGTTTACAACCCTGAGGTGAAGCCAAGGGGTTTATCAACGGTAAACTTCCAATGACTGAGGAGGAGTAGTCTGCCATGTTCAGGATTCACCAGTGATATGGTGAGTGCTGATTGGTTGTGGGCCCGGACAGAAGAGGTGTCTGTGTCATCATTGCATTGCGAAGGCTGTTTGTTGCATAGTTTTGGTGTGAAGTTGCATGCTGCTAGGCAACATGCTGCCAGCCAACGTGCTCCTCCAGTTGATGGTGTTTATATATATGGAACAGAAGTCCTAACATTGGGTTTGTTATGGTTAGGGTTTAACAATACCATTAGGGAGGGAGATGACAACAAAGCGTTTGTTTATTGGAAATTTCTCCTTTTGATTTTCAAGCGTGGAGGTTGTCGCAACTATCCCATAAAAGCCATCAACCTGCTCTATCAAGCACACACCCTGCCTACCAGATTATCGGCACAGCTAAAATGGGAAGATGGCCAGGGTGTAACATACCAGCAGATTTACACATGGAACACCTCAATTGAAAGTTTAAGGTTACGGGATACTGAGCGACTGTCAAACAAAAATTTATTACATAATTAAGGCAGGCTTGGTGTTGTTGTGTTGTGCATCAGCTGGTAACAGGCTTAAATTGTTGGGAGAGCCATAGTGTGCTGACTGGACAGGTACAAGAAAACACGCGTAACAGTACAAGGTAACATAGAAACAACACACTTAGCAACTGGCACACCTGTAAGCGCATGCATAGTTTTGCTGACTAATGGTGATATTTTCCTGAACCAAAAATCAGGACTGTCAAACTAGTTGTGAACATTTTGTATAAAAGACTACTAGTTTGGCTTCTTGTCTAGGTCCTGATGGAGCCATTTGTTAGAAATAATGTTTCTAGTACTTGTGACATCAATTTAAAAATTAATTTTGTGACCACAGTGTCTTGTTTAGGCCATATTGTAGTGGCATATTTCAGCAACTATACACATTATTCACAAATCCTCTTGTCAGTCCCTCACAAGTGATGTTCTTCAAACCTTAGAATTGTTAGTAAGTTCTCATGGTTCTTCATTGGTCTGATTTTTGGTTCATAGTTTTCACTAATTGGCATGGGGACAACTCATGTTTCCATAACAACATTTGAATTTCATGTCGATTAATGAGAAGTTAAGAATGCATAAATATTTGATAACAATGCATTAAGAAAAATCAAACCCCTAATCATGAAAAATGATTGATAGTGTACATGTGAGGTTCACAGTATCCCGTAACCTTAAGGGAAGTCTGCATAGCCTAGGACCAAACAATAACTCAAATTACTATTCAAAGAGCAGCCAAAACTGTTAGCATTGTCAGCAAGGTGTGCCAACAATTTGAAAAGGAGGTTAGTGCTAGCAAAGACAGTGACCACCATAAATATAAGCCAGATAAAAATGATTAATTTGATTCTTGAGACCATTCAAGAAAGAGAGGTATTCACAAATAAACCTACGAGAATGCATAACACATTTAAGTTGACACATGGGTACATCCAAGCCTGCCCAAGTTGCATAACTGGATCCAAGAAAAAACTGAAAGTATCAAATGCTTTAACCTTTAACTAATGTGTTAAAATAATAATTCAGTGATGTTTGCAACTTAAATCATTATATCAATTCTTTAACTCAACTTTAATTTTAGTTAATCAATAATGTGTGTAACTACAGCTATTACGTAATGCTACAACTGCAAGTCTTTGCACAATTATCACAGCATTTGCATCTGGTTAAAGTGTTGGCTTCTCTATCATAAAATAGGAAAGATTTAAACAGGATTGTTCACTATTGGCTCCATAAGACTTCATCGCTGTTGCAGTTTGACCATCCCTCCCAGCTCGGCCAGTCTCCTGAGCGAACTTCTCAATGCTACTTGGAGTGCCAAAATGAGTAACTTCCCTTATGTTTGGACAGTCTATGCCCATGCTGAAGGCTGTTGTTGCAATTACAACTCTTAATGTACCATTAACAGAAACAAACAAATCCAAAACCTTGTTTCATAATCATCTCCTTGGTTGACGCTCTTGTGTACATGTTCACAAGTCTAAACTGGTGTAATCCTGTGGGATAGCCATAAGGCTCAGTAAAATGGGACCCATCATAAAACTTCAATGGTATGATACATGTCACTAAAATCACTGTAGCTCTGGCAAAAATAATTGTTTTTAGGTAGGAGACTCTCAGTTCCTTTAAACCAGAACACAAATGCCTACAAAAATCTCCAACTTTGGGAAGCTTCTGCAGTATAAAATATATGTGGTTGGTCAGGGGACAGTCCAATAACAGCAGGGTCATTCAGGGAGAGGAGACACTCCGTAACAACTTTGAGAGTATCTGAAGTAGTTGTGGCGGTCAAGGCCATCACGTGAACAGCCTCTGATTTTAAACTACCCAGCTCTCCCAGTTTTGCAAATTCTACTCGGAATTTATTACCCCTGCAACAAATTAGTATTGATATATACATAGGCCAAAGCACTGTTAGACTCACCATGTTTTTACACAATGTGCCTCATCGATCACCAAGGCAACCATTTTCTCTTTATAAGCTTCACTTTGTAACATATTCCTAAAATCTTTGTTGCAGACTAATGAACACTACTTCTACATCTCCCTCCAACACTCTTCTCCAGTCCTTTTGCTGCATGAAGCATTAATCCCCCTGCCTTGAAACCTCTCAGTGAGGTCTATTTCCAGTGATGTCAATGGACTGATGCATACAGCCAAGCTATTATCACAACCTAAACAAAAGCACTCTTACTTACAAATTTACAAATAATATTGTAAACTTTTACCTCTTATTCTGTTGAACAGTTGCTTGAAGCAAAGCAAGTTTGCTGTAGCCAGTTGGCAAGGTTACAAATACGTCTTTGCCAGACAAGAATGCCAAAATAGCCTCTAAGTTGTATTCAACGGTACTGATGCACAAAACTGCCAGTATAGCTAGACCAAGAGCTAGATATATGTTGCTATATAATAGTAGGGTTGGCAATAAAAATCAGCCTCTATAGTTTCTCATCCAACTCTGGGTGATCAATTCTATTTTAAGTCTACATCAAAACCGTATACAGTGGTCCCTCGATTATCCGAACTCATTAGGCCCTGGGTGTGTTCAGATAATCGGAAAGTTCGGATAATCAAAGCCAATTTATTTATATACAGAGCCTTAATTGCTCAATTGCTCTAATAGAATGCACACCTTATATAAAAATACTCTATTAGAGCAGTCATCGCTACAGTTTGGATAACCGAAAGTTCAGTTAATCAATGGCCGGATAATCGAGGGACTACTGTAAAGGGTAATAATATGGTGATTCCTCTTGTATTTCTGTAGCGTGCATTAAAAATTTTTGCGGCTGGTTTTTTCATTTCAATAAAAAAATGGGCAGCACCATCAGTGACGCAGTTTATTGCGCTTTAATGTTCCACAAATGATACATTGCATGGCAGTCATTATACTTTTGAAAAAGGATGCATCAGTATTTTTGAGAGTAACGGATGCCGCGTGGTTCTCTAGTAAATCATAGCTGGCGTGATGGCCCTGAGGGTCAGCTTGCATTGAACGTGAAAACCGACTACTTAATAACAATCCCTTTTCCCTTAATTAGTAGTAGGTATATAGTAGTGTTACCGTAGTCGTAGTAATAGATTTATTGATAGCTATTCCAACAGCAAAAAACTACTTAAGGTATTTAGGTCCAAAAAGGTGTCTGAGAGTTAGTAAACCAATTTTGCACTTCGTTAAGTGAGTTTCAGTGGGTGCAAACGGGGTCCAACACCAACTGGAATCCAACACAAATCACTTGCAATCCCAAAATGGAATCTGGAATCTTGGGCAAGAATCCGGAATCTCTGATAAAATGAAATCTCGACAAATGTTCTTAAAGTCTGAATACTTTCTGTAAATTATACTGCATATTATATCGTGCAATTAATTTAGTCTCGTGAGCACTGTGCACGTGTCTCGACATGTTTGTACAGGAATTTCTATCTCCATTGATCCAATTAGCCTGGAAGCCAGCAGAGTGCATAAAAAGTGTTAATATAAGTATAGCTATAGTACGTTCGCGTTGAGCTGAATCCTGGGTTGTTGGTTAAGAAGCCATACAAGATCAAAGGCTTTAAACATAATGTTTATGACGCATTTATTCGTAAGCCCATGTTACGGGCGCGCACTTAATTGTTGAGAATATGGCGAGTGCGGAGCGAAACCCTTTTGGAAAGACGTTAAACAGCCAAACGAAGTATCTACTTATGAAACTATGGGAGTACTTTAAGCAAGAAGCGAAGAAATGTAAAATTTCTATCAACATCACGGAGAGAATCTCGAAGGCTTACTGTAATTTCAATACATCTTGTACCCGAGCGCATCCTCTCACCCTTGTTCCGCTACAGTCTTCTATCAATTCTTATAGACATTCTTTCTTTGTGAACACTGTTTTCTTATGGAACACTCTATCGTGTGATGTATTTGATCTCAGCTCATCTAAGTTTCGCCAAGCTGTGTATAATCTGTTTTGTTGTAATTAATTTATATGTGTATATGTTCTTGCTTGTTTTTTTTTTGTAGCTGTGTTTTCTCTGTATTTGTCCCCTTCCATTTTTGGTTTTGTATCTTCTAGGGAAACACCCTCGTACAGGCTCTGCCTTTTGGTGTCACCCTGTCTTTTTTGACAAATCAGATAAATAAATAAAGGCCACCGGTATTGTATCATGCCTTCTTTGCTGAGTTTTGGCATACATTACGCCACGCAGGGATTTCAAGGACATCCATTAGAATGGAACACCGCAAGAAAGGCGGTTTATTTACGCCAAGAAAAAGGTACAAAATGCACTTTGCACAAGCCCGCTCAATTCTGTAATCGTCAGGTACAAATGTTCACGAGTCCATGTTGATACAGACAGTTTTGACCCCATTCATTGTATGGAAGGGAGGAAATCTATCGCTCTCAAAGATTTTGGTAAGGTAAATTTTGAAACCTGGAACTTTGTCACTTACTCCGTCTTAGGCCAAACTTAAGAATGATGGTGTTTTCTCTGGGGGTAGAACATTGCTTTAAAGAGTGTTGAGTGATATGGGATTTAAGTACAAGACGATTAATGACAAGAGGTTAGCATTGAAACTGTTTGTGCTTTAATTTCACTACACGTATGTGCAGGGTATGCTATGAGCAGCCCTGCACAGTCCATCAGTATCATAAATATTAAAGACGAACGAGGTGCAACAGAACTGAAGGAAGACCAGTTGTGTATTTAGATGAGACTTGGGTAATGAAGAACTTCTAGAGCAATTCCTCATCCAAATCGGCAGTGATAGTGAAGATGGTGATGGTGGTATTAATGAATTGTCCACTAGCAGCAGCGGGTCCAAGTCTTCTTCTGGGCTTACTTCATCTGATGTAAGATTGTTTGATATTTGCAGCATTGGTGTTATAACTGAATTTTGTTCCCCAGGAGTCATCAGGTAGCTGGGATTAAACTCTGTGAAGTACATGAAAATACAGATGAAGTACGTGTAAGTGTGTGCACTTTAATAAAAAATATCATTGCTTTATTGTGCTATCAGAAGTTGAACATACCATCCCTTGTATATTTAATCAGTGCAGGAGTGTTTGGAAGTCACTACAGGTACTATCAGCCCAAATTCATACAAACAGTATTATTTCATTTGTTGAAACTTTTAGAGTTTTTTGGGAATGTAACTTCAAAAACAAAATGCTGGCTGGAAAAACTGTGTACATGTGTGGCGAAGTGATGAGAAAAGTATTAAAATGACAAATTGACTAAATGGGAACAGAAGACGATAGTCAGCTGTGGTGAATGTGACGTAAAATACATGTTGTTTGGCTCATTTGCAGGAACACCAATGCTACATAACGGATTTTGAGCTGTTATAATTTGGTTTTTTTCTCTTTTGAGGCTGAAGAAGTTTTTACCTGAATATAAGCAGGCCACTTATCTTCTAAATACAGTGCAACAGTGGCCCCAGCTCTTCTATTTATGCAACTCTGTTTTACACACACAAAATCTGTTTTATTTTTCTTGTAAAAGTGTATTACAGCCTCTTACATAACGGATGGTGAAATCATGCGTGTTGAGGGCGGGTATGTGACGTCTGGCTTCGCCACAAACATGTGTCAACATGACCATCAAAGGGCCGCGCTTTAGAGGCTTCCCCATTGAAAATGTATGGCGAAACTTTACAGTGTCATAACGGGAGTGTCTTACATTCGAATGAAGCGCTTTTAATATATTTTTAGCGGACCGAGAAGCGCTACGTATCGAGCAATACAGGAGCCCCATGCGATGTAGCAATCGTAAGTTATTAATCGTTTTTGAGGGTTCAGCTCAACGCGAACGTACTATAGCTATGCAAATTTCGAGATTTGGAATCTGGAATCTTGGCTTGGAATCCAAAATCTTTGCAAAAAATTGGTGAGATTTGGAATCTTACACGCGATTTTTGGATGTCGGACCCCTCGATTGCAGACTCGTGAAACGCGAGAATTGAGGTACAGCGAATCACTTTTAAGCGAGTCAGTGACAAGTTGGAACATTTAGGATGGGACACTCTTAAAAAAAGGCGCTAACAAGACTAATAATGACTATTTAAAATTTTACACAATGACTATGCTCTTGAAATCCCACATCGCTATCTCTACCCAACAAGACACACCATGCACTAGACAGTATCACCCCCAACACTTCAATATTCCAAATTCATCTCCTAGTTGTAACGTATCAACAGAGCTTCTCAGTACTCAAAAACAATTAATGACTGGAACAACCTACCCATGCACAGCAATAATCGAACATGATGATTTGAACTTATTTACTGATTGTTGAAACCATCATGATAAATGAGACATGTATATACATTTACAAATTCAGTAACCCTCGGTCACACGCGACCACAAGGCTGGTGATCAAGTGATACCAACGTGGGCATGGCAAGGGAGAAAAGTAATTACAATTACAAACAAAAACAACAATTACAAACAAAAACAACAATTACAAAACAAAACAAAAATATTAAATTACAAGTACATTATCACAACCACTCTCGGCAGTCCCTTGCCATAAAAATCCTCTGGGATGCAGTCATACAAACCTTCGAGGCATCATCCAGCATCCGTCGAACCAGTGACCTTGTGATATTGATGTCCTTATCAATAAAATGTAGTACATTGTAAGTGTTAGTGACTGAAAATTGCTGGAAGTGACCTAAAACGCTGATCTCAAGAGTCTCATAAAAGTTGGTAACATTTAACCGATCTAGCTCTGATAGAATTTGGTGGTATTCAGCCTTATTTTGTTTGCGGGATCTAGCCTGCTCAAGATGGTGGGCACTGTCCAATGGACATGTCAGTTCAAATAAAAGTATACTAGAAGTGACGGTATTATGGATAACAATGTCTGGTCTGAAGGGGGTCACAATCACATTAGGTGGAAGTGTAGATGGGGGTGACTCACTGGCTCGCAAGTTAGGAAGGTCAGCATAAACCCGGATATAGGGCAAGTCAATGTAAACCCTGATGAAACTGTCGACCAAAGACTGAATGACTAAATCATGTCGATAAGTGTACCTTTCCTGAGATAACGCAACCGGGCAACCCCCCAAGACATGAGCAGTAGTCGGACGTGAGGAATCACAAAGTACACATTTTGCATGACACTGTATATTCCACCTTCGAAAATTCATGGCAGTTGGCAGAGTGTCCGAAGCCGCCCGCAAAAGAAACGACAGCTGACCAGCAGTAACTTACTAACGTTACTGCTATATACTCCTAAATCATTGTAGCTAGCCGGGAATACTTACTAGTAAATCTTTGTAAATTCTTTTTTTTCCTGGGCACATCAGCAGAGCTGCCTGCCCAGTAATAAGTAAGTGTATTTTGTAGAGCACTTCGCCCAATAACCCAAAAAAGCAATGGACAACAATGACGTTCCTGCCGGATTGAGCGAAAATCCGCCAACTGAATGCGACACGCGGTTATATAGCTATCAGACCACCGAAGGCATTTCCTCCCTAACCAAACCCACCGTTTAAAACTATACCATTCCATCCCCTGAGTTGCAAGTTAATGAAGGGGGTCGATTCTTTCATTGCCTACATATGGTAGCCACTATGGCTATATACACATGCAAGTATGCAACTCACCAAATTAACAAAGTACTAGTGCATATCCCGTCACGAGCGCGCTGACACGGACGAAGAATTCAGAATACTACGTAGATCTTCAGCTAGGACGGTAGCTATGGGCTAGTTGATTTAGCCTCCACGCGGTAACTAGTCAACGTATATACATATACCACGCTATGCAGTTTGAGCGTTTGAATGAATATTTATATTACTTTTGCATGCATGCAAATTAACTTGCATAAACTCTGTGTACAATATCATGTATGCAACTATAGCTAAAGATAGCGTGTCATGCAGGTGCCGAACTGTCAAAATACTTACCCGGCATAGACGGCTATAGGGCTGCTGCATGTAAGGCATGACCCTAGTAACTTCCCGGCAAAGCACAAATTCCAAGTACGTAGCTAAAACTATCTTGTGAAAGTGCATGTTGTTTTATATATGAGGCACCCAGGGGCGGATCTAGGATTTATAAAAGGGGGGGGGGCTAACTCAAGGTACTAATCTCTTGGGTATAGAAGTGTGCAAAGCACACTTTCCAGCATGCTTTGCATGCTGGAACTAGGGGGTCTGGGGGCATGCCCCCCCCAGGAAAATTTTGAAAAATAGATGCTAAAATACTGCAATTTAGAGATATTTCCACATAAAATTAATAATATTTTCTGCCTGTAGATATTTTATATACTGCCTTTAGGTTATAGGTATGGCTCTCTGAAGCATTTTGCTAATGGAAAAGTTTGGGTAGGTACAGACAACCAAGTACATGTTGCACCCCTCTCACAATTGCACAACACTGAATAGGTGCATGTTAGAATAATAATGTTGAAAGTGGAAAATTTTGAAATTTGAACAATACAAGATTGAATCTGAGAGCATTTTCAATGGAAATTGTGTACCTCAATTAAGTATTGCCATACATATTAACTACACAAGTAGATGAATGAAGCCCTTTAAACAGACCAATGCACTTCATTGTATGCATAGGTGCAGTGGAAAAATTCCATAACAGAACCAACTACATGTTTCCAGTGAATATTCTATTAGAGTAGTTAGCTGACTGCTCTATTAGATTATCTTGATCTTGCACACCTCCAATGCTGATCCGGGTCCTTGTTGCATAACCTTTAGCATAAATCCATTAATAATACCTTGGAAAAATGTTTATAAGGTGGTTTTATGAGTATTTGTATTATTAGTGATCATATAATTATGCTAAGACAAAATTTCATCAGCATATCAGTTGATCAAGTAAAGCCTAAATATGAAGGGGGGGGGCTTCAGCCCCCAAAGCCCCCCCCCCCCCCCTGGATCCGCCCCTGGTACCTTATGTGGCTTGCTCGGTTTCTATTATAGTCTGAGTAGAATTATCAGTATTTAGCACTGACTTATACACAAACGCTTATAGTTCAGGGGTAAGATATAGCTATATACAGTGATATACGTATATATACTCCATGCAATTTATATTGATCTTGGGTAACAACTTTGATAGATAAATGGTGTGCACACACACACACATATAGTGTTTATATTCTAGGGCTCTTAAATCTCAGACTCCCCCCTAAAATTGTGACAACTGCACTGCATGCAGCTATATAGCTACTTCGGTTTTAGCTACTTGTTATTAAGGCCGTCACACAAGCCTATCAAAAATTGGCTTAAACAGCTTTGCTGTCTGCCCTTCCCTCCCCCCCCCCCCCCCCCCAAAAAAAATGCCCTCAGATTCAATCTCAGCATGACATCAGTTTGAAATTGCATACACAATTCTCTCAAATTTAGTCTCTGATGGCCTAATTAAAAAAATTCTCCAGATACATATGCAACTCAGTAGTATCAAAAATTCATGGCTATATCATGTATTCAATATTTGAGAGCCCAAAACTTTACCCAGTATCTTAAATAATTTATTATTAAGCTTGTTTTCAAAATAGTATGCTCTCAAAAAATTGTCCTTAAATTCAAATCTCAGAAAGTGTGCATGTAGTTTTAAAAATTGCTTTGAGGTTTGCTTTCAAATATAACATGCACAACCAGCAGAAATACCCTCGAATCTAATCTCAGAAAGCTTGATTTTAAAAATTTCCTTGTTTTTAAGAACGACTCTAAAGTAGGGTTGAAACGATCATGGTTTTTTAGTATTCGAGTACTCTCTAGAGTTAACAATCGAGTACTCACGAATACTAGCTATTTGTAGTCATACCCATTTGACATGTTTTGTACCAACCTTGAACAGTTTATAGCTTTTCAAGTAACAACAATGATACACACACTGTATTAAAGTACTGGTGTTAGTGTTCCTGACAAAAAAATGCTAATAAAACTCTACAGCCTTCATTGTGTGTCACTCCCTGATGATAAATACATCATGTGAGCTGGTTCACATGATCTTAACGAATACTCGAGTATCAATTTTACTATCTGAGTACCAAATCCTTAACGAGTACTCTCCGAGTATTAGTATTTGTTTCAGCCCTACTCTAAAGCTCTAACCATGAAAAATACCCTATAAGTCAAATTTTAAAATTTTGAAGACACCCACCCAGTTCATTATGACACAACCACCCAGGTCCACCCTTGGCTACACCACTGTCTCATCACAACATCCATGCATCAAGCTCTAACCAACCATATAATTAGAAAGTCTGGCTTCACTGACCCAATGCCAATCACAAAAATCAACACAGCCTTGACTAGCTAACTAGTTTGGCAACTATTTCAACTGTTTGATTTTGAATTTGGGGAAGTGGACCTTCATCTTGTCACCCACAAAATTCCTGATTCCTTCCAAAGGAGAAATCCTAGAATAAACACTGCACACACATGTACACATGCATGAGTACCTGAACGCACAATGCACACGTCTTTATCTGCCTGTATAGACCTCTTGAGATCATCATGTTTGTTCTAACTCTTTATGGAAGGTGTATACACTCACCTAGCCAGGGGATGCTGAATAACCCATTTACAAGCTTATGAATTTGGGATAGGACTATCAAATGCCTATCTGCAACAGTGCAACTTATTTAAAAAGAACATTTTAGTAGTCAAGGTTCCGTTGCATGCAACTGTAGAATTGTTGGAATAATTATAGTCCATGCTGCTGTATCTGTAGTGAGTCACATGCACAAGCAGCCAAAATAGTAAAAAGCTCATGTGATTAATTAACTGTCTAAAAACAAGTGCAGCAAATTTACACATGCTCAACTTATCATTTTTGATCATCATTGCAGTAGAGACATATATGAGAAGTATAGCCTGCCAAAGCTGAATCTATGATTACACTACTAAAGACACTGATAGATAATTGACCACACAAAATTACCAATCTCCTATTACGGCTTTGCAGAACCTTGAGATGTCGACAGAAACAAGAAGGTAGCAATTGCTATTATTGTGTGTTGCTAGTAGTGAGCAAGATATACACTTCTTATACTGGTATCAACAGTGGTCCTGATATAGTATTTTGCAGCCGAACCAATCAGTATTATTGTTTACTGACACAAAAATGTTTGATGTATAAATTTGCTACACTAGCATGATATAATTATATATTTTGTGGTATACAGTAGCTACCACAATCAGTAGGTGTATGTGTAGTTTGTCTAAATAAACAGGATACAGCTAACCAAATAAAAAATACAAAGCTTATTCCAATAACAAACATTAGCAAATATGCAAACATTGTATTAGCATAAATCACAGAGACAGTCACATAGAGAGATACACATATAACACATGCACACTGAGAACAACTACATATATAAAAAGTATATATGTGTAAATGTGCATGTGTGTGTGTGTGTGTGTGTGTGTGTGTGTGTGTGTGTGTGTGTGTGTGTGTGTGTGTGTGTGTGTGTGTGTGTGTGTGTGTGTGTGTGCATGTGCATGCGTGTGCGTGCGTGTGTGTGTCTATGTACTGTTTTTTTCTGTGATACTCTCATTCATAGTGTTCAGTAAATGCAGACATACAAGAAACCATTTCACAGGTATAAGAATGGGTATAAGTTTATTGTGCCATTAATTGTTGTGGTTTGCATGCACCACAAAGAGTGGGTACATGTGCACTTTGTCCCCACAACCAGGATATGGCTAACTATTTGATATGGCTAACTATATTAAACTAAAATATCAATGAACAATATTTTTAGGACTGAGAACTGATCACACAGAGAGCAAAGAAAAAATACATGTACATATACTGCATATGGGATGTGTATATAGAGGAAATGTCATTTAGGTTTTTAAAATCAACTCATTATGTAGATGATACAGATATGCTTTGCACCTAAAATGTGACATCTCAGTATATAGCTACAGTACTTCAGTATACTGTATTGATAGTAGGAAACTTTGATGGTATAGAACATTTTGATTGGTGAAATCTATTTGGCAAAAACTTTGGCGAATTGTCATGTTTTGTCACATGTCACTACACACTGCATTAGCTAATGACAGCTGGAAATATACTTTGGTTGAAAAAACTATGGTGAATCAAATGGCAATTCACCAAATTTGCCAATGTTTTAAATCACCAAAGTTTTATATACTATGTATATGGTATTGTGTGGTACACACCACAGATTAACTTAGGATATCACATAACAGTGATCATCTCAAGTGTACTATAATTATTATGTAGCTAAGCATTCATCTACATGTGTGCTCCATGTGTATCACATTACAGATATTCACTGTATATTCAATACCATCACACTGTCACAGAGTACAATTCCACTTACCACAAATTGCATTATGGATGTATTTTCACTGCATCTGTGTGCAACCATTCCAATAACAATTGAATTCACATTTCCTTCTGAGCAAAGCCATAAATTTACATAGTTCTTGAGAATCAGTTCACAAAATGTCCACAAACATGTTAAGAATAATCTAACCATTTTGGATGCAACATTATTGTCATACTTTCTAAGAGTCTTGTGGCTTTACATTATCTATTGTACTGTATAGCAGGGACCACAAAGGTGTGAGCATAATCCATGAAAAAATCACTCAAAAACCAGCCTCACTTTTCCCTGATGACGATGAAGCAGGCCCAAACAAGCTTTCAGATTGACTCGAACGCTTTCAACATATTGCTATGAAATTTTTAAAAAGCAGAATTTTCTAGTGACTGACTGACTGATGCCTTCAGACAAGCATAACTCAGTGATGGCTAAAGCTATGGGCAGCTTCATTTTTTCACTGTTCAACGTCGCTTCAGTTGGACAGGGTCCTTTTTTTTCACGTGCTTGCTTCTGCGTAAATTCAAATAAGAAAACTAAAGAGAAGAGACCCTGATGAGAACTTAAAGCAAGGAAAACCTATTAGCTATCTTTCTTTGATAAAAGAGATAGAGCAAGTAAGAATGTCATAGCTATACTAAGTGATGGCTTTATAATACACCTCCCAGAAGATGGGGTGGATTTAGGGTGGGTGAGTGGGTCTAAAGGGGCTGTAGCCCCCCCATCCCTTTCCTTTCTAAGTTAGTACTTGGCCAATAAAACCCTAAATCTTCTATGTGTATCAAAAGCAGACTTATTTTAGGAACTATGCATCACTACCAACACAAAGTCTATTAACTATATCTATTGTTCAACTCTGTTCCAGGAGGGTATAGCTTCCTTTTCCTCAAGATTTCTTAAAAAAAAGATTTCGATTGTGGGTTGCATACATCTCCAGTTACAAAAGTTTTAATTGTGGGTTTTGTTTTATTCAGATAATTATCCACTATGGCTATAAAGGGTGATTAGTGTGGTTTATATGATTCAAAAAGTGTTAGTTAGTTTAATTGGTTACAGTTATCAACTTCAGTATAATATGTTGACAGCCATTATAGCAAATTGTAGTCTTTTGGTAATTTACAGTCTCATAAGGCAGCTATAGTAGATCAGTCTTCATAATCCGGCAGGTCTAGAAATAAGTTCACTATCACAACAGCAAATTCAGAAAGTTCATAAATGCAATATAGTTGCTCTTTGCTAAGTATTGCCAGTGGACTAGCTAATAGCTACCAGCATCCTTCACTGCATTCTGCTTTCAGTACACTTTATTGGTGTTAAGACTAACAAAGTGTCACTAGGCTAAGGAGCATCCATACTAATAATTGTGACATTCAACACCACTACTACTTAGCTATACATGTTTATGCCTCACAGATTTAGCTGATTAGAGCATGACTAAGAGTAGCTGATGCATTATGGTATATAGTTAGCTATATCTAAATGCTTGGTAGCTACAAATGAAAAGATTATCATGCATGCATGATAGCTACTCAATGCATATTGCAATCAGTCCTGATTTAATGGAAAAGTAAGTGTTTTGATAAACTGAAATTCCATTGTTCTCCATTGAAAAACTGCTAAAAACGTTCTCAGATTCACCTTTAGAGGGCCTTATTTTCAGAATTTCCTGGGGGGCATGCCCCCAGGCCCCCTAGGTTGGCATGCTTAATTGTTTAATGTAGTTATTATTCCAAATAGCTAATTTGACCATAAATACTGCATGAATCTTACCACTAGGGCCTTGCGAGAAGGCTTTGTATCTTCTAATGTCTGGCTAGTTACCCATGTCCCTGTCTAATTTAGCCCCCCCTTTCAAAAAATCCTAGATCCATCCCTGCAGTAAAACCTTTTCAAAAATCCTAGATCCATCCCTGCAGTAAAACCTTTTCAAAAATCCTAGATCCATCACTGCACAATGACATGAATTCTAAACTGGAATGAGTGTGAACATGTTGGTTACTTTCATTCTTAATGAATCTTGTGATGTGGACAATGCCACAGTTGGTAGCATTCATATGTATATTAGGCGGCTTAGCTAGCATAACTTATCAGTAGCACAATGACCCTGAGCAGTCCTTAGAAATGATGGAGTGTACTGTATGTACAATTGAGTGTTTGCACCAGTATATGATGGGTCCATGTCATGCAAGAGGAATATATAGTATGTGTCAAGTGTTAGAAAGATTATTAATAAGTGTATGCATTTAGAAATTACTGTATTTTGAGGACATTTTCGGCCATGGAATCTAATACTAAATTTAAACCTTTCTTAGTGTCTGGGGGATACTACTTCAATTACCCGTCCCACCTTTTGAAAATCCTGCATACAGGCCTGATAAATACACCACTATTAATAGTACATTCACTACAGATTGGATATTGTACTACACTATTTGAATGTATTGCCAATGCAACACTGTACTATGTTAGGTTAATTTTTTTAATCAATTGGCCCATTACGTCAAATTTCTGATATTGTGGCCATTCAGGTATCAGTATTGGCTAAAATGAAAAGAAATTTACAGCACAGGTCTTTATTCAACACCACCGAGCTGTGTAGCCACATATAGCCATCCCCAGGCTGCAGACCTCTCAACCTGGAAGCAGACTGGGTTGTGTGAAAGCCAACCACCCCCATGCAGCTGTCAATGCGTAAAAGAAAAGATCGAGATATTCTAATAGAACAGTCAAGATCTAGATACTCTAATAGAGCAGTCACAGTATTCAGAGAAGCAGTGTAGCAAGCTACTTATAGCTACATATGTGTAGTCATAAATAAGGAGATATAGTTGGTGGAGGGCAGCTATTGCCAGTAGGTGATTACCTTTTTTTGGGTCTTCAGCTTACAGCTGGCTTGGCCCCCTCTCTCTTTGGCCTGCTCCACCGCCCCTGGCCTACCATCTTTATGATGGGACTCATGCACATACATTTGTTTTAACAAAAACATGTTTACAAGGCACAACCAGCTAGCTATATGTGGGTGTAATACTGCTGTTTACCGCAGATAATCTATGGTAATAACATGACTGGTAATTCACCAGGGTCTAGAAAGTTTGAAATCATGTTCTCTTGTAAAATTGGTTGGTGACAGGGTAGCTAAACAATTTTGTAGAATCTATGAGTAGGTGTTGCTTTAAAATCTTAGAAGTCTCAATCAAGTCTCCACACTATCATCTACAGTATAGTGAATAACGCTAGATGCTTTCTTGGTAAGGTACGTAGATTTACTAATTGGGGTATCAATTTTGTAGCACTGTGCTGAATTTTCTCCAACATATCTATCCTTAGCATAATATGGACTCCAAGCCTGAATGCAGTGCTCAATATGTGGTTGGATGTATGTTATAAAAAGGATGTTAAATAAATCTATTGTAATATACTTAAATGATCGTTTGATAGTAGCAACACTTTGCATTACTTTAGCATATGGCCTTCTGGCATTGAACACTTGGGTGCAAGGTGCAAGTTATCCAGACTCTAACATCTTTCTCACAGTCTGTGGTGGAAAGACTGTGGCCAACATTGCCTGGATTTGTGATGGTGTTAGATAAGGGAATTAAATGAGGTTCAACTAAGTAGTATGTATTTACATTTGTTTACAGTGAGTCTAACTACACATACGTAATACCTATTAATTCAAGTATAAAAATATAATTAATATGAAGAACCACTGGCACAGTCATGAATTCACTAAAACTTAATTATGTCATTTCCATAGTAGAAAACCTGTTTCACAAGAAGAGGATTACTTCCAAGAAATATGCAGCCAATTTGAGTTTCTGACTAAACACTTGTAACCATCACCATGGTTCACATAATACCTCATTAGCTGATTCAATACCATTAGCTAGTTCAGTTGTATGTATGAATAATCATAATAATAAGCATTATAGTTATGTAATGGTAAAGTCAAAATTAATATGAAATCATGTACTGTATGTTTGTGTTAGGTGAGCTATTATATGCTGTGACTAGAAGTAAGTCATGAGATGTCCATTTGGTTCCACCTGGGTTACTTTGAGATAATAAGTCACTATCTAGAGTTCCAATGGATATAATACATGAAAATCTTAATGACAGGGAGAAAACATCCTGACTGCCTGGCAGACTCCTGTAAGCATTCGAGCGTTAATTGGATGGCTGCAAGTTTGGGGCTGCTCAGGTCCAGTCATGGATTTTTCTCACCTTTTTAAACACACTTTATGTACAACTTTAAATAGGCTGTAGGACCAGGTGTCCTACATACCTTCAGTACTTGTGCTGTAAAGCCTTAATAAATAAATAAATAAATAAATAAATAAATAACATGAATCAGTTAAGTAACTGAAATCATCTGATTAACCTAAGCCAGTTATTTATCCATTCAAACATGGCTAGAGAAATTACTTTACTACACCAAACTATGCCTGAAGTCAATTCTTTTAGAAAGTATAAATAGAAGCAGTCTTTCACACTGACATCAGTTCTAGCAGCTGCCTCTACAGTGATCTAACAAAAGCAAGTATCTCTGCTTACCAGCCTGTCATTGGAATGGAGCATCACAGTCATGCTGAAATATATGATGCCAATGAAGTCGAGCGTTACTCAAAAGACAATGTTGATGAGCCAATCAAGCAGGCGTTCTTAATCCCACATGTCAAAGAGTACTTAGCAGCACAAGTGCCTGGAAAAAAGGTGGTGGATATCCTTTGTGGAACTGGTGATTGGGTGAAGTGTGCAGCAGAGAGTGGTGCTAAAAGTGTCGATGGCTTTGAGGATCATGAAGACATGGTGAAGTTGGCACAACAAGCTACTGTTAGTTTTGGCAATGTTAAGATCTGTTTAGGAGATGTGAAGAACATGCCTTATGGTGATAATACATTTGATTTAGCTTTAAGCTTTTATGTCACCTGCGGTCTAAAAAAACCAGCATTTGATAAGCATTTCACTGAAATGTATCGCATACTTTCCCCTGGTGGAAAGGCTGTGGTGCTTAATCTTGCTAAGTCTGCTTTTGATGTCATGTATCTGCATGATGGGGCAAATCGTGCAACAGTTGAAAGCAAAATAGAGAGTGCATTGGCCAAGCTGCCTGTTCGCCCTAGCAATGAGCAGATTCACAAAGCATTTGCAGATCTTACTGATGTGGTGCTGGTGACATTTACCCTGAACAAAGATGGTCGTTTGTACAGAGTGAATGATGCAAACCAGCTGAAAGATGGACAAGCTGTGTGGATCAAGACCCAAGCCATGGTCTTCCCTGATTATTTCTATACTACTAGTTTCATTAATGACCACACCAAAAGTGCTGGTTTGAAGATTGACCAAATTGAGCACTACTTTACTGAGCACAAGAGGCAGACTCATCATAGCAATAATTCAATGGTTAGATTTGAGAAGGCCATTATTGATGACCCACCATTCTTCCTCTATCACCTCTCAAAGCCAGCCAAGTGATTCAGAGAAGCATGGGCATTAACGTTTGAAAAATAACTTTAGTGTTTCTTAATAGGTTTAGTGCATGTAGACTGTAGGTACACACATGCACATGTACAAGCTACCTTTAATTTAGCACTAAGTATCAGATAATGTAACTAAAGAAAGTATGATAATTAACATTAACTTATGCAGTAAATGTGCATCATTCACATTTTACCACCCCATTACACTATTGTGGCACCTTGAGATTGCAATTGAGTACAGAAATTTGCAAGCATGATACATGACAACAGTGCAGCCAGTGTCATAATTATGTCATAAATGGTACATTGATATTATTACAAAAATATTTAGCAAGTACAGACGTATAAAATGATTGAAAATTTTACATTATCTGTAGCTATAGCATAAAAATGTGCATGATACAGTACAAAATGAATAGTGAAATAATTAACTTAATACTATATGTAACAATATAATACCTTCACTCTACAGTGGTGCAAATATACATAGCTATGATGTCATACTTCACTATACTGAAGCTATATACACTTCTACATTATATACAACTAAAATTGTTTTATTCTTCTATTGTTATAATATGTAGGCATACTAGTACTTAATTTCTTCACTGTGCATAAACTGATATTAATCTAAAATTAAGCACTTCAGTGTGGAGATGTTCTTTGCTGCTTGACTGATCACACTAGTGCTTGCTTCTTGTAAGTTACAATTTGACAGATCAAAGTGTTCAAGAAAAGTGTTATTAGTGATGACACTTGCTGCATACTTGGCACTGTCATTTGAAATAGCAGGGTTGTAACTTGCAATAAATGCTCTCAGAGTTTTAACATTACACAGTGCATCAACAATACATCTAATTCCATCATCTCGTAAACTGCAGTTGTGAAAGTTTACATACTGCAGTGTTTTATTCCCATTAATAATAGAGGCAATTTCAGTGGCAACTTCACTAGTAATGATATTGCAACTGACATTAAAATGCATCAGCAGTACATTATTGCTTAAGGACTTGCATATTGTTATAAATTCACGTTCACCCAGTTTGCAACCTGATAGATCTAAATATTCCAGTGACTTGTTTGCATGAAACATGATTGAAATTGATTCGGCAGCATTGAATAATATTGTGTTACAGCCCATGTTTATATGTTCCAGTGAAATTTTATTGTCTTTCATCAATGATTCTGCAATCAATCTAAAGCCGTGACCTGAAATGTTACATGAACCAATTTCTAGTTCAGTTAAGAATGTGCTAGCAGCAGTAACCTCACAGATTTTAGCAGCTGTTTGATCAGAAACTATATTACAATTTACATTAAGATGATGTAAAACATTCTTGCAACAAAGCGTTCCCAGTAACAGGTCAAATCCTAGTTCTTGTATGTCACAGTTACAAACAATCAAGTAATTTAGAGTAGATATTTTGTTGAGAGCTACTGTCAAAACTTCAGCAACAGAATTACTTATTTTATTATCTGATAAGTTTAAATACCTTAATGTAGAAGTTACCAAGAGAGCTTTGCAAATTATACAAAATCCATTCTCATCTAGGTTGCAATATGACAAGTCCAAGTGCTGCAGGGATGTATTACATAAAAGGGCAGTTGCCAGCTTGTTAGCTGCTGTGTCATAGATGGAATTGTAGCTAATATTCAGATGTGTTAATGATGATATTTTAGCCAGTGAATTAGCTATGATTGTTACACCTAGGTCAGTTAAGTTGCAAGAGACCATTTCCAAGTGACTAAAAATGCAGTTCAATGTGATAGCCCCACTAAGTTCATAAGCCACATTATCTGATGTTTTGTTGTAGTTCAGATTTAGAGTCCTCAAACAACCAATGTTCCTTAAGGCATTTGATATTGCTACAAACCCTTGTTCCTGTAGATCACAGTGGTGGAGTATTAAGTGTTTTAAGGTATGATTACTTGTGATAGTCAATGCTAATTGTAAGGCTGCATCATTGCTAATGTGATTGCAACTGGTGTCAAGAAAATAGAAATTCTTCTTGTTGAACTGTAAAGCCTTAAATATGTATTTTAACCCATCTTCTTTAAAGGAACAATTGAACATCTTTAAATTTTGAAGTGCCTTATGTCTGAGGATACGTTTACCTAGGCTTCTGCTAGTTACACCATCAAATGCATTACAACTTATATCCAGGTACTTAATAGATGACGAAATCTCAGTGGCCTGCAAAATTGGCTGAAAGTCGTCTTCTTTCAAACCACATGCTGCAATGCTTAAATGATTCAATTTTATGTTTCTAGTCAGCGCCATTGCTAACTTTTTAATTACAGGTGAAGTTAGAAATGTTTCACTAAGGCCTAATTCTTTCACTGAAGAAGCCATTTCCAGCACTGAAGAAATCTTCTCAATACCTTGCCTCTGCAGATTACAGATATTCAAGAATACATGGCTGGCATGTTTAAAAGCTGGCGCTAAATTTTGAGCAACATGATCAGAGATTTCATTGAAACTGAGGTCAATGTAATTCAGGGAAGGTAATTTTAAAAGTGATTTGCTTACTTCGATTAGTCCTTTCTCTTTCAACATACACCTACTGAAATCCACATGACTTAACTTATCATTCTTGTCTATCACATTAGATATCAGAACAGCAGACTCATTATTAATTTTATTAGAACTTAGATCTAGGTAAGTTAATGTTGAGGATTTCTCCAAAGCATCTACAATACAAAATAGTCCATTCTCCTGCATCTTACAGTTTGACAGGTTCAAATGAGAAAGCATTGAATTGTTAGTTATAATGGATGCAAGCGCTGTAGCACACTTATCAGTGATGTAATTGCCACTTAAATTACAGTGCTTTAGTGACTTTACTAATCTAAGAGATTTGATAATTGTCAGCATTCCTTGTTCTCTAAGTTCACAGTGACTCAAGTGAAAATGCTCCAGATCAATATTGCAACTTATGGCTGAAGCAAAAGTCTGTGCTGTTACATTGCTTACAACATTGTCACTAACACAAAGGTAAAGTAGTGTTGATGTGCATTGCAAGGCTGTTACAATTTTTATTATGTCTTGCTCTTCCACATTGTTGCTCACTAGTTCAATAGATTCAAGTTGTTTTCCAGAGCTAATTGTCTCTGATATTTGACACGCTATTTCAGTTGTTATGATGCTGTCTACTACATGGATATGTTGGATGGGTGCAATAAATTTTACCTCTTGAGTCACGTAAAGAAAGTCCCTGTAAGGAATTATACCTTTCCTTAAACTGAAGTATGACTGTGTGTCATGCATTCCAACAGTGACAGTATTTATTACATTCAGGTTTCCCTGTCTTATGTCTGGCAGTGCTATTGATGAGGTGTTGTAGCTTTCAAGAGGAGGCGGTTCTATAGTTGAGGATCTTAAAATTTGTTGACTGTCAATTAAATTGTTACTAATCATTTTGCCAAACATTGCCTTTTCAAATGTCAACATTTTTGACAGATACTGCTTGCAGTTGCTATGATTATGAATGATTATGCTTTTGTACACAGTTCCAACTTCAATTTGAAATAAGTACTGTTTAAAAATCTCATGTTTTGCCATTGCAGAAATGGCATGACTAAGATCATATTGACGAATGCCATTGCAAGAAATCACAACCTTTTCAACTTTCCACAGTAACACTATTGAACTAATATCCTTAAGAGATGACATAGTCAACCCATTGTTTGTAAGATTAAGTACCTTCACAGTGACATCATCAATCTTAGTGTACTCTTTGCACATGCGTGATAGTGTAGCACAACCCCGATCTTCAATGTTGCATCCTGAAATATCTATACATTTCCATTGCCTTTTGGAACTGGATATGATCCTTCCTAGCTGTGAAAGCTCCACTGAAGATGGTATGTTGCAATTAATAAGTTGCAGTGTATCCAAGTTAACTTGATCTATTAATCTCTGGCTTAATGCTTCGACTATTTGGCAATGAAACATTCTGAAGCACAGTAGCCTATTTTTGTATATCAAAATGCAACCTGGATAATTAATTCCTTTAATGACTTCTGGTTTGTCATCTTCTGTTTCACATGTACTACCAATAGATTTGATTTTCACATATTGACCTTGCTCAAGGCTTAAAGTAAGTAGGTCACCATTCTTCATTTTTATTTCATTATTGCAAAAAACAAGCTTATGAACTAATATGTTTTCTTCTGATAGTTCATTGCAAATATCCATCATGTCTTCAGTAATGGTAGAATTAACAAAATAAATGTATGCATACTTTTTGCAGTTTCTCGACTGATAATTCCTACAGCAGTTTTTAACACTACTTATAACCGTTATGGGAATGTGGCAACTAAAGTTAAGAATGTTGGAGTTGGGTTGAATCCCTGACAGAATTGCATTGTGCAGCTCCTGGGGGTAAAAATTGTTGTGAGTAATTATCAGTTTTTCTATTATGCACAAATGGAATATTTTAACAATCATAACAATGGAAGATGAAGTTAAGCTATTGCTTGTCAGGTTTAGTATTTTCACATGCAATGTTGTTTCCTTTCCAGTTAGGTAAGTGTGCAAAGCCATAACGCCTTTGTCTTTGATGGAGCTTCCCGCGAAATCAATGAATTGTAGATTAAATGAACATTTATTGAATATCATTTTCAGCACACGACTGTCTGTGATACAACAATCTATTATCTGTAAGTAGCTCACTGTATTGGTTGGATGATGTGAAATGATCTTATAAATTTGTTTGTTATCAGTTTGATAACACAGAAATTTTGTTTGAGATAACAGTACAAATTCAATCTTAGTAAATTCCTTTAGCTTTACAAGTGCAACAGCAACCTCATCAGAAATTCCTGCTTGAAATATCCTTAACTTCATAATCTGGAGACTGGGTAATAATGATACAAATAGGTCAAATTTATCCATGTAAAAGTCATTGTTTGTAAGAATAAGCTCATTAATTGTCCAGTGGTTATGCAATGCAATCTCAAAAATGGAAGCCTCAATCTCGCAGTTAATAATATACATATTACAAACATTCCTGCTTAGTTGCACCTGTGTATTCAGATGTTTTGCATTATTGATAATTATCAAAGGGTGTTTTTGTAGAAAGTTTGCAGAAACAAATTCAGTACGTAGCTCTGTAATGAAAGCATCCGATAAATCTTGTTGTGGTATATTGTTATGTGACAAAATGTACTGATTTACTATACAGTGTTTGAGGGAGTTCATAATAATTGGTACTGAAAGTGATGTCAAACAGTTATCAGAAATATTTAACACTTTAATGCTGATTGCAACTTTAGTATGGTCGCTTGTCACACCTGGAAAGTAGCTACAAAGAACTGCAAAGCCTTCATCGTTAATGCCACAGTCAGACAAGCCAACCATTTCCCAGCTGATCCGGTTATTAGATATGATAGCTCCTATGCAATGCAAAGCGTCAAGTGTAAGCAAGCAACCTGTCACTTGGAGAACTGATAGAATTGTGAAAGTGTTCTTAAAAAGCAGAACACAGTGTTGAATATCTGCACCAAATATCAACAACTGTTTCTCAGATTTCAAAACATAGTTTGCTCTTCCCTTGGAATGCAAAGATAGGGGACTTGAAGTATAATGTTGCTGTAGTTCTGACTGTAGGTTGTCAAGTTCACTGTCATTCAAACTGGTGTTAAAAATACTTATAAGTAAATCGACATTGTACTTTGCAAGTATCTTAAAATTGTCAATGTTTAATGTTGAATTCCACAAAAACAGACGCTGGGCATGAGCAAAACTATCTTTGTTATTCAAGTTCATTATTAATTCATTACACTTGCAATTAATCACATAGATAGATGTTGTGTCTTCAAAGCTTGCACTGTCACAAGAACTGCCTAAACTACAGCTAACACTATTCATGCTTCTCTGACTACTGACAACTGTTAGTGGAAGGCAAAAGTTGCAGCAATCATTGCTAATAACAACATTTAAAAGAGCTGCTGAAATTTCTTCATCAGATAAACTGTTGTTTAGGATGAGCTTTTGGATCTTTAACTTAAGCACTAATTTACAAATTTCATGGAGAGAGGATGATGTAATGTTGTTAGACGAAACATCTAAAGTTTTTATACTTAAATTACTTACTTGATCTGAAAGACATGACTTTGATAGAATTTTAAAATGGCTGTCATCAAGAGAGCAGTTTGATAAATTCAAAAGTTGCCAATTTTTACAAGATGATCTTGCTAAAAAGAAACTGAGTGTATACATTTCTCTTGACATTATAATTTGTCCACTCAAATCAAGTATAAAATCATTTAGGAAATTTCCAACTTGCTCACACATGGTTTCGTTACCAGCCTCTAAAAAGCATTGAAATAAGTGAAGACATTTGATTTTATCTTCGATAATAGTTTCATCAATTGGACTTTGTTGTTTACCTTTAAATTTGAGTTTGGTGAGCCATAAGAATCGATTTCCAGACAAAAAGTGTATCAATGGAGGATAATTGCCTTTAGTTAAGCCAAAGTACATAATCCATGTGTTTAGGTATCGTTCACACCAAAATTTTTCATGCATGATCCTTTTCTGTACTGCATCAGTTGACGATGCAATGTGATAAGCAGCTAGAAATTCTTGCAAAGAAAAGTGCAAAAAGTTGAATGAAACCTGTTCACAATTATCTGTAAAGCTAAAATGCTTCACAGCCTTTAGTAAACCCATGCCATTTAAATCTTTTGAGAAAAGCTGAGAATTTTCTTTGACATCTGTATGATTGAATACAATTTTATCTTTACCAAGAAGGTCAAATGCAAGTTCAGACAGCTCTTTAAATTGTCTTCTATATTCCATTGGCATATTGTCTAATGAGAAGCTTTCAACTTTATTCTTTTCTTCCCTCAAGAGACACCTTTCAACTTTATTCTTTTCTTCTCTTAAGATATACCTAGATATTGTCATACAGATGAATTGTTTGTTAATTTCTGTTTGATTCTTGGGAAGTTCATTTGGAGCCAACTCCTTTAGCAAGCAAATAAAAATAGACATATTTAGAGGGATATAACATAAACTATTGATAATTGGGTTATCATCTAAATATGATAAGATTTTTTCAACCTTTTCAAGATCATTTTTTAAAGCTCGTGATATGTACATTCTTCGATCATCATCAGTGAATCCTAAAATTTCAATTCTACAATCTGCCATCTTATGAAGATGCGCTGAAGCTGATGGACGTGATGTAATGATTAGATTACTGAGTGGGAACATTTTGCGGTTGATTATGTTTGCTATGAATGATTCTTTTCGAAAGGATTCTGGCAATTCATCATATCCATCAAACACAAACGTTATATCTTTACCACATGTATTTGAAAGAGCAAGGGTAAAATCTTCTATCATCTTATTTTGATGACATGTAGTTGTGATATACTTTGCAAGGTCAGTAAAAGTCAAAATTTGATGTACACAAGGATCACGTAAGTATATTGAAACCAGCAGCTTTGTGTCTTCCAATATTTTCCCGTCTGCCCAGAGAAATGCAATTTCCTTAGTCAAAATTGTTTTACCAATTCCTGGTGCACCTTCAATCAGCACAGTATAGGGCTTAGAGCCTGGGAAGATGTCATAAATGTTTCTAATGTACTTACAGCTAGACAGATATGAATTCTTTATTCGGCTAGATAAAGGCTTCACATCATTATTGCTACCATTTGTGCACGATGACATAACTTCTCCTTTGTATGCTTTCTTTGCAACAGCAATAACAGCTTTTTTATAGGCAATTTTTTCTTTGTGATGAATAAGTACTACAGTTGTATATGTTTCAGGTTGATATGGTGGCCAATCATCTCCATTAATCTCAGATCGCCGTTTAATACACATTCCCTTTACAATCCTTAAAACTTCAGGAGCACCTAGAGTATCTGCAGCATCAATCGCTGAGATTACTTTACCCCATGTTGCATTGCTGTTTGTATCTAGCCACCGTTCCAACATTTCATTACAACGAGCTTCGGTCCTGTTATAATCGCTATCTATAATTTCTAGTGTGCCACTAGTTAGGCCTAAGAATGTTCCAATAGCCCTCCATTTTGCAGCATAGTCAGGAGTCACAAAGTTACTCAGATCTTTCATTTCGGGTTTGCTAGCACATTCTAAATAAAGAAAAGATATTAAAAAATCATAATTTATGAGATATACAAACTAGGCCTGAAATATGATAAATGGGTACGAAGTGAATGTACTGTACATGCAGCATATTAATACACAAGTTGTACAAAAATTTAAAACAGATTGGCAACAATTTACAGGTAAAATAAAGACTCCTTTATATATAACTATTGCTGTTAGTGTAGTTCAAGCATTATTTAGTCACATTTATTGCAGACAAATTAAAATACATCATTAATTGCTTCATAGATAATTTTATCACAATTATATGCAAGCAGCAGACCAAGGGTGGTAGAAAGCAAAAATTTAGAAAAAGTCTTATTTCTGCTAGCATTTAAACACATTAAAAGCATTCACATTAACTTCAGTGTTGTATATGTGACTGGGCCTGCAAAAAAATGTGTGGGCACATAAAGTTTATTTGCCTACTAATATTAAATTAGCAAGTTACAGAATGCAAATATTCTATTCCAGTGCTGAGATATGATCTGTTATGTGATGGGGTGTAGTTTGTACATATATGCCCTATTTTGCAGGCTCGGTCACGTATTGTATGTTTTCAATAATGTAAGAATCATGTGGTTTGCCATATGCTTACAGTAACATGAGTAGCCAACTGTGTGTTAGCCGGAAAGTCATTTGCTACATAATAATGGTCCTTTGAGCTACAGCTGACCCAGAAATGACTTATGGATGCATTTAAGTGTTCTCAACCAGAGTCGCTGAACCCAAGTACCACAGCAGTTCAACAATACTGTAGTGCGCAATACTACTGAAGCCAGACTATTTAATTGTGTGAGTCTGTTGTTCTTTTGGCATTTTTCTAGTTGGTGTGTACCCTTTATAGAGATGATGAAGTAGATATATGGCCAGTAACTGAGCAATTGCCCCTGAGTGAGAGGAAACGAAACTAAAAGAGAGTCATGTCAAGACAGAGAACAAAAAATCACAAGAGGTGGACATAGAGATCAGCTTAGTATGCAATTTTTCATTTTTATGATCCCATGGCTTTGGAGTGATGTTAAATCAGTTCGTAGCAGCATGAGGTAGCACTACAACTACGACTTTACAAGAGAATCAAAGCTTGATACAGTATAACAGCTATCCCCCCCAAAACATCTTTGCTGTAAAAAAAGGCGCATCCAAGAAACCACAAGTATCTGTACTCCTAACAACTCAACTGTAGAAGAAGAGTCCCTGAAATTAACTGGTAACCGAAAGAGCTGATATCTGGAGTGGCCAAGAATCAATGTTACTACAACTGACTATGATTACCAAAGATTTACCAAGTCCATGAAAAAATACCTTGGCTGTAAAACAAGCAAATAAAGTAACTGGCAACCAAAACAGCTGATATCTGAAGCGGACAAGAATAAAAGTTAAGTTGATACAACTAACTACAATTATTAACTTGCAACATTGAATCTTAATCATTCAACTGTGTTCTATACATTCACCCTTGCTACATCCTAAATTAATTCTTTGTAACTCTAATTGGCTGGTAATTTGGCCGCCTTTTTCAATAGTCAGTGTAAAGAAAAAAGGTGGCCAAACTACCAGCCAATTAGAGTTACAAAGAATTAATTTAGGATGTAGCAAGGGTGAATGTATAGAACACAGTTGAATGATTAAGATTCAATGTTGCAAGTTAATAATTGTAGTTAGTTGTATCAACTTAACTTTTATTCTTGTCCGCTTCAGATATCAGCTGTTTTGGTTGCCAGTTACTTTATTTGCTTGTTTTACAGCCAAGGTATTTTTTTAACCAGGCGCACGCCCACAGCCGGCCGAAGGCCGGCTGTGGGCGTGCGCCTGGTTTATTGAAATTGTTTTCGTAAAAGTGTGTGTGTGTACCTATCTACGTATGTTTGTCCGTACGCACCCACGTGAGCAAAATCGTTTAATAACGGTAAAAGCAGCTTTTACGTAAGAAGTAAAAGTGAAATGAAGTCTGTATTAAACTTTTGCACAGGTGAACTTTGCTCTGAGGTGGTTTCTTTTCGGCGGACTGAAATACGGGTGTGGTGACTTTCCTCAGACTACCTTCCCCTTGAGGTTTTCAGGCATTTAGCAACTGAAAAACAACGGTGCAGGCCTCGTACACTGCCAGGAATAGCCTATCACTTCGAGTTGAAAGGGGGCGTATCCCTTACGTACGCGAACGAAAATGAAGAGTAGCTTTGAGGCTTTGTCGAGAGAATTTGTGGGAAAAAACACGTTAGTCACACTATAAAACAGTTTAGAAGATAGTTTTGTGCGTAATATGTTGGTAAAAGCGGTTTATTTAACAAACGCTTCCTTAGCAGTGCATAGCAACGTAATTGAACGAATTACGAATATTTCATGAATTACGAAATACGAGAAATAGCTAATTACATTATTGCACAACCCAAACTACCCTATTGTAAAGTAGTTATACATAGATGGTTAATTCATAGTAGTATATACTGTCTATAGTCATTCCAGATGAGTTAGCTAGCTGCACGGCGCCTGGTTTTTAGAAGTAGCACAACATCAATTTGTTTCATGGACTTGGTAAATCTTTGGTAATCATAGTCAGTTGTAGTAACATTGATTCTTGGCCACTCCAGATATCAGCTCTTTCGGTTACCAGTTAATTTCAGGGACTCTTCTTCTACAGTTGAGTTGTTAGGAGTACAGATACTTGTAGTTTCTTGGACGTGTCTTTGTTTACAGCAAAGATGTTTTGGGGGGGATATCACTAATTTTTGTCAGTTATATAATTTTAGACTCAATGTTCAAGCCATGGGGGTGTATGATGAATTCTGCCTTGCGACCAAACACAAATCTGCTGATAAGTGGTGAGCATATAACATACAATCCTATAGTAGCTGTTAATTTTTATTAGGACAAGATCCAGTGGAAATTACTGCGATTTACTGATCAGGCCAAGTAATAGCTATTAGTCAGGGTGGTTATCAAAGATGTGTGTACAGCACTTATTTTGCAAAGCAATGCAACCATCTTGAAATAGCAACTCTGAGATTGCATCTGGGATCTGGGAGTGTTTTCAGACAGAGATTTAAATATTCAGCTATATTGTTTGATGATTGTTCTATTAGAGTATTTATTGCCTGACTGTTCTATTAGAGAATATCAATGATTCTGTACTTTTCAATAAATAAAACCGACTATGGCCACTGCCATAGTGGCTGTAGTGTCTTGAGGACAACTTATCAACTTGGTTTGCCACTCATAGAACAAGATGCTTTGCTGAGGGCTAAAAAAGAGATCACATACATCATACTATTATTTTTATTTCACTACATACACATGCTTACATCAAATACAGGCACAAGACATACACAAAAGGTGCAAACACTATATACGCATATTCACACACATACACCACATATTGGTTGTACTTGATGTAACAAGTTAACTTGAAATGCTCTTGTAGTTGTAGGTGAGCTGGTAGTACCCTTACTATGTGTTAAAAGTCTTACAGAAAAGAAAATTGTGTTGTACATTCTGTTTAGTGCCCATTTATTACACATGTCACTCCATAGTTAAGCCATGAGGATCTACCAGCCTGGAGTATTGATTTTTTTGTATATACATTCTCTTTTTAATTCAGTGCCTGCTAGATTGTGTCATCAGAGATATCCAAGCAAGTGTTGCAACCAATGTTCCAGGTTAGTTGATTGTGTGTTTAATTTTTAGGTTAAGTTCAGTGTCTGCTTGTTCTTTTACAGGTCTCACTTAATCTTGTGTCGTTATGTAGACATCCATGAAATTTGAATATTGTGCAAGCTGTATGGAACAACCCCACTACACAGAGATTCCAACCTCTGAACAATTTTAGGAGTGAGACCTCAAACACTACCAGCAATGTAGACCAGATTCAAGTGCAGCTGCAGGATTTTTGGTAGTGAAGACCAAAAAAAAAAGGTCGCTGCATGCTCAAAGTACATAATAAGCACAGGGCTGTCCAATTTTAAGCACAGGGCTAATGATGAAGATGATCAGGTGTGAGAGATGCGTGAGAACTAAGCTGAAAGAGTGAGAAACAGAGGGTTAGGCATGAGAGTGTGAGATTACTAGCCAAAGAGTGAGACTCACGCCTATTGCACCTATTGCGTGAGAGTTGGCATGTCTGCTAGTAGACTACACAGTCACCGGCAAACCATGAACCACATTCAAGCAATCCATTACAAATTTGTTGCACCATGATATGTGCATAATGATTAATGAAAGCCAAGCTCCATGGTGCAGTATTGGAAATAAATAAGTTTCACCTGACTGACAATTATCACTTCACCTATTTAGGGGTAATCTCTTGCCTGTACAATAACACCTCAAGTGAAAAGTGAACACACGTGATACGCGATTTATATTATTATTGATGGCAGTCCATGTCTTGAAAGGGAAGTACGAATAATAATTAAACATTTCTTCAGCAGTGCACGAACACCAAAAATAAATCAGCAGTGCACTAAAAATTCTTGACAGCTTATACTAAAATAATAAGTACGCGTATCGCATTGTAGAGGCATCACTATGAACAAGTTTCACTGTAGATAATACGGTTCCACCTACTGACAATGATCATGTGACCTATTTAGGGGAAATCTCTTGGAAAGTCCCTGTAACACCTCAAGTGAACACACGTGATACGTGGTTTAATTATTGATGGCAGTCTCCATGTCTTGAGAGGGGAAGTACGAATGATAAACATTTGTCATATTGTAACTAGATTTCAATGGAGTGGTGAAGCATCTTTAATTTGAAACTCACATATGTACACTGCTTGAAGAAGTCGAATGGATATTAAAAGTCGAGACTGATGTACTCAGCTTCTCGTGGAAGTTCAGCAACGAAAAGAGGAGTGGAGGTTCAGTAATGAAACGAGGAGTGGAGGTTCAGTATAAACGAAAGGAGGAGTGAAGAAAGATGATCGAGGCTAGTATGTAAAGTGCCACATCGCCTCACACTGATTAACCGTGTGTAAGCAATTGGTTTTTAGACTAGCTGTCAGACGTCTGCACTGACTAGTGCAAATTCGCTGAGACCAAGCTGAAAATTTCTGATGGTACCAACTTGAGTAGCAGCAAATACCAGTATTATCCGGCTTGGAATTATCTCATGAATGGATTGTCGACAAGGTGTACATGTACAGACCAAATAACTTTCAATCAGTATTGTCACTCTATAATGCCACTTTAGAAGTCCTGGAACTGTAGGTGGAAGAAGTAAGCTAATGTACATAATGCTTGTACAAAACAATACTTAACCTGCATTGCATACTGGTCTAAATAACTAAATATTATGTACAGTGAAACCTGTCTACTGTGTAGTAAGGTCGCTGCTGGGCCAACTTGTAATCCTCAAATGTGTCATTTGTGTAAAGTGACGTAGATTTTGGGCGTGTTGTATTTAATGCCCGCCTGTCAGTTTTTACAGGTAATCTGGTCATAGTATGCAGTAGCAGTTGTATGTGGTCAATACATAACTTTGGACCAGGTAGGAAGTCATGAATTTCAGATCAGTTTACATACAGAGGAATTGTGTCATCTTGTGTATTTTTCTTTATTGTCAACTGTACATGGATCAACTGTAATGACATCAAGGGTGTAGTGAATTTCCAGGTCAGTCTATGTAAGTACTAAGGAATATAGTTGTTTATTATTTCTGGATCAGGGGTGCTGTTATGATGGCACCAAACTAATACCCCTGTCAGTTTACATGTCGTGCTTATAAAAATGTTCCAGTATTCAGATTTTTGGCATATATTGTTAATTCCCACTTGTTGATTTTTGTAGGCCGATTGTGTCATCAGATATCCAAGCAAGTGTCTTTGGTGTTGTGACTGATGCTCCGAGTTAGTTACTTGTGTGTTTAATTTAAGGTAAAGTTCACTACCTGCTTGCATGTTCTTTTACAGGTCTCACTTAATCTTGTGTCGTCATACAGACATCCAAGAAATTATCACTGGAGTTAAAACTATTTTTAGTAATGTCTTGATGTTGATTAAAGTTGTGTTACATGTTGTAATAGCATTGTTGTATGTTTACCATAATGCAAGAAATTTTCATGGATTTTGTGGCCATCTTATCCATGACATTTGAATATTGTGCAAGTTGCGTGCAACAACCGGCCCCAACTCATATACACAGTCACCGGCAAACTACTCTAGCAATCTGTTACAAAACTTCACAACAGAAGCTCATACAGTCACTGCCAAACCACATTCCATTACAAAATTTTTTTTGTACCATGGTATGTGCATAATGGTTAATGAAAGCCACAACACAAGCTCCATGGTACACACTACATAGAGGTGGTAACCCCTATAGGCTTGTTGCCTCAGTTTTGTATTCACCTTGACCTTTGTGGTTAATCTATTAAAAATTAAATAGAGAAATTGAAGATTATGCTTAAAACACCTTCCCTAGTGACTTTGTTCTTTACACCTTGTTTATAAGGCATCTGGAAATTATGAATGCTCTTCACACCTTGTTAGACATCTGGCGATTATAAACGCTTGCATGGGGCATGGCACTAAATGAAATCTAAAAGATTTCTGCTTAAAATGCCATCCCTAGGGAACTTACGGTTCTGCATGCTTTCACAACTTGTTTATCAGACATTGGGGCTTGTGTCCACATCGTGTCTTTAAAAGTTATTGTAGGGATTAGAGGTTTGATTGAAGAAAATACGCGTATGGACAAACCAGAATTAGATAATGACAGTGCTAGATGGACTGTACAAACACGGGTATGTTGACTGGTATAACGTGATGCTAGATGTAACATAAGGTAGAGAAATAAAGTGAAATATGTGTAAATACACCTATTTTTTAATTTTAGTGAGGTCGCAAGACTATAATGACTCCCAAAGATTTTTTTAAACACGTAACACAATACAAACCTATTGAGAGATGTTGCATAATCCAGGGCTAATATTGCAAAACCATCCCTACACATAAATAACTCACAGTAGTGGCTGTGCGTCTTTTATATGGGCATGCGCTTTGTAGTTTCTTGGCCGCGCGACTCACTACCGTGAGTTTTGATAGACATTGATCAATATCTTATACTTAGTCCAGAACAATATTGGGTTAGTTTACAGGACTCAGGTAACCTCCACTCTTATGAACAAGCTCCAACAAAAGTTAAGATTGATTATGAAATGGTAAGTTAGTAAGGAAGGATGTGTGGAATCTTATTGAACATCAGGGAGAGTGTGCAAGGCCACAAGGGATGTGTCTACTCTGACTGTACTTTTGTTTACTAACTTCAAGTGGTTATAATGTCATCAAGCACATTTTTCAAGCTATCACAGATCATCAACATATAAAGCATAAAGGAAGTAAGTCTTTGACAGACAAGTCAGTCTAAAAAAGTTGACAATTGTGTTGAAAGTCACCGCATGAGCATAATATAGGTGGCTCCAGCAACCATTCATGTGAGAGGTTACAGTTTTTAGAGTAAACAAGGCCTGTAGAACCAAGCTAATCAACTCTGGCTAGTTTCTTTCCTGCAATCGACAGTCCAACACTACTCTTTCTACAACAGCTTTACTGTGTTGTGTCAATGTGACAATACTATCCCAAACTACATATATGAAGGTATACAAACTTGTAACCTATAAATGAGGTATAGATCATTTTTGAGACCAGGAGTTATAGGTCATATAGTCAGTGTAAAGGAACTCATTCTTGCTTTCCATCAGTACAGAAACCATGATATGTAAAATACCTTTGGAGTGAAGAATCAAGGTCTGATGCAGCAAGTATGTGAAGCAGGCTTGTTGTAATTGTAATCATAATTGTAATTAATTACTAATTATTAGCAATTTTCAAGTAATTGTTGTAGTATAAGCATATTGTATGTAATGTAATGGTGCTGTACCAGTAATTAGGATATAGACGGTACGTGTGTATTCTTATATATTAATTGTATTGAGCACGTTGTGTGTCTACGGGTTGTATCTGCCGAATCCTGAATAGTACATGGTGACAGGAGTGATTTCTCCGAACAGAGCAGCTTTCCTTTACGTTATTTTTGATGGTGTCGTATCAGATTGCTCCACCAAAGAGATTCACTTTCTCCAACCCAGAGTCATAGCCACAGTGGGCCAGGCAATTTTAACAATTTCATCTAATGTCTGAACTGTCTAAACAGAAAGAAGAGTACCAGATCAACACGCTAGTGTATACCATGGGTGACGCGGCAGAAGATATTCTTCGTTCTTTTAGTCTCAGTGACGAGCAGCTGAAGAGTTACAAAACAGTGTTGACGAAGTTTCATGGGTATTTTGTAAAGAAGCGAAATGTTATTTTTGAGAGGGCTAAATTTAATCAGTGAAGACAGCAAGAGGGAGAGTCAGTGGACGATTTTATTACCTCATTACACAGTTTGTCAGAGTACTGCAATTACGGACAGTTAAGAGACGAAATGATTCGGGATCGAATTGTCATCAGTCTCCGCGATCGAATTGTCATCAGTCTCCGCGACTCTGCTCTCTCGGAGAAACTTCAACTAGAGTCAGAACTCACCCTGGAGAAAGCTATTACCTTAACCCGTAACAGAGAGTCCATAAGAAAACAGCAACCTGTAGTGAGAGCTGACACTTCATCAAACATTGATGCTGTTGGCTTCAGTAGCAAGCACAAAAGTGCAAAGACACACAAGTCACAGAAATCAAATTTTATTGACAAATATAAGTGCTCAAGGTGTGACAAACCAAATCATTTTGGCAAAGAACAGTGTCCAGCCAAGACTGCTACTTGTCGAAAGTGCCATAAACGCGGACATTTTCAAACAGTGTGCAGAAGCACAAAGTCAGTCAAAACAATTGCCAATGATGAAGACACGGATGATTCCGCTGATGATAAACTAACTTATGATCAATTTATTGGAACTATTGAAGAATCCGATACCCTTCAGGTACCAACAGTTACAGCTGGGTCAGATCCCTGGAAAGTTACAGCGTCCCTTAATGCATTACCAATTGAGTTTCACATTGACACTGGGACAGACGTAACAGACATCACAGAGAAACTGTACAAGAAGCTAAAGACCTCCCAGCTACAGAAATGTTCCAAATCTCTAGTTGGTCCAAGTAAAGAAGCTTTGAACGTCCAAGGTCAGTTCAAGGGAACTCTTACACACGGAAACAACTCAGTGGAACAAGACATTTATGTCGTCAAGGGTCTACACAAGCCTCTGATTGGTCGTCCAGCCATAACAACCCTGCAACTAGTGAATAGAGTTAATACAATTGACTCAGCAAAGCAACAGGTAGTGGATCAACATCCTGAATTGTTTCAAGGTCTTGGTACAATTGAAGGAGAGTACAACATTGTGTTGAAGGCTGATGCCAAACCATATGCCCTTGCCACTCCCAGACGGATACCCATTCCACTCAAGTCCAGTGTGGAACAAGAGCTGAAATGTATGCAAGAGTTGGGGGTAATCCGTAAAGTAGAAGAACCTATGGAGTGGTGTGCTGAGATGGTGGTGGTACCAAAAAGCAAAGGAAAGGTACGTATATGTGTAGATTTAACTAAGCTAAACCAGAATGTATGTCGGGAAAGGCATATCCTCCCCTCAGTTGAACAGACACTAGCCCAACTCCAAGGTGCCCGGGTGTTCTCTAAACTAGATGCCAACTCAGGGTTTTGGCAAATTAAGCTGTCTAAACAATCAGCATTGTTAACAACATTTATAACTCCAGTAGGGAGATTCTGCTTCAACAGACTGCCCTTTGGCATTACATCAGCCCCCCAAGTTCTATCAAAAGAAGTCGCACATGCTTTCTGGCTTACAAGGGGTGGCATGCATGATGGATGACGTGCTGGTATTTGGTCAAACTCAGGCTGAACATGACCAACAGTTGAAGGCTGTCCTTGAGAGGATTAAGAGAACCGGTGCTACGCTGAATGCAGACAAATGTGAATTTTCTATTGACAAGGTCAAATTTTTGGGGCATGTAATTGACACTGCCGGTATTCACCCAGACCCAGACAAAGTCTGTGCTATACAGCAGTTAAAGGCACCTACTAATGTAACTGAACTTCGTAGATTTTTGGGTATGGTGACTTACCTGGAAAGTTTACTTCAAATTTGTCACAAAAAGTGAAGCCGCTTAGAGATGTACTAAGCAAGAAAAATCAGTGGGTTTGGGGTGATACCCAACAGACAGCTTTTCTCCAGATTAAATAAGAGCTCAGTGGTGGCCCTGTTTTAGCTTTGTATGATCCCAGTAGAGATACCATGGTCTCTACTGACGCATCCTCGTTTGGTTTAGGGGCAGTATTAACTCAGCAACAGGAAGACCAGCAATGGAAACCTGTAGCCTATGCTTCCAGAGCATTGACCCCTACCGAAGAGAGGTATACCCAAATTGAGAAGGAGGCGTTGGGGATCACATGGGCCTGTGAACAATTTAGGGAGTACCTAGTTGGGATGCAGTTTCGAGTGGAAACCGACCATAAGCCCTTGGTTTCCTTGTTGGGAGAGAAGAACCTAGACGAGTTATCTTCCAGGCTACAACGCTTCCACATGCGTTTGATGCGGTACAAGTTCACTATTTCCCACCTCCCGGGAAAAGAACTCACAGTTGCTGACACTCTGTCCAGGGCGCCTGCCTCATCGGCGTCTTCAACTGACATTGAGTTCCACCATGACACTGAAATGTATGTGAACCTGATCATGGAGAGTCTTCCTGTCACTGAGAAGCATTTGGCAGAGTTGAAGCAACAACAAGATGATAATGAGACCTGTCGGCAATTGAAGCATTTTTTCCAATCAGGTTGGCCCTCAAAACACCAAGTTAAGGGTACACTCAAGGCTTACCATCCTTTTGCAGCTGAGTTTACCATACAAAGGCTTGTTAATGCGGAATAGCCGCATTGTGATCCCTAGTCCTGCACAACGTGACATACTGGACAAGATCCACTGTGGACACCAGGGAATTACCAAATGCCGTCTGAAGGCTCAACAATATGTGTGGTGGCCTGGCTTAAGTAAGCAGCTTGAAGAACTTGTCACAAGTTGCCCTACTTGCTGAAAAGAGCGTATCCAGCATGCTGAACCACTGATTCCAACACAATTTCCTAAGCTACCATGGCAGAAGGTGGCAAATGATTTGTTTACTATCAAAGGTGTTAACTATCTGCTAGTGATTGACTATTTTTCACGATATATTGAAGTTACCAAACTGACACAAGAAACATCCAATGCCATCATAACACACTTGAAGTCTATCTTTGCAAGACATGGAATCCCTCAAGAAGTAGTTACGGACAGTGGACCACAGTATTCCTCTAAAGAGTTTTATCAGTTTTCCAAACAGTACTCCTTTAAACATACAACCAGCAGCCCCCACTTTCCACAGTCAAATGGTGAGGCAGAGCGAGGAGTGCAAACTGCGAAGCAGCTACTGAAGAAATCAGATGATCCACACCTTGCCCTTTTATCATACAGAACAACCCCTATACCTACCATCGGTTGCAGTCCAGCTGAACTTCTAATGAATCGTAAATTAAGAAGCAACTTGCCAACTATGGAACATGAACTGAAACCCAAAATACCTGACTATTCTAAGATTGAGATGAAGGAAGCAACAAGGTGTGAGAAACAGAAAGAGAACTTTGACAGTTGACATAAGGCCCGCAACTTGCCTCCATTAGAGCAAGGAGACATGGTGTGGATACCAGGTAACAAATGTGCTGGAAAAGTTTTATCTGAGGTTGCTTCTAGATCGTATACAGTATAAACATCGCAAGGAACACTCACACGAAACCGCCACCAACTTGTTGTGTCGCCAACAACTTCTGGAGATGAATTAGACATGATCCCAGACATACCTATTAACAGTGAATCTGCTAGTGAGCAACCAACTGTAAGTAAACAGTCTTCACAACCATCTTTGCCTTCTGTACCACCAAGTGATGAAATGGTATGCACTAGGAGTGGACGCACTTCTAGGCCTCCACAGCGCTATAGACCGGACAATAACTAACTTTTAGGTTATAATGTTTTATGGTTGTAACATGTAACTTGTAAGTAAGATAACTTGCATTTATATAGTAGGCATTGTGTATGTAGTGTGTGTAACGAACCCTTAAGTAAGGGGGATGTAGTATAAGCATATTGTATGTAATGTAATAGTGTTGTACCAGTAATTAGGATATAGACGGTACGCATGTATTCTTATATATTAATTGTATTGAGCCCGTTGTGTGTCTACGGGTTGTATCTGCCGAATCCTGAATAGTACAATTGTAATTGTAATTGCTCACTTGAGCATAAAAGTAATGGTAATTGTAATTAGATGTTCAGTCAATTATGTAATTAAATGTAAGGAATCAAAGTTATGCTATATAAATAAACTAAAGTACTACTCCATAACTTGACTATACTATGTACAAAATCCCATGTGTATGACATGTGGCCCATGGAGCTGTAGTAAATTATTGAAATTATAGGCATGTATGGGGTACATAATGTTCAATAGTAGAGAAAGAATTTAAATGTATCTAGATGACACAGAGTTTACAAAGGATGAAAGCCCTTTAAATTTTGGAAGATAAGAACCCATTTTAAGTACAATAGCAAAGAATAGCTGGGAGTACCATTTGAGTGTGTATTCAGCCATAGTGGCAATGCTCTCAGACCAAATAGATGTAGGCTATTACCAAAAAAGGTTGAATAGTTAATATACCTTAAGATTGATGCTGGAGGATTGTAAGTTTTTGTTGTACCCCATGGCCAATGTATAGTAGTAAATGAAAAGTAATTATAATTATTTATCTTAATCATTATTTTACATACTGAAGTAATTGTAATTGTAATTGTACTGATTACTTTCAGTGGGTAATTACAACAAGCCTGATGTGAAGTTTGCATGGATCTGAAAAATGGGCATGAGTTGTTCAAGCAAATTCTTGCCAAGGACCAAGCTAGGATTTAATTCAAGAAAATTTATGCAGCTTTATTGGATTAGTACATGCAACAGAGTGAGTCAGAACAGTCAGAAGGAAGTAATGCGCACTCAAGATGGCTGTTTGGGTGGGAATCAAGGTACATATGAAAGTATTGTGCATTAGCTTGAACTTTAGTGAACTTTGCTAAGTGGATAAATACAAAGAGTCATATTGTTGCCATTATCACAAGTTTTACGACCCACCAGGATTCATTTTCCCTTTGTTGTATGATTTAAAGTATTGCTTTAGGCAATGTATGTTCGTAAGAAGATAGGCTGGGTTGAGCCACTGAAGCTGTGACAGTTGAGCCATTATGGAGGTCACCAGGGTCTAACCTCCAGGGTATTGCAACATCCATTTCACAATGTTCTTTTGTACTTTCAGGGACATCATTGAACACATGCAGCCTAGAAGGTCTTCTGCAATGCTTCCAGTAGAGAATAAGTCATTGTCATAGTTGCTTAATCTTGACAAAGGCACCCTGGTGGAGTGGTATCTTGGAAAGAATGGTGGAGTGGTGTCTAATGTAATAAAGGAAGCAAGGCTTACTCATGAATGGCCATGATGAATTACGCATTAACAGAAGTTGAATTTTTGCAGAATATTGTAGGAAATACTCCCACGCTGTTGAAGTTTGTAGGAAAGATTCCTACACATGGCACAAAGTGTAAGACTTCTTGCAATTGCAGTGTAGAAATTTCAAAAATTTTGAACTAATAGCTGAACCAATAATGGTACTTCCTGAGTCTGTAGTGATGTTGACAGTGCTGGTTTAAAAACAAAGTTACAGTCCATGAAAAGAAACAGTTTAATATAGTATTTACTGGTCTCAAATAAGTCTCAAGCCCATTTTGTTGCGATTCCCTAGATATATTCAAGTAATTACTGTTATATCAACATTCTCATCTAAGGGTGACTAAATTTAAAAAGCTTTCAGTAACACAGTCTAGCTGCATGCAGCCTTAACTGTCCTTTGATCCCTGAAGTTATTCCATCATCTTGATGATTTCCTAAGTCTTTGCTTCATGCCTGCAGTTTCTGGTAAGTCTACAATTCATTGAACAGTAGTTCCTCTCATTGCCTGCTTGCCTTTTTGGACTGGGTATATCGTCCCTTCTACTCATTTTTTTCTCATGCTTTACTGCATTGTATCCTAATGTTGACCAATTGCTACAACAATGTTTGTCTTCGGTTCTTAACATTTACCAAAAGATATTCTAGAGCAAGTGTGAGAGATGTGGTATTGATACACCATGATACTTAATGTGGCTTAACTATGTCATTTCCTGATCCATCTCTCTTTATTGTTGTAACATGCATGATTTTGAGGCTGCAACTGCTTTTGAGCATGATGCTTATGTATATTAATTTTCTCACTGTTAAACATGAATTTGTTATGTTCAAACGTAAGCATAGGCATTCTCTTTATATAACTATGATTTGGTTGACAGCTTTTCCAACCTGCCTCAGATTTCCATGTAGATTAATTCTTTTACTATATACCAATGCTGGCATTGAGCCTGCTCTCAAGTCTCTTAATGCACTTTTCTAGTTGCTATGTACAAGGGCAGGGATTTCTGAGTTTCCAGAAACTGATCAAGTATTTTCAGACAATTAAATTACATTGATTTGCAAAGGCATCAAAGGTTCAGGTTGATATACTGAAATACACTAATAGAGCAGTCAACTACCTTGATATAGAACAGTCACATTTGTGTTTTTAAAAGTTACTTTGGTTACCTGTACCAACAATCTCAGAATGTTTACAACCTGACATTTTCCTGGGGACAAGCCCCCAGACTCCCAATGGCATCCACGTGTCTGTTGTATACTTCAAACTTCACATAACTCCACCTCTCAACTGTTTAGCCTGCTCCTGATACTATGCCAGCAGAAACAAGCATGAGCAGCCTATATCAATCAGTTGTTTAAAATGTCAGCTTTACAGACTTTTGATAAAAACTGTCACTGGATCCAATTTCAAAACACACAATTTTCAAAGCATGCTCCCATAGTTATCCCTTAGATCTAAGTGTACATGCAACAGAAGATTTGGAAACCTGTCACCAAATTCCTGGTTGATGTGAGTGAGGATGGTGCATGACCCCTTAATGTGGTAGCCTGGAACTTTTGGGGACTGAATAGACAGCACATGTTTTTTAAGAAGAGGGTGTTCAATCTTTTTCAATTGCTTACGTACTTACTCACGATGAAAGTTTACATTTGAGTAGGGATCGGAGGTCATCTATACATGCTATAGACATACTTCAGTTGTATAGTACCAGGGATTAATGTTCTACTAATATAGCTGCAGATGGCCTCCATTGCTATGATCCCTATTCAAATGCATGCCGATTTCAAATTTTTTCTTACACTTGTTTGTTTTGTAGTAGTGTATTCAACCATCACATACTGCATTAAAGAATAGTGCTAGACACACATTTAAAATTTTCCTGAATAAACACTCCCTAATTATTGAAAAAAGTACTAAAATCTGAAGTCATGGGCCATTCTGCTGTAATTTTTTGTAACTAGTCTAGCTGTATTCCAGCCATTATGCATACACGAAGAACAGTATGAGAAGCATCTCTGCAATCAATTCATTCACACTATGGAAATTAAAACCATGACATGAATTATAACATGACTTTGTCCACATTAAGCACCTCTACAATAATTACCTTTGTATTAGCTTTGGCTTTGTTTCTCTTTGTGGCTACATTGAAAACATTCCTTATATGTTATCTTGTAATCTCAAATGATAAGCTTCAAGAGTTACACAGTATTATGGAGGTGCTTTTTAGCAGTGTCCAGTTAACTACATCATTAAACACTTGTCAGATAGCTAAGTAAACTAGCACCTTCCACGCAGTATTATATACAACCCAAAATCTAAAATTGCCTCCAAATAGCATCTCAAGGTATGCAATTTCAGAAATTTTCCCTGGGGGGTGCTCCCAGACTGAGCCTTCACTTATACTCTGATGCCCCTGGCTCTGAAGACTTTTATGGGCTTGGCTATGCCTAGCCAATACTGCCAAGCTGTTAGAAAGCACAACCCTACTAGCTAGGTATTATTATCAATCAACAGGAGAAGAGGTGTGCAGAAGTGTATGAGATGGAGAAGGCATTTTCGGCTAGTGGTAGTGTGAGTCCATCTCATTCCACTATTTACAAGAGGTTGGTTTCCATGTTCACCCCCACTGCCACTACCTATGCCTTGGACTGATCTGGTTGACTGGCTTAATTGTGATGCCATTGAAGTAAACTCAATAATGCCACATAAACTTAATTATTAGTTTCTAATCAAAATAACTGTTTATTTTGATTAACTAGTTAGCTGAATTAGCTAGCTAAAATGACCCAGAATGCAGTTTTCCTATTAAGACTGTCCTAGCTAGTTACCAACTTTGGATGGCTACACTCAGCCACCACTGGTACAAAAAAGTCCTTGATGCAATGAGAGAAATAGTATGCGGTGATGTGGGTGGAGATGAGAAACTAATAATTAAGTTTATGTTGCCTAACTAACAGTCACTGGTGACTCCAGCTGTCAGCATTTGACATCCAGTGCTAGCCGTGGTGGTAAGAGCATTCCATCTAGTCTAGGAAATGACACTATATGTAATCATCACATGTAGATCACTTGCAGGCTTAACTGGACAGTTTGTAACTGAGTGAGCCCCACACTAGGAAGTCAGCGGTGTAATGGACACGTTTACAATAAATTACGATATAAAGCGGATACCTTACATGTGCTTTCAGACCATTCTCCTTATATGGTGTGCATAGTCCATACAAGTGCACGTAATCGTCCATTTCATGGAAGACTTAACACGTAGATTACTGCTTAGCCATATTTGGTATGTGTAATGGTTCATTTCACGGAGGAAATAACGGCGTAGATTACTACTTAGCCATATTTGGTATGTGTAATGGTTCATTCACGGAGCAGTTAACAGTGTAGATTACTGCTTAGCCATATTTGGTATGTGTAATGGTTCATATCACGAGAGTTATTGGTGTAGGTTACTGTTATGCCATGTGAGTGAGCCATGTGTAACTATTGAATGGATACGGAGGAACGTCTTCGACGTACTGCAGGAGGGAGCAGTATAGGCTCAGAAAGGGTGCAGAAACCGTGAATATATGTGGCGTCGAAGAGCTGCAATGACATGAAAAGAGTTAAAGTAGAATACTCTCAGATCAAAGACTTGACCTTATCAACACCTATCATACCATCAATGAAAGCTTTGCAGATGTGTACATAGTGATTTTGCACAAGCTATGTTGATTCTTAGACACTCTCCTCCATAAAATATTAAATGATGCATAAAATATTATGAACTCTTTGCAATTCCAGAATTCCTTACATTGTTTCTGCCATCAATACTTCAAAAATACACACCCACGATGCTGTTAGCATCTGTCTAGCAACAGCACTTTAATAGATTTCGTTATCTTGATAGCAACATCAAGAACAAGCAAGTCAGGTTTAGCTTTGCTATTACAGTTACTGTAACTAGTGAATCCCATAATTCATTTTACACAGGCTTCTTAACATGATGAACACCACTTAAGTGGGTTCATTATATGTTTACAGTCTAATGTGTAGATGAGAAAATTTATCACATTAGTGTAAATTCTGTAAGTGCTAGGGACTGTCCTGTCATGAATTAAATTTCCATACATGGCTGCTTCATGATCTCTATTAGTGTATATATAAAAACAATACATACTATTTGTGAAGTAACAATCTTTATTTGGCAGTTCAACAACAGTGTTCAGCATGGCTTTTACTAAACCATATTAGCAAGAATGTGAGATGGGATGTCAGACAAGCATAACTCAATAATGGCTAAGGCTATGGGCTTGATTTTTTCACTGTTCAATGCCGCTTTGGCCTGAGAGGTGCCTTTTGGCATATCGCAGTACGTACAATGCATTCTTCATGGACTTACCAGTGTCTTCCTTTGTGTCCCATTCATCTTTGCTTACAGTGAAAAGTGTTGATTTGGCGGTAGCACGTGATGGCTTCCCTTTGTAACGTAAAATCACCCGTATTTTTCATAGTGGCTACTTTGATTGCAGAGGTGCTTTTCGAACAGTTCTTGATTCGTACTGCTGTGTAATGGGTTGAACATAGTCGACAACGAAGCGTAATGGATACTTCACTTCTTCACTTTTCAGACAACAACTGATATAACTGGGGCACACTGCACTGTTTCTTTCTTTCAGTATGCGTGGATTGCAGAGGTGCTTTTCAAACAGTTCTTGATTCGAAAAGCTGTGTAACGGGTTGAACATAGCTGACAACGGATACATCACTTTTCAGATGATAATGGGGTGCGTGGTGCCATTTTAGATGCGGTATGCATGGGTTCACCAATCATAATTATTATTATTTACAAAAAAGTGAACAAACAAGTACAAAAAATTTGGAATTTTCAACTAGAGTAGGGACCATAGCACATCGATAAAAAGTACTGAAACAAGCTGGAGTAGTGCACGATATTAAATCACAGTAAAACAATAAGAAGTGTTATATCCCTACTGTGCTCAAGATACCGTAATGGAAATTCACAGTAGGGATATAACACTTCTTATTGTTTTACTATGATTTAATATCGTGCACTATTCCAGCTTGTTTCAGTATTTTTTATCGATGTGCTATGGTCCCTACTCTAGTTGAAAATTTTGTATACTTGTAATAAAATGATGCATTTTGCAACGTGCATTTCGTATGCAATCTCTCTATTAAGTATATTGATCCCATGATTTTGCACTTGTTTGGTTTTTGCTTTATAACTTTGCAGCTGTAACTCTATTGCTATTGAAGCTATCAAAAGGCACTGCTATGATGATCAGCCTATGTACACACCAATTTTCAAGTTTTCCGCTTTACCCCGTAGCCGTGACACAAGAAGTTCAGTTGATGTTATGTGAATTAATGATCATAACTCCTTGGATATTCATCAGATTCACTGCCTTCACTTATGCAGTAATTGTTATTGTTTTTGTACATTTAATTCATTTGTTTTATGCCAGTTATATAATTGATGGCAAACTTGGTACATGAATATTCACCTTTATACACTCTTCATTTGTGCCAAATATCAAGGCTAGTCTTGCGGGTCCAGACTGTTTTTTTCTCCATTACGGCACTTATCAATTAGAAATTATAAGTGCCTACTCCGAAAAAGGGTCTGGGGCCCTACTCGTTTCTGCCACTGACAAGGTGATGATTTGACCAGAAGCCTTTGGTAATTTAATCCTTTCACCCAATGATGAATAAAAAGAACAAGGTGATCAACATCTACCTTAATCATCACGTGAAATCGATCAACACCCACCAGACTCTGGTGGCCCCAGTACAAGTGGGCCAAAACCCTTTTTCGGAGTAAGCACTTATAATCTCTAATTGATAAGCTCCGTGATGGAGAAAAAGTGCCTGGCCACGTGAGACTAGGTTGAGGCAATCGAGTTACACGTTTGTGTCTTATAGCATAGTGTGCAAAAAGAAATCAAAGCCCCCATATGACATAAGAAGAAAAAATAAAGAAATTAAAATGAAACTTTGAACACCCATATCTTGCAAATGGCTGTTGCAAATTTAATCAGATTTGCTGTGTGGCCTACTACACTTGGTGGAACACCCATATCTTGCAAATGGCTGTTGCAAATTTGATCAAATTTGCTGTGTGGCCTACTCTATCTGGCGGACAGCTATAATGCAAAAATGGTGTGCTTTGGAGAAGGGGCCATGGAGCTATGCACACATGAAAAAGCTGTTTTCTTTTTTCCTGTCAAAATACTCACGGTGTGGCACACCGGCATTCCTGGCTGCACGACACACTACCAACACCTTGACCAACACACTACTGTGTGTCTTGATTAACAAGGTCATACAATATTGTGTACTTTAGTTCTATTTCGGGACATACTAGAGATGGCCACTAAAACAAGGTGGTGTTATTAAAGAGGTAGGTGATTTCACATGTACTGTACAGGCTATTGCATGGTGTGAGTATGTACTCTGTGTGGCAGTATAGCCCATCATTTTTCTGTCATACTGATACTCTATATGTTTAATCTAACACAGCTAGGAGCTCATACACTGTACCATGCATGTGTGATATGAATGTGCCGGATATACCATACAATGACTCTGACTTATAGATACCAGAGACTGGAATGTGTAAATTAAACCATGCAATTCTTAGTAACCATTGGTATTATTAAAGATCCACTTTACACATTAATAGAGGAATCAATTGTGTTATCAAGTTCCTGGCATGAAAGTTGAGACCTTTTAAATGTTCTATAAATAGGTTTAGTTATATGTGGCATAAAAGCTACAAGATGTTATTATAAATGTGCTGCATTCTACCATGACACACATAGATGTTTCCTTACGTTCTTCAGATGCTCTGATAGCTTCCAAACTCAAAGATTCTGTACTGTCTGAGGTCATTCTGATTATATAATCTAAAAGGTGTGGTTAATCATCACATAAAAGCATATTAAACCCAACCAGTCAATATATCAAACATGCAGATACTTGCCACACATGTATGCATACGGTGCATACTTTACTGTGAATTTAAACAGACATAAGCAAACCAGGTGGTTTGATACGTTGTTGTCTATTTAATCTATTATCATACAGTACGGTAGTACTGGAACGCAAAAGGTATATAGCCTGCTCTCCAAAGTACATACACACATACACATGAAAAACAAGTTAACAATTTTAATAAAAGCATATTTATACAAAATTAACAAAACAGTTAAATTATACAAGAAGAAAATGATGAAATGCAGAGTGAAATGCAGGACAATTAGACAATTGAAGAATCTGATGGGGAATGGAGTTCCATAACAAGGGGTGTTAATGAAAACAGAATGGCGGTAAAGATTGATAGTTTAGGAGGGAATAGAATGTGGATCATGTGTTGGTAGTAGAAAATTGAAAATGCTAGCATTGCATGCGCGATTGTTTTGCTAACTTTGTAATGGGAATCATCCAAGTTTCCATTGTGATTGGATTGGTTGCAGAGGTCCTCCTTGTAGTATTCTTCATTTGTAATGTTGTGTAATGGGTTGAACATAGCTGAAAACTAAGTGTAATGGCGTATCTGTTTCAGTAATTGATAGTTGGAATACGAAAACAATAAGCCTAGTGCCATTTTTCTCCTAAGATGTATGCACAGCTGTGTTCATCATAACAATATATGTACAAAAAGTAAACAAACAAGTAAAAGGCCAGAATTTTAAGCTTGATTAGAGATCAAAGTAACTTAGATAAAATACTTAAATATTGTAGCTTATAGCTAGCTAATTTTAATGTTGCACTATATTATTTTGTTTCTTTTGTCTGTTTTTCCTTGTCCAGTGGACATTTAATCCCTAATTCAGTCATAGATATAAGGATTAAATGTCTAGTGGTATATCTACAGGTATAGATGTGACCTCCTTTGTTTTATTACTTCTATTTCCTTGATCTCTAATCTTTTCCTTGTACTAGCATAATAAAATGTGTTTACTTTTCTGCACTCAGAAGAAAAGCTTTAATGAGTCTAACACATAAACTCTAACTACCTATGGAAGTAAACCTGGAGCTAGCACATACAGTGCCATCAATAGTTTATACTTATGTACTTCATAAGCCTTTTCTCTTGAGAAACGAACCAGTACTAACACTAGTAGCAGCTTAAAATGCCACACAAATTTAAACTATCATAAATGATGCAGCAAAACATCAGCCATTAATCAAAAATTGAATTATGTGTGCTAGGTAAAAATTACTAAGTCTATAAACTGCTGCTAGTAGATAAAGTTTTAATATTCTGTATAGATGCACAGTATATAAAGCCTAGTCTTTTTCCCAGACTGGTTTGTTTTCCTATTGTATTTTTCAGTTGGGGAAAAGTAGTCTAGTGTACTTGTAACTTCAAAAATCATTTCGTTCTGAATCCCCAGATTTTGTTGATCCTTTGAAGATTGCAAACAGGCCATAAACGGGAGGTTTTCTTGTTTCATGTGCCTAGGCCTGCTGCAGTTACTGAGAGATTACTATGAAAGTTGCACAATACACAAAAACACTGAGTTTATGGCTTGTTTGTAACCCTTCAAACCATCCCCAAAATCTGGGAATTCACAACGAGTTGGCTATTGGAGTTACACTAGACTCTTTTGCTCCACTCAATTACAAAATGGAAATGGTAGTCTGGGCATGAGACTACTCCTAGATAGTGGCCACAGTTACTCCAGTAGAACAAAGAGAGACTCTATTATTAACTCTTGATAATAGACATGCAGTATGAGTACTTTATAATAGTGGTGAATACACTCCTGGTAACATACCGTATAGCAGGTTATTTTCGAAACAGAAATTTTCGCACAAGAAGCAAAGTCTGATTTTTGTTATTAAAGAAGTTGTCAGGGGTGCAGACACAGGGGTGTAGAAACAAAATTGCTCTGTACAAAATAGCCCTGTATACACGTAAGGTGTAAGATTTTAATTTCGAAGAGTGCCATATTTCGAAGTCTGGATGGATTTCAAATAAACGGAAATTCGTGTCACAAATTATGAAGAAGCGCGAATGTTTGCCGAAAATTGGCTTACTGATGGAATAACGAATAATCCCCATTCCTGTGCACTGGAGAGAAGACTGAGGGAGTCTCGGGTGGAGTGAATTCACTGGCACGATCACGCTCAATCATAGCTAGCTATCCTACCATAGATTCTAGAGCAGACGGCATCAATCCCCATTCTGGATCACCTGTTTTCTGGTTATTGGTACAGTAATGATATAGTTTACCCATTATCATCAGCAATACTGAGCTAAAACTCGAGGAATACATGAAAGAATCGCCGAAAGTTGGACGGTTGCTTTCACTTGTGGGAATTTATTTTCGAAAAACAACCGGATGTGGGAATTTATTTTCGAAGAGAAGGGCCTCTTCGAAATATCCGAAAATAAAAACCTTTTGAAAATTACCAGCTATACGGTACTTACTCCTGAAAGTGCCCAATGCATATCACATTACTTTACTTTTAAGTTTGCACCAATCAAAAGCCATGTCATAGTATTAGTCATGGTTTTGTGCACAGCGCTATTACAAATACTTGAGGGTGATCTACTATCAAACAATGGTTTTACCTAATATATTTATGGCATGCATCCAGTAAAATACACATTTGCTATGTATGGTGCGACATGTAAAACACAGGCTTTAATTCAAAGATTGCATCATACAGAATTCTGTGGTGGTATACAATTACAAATCTAATTTGAAGTAGACATGTCACAGCATAAGGATTCTATTTTATTATGTCAGGCATTCAGTTGTATAGTACGCAACTGTAGCTGTGAGGAGAAGCTTTAATTCATTGATATAAAAACTAGGAATGTTAAAACCAACTGCATGAAAAGACCTTTCCATAATGATGCATCCCAGATAAAAATTATATACGCTGTATGAAGATTAGCAAAATGTTTACACAATATCAACAAGGCCGCTTCATTCATGATACTGCTAAACTGGCTAAGTCTACACACATACTAACACTACTGCTCACAACACCTAGTAATTTATGAGCCTGTTACAAGCATGCCACATACCAGGGGATAAATCTTGTCACATCAATCACAAGTGTCCTTTTGTAACTTTCTCACAAATTTAGTTACACACGAGAAGTAACAGTTTAAGAAATATCACCACAAATAGCAAGCTACCATATATAAAGCTTTAGAAGCCTTCCAAGTAGTACTTATGGTTTCAGTTTCTAATGACTTCATGACAAAGAAATGTACAAGACTGACATGTACATCTGACACATGGGACAATTTCAAAAAATAGTACCCACAGGGGTGTATGTACAAAATTATCCCTATGAGATGCAGAGCAAAAGTTCAAGGACATTCCCCATACACTATCATTCTTTGTCCATGCCTGTAATGCTATCTCCAGTCTTGTCTGGACCCAAAATGCAATCAATCACATGCCAGGATACCATGCACCTTAAAAGGAAGTAATGCGTTACATTTGTTACAATTTCCAGATGTAATATCCATTACATATTACTCGTCATGTAACGCTTTATATTACTCATTACTGTAAAAGTATGTAATGCGTTACCCCCAACTCTGCCATCGTCTTTTACTCCTATGTTACATTCCATAACATAGGTCTGGCTCTGTGGTTAACCACATTAATTAACCACAGGTTATTAACACTATTAGTGTGTGTGTGAGGCAGCATAACCTGAAGTGGCTAGAGCATTGGCCTGGTAATTGAAAGGTTTCCCAGTTTGATGCTAGGTTATGCCAAATTGGTGTTGTTGTTGTCTCCTTGAGCAAGAAATTTTACTCACATTGCTCCAGTCTACACAGCTGTTAAAATGGGGACCTGGTGGCCTGGGGAAGCAACCCATGGCCACCTATCAATGGGTACCTGGTATTAACTGGGGAAGCAAATGCCAACTGTCCATGTCTCACACAGTGGGTGAAGGTCCTTTGGGTGCCCCTGTGGGACATGGTACAGCCTGCTATGGGTTACTAGTCCTGCCCCAGGAGAGTTTGCCTGTGCTGACTCCTAGCACCTGAGTAGCGCAGAGGTGTCCCAGTGCTGTTTCACTGGGTAGGCATGATCGTGCTAGCACGGCAGCTGAAGGCTTTTGTTTTGTGTGTTGTGCATATGTGCAGTGTGTAGATGGGGAGGGTGGGGGGGTGGGATAAGTGGGCTGTAGCCCCTTTCCTTTTTAACCATATCTATGTTTTAACTAAGGCCAATGAAATTTGATTAGCAGTTTCGCGTCATCGCCCGCATGCTTTTGATACACCCGCATGGAATTTCATTATTGGTATTTCAGATTGAAATACTCTAATAGAGCAGTCACTTTTACTCTAATGGAGCAATGAGCTATACTCTTATGGAAAAATCACTTGTTATATGGATTAGTAACGTATTTTAGCTATTTAATGCAGGAGTAATCAATGTAGACTCACTTTTTTGGCAGAAATCTTCATGTTTGGGATGTGTGTTGTGCCTTTTGGAAAATAATGAATAATAACCGCCCGCCCGCATCAAATTTTCAAAAATCTGAGCGAGAAACTGGTAATCAAGTTTCATTGGCCTAATACTTAGCCAAATTCTTCTATGCTTTATTCAAAAGCAGACCTATTTCAGCCTACACATTACTAGCAACACAAATTATGTCTATGTAAGTATACCCATTGTTTAACGCTGTTCCAGAGAGGGGGTTCCTCCTTTTCCTCAAGAATTCTTCAAGAAATGGTTCAATTGTGGGTTGCATCTCCATAGTTACAAAACGTTGTAATTGTGGGTTTCGTTTTATTCAGATAGATTACAATACTTTCTGCTAAGGCTATAATAGGAGATCTTAATCAAAGTATGGTCTTGTACTATAATATTAGTTTAGAGTGAATTATATGGTACAAAATTTTAGTTGGCTATTTGGCTACAGCTGCCACTCATACCAACTCAGCCATCACTAGCAAAAGTGTAGTCTTAGTAGTCAACAGTCTGATAATAGCTATAGCATAATTTATTGAGCCACTGTAGTCTACTAATGCTACAATTTGTAACAGATCATACCTTCCCCATGATGGCTTTGCAGATGTAGCTAGGTTACTGATTGTCCAGCAAAAGTAACCAGTAGTGTCACAACAGCTATTTCTGAAGCTCATAGCTAAGTTATGTTAAACAAGAAGAATGCAGAGAAGCACAAAACATACTGCAGCTGTTTGTAGCTACATGTAAGTAGTCCATTCCATGCAACAGTACATTTTGTTAAGATGCTGCTATATGCTTCGATGCTTAAGGCTACATAACAAAATGTCTGATCTTTAAAAGTGTCGCAGTCGACATCACTTTTTAACCACTGCTACTTAGCATGTTTTCACCTGTGAGACAGGTTACATTAGAAGAGGCAAAAAGGAACTGATTCATTAATACTGTAATGTGTACTGCTTAGCTACAGGTGAAAAGATCTTGATGCTCAGTCTTAAAAGCAAAAATGAAATTGTCTGAAAACTGCTGAAATGCTCTCAAATTCAGTCACAGAGAGCCTAATTTTCAAAATATTTCTGGGGATATGCCCCCAGGTTGGCATGCTAATGTGCTTCAAACACCAATATATCTATAATTTGACCATAGACACTAGATGCTTCTTGTCACCCATGTCCCCATCCAGCTCAGCCTTCAGAAAAATCCTATATCCGAAGGACACAGGATTCAGACAAAATCCTATATCTGCCCTGTGTGTGTGTATGTGTGCAGGGGTGGTGGAGCAGGCTAAAGAGTACTTTGACAGTGAAATTTACAGAATGGAGTATGACGCATATAACAGATATGAATCATGAATGCTATCGATGGGGATCTGGGGGTTGGCCTTCCCCCAGGAAATTTTATAAGCACTCAGAGAGAGTATTTTAAAATATTTTAGCTACTACGTATTTTTTGTAAATAAATTAAGTAGCTACTTACAACTTTTAAAGGAAATGTAAAAGTGACTGTTCTATTAGAGTAGTTAACTGTTCTCAGAGTATCTCGATCCGGCTTTTCTTACGATGCCGACTGTCCCATAAAAGTTGGGGGGCCCTGGTCCCCCTGTCCAAGCATTTTGAAGCTTAATGTTTCTAACTAATGGTGTATGTATTTATTATAGTCTGCCAGCATTAGTGATTAGCTGACTCTTACTGTCTTAGATTAATTCTCCCACTACTGGATGTTGTTACCATGAAATTCCCATGATCCTGTGAAATACCCATGAAAGTTTCAGTTCGGATATTTTTTTTCATGGGTATTGAAATACCCATCAAAAGCTGGGGTAAAACATTGTACCCATGAATGACCCATGAACGAGTGAGTTTCATGGGTTTGTTGTATACCATGAAAAACCGGTGAAATCACACCAATGAAAATCCTGTGGAAAACCTATGAATGTATTTCATAGGCTTTCCACACATTTTTCATTGGTGTGATTCACATGCAGGTTTTTAGTATGGGTTGTACATACATGCAAACCGATGAAAACTTCCTCGTTCATGGGTTTTTTATTGATGCATTATTTTGCTCCATGCATTTCATAGGTATTTCATTACCCATGAAAAATTCCAACTGCAACTTTCATGGGTATTTCAAGGTGACCATGGGAATTTCACGATATATTGTCCAGTAGTGTCCGCATGCCCGCCCAGACCTCTCAACTCTCACGGTTTCACAGTGAGACTCAAGTTTTTGGGCCGCTTCTTAAGGTCTCACGGTCAGGTGCTAATTTCTCAAGGTCACACTCCGGATCTCAACAGAATAGAGGATATGCACTGCCGAATACATTCTAATGAACACGTGATTTTTTCATACGTCATGACGGTGAATGGAATGCGAATCGATTCATTACATGGACGGTAGATCAGTTACGAGCAATTCTTACTAAGTGACATATCCTTCTGCCTAAGAAGTAGTACATCCGGCGAGAAGAAGCTGGCCCTTGGCTTTAGTGGCGAGTTCCAGTTCGAACATTCATTCACTGCCCATACTTTTATATGAGTTTTTCGTGACCTTGTGGTAATCGTTCACGACAACAGAAAGCCTGCTTGTAGCTTAAAAGGCGAGTTATACTTCGAGCCGCATTCACTACCCAGTACTTTTATATGGAATTTTCGTAAATCTTCGATAGTCGTTCACCGTCAACTTTTTTTGGAAGCGCCGCGCCGCTGATCATTTTTCGTTTGAATAATATAGCATGCATATCCTCTATTCTCAAGGTTTTCGCTTGTTAACAAAACCCAAATCCACAATCGAAAACTTCAATATAAGAAATGGTACTCACGTGATAAATATTTAAATTTTATGGCGCTCAAATCTATAAAAGACTGAAGCCATAGATAATAGGAACCAACTTGTAACCAAATGACAACATGGTAAGGTAACTTTCTCGTTCTTTGTTTAGTAGAAAATAAGTTTTTCTAGCATTAATCAACTGTGAATGGACTTGGTTATGAAAGTAAACAGTGGGAAATATATCATGTGCCAGAGCAGAGACCAGATTTGGACCTAGTGAAAGGATTAGTGATACCTACAATCATCACAAAGATAGGCATAAAGCTGAATAAGCAGACTTATGATTCACGTGATGCTATACTCAGCGGCGGAGGAAGTAGTTGATATGAGGGGGGGCTCCGCTGGGTTGACCCAGACTTATTTCTATAGTTTGGTAAGGTGAGACCAAAAAAAAAAAAAAAAAAAAAAAGGTCGCAACCAACTGACAAGAGCTTTCCACCTCACCAACTACCATTTCTAGCTGATAAACTACATAAAAATCCTTTCATAGCTCGCTACACACTGACTACTTTATTAGAGTGACTGCTTTATTAGAGTATCTCGATCTTTATCACGGTTTTCAGCCCCACTCCAAGAAAGATAATTTCGGTGTGATATCATTCTGAGGGGGGGCTAAGCCCCCCCTCAGCAGACCAAGGGGGGGCTTTAGCCCCCTAGCCCCCCCCCCCTTTCCGCCGCCTATGGCTATACTGTGCTTGGAATTCCAGGTTGCTTAGATTCTATGTGTAGATTAACACCATAGAGCAGAAATAAGCTGCAAATAACAGCAGTATGCATGCAGTATAGCTAGTTCATGCTTGTTGACATTCTTTATTAAAATGTGTGTGCGCGTGCATGAGGCCATGCACTTGGGGTGTCCATTGGGCCCCTATTTGGTAATTATTAGTTTCTCATCCAGCCTTTCTAAATATTATGATGTGGGCGGGAGGGTATTACCATTAGGCCATTATTTTATAATATTAACACACTGATGTACAGACCTTGTCCAACTGTCTTTCTTTCTTACTACAAACTTTTCCTTCACCAGCTGATTCTACTTTTCGTGATCGCCACTCTGAACTGTTTTTTGACAGTCAACTGAATGAAGCCGATACGATTGCAACTGGGTGGATCCACTGCAGCAATTTACTAAGGAAAACAACAGTTCTCCTGGCGATACATAGTGCACTGTAGCATTCATCAACAAAAATTTATAACGTTTCGTAGCTATCACATGTTCTTCTGAGCATGCACAGAGTTAATAATGGCTTGCCATGTGGTAGCCTAAGAAGGATGCGGGCGGTGGATGAGAAACTAATAATCACCAAATAGGGGCCTTACAAGGAATGTACATTTCTGCACATTTGTCAAAAAGTGCTGTTTGTTGTATTAGAGTATTTAAATACTTGCACAAAAACCTATAAATTTAACAAGTTTTTTCAAGCTACCATAATATTACACGTATAGCATATAAGGGGGTGAGAGGGGAGGGGTGAGCGGGGCGCCCACACACAAGAACACGTAAAAGTAAAATAGCTTGCGATAAGTTTCACAAAAAAGGCATACACCATGCCCACGCACGATGTATGCATCCAGCAGTGGCGTAAAGATGCTATAGTGACAGTCTGGGATGTATTTTTCTTTATGAAATGCCTAGTCCTACGTTTGTTTGTTTGTCTGTAATTTTGTTTGCTTTACTGTGCCCATTTATTATGCTTATTCTAATTATTTAGTACAATGTTGTAATTCTAACTGATAAAGTGCGAGAGGTGAGGATGGTGACCTCTCAATGCCCCTTCAAAAATGGTGACCCATGCAAATATATGGTGAGTGTGTAAATTACAAGTATGTATGTCAGAGTTCATGTAGCTAATTCACATACGACATGACTACCTTCAGAGTATAAAACATTGCTAGTTTAACTTGTACTTCACACGGATATGATTTTTGTTATTAAAGAAGTTGTCAGGGGTGCAGACACAGGGGTGTAGAAACAAATATTGCTCTGTACAAAATAGCCTTGTATACATGTACTTGAAATAAGGTGTTAATAGAAATGAATTGTGTGCTGATTTAAATGTAGTAACTGTGTGTGTGTGTGTGTGTGTGTGTGTGTGTGTGTGTGTGTGTGTGTGTGTGTGTGTGTGTGTGTGAGTGAGTGAGTGAGTGAGTGAGTGAGTGAGTTGAGTGAGCCTGAGAGAGTGAGTGAGTGAGTGAGTGAGTGAGATGAGTACTTGCTTGCTAACTTTTTCTTCATACTGTTGTTTGTATGTGTGACCAGTGCCTGCATTCATACATTCGTCTGTTATTAATGTCTGCCATAAAATAATGTAATTTATTCCCCAATAGGTTCCTGAAGACTACTGACTGGCAGCTAAACTGACAGCCATTAGATTGATTATAACTAATTATTATTAATTTTAATTATATGTGATCACGTGATCCCAATATAATAATAATATACGTATAGTCCTGTCTAAATGGGTTCGCTGCAAAGGAGAGACGCTAAACTGCTGGAATCAAGTTTTCTGTATTGTGCGGCCAGGACCGAGCGCCGCCAGAAATATTAAAAGCTAGACGGTGTGGAGAGAGTAATAACTGAAAACCAGGATCTATCATTCGTTAACAGAGACGAGATTACGTGCAAACGAAGATGATAAGGAGCTAAGTCTCTTGGATACAGACCCACGTAAGTTCGTGTTGTGCGTAGTGTATTGTGTTTAAAACCTATGCATTTCCTAAAGATTTTTAAAATTTAGTTGCCAGCCTTAGACCACCTTCAATTCAACCATTTAAGGTACTGCATGTAATTTTATGGTGCAGGTATTACTTTCAATGCAGAGCCGAGTTAATGTTTAACCTGTAGCTGTAGAATCCCATTCAGCACTGTATATTGTTTTCGCTTCTCAAATATCAGGCCTACGACCCCTGATTTCTTATTATGCTCAAGGTTATCTCTAGTTCCAAGTTGAGAGGTCTGCTGGCCACGCCATGTTGCTTGGTACATCTTACAAATGGCTAGCATGATTATATGAATGTCTTTTCTCCCTTATATTTTGTATACAAGACTATTTACATTTGTATTCTAATGTTTTAGGGCGCTTCAATCGCGTGTATATATAGCCGTGGCAAGGAGGTTTCATGGTGAGATAGTGCATACATATGTATGAACATGTATATAAATGCCTGTCCTTCCTTTTGTTATGTGTGTTAATGTTTCGAAATGGCTAGTTTACCACACAGTTGTCAACTATCCGTTGTGTTTGAAAATTGTATATGATATGCTTGAGGGGTCCTTCGCTTCTAGAAATATCGTCGATGGTAGGGTCCCCAATAAAAAAAAATCGACTTTCACCAAATAATTTCTTTACTACTGCAGGATACTTAGTTTGTTGAACTGATATTTGAACCGCTACAAATCAGAAGCCGTGAGTCTTTTAGATTGAGAAATCGGCACATTGTATTTTCGTGTATTTTGTGATTTGCAGTAAAAAAATGGAATTGTAAGTGCAGCTTCTTGCGAAGGAATATTACGGTGATTTTACGAAAAATAATGCAGCACACTGCTTGTGCAATTGAAACTACTTCACTACTGAATTATGGGTTAATTGCAACAATAACCACTTACACTTAATATATCAAACTGGATGGCACGAAGCTGCAGCTGCTTTGGTGGCAGAGATCGCCGACATCCCAAATTGGCGATAAAATATTTCAACATCACCAGCCAGATAACATACATCCTTGGATTCCTTCCATATTTGCAGTGTAGACTAAGTAAGCATCCAACCGTGTCATCATGTGGTGAGGAAGATCTGGCTTCTCTCGTCGTAGATGGTAGTGCGTTCAAAACAACTTTTTTTTTACGATGCTGCTTTAAAAGAAAGCAACCTTGTGCAAGTAATACAGCCAGACATTTGTCAATAAATATGCATGTTTACAAAGCATAGCAAGCCTAGATAACACCTAGCAAATAAAAAAAGCTCAAACCATCTTTTAAACAGTAGCTAGAAACCGGGACACAGTAGCTAGAAACCTGGGCTAGAAACTGACCAAGCTAGGCCTAGGTCAGTTTCTAGCTACTGTCAAAGATATGGTTTGAGCTTTTTTATTTGCTAGGTGTTATCTAGGCTTGCTATGCTTTGCAAAAGTGCATAGTTATCGACAAATGTCTGGCTGTATTGCTTGCACAAGGTTGTTGTCTTCAAAGCAGCATTGTAAAAAAGTTGTTTTGAAATGCACTACCATCTACGACGAGAGAAGCCAGATCTTCCTCACCACATGGTGACATGGTTGGATGCTTACTTAGTCTATACTGCAATTATGGAAGGAATCCCAGGATGTATGCTATCTGGTTGGTGATATTGAAATATTTTATTGCCAATTTGGGATGTTGGCGATCTCTGCCACCAAAGCAGCTGCAGCTTCGTGCCATCCGGTTTGATATATTTAAAGTGTAAGTGGTTAGTGTTGCAAATAACCCTAAAGTAGTTTCAGTTGCACAAGCAGTGGGCTGCATTATTTTTCGTAAAATCACCGTAATATTTCGTTGTCACCAGCCAGATAGCATACAGTTTAGGATTCGACTGAGGGAACATCCAGTTGCATGACCATGCTGTGAGGAAGGTCTGGCTTTTCTCGTGGTAGGAGCCAGAGCAACTCACACACATTTTTCATGATTTTGCAGACACAAAAACAAGCAATCGTAAGCCATCCAGCTAGACGTTTACCCATTACTATGCATGTTTGCACAGCACAACAACTAAGATAACATACAGCTAATAAGAAAGTTCAACTCAGTCCTTCGCAAGAAGCTGCACTTACAATTCCATGTTTTTACTGCAAATCATGAAATACGCGAAAATACGATGTGCCAATTTCTTAATCTAAAAGACTCACAGCTTCTGATTTGTAGTGGTTCAAATATCAGTACAACAAGCTAAGTATCCTGCAGTAGTAAGGAAATTATTTGGTGAAAGTCGATTTTTTCATTGGGGACCCTATTGATGGTGGCTGGAAATGTAGAAATTTAATCAGAAATTTTGACAAAATGTAGAAATTTCCAACTTCAAACAACGGTTCTATCTATGTAATAGCTGAGCTGTGAATCCCTCAAACTAACTAGGTACATAATTGTACTCTGGTGAATCCTTTTGAAGGTGAATTAATTCAATTCATGCACCAGTAGGCTTGGGCTTGTTACAGCATGACGTGGTTCGAAACCACACACCTGGCTATTACGACCTGCCGAGCACACTGGGTGGTACTGTTTGTGGAGTTATGAAAACTAGGCATTTCTCCTGGCAAACCATTCAACCCTAGTTCCCTAACCAACAAAACCACTTTGTTTGCCGCTTTGATAGGAGTCAAAACATCGGTAATGCGAGCAGAAATGTACAGAAATGTATTTGGAAAGCTGGTAATTTATTTCACAATGTGTAGAAATGTGGAAATTTGCATGCTCAGAGTTGAAATTTCGTTGATGAGATTTAGAGCAAAGGACCCCTTGGATATGCTCCATCAACATAATCATCTCCTTAAATGGTTATTTTTCTTTGTCTACTGCTGCAACAAGGTTACATTCACTTTCTCTTTTATGTAAACAGTCAGCTATAAACTCGTATAGGTTTTTTTTTTTTTTTGTAAATAGCTAGTATCTTTTTTTTGTGTGTATCCCTTGTAACATTTTATTTTCTTTCCGTTGTGCCTCTTTTAGGTGGCTGTTGTATGGTTTTCGTTGTTCTGAGTGATTTTGTGTGTTGTGCATTTGTTTTTGTGTTGTGTATTTTTGTTCTTTTAACTGTTTTTTTTTTGTTGCTGTACCTGTTTGTAGGTGGTACCCCTATAGGCCTTGATGCCTTCTGTACTTACCTTACCTTTTGGTTATTATACAACCAAGTACTAAAGATAATACGAAATGCGGTTAAAATTACATCATTAATAATGAAATAAATAAAATAATTAATTAATTAATAAATAATGTTTGAGAAAACTACAAGGCCTAAGGCTTCACACTCACCTGGAATAGAATCCATGTTGTATGAATAGACAATTGTATAATGGGTGGGTGTTTTCGTGGAGGTGATAGAAACGTACGATGATTCTATTTAACGCCAATCAAAACAGTTAGCACGTGACGCCTACTAGACAAGCTAACTACTGTTCATTTATGTTTGAAAATGGGCGACAGCGACTATTTCGATTGGAAGATGAGTGGTTGCTACTCCTGCTTAATAAACAAGATAATTGAAAGTTGCTACTAATCGCTGGAGGTTAGTTTGTGTTGGTTACAACACTTTGATAGTCTTGTTTCTTTAGTCTCGCATAACTAGGCTATCTTCACTCGTGTATGGGATGGGAGAAAGCCTCACCTAGCAGGCTATTGTGTGAAGAAGCAGTTTCCAGCTGGTAAGTTTGTGTGATAATGCATAGCTTTCCATCTGAGGCCTCACATCACCATGGTCGGATAATCACTGATTGTAATTGCATACTAATACATCCCTTATGTATATGTGCCAGTCAATTCCTCTAGAATTGTATTATTGTGCATCTTTTCTACCTGCACACACTGTGTTGGCCGTGCACTGTTTGTACATGCCCCATTAGTAGGTTGTCCCATTGGTGACTGTACTTGGTTGTATTTGCTCCGGGCCTAGAACTAATAATAATAATTATACAACCAAGTAGTAAAGATAATATGAAATGCGGTTAAAATTACGTCATAAATAAATAAATAATAATTAATAAATAATGTTCTCGAAAACTACGAGGTATAAAGACATGAACTAACCGGGGATAGATTTGCCTGTGAATGAAGGCACAAACGTATAATCGTCACTCCTGTTTGTGCTGATGACTTGACCATATGTGTAATTCTATATAACGCCCAGTACCACACCCTTGCTTAATTATTTACAGATTGTGCAAAGGAGAAGATTAGCGATGCCCATGCAGGAGAGCCAGAGGCCACTTTATGTGTAAAGAAGAAGATTACAGGTAAGTTTTTATGTTTATAACATCTCAAGTTTCCATGCCAGGCTTGCCAGCTGCCAGTGGATTCATTCACATAAATAAACAATACAAGAAAACATTAAAACATAGGCCACACTCTTTACAATACAGTTACATATAAAATACAAGTAAACAATTTTGTCTTGTGCAGCTGGTGGCGAACTTCCTTTGTGTTGGTGTCAGGCAATTCAATACGTGCTTAATCTTTTTTGCCTTCACCTGGCTTAGCTACTAGGCTCTGGCTGGCTTGGCTGTCTTCCTTTATCTGGTTCATCTGGCTTGCATACTCCTACAGTATTGTGTAGCTATCTCCTGCAAGTTGTGTATGCATAATTATAGTGTGTCACCCATCACCGTGCCATTGCTACACTACTGATGAACCCTATGTAGCTCTAGTTGATGTTGATATACTGTGCTGAATATTGGCTAATAATTTTTATCTAGTGATGTTGCCTATAATGTATTGCTGCATACAATACTGCAATAATGTATAATTCTCTCCTGTATGTTTTGTAAACATATACTTTGTACACATCACTGTGCCATTACCACACCAATGATGTACTGGCACTTAGCTACTGGTGGCCTTTAGTTACGATGCCACTATTGTGTTATATCTGTCATTACTGTGACATATTGAGATGATCTGGGGATCATGCCTTCACCACCTAATAGCCTCACCGGGGGGCTGTCACGTTGGTGTATGTACTTGGTTGTATGTGACGTGGTCCTAGTAATAATAATAACAATAATTATACAACCAAGTACTAAGAATAATACGAAATGCGGTTAAAATTGCATCATAAATAAATAAATAAATAATGGATTAATAATTAATGTTTGAGAAAACTACGAGGCCTAGAGACATAAACTAACTGGGGATTGATTCGCCTGTGAACGAAGACACAACCATATAATCGTTGCGCCTGTTCGTGCTGATGACTTTAACATACGTGTAATTCTATATAACACCCAGTACCACACCCATGCTTTAATTTCAGATTGCGCGAAGGAGAAGATTAGCGAATAGGCAAGAGTGATTGTAGGAAAGCCAGAGTTCCAAGTTACCATGCCAGGTGCCAGTGGACACGTTTCAGGTGATGAACAAGACTAAGGGTATGTTAACATGATTGTTTGTTGTGTGTTTGTATTATTTTGTATACTTCTGTTCTGGCTTGCTAGCTGAATTATTTCCATCTCCAGTGTTCTGTGCCAATAATACATTGCTACATACAGTTCTATGGTACAAACTGCATCTCCTGTATGTTGTACAGTATTGTGTTACACATCATTATGCTATTGCCACACCATTAATTTACCGGCACTCAGCTACCAGTAGTTTTGTATTGGGCCTGGCAAGCCATTGTGTGGAGAGAACGTTAACGCCGGCACAGTTTTCAGCTAATATGTTTGTGTGTGAAAATACATAACTCTCAACCTGAAGCCTTTCAGTGTCAGGAGTGAGATCACTTTGTCACAGAAGCACAATACTTCTAACAACATGCCCCATTAGTAGGTTGTCCCGTTGGTGATTGTACTTGGTTGTATTTGCCCCGGGCCTAGTAATAATAATAATAATAATAATAAGAAGAAGAACACTTGTGTGGAGCAGTTTGATTGAATGCAAATACTGCCCTGCCCTGTGTTGTCTGTTTTGACTCCCTATCATCTAATCTCTTTAATATCCTATTTACTGACCTTAAAAGAGAAACCTGTTACCTACTTTTGTCAGTGTAGGATGCAATCACAAAGTTTACTATACCCAAGCATATACACTGCAGGGGCTAAAAAAGGGGCTATGGTCAGTTCATGTTTTCCTTGATATTCATTAATATCATGGGACCAGCTGCCCAAACATCTGGTAGTGCTGTGAAACCTTTAATGCCAGAACTGTTTATCAAAAAGCACTTTGTATGAGCAAGAACAAGTAAGTTTTGAAGCTTAAAAAGTATCCCATACATTTGGTACAGACAATTTAGGCGTGCAAACATGTTTACAACATCAAAACAAACTTGTTCCATTACAAAACCATTGGGAGTTAACACATGTTCACCTCTTTGATACAACTGTTTTTGGCAGGAGCTCGTGCAGGTGAACAAAGACAAAGCATGCATCTTAAAAGTAAATTACAGTGAAGTACCTCAAGATCCATCTATATATTAAAATGCCACAAATTAAAATATTCCATTGGCTTGCAACTACTATATAGCTACATACTTGTGTAGTTCATAATACTACAACTTAAAAATGAAGACACAAGCTTGAGCAAGCTTTAAGGCAGTTAGCTTTGGCTATAACCAGGTAAATATTGGCTTGAAAAGCTGCCAATCTTATAATGGAATAATGAAAACAGACAACCTGCCCAAGTAAAAACGTGCATTCTTACTTGTGTAAATTACTTCTATGTCAGTCACAAACAGCATCATTGCTTATATGAGAATAAATTTTAGAGGTGCTTGTAACAATCGTTGATCTGAAGTATTGTTGAGTCACTGTGCAAGCTGGTAGTTTCATAAACTCTTTATGGATTGCTGATTGAATAGAAAAGCGAATTATAGAGTAATCTGAAACATTGGTGGTAACTAGACAGCTGAGTACTTAACAGATGACTTGAAATAGCTAACCAAATTATGCATCCCCCCACCCCACTCTGGATGGACTAACTGCAGTAACTCAGTAAAATAAATAAGATCAGGACAGGTCAGCAATTGTATGTGGGCAAACTTAGTTACACATGGAGCACACAGACTCTGATGGATGCCAGTTATTCTGGAGGTATGATGCCTCCTTAAAGATTTTTGTGTTGAACTTTTTAAAAACTCTGCCCCGGAGGCTATAATTTTAGACTCGGTATAGTTTTGTCGACATACATGTCATTTTCTGTTAGTTACATTGGCATTGATGATCCAGACACTTTCTTCACTTCAGCCCAGAGGAGTGCTTCCCATGAATTCCATGTTCAAATAATAAAACCATACATTTTTGAATATTGCGTTTTACTACTGTGCTATTATTAGAAAGTGTCAATTGTACAATCATGTGCAATAATACAGTCACAATAATACAATCACATGTACTGTTTAAAATCCTAGTGATAGTATAAAAATCAATAGTGATACAAAGTGCGTGCAAGTGTCAATGTCTAGTAGTATATACCACATCTCCCTTTCTTTGGGTTACAGTCTCAGTCTATTTGGTGACTGGATTGTGGTCCCAGTCATTGATTGAGTCACAGGGCGGAAAGAGTTTGAGGTCTGTTGTGCCACTGTGTCACTTTCTGGTGTGCTGTATTGTTCTCTGACACTGTGTTCTCTGGCATAACATGTAAATGACAGTGGTTACGTCTGATCTGGCCTTGTGGGGTGTCCACAACATATGATCAAGGGGTGCCTGCCCGATTGTTTATTCGACCAGATATTGTTGTTTGGCCAGTGGTAATCCACACTTTATCATCATGTGGAATTGGAGCAAGGGGGCATACGCGATGACGATCATATAAGCTGACTTCTGTTTTTGCTAGTGTGTTGCTTTCTAAATTCATCAAGGTATGTCCACTTAGGTTGCAGATGTTCCTTCACTTGAAGTAAAGTAGTTCTCAGGTGTCTACCCATCAGGAGCTGTGAGGGTGACAAGTTGCACCAGGGTGTGGGGGTGGCACGATAAGTTAACAACGCCAGATATGGGTCCTCAGATTTGGTCAATAGTTGTTTGGCTGTCTGGACTGCACGTTCTGCTTGCCCATTGCTTTGGGGGTAGTATGGGCTGCTGGTAGTATGGCAAAAAATGTATGCCATGGCAAAGGCTGAAAACTCACAGGATGAATATTGAGGGCCGTTATCACTAACAATAGTTCCTGGAATTCCGTGTCTGGAAAACATGGATTTCAGTCCTTCAATAATGTTTCTTGATGTTGTGTTCCCCAATTTGATGACTTCTATGTATCTGAAAAAATAATCAGCCGCCACTAAGAAGTGAGTTCCTTTTAGAAAGAAAATGTCTGTTCCAATCTTTTGCCATGGGTACTTGGGAAGGTCTGAGAGTATAAGGGGTTCTTTCTTTGCAGCTGAAGCTCTAACACAAGTTGGACAGTGTTCAACAATATCCTTGATGTGCTTTGCAATCCCAGGTCACCACACTGATAAATTAGCTCGAAGGCGATGTTTTTGAATGCCTTGGTGGCCATCATGGATTTTGGACAAAATTTGCCATTGCAAAGATGCTGGGATCACAATTCTTGGTCCATACAGTAACAGGTCATTGTGAATTGTAAAAAGGCCTCTGCTTTGCCAGAAGGGTTTGACTTCGATAGGAATTTTCCTTTTTTCTGGCCAGCTATTGCGGCAGTGGTCAAACAGGGTTGAGCAAACAGTATCAGTTGTTTGGGCAGCACGAAATTCTTCTAGGCGGTGACTACTGGCTGGAAGGGCAGCAGTACATGTCTCCATGAGATATTCAGCCTCCTCTTGTAGAGAGGTTTTTGGAGGAACTGATAGCAACGGAGCCCATGACAAGGCATCTGCTGTTACAAGAAGCTTCCTTGGAACATGAGAAATGTCATATTCAAAACGAGCCAGTCGAAGACGAAACCTCATGATTCTTGGAGGAAGGGTGTGTAGGCTTTCGTTGCCTAACAGTGGAATTAATGGCTTATGGTCAGTTTCTATGGTGAATTTCTTGCCTAAAATATAGCTTGAAAAATTTTCACATGGCCGAATGATGGCTAATGCCTCTAATATTGGCATCAAGGGTACTGAAAACTTTTGCACCAGCCATATGTGCCAAGGTGCCATCTACTGCTGGTAAGGGGTGTACCTCACGTTGAACACTCTCATTCAATGGCTTGAGGTCTACACATACAGGTATTCTGATGGTCCCAGTCTTTTTTGGCACAACCACCTATATCAACACACCAAGGAGTGGGCTCCACTACTTTGGATATGACATTCATTGACTCCATGTGATCTAGTTCTTGAAACTTGGAACGTAGTGGCATTGCTACATGTCTGGAAGTGTAAATTGCATGAGGTTTTGCCCCTGGCTTTAGTTTGATTGTGTAACTTTCTCCAAAGTTTCCTAAGCCTTGAAAAATTGATGGGAATTTATCAGCTACTGCATAATTAGTGTGTTGCATAATGGCCTCTACTCTGACAGCAAGATTCAAAGCATTGATAGTGGGTAAGCCAAGCAAGTTTCTCCTTAGGGTATTTATCACATATACTGACTGTATAGTTTGCTTACCCTGGTAGATGAACTGCCCTTGTAAGTGCCCTTTTACTGGTAGAGGGACTTGACATATTTGCAGGGAGGTGCTAATTCAGCATTTAGCAAGTCTCCTCTGTGATGGCTGTAACTTCGGCCCCCGTATCCAACTTGAAGATCACATCCTTGCCATTTAGAGTAACTGTTGCTGTCCAGCATGTGTCCATGGCATCCCCCACTGCATCTAGAAAAACAGAATCTATAGTTTGTTCCTCCTGGTTACTCTCTGAGATTGTGTCCATGTCTCTACCACATGTGCTGCACTCTTCTGAAGTTGATAATTCATCCAATTTTGTGCAGCAGCAGAATCCATAGTGGCCTCTCTTTTGACAGCGGTGGCATATGACATCCTTAGCAGGACATTTCTCTCTTGGGTGTCGCCCTCACCCACATCGCATACATGGTTTAGGGTCTGGTATCTTGTTCTTAGTCGGGTGTTCCATTGGTTGTAGTGTTGAGGGCCTCTCCTCAACTCAAGCTGTCTTGCTGTAGCTCTGCTGCATTTCATCTAGATTGTTTGACCCAGTTCTTTTAAGGACTTGTTGCTGTTTCTTGACGGTCTAACGCTGACGAACTAGCATCTTTGCTTTCTCAAGTGTCAATTCTGTATCTAACTGAAGACGTTCTGACAAGGCTAAGTCTTGGATCCCAACAACGAGGCGGTCCCAAATCATTTCGGACTTGAGGTCTCCGTAATTACAATGTTCCACCACCAGATTGTACAGTTCTATGATGTATTGTTCCACAGATTCTCCAGGCATTTGGCTGTGGCAGTTAAATTGGGCTTGCTCAAAGATAACATTTCTGCGAACTTTGAAAAAGCTGTTGAATTTCTTGATCACTTTGGAGTAGTCTTTCCTCTCTTCTTCTGTAATGTTCGTAGATATCAGTACAGACTCAACCTCTTCCCCAAGACAATACAATAGGGTGTTCACTTGCTTTGGCCGAACGAAACTGCTCGAAGCAGCATTTCCAACGAGGCCAGTCATTGGGAGACTTGAAATTGAAGGGATCTGGCGGTTGCAAATGGATTTGAGCCATTGCGGAGTTACGACCACGCTGCCACCATGTGCTATTATTAGAAAGTGTCAATTGTCCAATCACGTGCAATAATACAATCACGTGTACTGTTTAAAATCCTAGTGCTAGTAAAAATGAATAGTGATACAAAGTGCGTGCATGTGCAAGTGTCAATGTCATAGTAGTATATACTACAACTACCAGAAAACAATTCCTTTTTTTTTCAAATTTATACCCTTGTTCATTAGCTATCAATGACCCAAAAATGGTTCTGTATTTTTATTTAGCCATGCTCACCAGTAGATTTTATGCTTCTACAAGAAATACACCAGTGCTAAAGTACAGGAACTGGTACATAAATACCTTGCATGTATGATGCCAAGGATATTTCATTGGCACACTGCTCCTACAAGAAGGAGATGGATGGAAAGTGAAAAAATGAAGTAACGAGAAGCAGCCTACTGACCATTTCTATATGTTAGTCTAGGTGGTCCACGATAAATACTACCATAAAATTTAAAGGGCATTGCTCTATTTTATATGGGTGCATAAAGTAGCAGAATTTTGACAATAACGTGCATCTTTGTGCGTCCACATAAGGTAGAAAAAGGAAAGCTCCTCAGTTTTTAGGATGGTAATTGTGGTGGGTCACCAAGACTAACATAATATAAATCCTGTTCAGACTTCACTAGTTTTCAGTGAGCATTGCCGGTGTCACAGTCCCCGAGTACCATGTTTCCCCGCACACATGTCACTAGGGATCCATGTTTCCCCGCATCCATATCACTAACTGGCTAGCAATCTACAAGTCACAGTGATATACAGGTATGTTTCTGTAATAACCCGAGGGGTCCAACACCATCCAAAAATCGTGTGCAAGATTCCGAATTATTTTGGATTCCAAGCCAAGATTCTAAATTCGAAATTTATAGCTGGCTACACATACATGTGCGTTAACACTTTTATGCATTTGGCTGGCTTCCAGGCCAATTGGATATAGATGTTAAAGTTGTGCTATTGCCTGTACAACATGTCGGGACACGTGCACAGTACTCACAAGACTAAACTGATTGCAACATAGCACAAGAGATAATATACAGTATAATTTACAGGAAATATACAGAAATAATCTGACTTAGGAATATTTTTGTTGAGATTCCATTTTATCAGAGATTCCAGATTCCATTTTTGGGATTACAAGTGATCTGTGTTAGATTCCAGTTGGTGTCGGACCCCCATAATAACCCTGTTAACAAGTGCGCATCGTTTACAATCAGAATATCAACTTTACAAAATACCTCGTTCTAAAGAATCATTATCCACTTGAAAGGCTAGGCATCTTCTTTAAGGCTTTCACGAAACATTACAATTAATCTATGGTGCACGCATTGCTGGTTAAGTTTAGGGCTTTGCCAATCAATTCTGGGGGAGGGACTTAAGAAGGAGACTTTCCAACAAAGTATCCCCCATGTGTGGGGACTATAACTTGCCAATACAATAATTTTAGCTTTCCTAATGGCCAGCAATGATTTTGTATCTTATTTACTTGTAACAGCAGTATATTCCAGAGGGGGCTTTTAGTGTGGCATATAATTGTCAAATCCCCACCCTGCCTGTACTGGGGGAGTAGGGGCTTAGCATTGATAGGTGCATTATAACGGCTAGTTCTATCCCACTGAAGCCCTACACTAAGTAAAATAGCAGGCAGATATGGTAGGGAACGGAAGTTAAACTCCAGTAGGTCAGAATCCTTAAATATGAAGGACAAGTTGATTTACACATTCAATTGGATCAAAAGAAACACAAAACCATAAAACTGCAAGCACAAAAACCATACACAACTTTAATAGCTTCATTGTAGTTCTTTATGAAGCCAAATGCTTCAAAGTGTGAGATAGAAAACATGTCATAACACCTCAATTTAGCAATTGTCACATTGTTTGGGGTAAGTAGAATTAGAGGAAAATGGGAACAGGAACGACTCACAGAAAAAGTTCATCATGCAATTATACAGGTTGGACAGGTCGAATTTTACAGCACAGTGTTTCTTAGTGGCATTGTTTGGATCCTTTTGCTAAAATGATAAAAACACTCTAATAGAGCCGTCACCTGCAATTAAAATACTCTAATAGAGCAGTCAAGAATGTTTTGTTACCTATCCCACCAGAGACCCACATTGATGACCTGTGTGATGGGCTATAGCTGTAGGTATATAGACGAGCTAAGTCATCAACATTGAAAGTTAGCTACTCCTTTGAAACCATAAATTTTAACTATTAAATATTAAATTAATACTGATATGAAAACTGAGATTCACAAAGTATTCTAGTTAACTGACAGTGCCTATTATAGGCTTCAAAAACTGCAACTATACTGCTCCCAAATAAGAGGTATGCATGCAGCACTGGTATGCTTGTCAAGCTGAAGTGGCTTCAAGAGGAGTCCCCATGACTGCTCATATAGTCCTTAGTCTCCTCATTGGAGCCATGCGCCTACACATACTTCAGCTGCCACATTTTTTCCTGAGGTTGCTGGTACAACTTCCCACATCTATATGCAGGCACTGTCAGTTAATTAGAATCCTTTTGTAAACATGTAATTATATGCTATAATGGTTTAAATCTTATGGTTTCAAGGAAGTAGCTAACTTTCAATGTTGATGATTTAGCTAGTTTATATGCCTAATTATGACAGCTATAGCCCATCAATTTACAGGCCATCAATGTGGGTCTCGTTAACAAAACATTTTTTGACTGCTCTATTAAAGTATTTTACTAATGGTGACTGCTCTATTAGAGTGTTTCAATCGTTTTAGCAGAAGAATCCAACAATGCTGCAAAGAGGCATTGTGCTGTAAAATCCTTTACCTTTATTAGGCATTTTTCGCTGGTTTCCGCTTTCCATTCCCGTCCTGTTCCAGTTTCCTAGAATTCTACTTATCCCATTGTTTGTAAAGTCAAGTGCTTCAAAGTGGTCAGTTCAACCACACCTGCACCCGTAGGATATCTGTTATCAACACCTCAGCCTCACTTCTCCTGGCCTCCAGTTGATAACGATATCCTACTCCCTTACAATCCAACCAGATTATAGAGAGCTAGTGCTGAATGGCAGCATAGTTATATATGCTGTGATATCCATTTTGTATGAGTGTATGCAGGGAGAGTTTTATTCTGCGGCTTTATAGCATATCTAATTTTTTTTTTTGCTGTATAGCTATAACATATTTAATTTGTATCTTGTGTATCTTCATAACTATTTGCACAGTTCATTAAATGTGGCACAAAATAATTACAACAAAATCCACTGTAGCTATAGCTATGTACTTTCTTTTGGTGCTTCAGTTTTAGGTCAGTTATATCATCTAGCATGCAATGTACTAATGTGTAGTGCACCTCATTTATCCATGCATCTTACCACATTCTAGTGGTCATATTGCTACTTCTTCACCACGCTTCCAATGATCAATCAAGCTTTTGATTAGCTCACATCTTCTAGCAAAATGTATTCCAGAAGCTTCACTTGCAATGTTTGCCAATTCTGTGGTCAGGAGAGAAGCCTTTTTATACTTTTGATGATAGTTAGGAATTGATTTTGGCTTGGCTGAAACATTGATGCATACAGAACAGCTACTTTGTGATGTTAAATTCAATTTGAGTTTCTTTATAGTATTCAGATGTCCACTGATTGTCACACAAGGCTTCATTATAAAGGGGCATTTCAAGACTTTTACGAAGTGTAAATATGTGACGGCAAGGTAATATCATTGATTTTCTGAACAAGCAGTCACAATCTTCTGTGCTGACATTCTTTATACCTTCAGTTGTTTCCACTGTGTAGATTCCCTGACATTTGTTAAAGTCTTTTACTTTATGTATTAGACTAAGTTGCTTGGTGACAAAGGCAGAGGCAAATGAAGTCAATAGTTCAGAGTACTGTGTTTCTGGTGAAGTCTTGCTAAACAAAAACTTTCACTTTATGAAAGTCGATTGCTGCCTTGTGATCACGTTCTAGTCATAATGAAGAGAGATTGACTGGTGGTGGGGTTTAACTATAACATAATTACTAGTAGTATATTAAAAAAAAATTAATTTAAAAATGAAGTAGAAATCCAATCAATAAAAAATAGTGAAACAAAATGAATGATGGTGTTACAGCATAACTTGGTGGGAAAATCCCTACATCGGCATGTTATAATAATCATTTTGTTCAATGCCATAAAGATTTTCCCACTGAGTATGCTGTAATACTAGATGAATAAAAAAATTGGAGATTTTAAAATAGGAATAGGGATCGCTGAAAAAAGCCACGAAACAAGAAGGGATTGCTGGGGTGGTAATGTAAACCAGAAATCCCTATTTTGACTCTCTGTCATAAATGTTTATAGTTACATGCTCTGTCATTTTGAAGTGAGTCAAAATAGGGATTTGTGGTTTACATTACCACCGACAGAGAGTCTAAATAGGGATTTGTGGTTTACATTACCACCGACAGAGAGTCTAAATAGGGATTTGTGGTTTACATTACCACCCCAGCGATCCCTTCTTGTTTCGTGGCTTTTTTAGCAATCCCTATTCCTATTTTAAAATTTCCAATTTTTTATTCATCTAGTTTGTGTACTTTTTATTAATCCAGTAATGGATTATGAAGAAGACTGCTGTGAATAGTGTAATTTTGCATTCTGCATAGTAACTCCATCAACATTGCAGTACACACACATGAAACTGATCAAATTACAATGTGCATACAGACTGAGAGTCTCCTAATATGAACTACAATTTACATTACTGGTGCCTTTAATAGCTGTCAAATTCAGTGCAAGGGTTGTTGTTATACACTTGACTGCTCTATTAGAGTATTTAATCTGGATAACCCGCCCACGTACAACAATCATGGAGCAAAAAAAACACCTTGCAACAAAGTCATCAGCCCAGATTAAGTTTCCTGGCCTATACTGAGTTTAATAAAGACAGATTCTATTAGCCACAAGCAGCGTACACAAAAAACCTAACTTTGGGTGCGATCTTGTATGGCTTCTCGAGCGTAATGGCGTTTTGGCAAGAAGAAACAGCCCGGTTTGGGCTGTTTCCATCTGAAAACGAAATCAAAAATAGGTCATGGACACGCACAATGATCCATTCAGCAAGCTTGCTACTTTCTATCCCAGGATTCTCCTTGTAAACTTTGCTATGCCTGTGAAAGAATAATAATAAAATAATAATATGAACAAACAGGCATACTTCAGTTTTGTCTGAAATACACATACTGTTTCCTTTTCACTTGATACTTACTAGTGGACCTATACTCATTGCAAAGAACCACCAGAGGGTTGTTTTGAGTTGAAGGATGCTTTTCAAGGTGGTTTTTAGGTGTGCGTCCTATTAGGATTTTTGCAAAAAACATGGGCGATCCCTATTATGAACCCACTATCGTCGTTCATAACAATCATTCAGCTCTTGTTTCACTATTTATTGCTTGGATCCCTAAATTAATAATATACTACAGTGGAACCTCAGTTATCCGAACCCCTTGGTACCAGGGATGGTTCATAAGTCCATATATCTGAAACTGTGTATAAATAAAGCATAAAGAACATTTTTTTTAAATTTAGTATTATCGACTACCTTAATAGAACAGTCACTACTCTAATAGAGCAGTCATTTCCGTAGTTTGGTTAACTGAGAATCCGAATAAGTGTGGTCCGGATAACTGAGGTTACACTGTAGCTTGTTATGGCATACAACGTGTGACTGCTTTGTTACGGTGACTGCTGCATTGGAGTATCTTGAGTCAGTCTTTCACCTACCAGGGAGTGTGTAATATTTTCACTGTTCTAGCATTATAAATACAGCTAGACTAATTGTTAAGAGGTGTCGTCTCCACTCTCGATCATTACTAATCAGCCAAGATCATTAATGGGTGTGGTCTTGAACTTATTGTGAAGTTTCAGGTGTTTACTGAGCGTATGTACTTTAAATAAGTTTGTGGCATTTAAATATGCTGCTCAAGAAAAGTGTTGATTTGGAAAATTAGCACCTTGATATGGTTTCATTGCATGAAGGGTTAGGCAATCAAGGTAACTTGATTGTCAGTAGAATACACCAGATGTTAGCTACTGGCGGACTTAACAGAACTGAGCCAGATATTATGTAAAAGACAAGGCACAGAGGGCACACACTTGTCGGAACCCCAAAAAGGCACATGCCACTGGTGAGTTTTTTTATTGTGGCGTAAAATAGTGGCAATTTACTGCTTTGTTTGGCCTCCAGCCTTGCAACTGTAGTCAGGTTGGCAGGCAGGCCGGCAGATGAAAATTTGAGTTTCAGGGATTTATAACCAGTTGTGTGCCCAGAAAGCCGGCTGTGGGTGCGCACCTGAAATTGTTTTCCAAAAAAACGCGCGTGTGTGTGTGTGTGTGTGTGTGTGTGTGTGTGTGTGTGTGTGTTTGTATCTATATTTGTTTGTCTTTCTGTAGCCCACATCCACATGAGCAAAACTTTGTAATCTAAAAGCAGTCTGTATATGAGAAATGAAAGCCATATAGCTCTTGTATATTAAGCTTCCAGGCAAGTAAGCTTTAGTTAAGGCGGTTAATTCATGCCGGTTTGAAATGTAGGTGAAGCGAATTGTTGAAGACCTCATGAACGCAATGGGTTATATGAGCATAAAACAACTGAAAATGGTGTATCTAGTCTTGTAGGTTGCCAAAACTAGCAAAATTCTTTGAGGTGGAAAGGGGCGTGTCCCGTACTTACGTGAATGGAAACATGGAGGGCAGCCTTGAGGCTTTCTTTTAATAATTTGTGTCAGAAAACACAATAGACAAGACTATAAAACAGTTGAGAAGATACTTTTTGCGTAATTTGTGGTTAAAGTGATTTGTTTGAATTACACTTCCTTAATAGTGGCATAGCAGCATAATTACCAAATTGCAAAATAATTCATTAAATTGTAAATGTAAATATACCAACAATAGCATAAAAACTAAATTATATACATGGCTGATTAATCACCTGTTTAGCTAGAAAAGAATCATACAGTACGGTAGCACTGTATTTTAGGGATCAAGGAGTTTTGGGTCTTTCTGGCCAAAAATATCACCACTTCAGAACACAATCCTGGTGCCTTGGCAGTATTGGTTGGGTATAACCAAGCCCAAAAGTGCATTCAGTATGATCCTAAATGCTTCCAATAGATTGTTATGAAATTTAAAAAAATCATAGAATGGAATTTTCTACTAACTGCCTGCCTGCATGATTCCTTTAGACAACTGTAACTCAGTAGTGGCTAAGGCAATGGGCTTGCTTTTTTCACTGTTCAACGTTGCTTCGTCCCAAGACATGTCTTGGCATACCGCAGTGCATACAGTGCATGCATCATGGACTTACCTTTGTCCTCCTTTGTGTCCCAATTCTTTCTGCTGACTGTCCAAGGTGTCGATTCGCAGTATCGCGGTGCATGGCTTCTCATTTATTCGTCCGTATTTTATGTGGTGACTGGATTGATTGCAGAGGCACTTGTGATACTGTTCTTCATGTGTAACACTGTGTAATGGGCTGAAAATAGGTGAAAGCGAAGCGTAATGGCCACTTCACTTTTGAGTCAGTAATTGATAGTTGGGGCACACAAATTGTCTGTAATTATCATGGTGACTGGATTGATTACAGAAGCGCTTCTCCTGTTTTTCATTAGTAGCACTGTGTAATGGGCTGAACATAGCTGAAAGTGAAGCATATTGACTACTTCAAATCATTGATAACTGGGGAGCACGTTCAAATGAAAACATTAACTCTGGTGCCATCCTTTTCTTTGATGCAGTATGCATGGGTTCTCACCAGTCATAATAATGTCACCAAAGTAAACAAACAAGTATAAGGAAAAATTAGGAATTTTAAGTTCAATTAGGGATCATAAAAAGTAGGGATCGCCTACACCTGCAGATATACTACTCAATATTTAATCCCTAATTCAGTCATATACTTGTTGAATGGAATCTATCCAGATACAAAATAGTACAGTAAAAATGTGGTGTACTGAAATTGTTTTCGTAAAAATGTGTGTGTGTGTGTGTGTGTGTGTGTGTGTGTGTGTGTGTGTGTGTGTGTGTGTGTGCATGTGCGTGTGTGTGCATGTGCGTGTGCGCGCATGTATGTGTGTGTGTACATATGCTCAGTCGATTTCAGGTTGCTCGTGAAATGTAATTGAACAATTCGCACTTATCATTCGCAGCATGATATACATACAGCTGGTGGCTAGAACAAACACATATACCTGCACTCATTCTTTCTTTCTACCATTACGGAGCACCCTCCCAGAAGAAAGTGTTAATTTACCAGACTTCGGTGGCGTAGCTAAGGTGGGTACTGGTAGGGCACAGGCCCAACCAATCAGTTCCAGTGCCCTACCAACTCAGGTCACCGTACGTAGCTAGCTACAGCTAAATTGTGCGATACGAGGTGCAATATGAAGCCTCCTACAGCTAGCTAGGTAACTAATAATAATTATTATGCAAACAAAACGTACTTACAGCTAGAGTCCTACTAGAGATGACAAATTTTAGCTGCAAAATGCCACCAAATTGAATCTCAGCATGTAATTTTCAAAAAATTTCCCTTGGGGGGGCATGCCCCCAGACCCTCCTAGCTGCAGTATGCTTTGCATGCTGGTTACTGCAGCTTGTACGCATACAATGGTGCCCAACCAATCCTTCTGGGCTAGCTACGCCACTGCCAGACTTTGACCACTTCAAAACACTTCTATAAATTCATCTATTCAAATGTTTATACATATACAAGACAAGTATGAATTCTGTATAAATAATAAATAAAACTCTTCAACTTGAATGGGGCATGTCTTTACATTGGCAAATGAAAATGAATATCAGCCTTGAGGCTTTGTTGCAGAAAAAACATGATAGACAAACTTTAAAAACTGTCGAGAAAGATATTCTGTATGGTGTTGTTTAATGCAGTTTGTTGACAAGTGCTTCCTTTGCAGCACATAGCAACATAATTGAAGGCATTTCATGGATTGCAAAATTCGAAATTACAATAATTATTATTAGTAGCATATATCACATACCAGATGAGTTAGCCAGCTGGTTTTTAGAAGTAGCACAATATCAACTTGTTGGTGATATATCTTTGTAAAATGGCCTACGTTTTTGGGTAGATTCTTATTAATCAGTACACTCTACAGGGTGTAACTCATAGAATGAGACCAAGTTTAGTAAACTTGAGTAATGAGAACCCAGCACACTTTTGAGGTTTGCATACTGAGGTAACTAATTTCTCCTATAGAAAATTGTATGGAGCACAGGTACATAAATGACAGTCAACTGTGAATAAAACTGTTGCTACAAAAAACATTACAACAAAAGTTTGGATGCCATTGTATAAAGAAATTCAATGTTTATGTGTATGGTTTGTTGGGAAAATTATGGATTCTAATGGGCACAATTTTGCATTATTTGTATATAGCACAAATACATGTATTTTCATAGGGCAAGAAACAATGGCTGTTGACAAGATAATCAGTGTAAAACTACAAAAAGACATGGAGTAGTTTTTAATGCATACCGTAGAGTCTGATTGTTAGGCGCACGCATATTAAGCGCATACCTGTGTCTGATACTTGTTCATGGTTGATAAGAGCATGTGAATGAAAATGAAGCTCCAACACAAGACGAAGCTATACAAGAGAAGAAATGTTCCATGTTTGCTAATGGTGTATGGCATGAAGTTTTAGCAAAACAGTCTTCTGTGGTGTTGTTGCACTGATAATCGGTATTGGGCGATATTGGCTACTAGCTGATTAATCAGTTTTGATTAAATCAAGTCAATATTAATCTCCACTGTACTGTGTGGTATAATGATGTGGGGGAGGCTAGACAGAAGTTATTTGGCATTTTAATTAAATGAGAGATGGTTTAGCAGTGACTACAAACAAGACATGCCCATAATAAACTGTCAGGTTTTAGGCCATGCCCAAGAGTAAACTGAGGTTTTGGGTTTCTCTGTAGTACCAGCCACTTGTCTCAACTGTATAGCAGTAGTAAAAATATAACCTGTTTACCATGAGTAACTTTTACTTGTGGTTTTCATCTAACTTTACATTTTAGCCCAGAATGAGCTGTATATCAATACTTATGTCACTAATATGAGTCATTTAATAATGAGTATTAGTGTTATTAGTGTATATCGAATCAGTTATTGGTATCGGCAAATTCTGTTGCTTAATATCGGTTATTGGAATAATCGGCTAATTTGGTTATCGGTGCATCACTGTTCTGTAGTATGCTCTACATGAAGGATTCAGTGCACAAAACTGTACTACAAACATTGGTACATGTGGTGATTGCCCTTCATACCAGAGTGAATCCATAATAATCACACTGAGGTTTATTTATTAGGCGCATGCGCTTAACAACTATAAGTTAATTACGATACTACTTTTTTGAGAACTTTATTAGGCGTATGCGCCTAACAACCAGACTCTACGGTACTTCAATAAGAATCAAGGTTAAAATCCAGTGCTGTGTAAAGTTTTCTCAAGTTGACAATTTCCAATAACGTTTTTGTTATGATTCCAGCCTTGTCAAAGTGTACAAAGGTAAGGAAGGGTTGTATGTAAAGTAGAAAGGTAGGGTTGGCAATGAAAAATTGACCCCCTTTAGATTCGGAGGTACAACCTGGGTCCCCAATGTTGGTCCCCCTAGACCAGCTGCAGCAACCATACTCGGTCCCCCTGGACTACTTACACCACCATAGTTGGGTTTGGTAGAGAGTAAATGGCTTCTCTTTGAGGTGCTCTACAAAATATGCTTGTTTGTAAGGTAAATTGCTATATATACTTCAATTTGGTGCTGCAGTAAAATATCAGCCCACTTAAACTCATGTGCAAGGTTGGGCAGACACTAGTTTTTGAACCTTATAAACCTAGTACATAACTATATGAAGGCTAACTGAACAGAATGTAATGATATTCATGTTTAGAAGACTTCAGCAAACAAAGTGCTTTGATGTTGCATGATTAGTGCTATAAGGAGTGCCCCCTATCAGCCAACTATGGTAGATCATTTTTCAGTGAGTGAAGTAGTACTAGTACTAGCTTACAAGTGGTGAATAATACATACTCTTAGTTTATAAATGACAAATGAAGGGTTAAATACAAGGGGCATAAGGAGTGTTTTCTCCTTACATTGAGAAAGTAGAATACTCTGTTGTAATGTTGTTTCTAATAAATTTAACAGGCATGCCAAACCAATTCTGTATTTAATATATGCTTCTTATAGGAAGGATGATTTTGATATCACTCTTGTGTCTACTAATTATCAGCAACTTTGCTTTAGCTGAAGTGGATCAATTCTCCACACTGTTCTCATCCAACATCACTGTCGGTACAAGTTGTCAAGATGCACTTCAGAAATTGTCATTGTTGGAAACAAGTGAGCCCCAACTAATGGCTGAGTATTGGGATTCATGGGGTAAACAAAACCATGGCATACTGAAAGGTCACACTGCATTTCTTGGCTACTACGATGAATGTATATACACCTGAAGAAAACTGCTATAGGTGATACTAGGTTCTGTTTATATGCAGTCAAAATGAATATCAGTATTTTGCACAACTATCAAGATGAAGTATGCCTGACTGACGATTGTTCCAATGGAAGAAATGTAACTAGTTCAGTTAATATAAAAATTGGAGTGTGTTACCCTGAGGCTTGTTCTCCTAATGAGTTTGGCATCGTATTATCAAAGATGGACATTACTAGCATTAACACAATTACCAGTAATCCATTTAGTAATAAGACAAGCACTGTTAATGTAAGGCTGACTGATGTTGATAATTCAGCTACATTTGTCCTCAAACAGATGTTGAATATGACACTGTTACTATAGTGATTATTGTTATGTGTGGAGTTCTCATAGGACTAGTGCTAGTAGGAACTGTAGCAGACATCATGTCATGGCTGTGCTTATCAGAGAAGGATGGTAATGTAGAAATTGTACAAGTATCTAGTGAAGACAACAACAAGAAATATAATGAACACCCACCTTCTTTACAGAAAGACATAGAATTACAACAGCTGTCACCAATGAAAAGTTTTCTTTTGGCATTTTCATTATGCAATACAGTTCCTATCCTGTTGTCAACTAAACAGTCACCATCTGCTGTTAAAGCAATTGGAGGTATCAGAATGTTTTGCAATTTTTCAATTGTAGCAATTCGTGTAATATCCTTTTTCCCAATCTACCAACCTTCACTGATTCAAAGTACCCCACAACCTTCCTCTTCAGCACTGATTTTATTGCCAGTGTTCCATGGTTCACTTACTGTGGATGCCTTTTTCCTGCTGAGTGCCACTTTGTCCACATATTTAACTCTGAAAGATATAAAGAGACATGGAAAGTTTAGATTTGCATATTTCTACCTCAACCGTTACTTTCGTCTATCAATTTTGTACTACTTCTATACTCTAGTTGCTTTGAAGTTATTTGTTCATTTGGGAGATGGCCCCGTGTGGTATCAACCAGACTACTATGCTTGCCAAAAGAACTGGTGGTATAATATATACTTTATCTAACCCATACTTTAACTAAAAGTGATGAGGTGTGTGAAGGAGTGGCATGGCATGTATCTGTTGATATGATGTTGTATATTATCTCTCCAATATTCATCTTGCTCTTATACCACGTTCCACGTATCGGACTGATCAGTGTAGTCCTTACTGTGACTGGAGCTACTGCATATGTTGGAATTGTTGCTGCAAGCTATGGGTTCAAAGCTGTGATTATTTTCTACCCAAACTTTGATGAACAGTTTAGCAAATTGTACACTCATCCTCTATTCAGGGCTAATCCGTATTTCGTTGGAATAATGTTGGGATACATTCTATATAAAAATCAAAATGAAAGACAGAATAGAGTCTTTTATGGAAAATGTTTTAGGACAATAAACTGGTGTATGACAATATGTTTATACTGTACTGTAGTGTATGGGGTATGTGGAGAGCTTAGCGGTGCTTACCACTTCAGTGATGTTGAGAATGCTTGTTATTTGATGTTTAGTGGATTGGGTTTGAGTATTGGCATCTCCGTTATTATCTACATCTGTAAATAGGAATCACAAAGTGCACATATACTTATAGCTCTTGTGTTGCGTATGTTCTTGGTTTGAGTTTAATCTACAAAGGCAAACAAATCTGCATAGAAACCAAAAAACATGTTATCATAAACCAAGGAAATACCAAAGAAAATACCCTAACCACAAACAACAGGCAGTGGTGATAATTCTTGGAAAAACCACAAAACATGACATAGCTGCCTTGTGAGTCACTGTGTATTCAGTCTGGCTGTTGTTACCAGCCAAGGGAAGTCCTGCTTAAGATCTGATATCACTCTCTGTTTAATCACAGAAATGCTAATTTATACACACGTGCACCACAGACACACACACAGACACACACACTTTGCCTGAAGCAACAAAACTAATTAAGTTCTATATCCTGAAGGCTTGACCTGTAAGCAATTGGAAATGGTAAACAATAGGAAACAGTAAATTACAAAGAGGGAAGTTGAAATTTAATGATATAAAAGCAGTGGAGAGATGGAAGGACATATATGGCATGGTAAAACTTGATGGCCATCTCTTCAAGTGACAGTAGCTAAAGTCCCGAATCAGTTATTCATCTCATTAGTAAGGCTACCGCAATGATGTATATAGCTCATTTAAACTTTAAGGCTGTAGGACCAGATGTCTTACAGACCTTCAGCACTTGTGCTGTAGCCTTAATATGCATATATATATTTAAGTTTAGCAACGCTTGTTTGAAAAGTTGGAGAATGATCTTCAACTTTACGACCTTTGTTGTGTCCTCACTGAGTTAAATTATTGTGTTACAGATCAAATTAATTTAGTTACACATGTAGAAGCATGGACAAAGTTTTAAATGTCCAATGAGCTTTGTCTCCATGAGACTGAAGTATATAAAGAACTACGAATATAATCACAAATTAAATGTCCAGTGTGATTCCATGTTGTCTGATAGATTCCTTCAAATATAATCTTTGTATCTCTTGCAGACTGCATACTTTACATCCACTTGTCTGTTTCTGCTATCCCCCACTGTTTCCTGTAGTAGCTAAATGATTCAAATTCAATTGTATATAAATTATGCTACACATGCATCAGTTCATGCTTCTTGTTATCATGTGCAACACAATACCTTTGCTGTAAATTTTCAAGGCATACACACACATGCAGCTATACAGTCTACTGCATAGTTGACACTTGGAATTATTGTTGTGATAGTACAGCTATCAGCAATGCATGCAAGTATTATGCCTAGTCTAAACACATAGAAGTTATCTAAGATTACCATACTTGTTCCAGAACCTGACATACTGGTCTGGCACAGTTATAAAGAATAATCAGCTGACCTTAAGTTATGTGTACTATTATTAGACTATTAGCTAATAGTATTATGTCATGCATCTATTAAAAAAAATTCCCTAAAATAAGAACTGGACATATAAAAATCACACAGAGAAGTGCCAAGTTATCAGAATGTAGTAAAGAACAATGGAAACTGAGAAACTCAATATTTTAATAATTGGAAGTACAGGAAATGGCAAAAGCACACTGGGGAACTTTATGCTCAATGCAGAGATGTTTCAATCTGGTCCAGGTATGATTGCAGTGACTGCAGAGGTAACAAAAGAAACTAGGACAATCCAGGGAGTTGATTTGACTGTAATAGACACTGTTGGCTTTTCTGATGATCTGGGTCCTTTGGAGAACCACTTAGAGCAAATCAGTCAAGCATTAGATGTCTGCACTGGTGGAATAAATGCTGTTGTATTTGCCATAAAGGCAAGTGAGCGATTTACTACTGCCATATCTGATGTCCTAACTGAAATGTATCAAACATCAGACCTTTGGGATCACTGCTTTGTTGTCTTTACCAATGCTAAAGGACTAGGAAACACTGATGCTGAACAAACTAGTAAAGTTCCAAAACAACTAACAGATGAAAGATGTCCAGAAAGTTTGAAGACCTTACTGGATAAAGTCCAGCAAAGGTATGTTGTGGTGGAATCAAAAGATGACATGGGAGACAACTACCATGCTACTAAAATGAGTCAAATATTCCAAATGGTTAATAATATTAAACAACATACACCAGGTCCATACACCAACAGATCTTTCCAACTCGCCTTTTCCAAATACAAAGATGCTAAAGAGAAAGAAAGGACAAAAGAGATACAGCAGCAAGAGCAACAAAGGCTACTTGAAGAACAGAAAAAGCAACTTGAGCAACAGCAAAAGCAGCTTGAAGAAGAGCGTCAGAGACGAGAAGAGGAACAAAAGAGGCAAGAAGAAGAGCTTCAGAGGAAGTTAGAAGGAGAGATTAGAAGAACTGCTGAACTTCAACGGCAAAGAGAAGAGGAAGAAAGAAGGAGAAGACGAAAGAGAAAAAGATCATCAAACAAATGTGTAATTTCATAAACTATAGCTACCACATGCACGGTACCTTACCCCTTAGCCAGTGTTTATACACTCTGTATACACTTAATAGTGACCATTGTCGCATTGTATAAATACAAGACAAATGAGTACTAGATGTTTCATGCAGCTATAACTATATAAAAGTATAAGAAGTGACTTCATCTTAACTACATATGTGTTGTGCGGTCTGTTACAGTGTGAAATCATAAACCAAGGAATTACCAAAGAAAATACACTAACCACAAACAAAAGGAAGTGACAAATCATTCAGTATGATACAGCTAATATTTTGTAATGAGTAATTTGCAATTACTTGAGCTGTTAGCTAAAAACAAAATTACATAATGTAGTCTTAAAACCTATCACTATAGCTATGCAGTGGTTTCCAAATTATTAACAACTGCATACTGTGCATATAGCTATACAGCAGGCAAGGTATATTATTTATTTCATCACTTTTGCAGCCCAAATTCCATGTATCATATAGGAGGCTTATATTAACCTTAGGTATCATGTTACAAGCAGCATGAATGCTGCTCTGACAGATTACCAGATCACACTGACGCAGTGTCACACTAAAAATGGTGTTCTATATTCCTGCATTGTAAGTGTCTTTGAGATTTGATACTGATTACATCTTCACTATGAATTGTATGCACAGTACTGATATACATATGTGTATTGTGTGAAGATAATAATTTATATGTGATATAGGTATGCGCACTATCCATGTACATAACTGTCTCTTGTCTTGACTATGTAGTGTGCACGTGGTTAATAAACATGTGATAATGACCTTCTTGCTTACCACAACAGTCGTGTCATTTCTTGGAAGTACCAATATAAGTACACAACTTTGTAACCACACCATCAGTGCACATGCAAATATAATTATGACTTTGAGTTCTTACATGATTAATTTCTGCTCATGATCAATTATACTAACTCAATAAGTATATACAAAAAATTAATAAATTAAAGATTCATGATCAGTTGGTACAATAGGATGTGGTTAGTAATTCTAAGAGTTGGATGTTTCTTGGAATAGTTCATTGTGTATCACAATTATAATAGCATCAACTGTGCAGACTTTTGGGACTATGACTACAGCTTTGTTAATGCTAAAGGATTGATGCTGAATTAGCTGTGAGTGTACCAAATTCACCTCCAGAAAGTTTGAAGGCTACTGAATAAGGTCCAGCAAAGGTATATTACGGTGGAATCAAAAGATGATATTCATCATGCTACTAAAACGAGTCAAAAATTTCAAATGGTATAATATCAAACAACATATACCAGGTACGTACACCAACAAAAAAAAAACATTTCAACTTGCCTTTTGCAAATACAAAGATGCTAAAGAGGACAAAAGAGATACAGTGACAGGAGCAACAAAGGGATACTTGATGAACAGTAAAAACAGCTCGAAGAAAAGCATCAGAGACAAGAAGAGGTACAAAAGAGGCAACAAGAACTTTAGAGGAAGTTAGAAGAAGAGAGGAGAAGATCAACTGCTGAAATTCAATGACAAAGAGAAGAGCAAGAAAGAAGAAGAGTACAAAAGAGAAAAAGATCAAAGGACTGTGTAATTTCATGAACTACCACATGCACGTTACCATACACTTACTTGTTAGCTATAGTGTTATAGACTTGATGTTGCATTGTATAAGCGCAAGACAAATAAGTACTGGATGTTTCATGCAGCTATATGCTGTGTGTTCACATCATATACAAGGTTGTCACAGTGTAAAATCATAAACCAAGGAATTACCAAAGAAAATACCCTAGCCACAAACAAAGGGAAGTGACAAATCATTCAGTACAATAGCATGCATATTGTTTGTGCAACTGCCTCAACTGTTTTATAATAGTTGACTATGTGATGTTGTTAATAAACATCTAATCCAAAACAGCCAAGCTGTAAAAAAAGTGTGCGGCCCTCAGAAAGGCTATGGTGAAAAAAGATGTGAAATCCAAGGTGGCGGCCAAGAAATGGCTGTGATGGTAGGTTAATGGTAAAAATTTTAATAACGACAATTCAGGTGAATTTTTGTGCCGCTTCACAAAATTTACCTAAATTGTCATTATTAAAATTTTTACCATTAACTTACCATCACAGCCATTTCTTGGCCGCCACCTTGGATTTCACATCTTTTTTCACCATAGCCTTTCTGAGGGCCGCACACTTTTTTTACAGCTTGGCTGTTTTGGATTAGATTTCATTTCTTTTTGTATTTGTATACCCCAAAGCCGGCCTATGGCCAGCTTTGGGACTTTTTTAACCTATGTTTTTTTCTTTACTACAGGAAGAAGAAAAGATGAAGTAGATGTACTTTAAATATTTTATCAGTAAATGTACAAATTATATATACTGTATAATACATATGTGACCGGATTTGCGAAAAGGGGTCTTCCACACACATCCAATTTGCCAACTTTGACAATTGATAACTTCAGATTGGAAAGAGCTATTGCCTTGACTTTTGGACAGTGGTGAGCACCACTATAGCTGAATACGTGGTGAAATTTTCAGGTTAATATGTTACTTGAACACTGAGTTATGGTCTCCAACGGTTACGGAATTGGATGTGTGTGGAAGACCCCTTTTCGCAAATCCGGTCACATAATATTATATTGATTACAGAAATCTCCATGGTGGTTTCTTTGTAACTGAACACTCTACAAGGTGACTTCTTCTAATTGCTCTCTCTACAGGGTGAATTGTTTGTAGCTGAACGATCTACAAGGTAACTTCTTCTAGCTGATCTCTCTACAGGGTGATGTGTTTGTAGCTGAATTCTGTACAGATGATTTGTTTGCAGCTGAGCTCTTTACAGAATGGTTTCTTTGTAGCTGAACTCTCTAAAAGGTAACTTCTTCTAACTGATCTTTCTACAGGGCAATTTGTTTGTGGCAGAATTTTATACAGGGTGATTTCTTTGCAGCTGAACTCTCTACATGGTGGTTTCTTTGTAGCTGAACTCTCTACAAGGTAATTTCTTCTAGCTGATCTCTCTACAGGGAGATTTGTTTGTAGCTGAACTATCTACAAGGTAACTTCTTATAGCTGATCTCTCTACAGGGTGATTTTTTCGTAGTTGAATTCTGTACAGGTGATTTGTTTGCAGCTGAGCTCTTTACAAAATGGTTTCTTTGTAGCTGAACTTTCTCCAAGGTAACTTCTTCTAACTGATCTTTCTACAGGGTGATTTGTTTGTAGCTGAACTATCTACAAGGTAATTTCTTCTAGCTGATCTCTCTACAGGGTGATTTGTTTGTAGCTGAATTCTGTACAAGTGATTTGTTTGCAGCTGAGCTCTTTACAGAATGGTTTCTTAGTAGCTGAACTCTCTACAGGGTGATTTGTTTGTAACTGAAATCCCTACAAGGTAACTTCTTCTAACTGATCTTTCTACAGGGCGATTTGTTTGTAGCTGAGTTCTCTACAGGGTGTTTGTTTGCAGCTGAATTCTCTACATGGTGGTTTCTTTATAGCTGAACTCTCTACAAGGTGACTTCTTCTAGCTGATCTCTCTACAGGGTGATTTGTTTGTAGCTGAACTCTCTACAGGTGATTTGTTTGTAGCTGAACTCTCTACAAGGCGATACTTCTAGGTGATCTCTCTACAGGATTCCTTGTTTCTAACTGAACTCTCAACAGGGTGATCTGTTCATAGCTGAAATTTGTACTGGGTGATTTGTTTGCAGCTGAACTCTCTAAATTCTGGTTTCTTTGTAGCTGAACTCTCTAGAACGTGACTTCTTCTAGCTGAACTCTCTACAGGGTGATTTGTTTCTAGCTGATCTCTCTACAGGGTGACTTGTTTCTAGCTGAACTCTCTACAGGTGATTTGTTTGTAGCTGAACTCTCTACATGGTGGTTTCGTTGTAGCTGAACTCTCTACAAGGTAACTTCTTCTAGCTGATCTTTTTACACTGCATATTTGTTTGTAGCTGAGTTCTCTACAGGGTGATTTGTTTGCAGCTGAACTCTCTACATGGGAGTTTCATTGTAGCTGAACTCTCTACAATGTGACTTCTTCTAGCTGAACTCTCTACAGGGTGACTTGTTTCTAGCTGAACTCTCTATAGGTGATTTGTTTGCATCTGAACTCTCTACATGGTGGTTTCTTTGTAGCTGAACTCTCTATAATGTAACTTCTTCTAGCCGATCTTTCTACAAGGTGATTGAGTTTTTTGCAGCTGAACTCTTTACATGGTGGTTGCTTTGTAGCTGAACTCTCTAAAAGGTGACTTCTTCTAGCTGAACTCTCTACAGGATGATTTGTTTGCAGCTGAACTCTCTACGTGGTAGTTTCTTTGTAGCTGAACTCTCTACAATGTGACTTCTTCTAGCTGAACTCTCTACAGGGTGACTTGTTTTTAGCTGATCTCTCTACAGTGTGACTTGTTTCTAGCTGAACTCTCTACAGGTGATTTGTTTGCAGCTGAACTCTCTACATGGTGGTTTCTTTGTAGTTGAACTCTCTACAAGGTAACTTCTTCTAGCTGATCTTTCTACAGGGTGATTTGTTTGTAGCTGAATTCTCTACAGGGTGATTTATTTGCAGCTTAACTCTCTACAAGGTGACTTCTTCTAGCTGAACTCTCAACAGAGTGATTGATTTTTTTTGCAGCTGAACTCTCTACATGGTGGTTTCTTTGTAACTGAACTCTCTACAGGGTGATTTGTTTGTAGCTGAACTCTCTACAGGGTGATTTGTTTGTAGCTGAATTCCCTATAAGGTAACTTCTTCTAGCTAATCTTTCTACAGGGCGATTTGTTTGTAGCTGAGTTCTCTACAGGGTGATTTGTTTGCAGCTGAACTCTACATGGTAGTTTCTTTGATGCTCTACAATGTGACTTCTTCTAGCTGAACTCTCTACAAGGTGACTTGTTTCTAGCTGATCTCTCTACAGGGTGACTTGTTTCTAGCTGAACTCTCTACAGGTGATTTGTTTGCAGCTGAACTCTCTACATGGTTTATTTCTTTGTAACTGAACTCCCTGCAAGGTGACTTCTTCTAGCTGATCTCTCTACAGGGAGATTTGTTTGTAGCTTAACTCTCTACAGGTGATTTGTTTGCAGCTGAACTCTCTACATGATGGTTTCTTTGTAGCTGAACTCTCTACAAGGTAATTTCTTCTAGCTGATCTCTCTACAGGCCGATTTGTTTGTAGCTGAACTCTCTACATGATGGTTTCTTTGTAACTGAACTCTCTACAAGGTGATTTCTTCTATAGCTGATCTTTCTACAGGGCGATTTGTTTGTAATTGAACTCTCTACATGATAGTTTCTTTGTAGCTGAACTCTCTACAAGGTGATTTCTTCTATAGCTGATCTTTCTACAGGGTGATTTGTTTGTACCTGAACTATCTACATGATGGCTTCTTTGTAGCTGAACTCTCTACAAGGTAACTTCTTCTAGCTGATCTCTCTACTGGACAATTTGTTTGTACCTGAACTCTCACATGATTGCTTCTTTGAAGCTAAACTCTCTACAAGGTGATTTCTTCTAGCTGATCTTTCTACAGGGTGATTTGTTTGTAGCAGAACTCTCTACAAGGAAACTTCTTCTAGCTGATCTCTCTACAGGGAGATTTGTTTGTAGCTGAACTCTCTATACATGATTTGTTTGTGGCTGAATTCTCTACATGATGGTTTCTTTGTAGCTGAACTCTCTACAAGGTAACTTCTTCTAGCTGATCTCTTTACAGGGTGAATTGTTTGTAGCTGAACGATCTACAAGGTAACTTCTTCTAACTGATCTCTCTACAGGGTGATTTGTCTGTAGCTGAACTCTCTACAAGGAAACCTCTTTTAACTGAGCTCTGTACAGGGTGAATTGTTTGTAGCTGAACCATCTACAACGTAACTTCTTCTAGCTGATCTCTCTACAGGGTGATTTGTTTGTAGCTGAATTCTGTATAGGTGATTTGTTTGCAGCTGAGCTCTTTACAGAATGGTTTCTTTGTAGCTGAACTCTCTACAAGGTAACTTCTTCTAGCTGATGTATCTACAGGGTCACTAGTTTGTAGCTGAATTCTCTACATGGTGGTTTCTTTGTAACTGAGCTATCTATAAGGTGACATCTTCTAGCTGATCTTTCAACAGGGTGATTTGTTTGTAACTGAACTCTCTACAAGAAAACTTCTTCTAACTGATGTCTGAACAAGGTGAATTGTTTGTAGCTGAACTCTCTACAGGGTGATTTGTTTGTAGCTGATCTCTATACAGGTTACTTATTTCTAACTGATCTCTTGAATTCTGTTCAGGGTGACTGCTCTATTAGGATGACTGCTCTATTAGAGTATCTCGATCTCGCACTTGCTACACCAAGTTGGATTTCGTGTTATAACTCCGTGGCTTTAAGTCTGATTTTTCTACACCATTGAAGAGCCTTTCTAAGATGATAACTCCATCTGTACAGCGATTTTCAAAGCATTACCCCAAGTGGTTTATCTGGTAGGCGTGGCAAGCATAATAATAATAATAAAAATTAGCTAATCTCGATTGCGTAATTGTTACACACTGTTGATTTTTTCGCTGTATCTTCCTGGTTTTTAGCTCGATTTCTTTCAAACCACAAAAGGTTTGAGGTTCAATAGTTAACCTATTCACCCACCGATTTTCAGCTTCTTCCCATACGCGGTTTACCTTGTAGGCGTGACAACATATTGGTGTTATTTTTCGTGCATAATTGCTCATAACTCTTTGCCTGTTTATGGTATTCCAGCCAAGGTTGGTACAGAGATGCACCTTTATACCCCCCTTCTGTGTGCCAAATTTCAAGGCAATCGGATAACGCGTTCGCGTTTTATAGCAGTTTTTGTAAGTGTGCGAAAAGAGGAAGAAAAATAAGAAGAAAAAAAAACGAAGAAACTAAGCCAATTTTTGAAGTCGCATATCTCAGGAATGCCTGAAGCGATTTCGCTCAAATTTGGAATGTGGAGTACTGAAGTTGGAGGGAATGTACACAGCAAAATTTGTCTTGTTTTATCAAGGCAGCACAGAGCTACGGAGGTGCGAAAATTGCGTTTTCTTTCTTCCTGTCAATATACTCACGGGGTTGCGCGCCGGCTTCTTGAGCCGCACGACACACTACCGTGTGTCTTGATATGACAATGACCTTGCTTACCACAACAATTAATTGTGTCATTTCTTGGAATACCAATAAGTACACAAGTTTAATGCTCTGGTTATTAATTAACCACACCATCTATATTAGAATTATGAAATGCTGCGGCATCTTGAGTTTGTGTTCCATGATTACTGCTCAACTACAACCTTCCTAACTATCAAAAGTACTCATTTACACATGGAGTGCTTATGACTCATACAGCTGCACGGTGTCAAGTAATGGAGTACTGACATTAGAGTGGGGTCAAAATTATTAATTCTTGCATGGAGTTATGCACTAGGTGCAAATATCCAGCACTAAGAGTTGCAATATAATTATGTGCAATGTATATATAGACTTAGTTACACAGCTACTTTACTGTTAACACTTGCTGGCTTTCTTGCTGATTTTGCTTCCTTACATGTAAAAGTGTAAAGGAAGTTAGCAAAAGTGCAATCTAGAAAAGAACATGCGCACAAGTAGTGCATATAATATTGCATGCTCTAAATAACCATGGGATGGGATATATATGGTCCTAATGCATGTTGCTGCTATATTGTAGACAGTGAGCATACTTATTATTATGTTGTTGCAAAACTGGCACTACTGGACAACAGGATGTAGTTGATAATTCTAAGAACTGGATGTTTTCTTGGAATAGTTCATTGCGTATCCAGTCTCCTAACTAAAATGTACCAAATATCAGACTAGGACAGTGAAGATGACAATCCCCTGTACCCGCCTTAGTTATAGTATTCCCCTTTACTAGCTAGTTATGTAGCTGTAGCATCAGCAGTCTTTTGTAGCTATTTATTATTTATATTTGAAATCTTATTTGATATCATTAACAAGGTATCACTTTAATATCAAAACCACTGCTTTATCATTGCCTTCACTAATGCTAAATGACTGGGGAACACAAGTGCTGAACAAGTGTACCAAATTCAAAGGAACCTTGCACACCCAAAATGTTGAAGAGTAATGGTACATTACTCACGAATAGTAATGGTACATTATGACATGGGAGACAACTCTAAAGTGAGTCAAATATTCCAAATGGTTAATAATATCAAACAACATACACCTGGTCCATACACCAACAGATCTTTTGAACCCACCTTTTTCCAAATACAAAGAAGCTAAAGAGAAAGAAAGGATGAAAGATGCGTGTATTTTGGGGCCAATTATAAGTCTAATATTACAAATGGTAAAGTAAATAGGCGCTTCGCGCGCTGCGCGCGCGAAGCGCCTATTTACTTTACCGTTTGGTCACTAGGACATTAGGCAATTGGAATTCGCAAATTCCAATTGCATAAGTTTCAATGCTCAAAGTTTAAGACTTTATAAACACTGCTGACCTGGTTTGTTAACACGTCGAGGCGTTAATTTCCTCTGTTCCTGACATGGCAAATAATTAAAATTTTAGCGTTCATTCAGTACGCACGTGATGTAGTGGTACCAGGCTCTGTCCAGAACTCAAGTCTACCCCCAAGGAGTGGTCAGCACACAGAGAAAACTGCTCAAACGGACTAAAGGTAAGTAGGATAAGTAGATACACACGTTGAGATTATATTGTTTTGAAAGGCTAGTGTGGTACCAGACTACTTTCTCTAAATAAAATGCACCAGTTGGCGTGGCTATGGTAGTCTTGCATAGACCAGACAGAATTTTTTCTTAGTGTGTGAGTGCGGAATAAGTGGCCAATCAGCACCCACCATAGAGCTGGTGAAACGTTACACAGAAATTCTATGGGAAGTGTACTAGATCACTTATTCCCCACCCACACACGAAAGAAGAAAGTCGGTCTGATCTTAGCTATATTATAGTGAGTGATGTTGAAATGGGCTCCTTCACCCCATTGGTATTCCCTACTTTTTGGGGGAATGGGAGGTGCGGCTAGTATTGCTTACAAGAGGTTAGCATTTCTGCCTGCTGCTTAGAAAGACCAGTAGTGTAGTGTCCTGGATTAGATGCTCCACCAGTTTTTCTTTACTGTAACCCTGCCAGTCCAGTTACTATCGCAGCACTTGACCTTGCAATGTGTGAGGGTCAGGTGCATGCTTCCATCACATGTACTTCAATTGCTGTTTCTTGTTTATTTACTTGTTATATTTCAAGAAAAAAATCGCACAAAAAAATAAATCCAGTAGTATTGGCTACCAGCTTTTTTAAAAATGTGGGTTGTGGAGTAGAAAGAGCAATAAATGCATTGTATACAAACTGGTTAAACCTCTACCTTATCCCATCACCATTGTATGGCATGCATATGGGTTTAAGTCTCCACAAAGGACTCGACTGTATCGTTATTAGAAGTAGACAGCGTGCCTATACTACCTACTGTCAAGGAGGTGTCACTCTAATGTATCCTGTATTGTACGATCTTCATCCTTTAAACAAGGGATTTTTGGCATAGGACAGTACAAACATCATTTCAGGTAGCACTTTTACATTCAATAATTGTAACGTGATCTTGGAAACCTACCTTTTTGGTTTATTTTCTGTTTAATAGCTTAAATGAGGTATTGGGTGCTTATCTATCTTGTGTTAAAATTTTAGTTTAATATCCTGAGACGTGGCTGGTTTACTGTCCGGTACATTACAAACTAGTGCATTAAGGTTTGTGAGTGATTAAGGGTGACAAGTAGTGTTTACCAATAATTCCATACATGGTCTGATATAATCACCGAAGCTCCTAGGAAAAAGAAGCTTTGGGTGGGAAACTTTACAGCACGAAAGTTTAATAGTTGCTTTTATCGAAACAAATTGTTGAAATTTTCATTTAAGTTTTTGCTGTATGTAGAAGTCAAGGGTTAAGGTACACTCTTGGTAAGAAATCCAACTTTTGTGGATCGTCAACCACCCTGAGATCATAAGGCAGGCAATGTACTAGAGCAGACGCCTTATTCCTTATACAGACACCTTATAAATTTGTTTTTCATGGCCAACATCAAAGGTGGGGGTATTACTACTAGGTATAGCCTAAATATTTCTTTTCAAGGTTAACCCTTAAATCTGCTTTTCGAAAATGCATGTTTACACAATATGGACTCGCATGGTGACACTAGGTGAGATAACTTAATTCTTACAGCCTACAAACACACATAGATTTAAAAAGTGTATCCACTGGGCTACTTGGAGGAGCACTGTGACTACAGTGGCTTACTTATTATGAAGTGATGAACATCGACAAGTCAAGTCTCCGTGTTTCATAATTCTTGCCACATGCTTACTTTTGATTGTGGGATTACTCACGTAAATCATATATTGCCTGATACAAAAATTCACGACAAGTCCTATGGAAGTCACTGCAAGGTGATAGGAGCAACTACCATCGAGTCATCGACCATTTTATAGAGGTATGTAATAAAAAGTTTGCATGTTCCCTACCAAAAAGTTATTTTCATGGCCTCACCATGTAACATT